>NC_141691.1:170247074-171447074 GCF_964263255.1 Lissotriton vulgaris | reverse complement strand
GCTGCAGCCTGTTCCTGGGTCACTGATTAGGTATAGCTGGCAGTTGGCCTTTGAATGCGCCTCCCAGACAACCAGACGATAGAGGGCTTGGGCATGCGCATTTCTCGGAAATGTGCATGCACATGCATGGGCGCATGCGCAGTTTTCTCAAAGAATTACCCAGACAGCGAAGAAGAGGAGGAGGGCAGCCCGGGGACACCGCATGCCAGGTAAGTGGTTTTGATTTAATTTTAAGTCATGTTGAGTTCATTGTTAATATAGGGGAGTGGAGGCGGGTGGCATAGTGTAGCGGAATTCCACAGTTTGTTTGCAACTCCGTGGACCTCTGTGTAGCCCCACTACGCCCGGGGTTACCTTACATATACTTACCATGAGTGGGAAAGACATGCGTTGTAAAGGTAACAGCATACATTGTGAGTCATTCATTCCTTTTTAGGGCTCGCGACTGCATTGCAGTGTGCAGCACTGTCGCGCAGCGAGAGCCTTTTTGTATGGGGTTTTGAAAGCTGACCATACGCTTGTGTGTGTGGTCAGGCTTTCGCTGCAGGCATTGGCTTTCGCGTGTTTTTAAAGGCACACGATTGGGCAAAGGCGGGCTTATGTCCCGCCTTTGCAACGCCCATTCCCGACGGTGGCTAGCATGCGCAGCAGCACGCGTTCGCCTCGCTGCCACGCTCCCTCCCCCCGCTCCTCTGTCTGTGGTGCTCGCGCACCACTACTTTCGATTCCTTGCCCTGCTCATCTGTGGTGCGCCGCTAGCATGGCCTTAGCGCGGTCGCTTTCGCAGCCGCGCGGCCCACTTGTTTTGCATATCTCACCCACTACTCCTTCTTCCACGGACATGATGGGCAGCTGCTGAGAAAGTCCTGAAGGTACGACATCTCTATTATTCCCCCCCAATCAACCCCCACCCCCCCACTCTTTCTGGCAAACTTTTTTTTTTTGCAACTTCAAACACCGCCCCTGTCCTCATTTTAAAGACACTATTTCCTAGGTTGGCTCTCCGCTTGTCCTTTCTTCTTCAGTGTTTCTTATAAGGTGAAATGTTCATCACCATGGGAGGTCCTATAGTTTCTGATGAGTCCCCTGGGAACGTGTCTGTGGCAGGATTAATTTCCTTTCCGGGCAGGTTGTGGTTAGGAAGTTGTGGAACTCTATAAAAGGAGGGCCGGGAGGTGACTGGGCACAGAGGGGTTGCTGACACTGTAGGAGTAACAGGGACTTGTAGCTTTTCCTATAATAAGGCTAACAGGGACCGACACCCCAATGTGGAGAGAGGTGTCTAAAAAGCCTGGGCTGGCCGAGGTTCCAGGACCTCATGAAGCCACTTGTGGACGGCAAGGAAGAGACACTGTGTACAGAAGTGCTGCAGTGGACCAGCGCCCGTGAGCATCAGAGACATATAGTGTGATCTTGGGAAAGAACCTGAAGTGAAACCATGAAAAAACATAACCATATGAGTGAACACCAAAATTACATGTCTACATTATTTATTTCCTATATAACAACCTGTAGGAAGGTAGTAGCTACGTTAGGGGATGGAGCTCAGTGGTAGAGTGCATGCTTTGCATGTATGAGGCCTTGAGTTCAATCCCGGCATCTCCAGTTGGGATTTTTATTAATTTAGATCTCAGAATAAATATACATATTACTTTATGTCTTACCCACCGGATAATGTGACTTCATTTTTTGATGGTTGTGAGAGAAGTGCAAGCAGTAACGTCCTACAACACCCCTCGAATGCTTTGAATATTTCTTTTCTGTGATGCTTTATATTGAAAGAAGTGGATATGACGAGATTTGACCCACACTGCTCATTTTTGGGATGTGGTTAAAGTACGTACTTGATTTGTAAAGCGCCACAAGGCTGCTGTGTGGTAGGTTCAGCCCCCTCTATTGAGTGGCAGCTCCTGGTTTCCTACTTCCCTGAACAGCATTATAATTAAACTAGGAAGGAGGGGTGGACGTGAGATTTAAGGGGCATGACAAAAGGTGGGGCTCTACAGGAGGGGTGGGCTAACCGCTTGGTGTAAACACATAAACTACATTTATGCGATTCTGACAGGGTGCCACCCAACCTGTATTTTGGCTCCTCCTCGAAGTTCTGTTATTGCATCAAAATATATAAAACAACAATTGTTCTACAGCTAAAACCAGCCAGGACTATTGGATTTGTCAATGGCTGTTAAACATTTAAGATACACATACAAGACAAGTCCTTCATGTGTCTCCTTGCTCGCCGGACATTGTTTCCAGCCGCTTACTCATGTTTGACAGCCCAGTGGTTTAGGGGGTTTATAGTCTGAGTTTGCTTTCATTGGCTCTTTTGGTATTACAAGAGCTTTCCTAGCTCCACCCGCGAGAGTATATTTTGTTTTTTGGCATTCTGGGCTTTATAGTGGTGGTGTTGTCATTTTAGAGAACCCTTAGACTGATTGAGGTACTCAGACAAGCTTGCGAGCTCAGTGCTGTCGACGAGGGGAGTAGAGCTATTATATTATTTATATAGCACTTCATACTACACCTTTAGACGCCAAAGGGCAGGACAAAGAGACATATTTCAAGACAAATGCTGATGAGTTGTATTTGCCAATTAACCTGGAGGTGGAGGGACGACTTCTTTTGGAGGCATAAGTATAGAAAACATTTAAAAAAGATTTTGTTTTTAGCTCAACACAGTTTTCTTCTGTGTGTCTTCTGTGACACTGTACGGGTCTGTTGTTCTAGCAAGGAGTGATTCGGCGATGATGTCATCAGCACGAGATCTCCTTCAGCCAGCCCCCAGACCTGTCTGAGGCAAGGTACATACCACATTGCATGCCTCTGATTCGCGTGCATCAACTCTCAAGGGTCAACACAACGCACTTGAATAAGTTTAACAAGCACAGACTGGAGAATATTTCTAGCTGATTTTGGTGTTTGGTCATTTGGTGCAATAACTGGTTCAATGTCAGATGCTAGAGAACAACGTCCAAAGGCACAAGAAGTCAAAGTAGGATATTGTGAATTGTAACTCTGAGAGATAATGATTTCAGTGCACAACATTTACCTCTGAGGCCCAGACGCAGGAGTGATTATGTCCTCAAGATGGCCACCACCCTTGTGTTTTAACCTTGACACAAAGTCCTCTATGTGATCTGGTGTTGGAGGCAGAATCAACTTAGAGCACACAATCAAATAACCTTCCCCCATGAGGATGGAATCTTCTGATTGACCTCTGACTATGCCCCATGGGCGGATCCTAAAACTGTTTTACCAAGGAATACACCATTATCCCTAAAGTTACCACCATGGTGTGTGCCCTTTACCAAAGCACTCCTTCTCCCCTTGTTGGGGAGGGATCCAGGATTTATACCCTGGAGACCCCCCGAGAGAGTCCACAGCGTCAAGGGAGCCACGCACAGCGGAGGTGTGGGAATGACGGCCCTTGTTGGGGAGGGGTACAGTATTTATACCCTGCAGTCTCAGAGACCCTCTGAGAGAATCCACAGCGTAAAGGGAGCCACACACAGCAGTGGTGTGGGAATGACACGATTTCCATGCTTTTTCCTCCTCTCCCGGTTATGTTTCCTTCACCCTCCCCCACCTCTTTCATTCTTTGTCTACCTCCCCTGCTCCTATTCTGTCCCCTGAATCTCTGCCCTTGCCTGCTTTTTCCCTTACGTATATGTTTTTAACGCATGTAACTACGCTCAAGCAATTTGTAACTATGCTCTGAAACTGTGTAACTTGTAACTATGAAACTGGTAACTATGCTCTGAAACAATGCTCTTCCTCATGTAAAGCGCTCTGATACCTCCGGGTCTAGCCAGCGCTATATAAAACTTTTCAAATAAATACATACAAACGAACCTGAAAAATTTAGCAAAATTGCTTGCTTAGAACCCCTGGGACTATGAAGGATCGAGACTCCAACTGAGGCTTCACTTTGTTTTTCTTGACTTCAGCAAAATAGATTTTTCGCAATTCAAAATGCAAGTTTTCCTCAAGCACTATGCAATTTTTTTTTTAGTAACTCAATAAAAGTATTTAAAATACAAAAGTATCATGAATGTGGCTGTTAATTTGCCCTTTTCCGAGTCTCTGGCCGCGTGTCTTTCTAATAAAAATGATTTAAACTTAAATACACAATATTATTAAATGTTTATTAACACGGTTTGATATTTACCTCAAAAGACAGAAAAAGATGCCTATATTGCACACTACTTTTATTTTGGATTTTACGTAAAACCCTATTAGTACTGCATATTTTATTTAATAAAGTAGAGATGTAATTAGATGTGAATAAAGTACTTAAAGGACAATAATAAAGCAAAAAAGAGAGGCAGACTACCCTCTTCCATTCTGTACAGTGAAGCTTAGTTTTTAAGTTCAATGACAAACCAAATTTATATGTGGTTTGTCCATGATCAACTATCATGACCTTGGCTTGACCTGTATTTTCCAATACATTTAATGTGGTTAGTCCATGATCTACTAGCATGACATTGGCTTAACCTGTATTTTCCAATGCATGTCACCAGTCTTGTCACTGACATATTTTGTTGCCAGTTCTGGTAATTCCTTTAATAGATAAGGTTGTTCTGGAAGTTGTCTTCTTTCAGCTCATTGAACAGATAGGACACACCTGCCAAAATTGATTTGTGAAAAAAAAAACTAGGATTGGAAAGCTTGACATGTTGGCATCACAGTGACATGTAGTTATTGGTAACTCTAGTATCCTTTGCAGTTCCTCCTGAGAGTGAGGGGGAATCCCTGCTTCTGCCAGTGGATGTCCCAATAGGGAACTGTAGTGCTCTCAAGTTTGCCAGGTTCATACAAGCGCAGCTCATCCTGTCCAGGTTTTTACTTTGGATTCTGGGACTTGTAGCTCTGATTTCATCAAGGGACAAACCACAGTCCCAGAATGCCATGCCAACACCTGGACTGGATTAGCTACTCACATATGGACCTAGGAAAATTGAGAGCTCTGAAACATGCTTTAGCGAAAATGGACAGTCCAGCGGAGAGCTTACAGACATTATCTGGAGGTACAATGTGCCTAACAACACATGCACACTAAGATTACTGACATAAAATGATCGCAGCAGCTTACCTTCTGTGCTTTAGTTAAGGTGTCTGAGTAAAGGAAACTATTTTTATACTGCATAATGAAGGAGAGCATATATTGTCAGGCTACATCAAGACTCACCAAAAAAACCTGTGTTAAATTTTGCCATGGATAATTGCTCATCTTGTACCCTAGGACTAAATTAATTAACACTTAGCTCTATTTTTGTCAAGCACTAACCAGTTAGCATTTTATTACTAGGGTGAAAAAACACAAACATAGGCCCCTAGACGCCAACCCGGTTCCTTGAAACACAGAGTGAGGCCACAGGCACCCTATCATGTCTACGTGACCCGACTCGTCGCAACCGGTGGCGACCGGCTCTGCGCCCATTGCCTCACCGCCTGGGCTAACGTTCATGGGAGTATCATTCCTGCGTCCTCCCGAACCTTTAATACTGATGTCTGGAAACAGTATGGGCCCCAAAGGAAGAGTTGGCTTTAAGATTTCGAGGATTTCATGAAGGGCAAACAAGTCCGAGATCCTGACCAGCAATTTATCGCATTACGAAACCTAGTGGGCAAGATGTTGGACAAATCATTAAAGAACTGCCCCCAACTAATACGGCGTCTTATAATGACGTGAGAGAAGCCCCTAACAGGAAGTTCCATCACAAGTGGAACCTTGACAATGAGCACTACACGTTCAATCTTGCATCACAAGAGCGAGATGAGCCCATGACCGATTTCATCTCCCGTCTCAAACATCTAGCTCGCTATCGCGAATTTGACAATTTCAGCACTGAAGATGCACTTCGCCTACGCATCATTGATGGTTGTCAGTCAGAATTGCTACGCCGTCGACTACTAAAAAAGCACTACTCTCTCGAAGACATAGAAGATCTCACCCGAATAGACGACCAAGCGGCGGAGCATGAAAAAAAAGTGGAAGCCAGCCAAATGGAAAAGACAGAAAAAAGAGATCAGGCCCTCCGCGTACAATCTCACACTGAACCGAGTCATCGTTCAGATCATCAGCAGTCTGGAAGATCCAAGAAATTATTTCATGCTAGGTCACCTCGCACAGGAAACAAAAGCAGTCACTCCCGAAGACAACCATCGCAGTGTTATTGGTGTGGGCAAGATTACCCTCATACGGGCCCATGTCCAGCCATCGAACAACAATGCCATAGATGTGGGAAAGACAACCCTTTTGAAGTTGCCTGTCAAACACGTCGCAAGGAAACAGGACCGGTTAAGCGGAGCACAGGGTCACGTCACCATGTCAGAGCTGTACAAGGAAGAGGAGACCGACAAACAAGCTCGTCAAGATCCAGTACCCAGTCCCACAGATCACATCGATCTCAAAGGTCGACGTCCAGAGAGTCATCTGCTCTTACTCCAATATCGCAAGACAGTGACGAATATGTATACATGGTGGCAGATCCAGACAGACTAAAAAAGTATCCACAGATAGACATTCAGATGGGATGACACTCTGCCAAGTTTGTTCTAGACACAGGTGCATCGCTTAACTACATCTGCGCCACCGAGTACCAGAGAATGAAACCTAAACCAAAACTGGAACCAGCCGCAGTACGAGTCTACCATGGATGTCCAGAGAACCACTGCCGTGTCTGGGACAGCTTGGCAGCAGCTCAACGCGCGGGAGGTGAACCAGCGCACGTCCGAGGAGGGATCACTGACAGAACATCGATAGTCAAAATATCGAGAGGACAAAATATAGAGTTAAAAATATCGACTGCAAGAATATCGACTTCCTATCTTCAAACAGGTAAGTACAAAAATATCGACTCCAAAATATCGAGTGTAAAAAATATAGACTATCAACATATCAATTTTTTTAAATGTCTTAAAAGTAAATTAAAAGTAATATAATAATAAATTAAATTAACATAAACATATTTAAAATACTTAAATAAACGTACAATTGAGAAATAATTAATGTAACTTTAAAAAAAAATATATTTTTAATACATATATATATATATATATGTATATAAAACATATAGAATATTTTTATCGTAGGATAGCGAAAGGGTTACATTTACTGTAACGACTCCAGTGAGTGCAACAGTAGGGAAAGCATTGGATAGCGTAGAGGTAAAAATTACTATTCCCACTCCAGAGAGTGCAAAAGTAGGGAAAGCGTTGGATAGCGTAATGGTAAAAATTACTATTCCAACTCCAGCGAGTGCAACAGTAGGGAAAACATTGGATAGCGTAGGGGTAAAAATTACTATTACCACTCCAGAGAGTGCAACAGTAGGGAAAGCGTTGGATAGCGTAGAGGTAAAAATTACTATTCCCACTCCAGTGAGTGCAACAGTAGGGTAAGCGTTGGATAGCGTAGGGGTAAAAATTACTATTTCAACTCCAGAGAGTGCAACAGTAGGGAAAACATTGGATAGCATAGGGGTAAAAATTACTATTACCACTCCAGAGAGTGCAACAGTAGGGAAAGCGTTGGATAGCGTAGGGGTAAAAATTACTATTCCCACTCCAGTGAGTGCAACAGTAGGGAAAGCATTGGATAGCGTAGGGGTAAAAATTACTATTCCCACTCCAGTGAGTGCAACAGTAGGGAAAGCGTTGGATAGCGTAGGGGTAAAAATTACTATTCCAACTCCAGTGAGTGCAACAGTAGGGAAAGTGTTGGATAGCGTAGGGGTAAAATTACTATTCCAACTATAGTGTGTGCAATAGTAGGGCAAGTACTATTCTTCTTCTTATTTAAAAATAAATAATATAAATAGTAACACTAATTACAAATTAATTAAAATATTTTACAATTGTGTAAAATATATTAAATAATCAATTTAAAATACAAATAAAAATTATGTAATAATAAAAATTACCTACTAATACTAATTATTTACCTATTAATAATAAAATAATTAACAATTTAAAAGTATTTTTAAAAATTAAGTCAATAAATGTTTTATTCAAAAATGTAATTACTTACAATTAAATTACTTCACAAGCTATTCCCCTAAAATCACACAACCCACTACAGAAATTAATTTAATAAAAGTAACATAATTATCAATTGATCAATTACAATAAATTACAAAATATATTTCAATTAATTAAATATTTATAATTAATTTACAATTATTTCTAAATAAATACCAATAATTAAAATAACATATTTAAATATTTATAATGAAATTACTTCCCACCCTATTCCCCTATAAACCCACAACCCGCTACATAAAAAAATTAATAACATTAACATATTTATCAATTAATCAATTAAAATTAATTACCAATTATATTTTAATTAATTGCCAATTAATAATTAATTAACAATTAATTCTAAATAAATACCCAAAATTTAAATTACATATTTAATTAATTATAATAAATTACTTCCCACCCTATTCCCCTATAAACTCACAACCCGCTACATAAAACAAATTAATAACATTAACATATTTATCAATTAATCAATTAAAATTAGTTACCAATTATATTTTAATTAATAGCCAATTTTTTATTAATTAACAAATAATTCTAAATAAATACCAATAACTAAAATAACATATTTAATTTATTATAATTAAATTACTTCCCACCCTATTCCCCTATAAACCCACAACCCGCTACAGAAAATAAATTACAAAAAATAAAATATGTATCAATTAAAATTAATTAGCAATTATATTTTAATTAATTACCAATTAATAATAATTTAACAATTAATTCTAATTAAATAACAATAAATAAAATAACATATTTAATTAATTATAATTAAATTACTTCCCACCATATTCCCCTATAAACCCACAACCCGCTACAGAATTATGTTACACAAAAATTAAACATTATTATTAACTTACCTTAAATTCGATATTTTTGTTGTCTATATTCTGTCTAGTCGATATTATGTCCATTCTATATTTTTGATTCGATATTATTGCTATTCTAGTCGATATAAATTTTTTCTAGTCGATATTTTTGTAGTCTATATTATGTCTAGTCGATATTATGTCTATTCTATATTTTTAACTCAATATTATGTCTAGTCGAAATTAAAAACTCAATATTTTGACTAGCTACCCCGAGGAGGACAGGACACCAACACATGTGTGTCAACAGCACCGACTTGTCGTATGGAGTGAGTAGCAGCTAGTAGCTAGGTTACCACTAGGAATGACGGGACTATGTGCTTGCTTACAAGGAGTTTGGTAGGTAGGATCATTGTTGTTCACCACACCACCACGTGTAGATTGTATAGGTCCTGATGAAATGTGATGGATCAGTTTTGACCGCTACTCATGAAACATGTCGACCACTTCACATGAGTAGTGCTGAGCTCTTTTAGACCAATGAGTCTGAGCACAGCCATGCAGCTTGTTTTTAAGAAGGTAGATTACCATTCTAATAAAGTGTTCTTGTGGACTATCCAACTTTTTTTAATATCACTCACATGCACCACATCTACACTGTTCTTTAGGGCCCTAACACTAACCCTGGGCAAAGCAAAACGCTACGCTCGCGTAGTTTGTGTAGTTTGCGCTACTTCGCACTACGCGAACTGCACGTAGAGCAGTGCAAACACGTGTAGCATAGCGTAGTGCAGCGGTCATTTTTTGCTTGCTCGCGGTCCTCAACGTCAAGTTGGCGACCTCGAGCAAGCAAAATGACAACCCGGTGAGAGTTTTTCCTTGTTCGCGATCAGCAACATCAAGTTGCCGATCGCGAGCGTGGAAAATAAACCTTCGGGCGAGATTCTCAACGCGGGGAGGTCAGTTTTCTCATTGAGAGTGGTCGCGTATGCTCGCGACTGCTCATGATGAGAAACTACCAGTCCGCGTTGAGAAAGCTGCAGTTCGAGTAAAAATCTACTCAGAAAACTACAGCTCGCACTGTGCAAGATGCTGTTTTCAATGATTGCACAGTGCCAGATGCTTGTCCGCACTGTGAAATCATTGAAAACTGCATCTTGCACAGTGCGAACAGGGTACTAAGCAGTTCGCGAAGTGCTACGCGTAGCTCGCGTAGTGCGAAGTGCACTTTGCGTAGTTACGTGTAGCGCTACTTCACAAACTATGCCCAGGGTTACCTCACACCCACGCACTAAACGGCAGGAACAAAAGATCTCCGATTTGGGTGCCCGTCGGGCATTGTAGCGCTGGCCCGAGGAAGAGCAAGTCCATATGATGAAGCATAACACCTAACTTTCTGGGTGTGTGAGGACTCTACTTCCGAATAGGAGGATCCCCTCATCCTCTTCCCCTCGTTGTCTTTTTCCACCTTGTGGGAAGAGCATACCCTTATTGATGTTGACTGGGACAGTTTACCACAACACTGACATACAAAGACAGGACTATCCAGGCACGCGTCCACATGATTGAAGGCCCCGAAACAGACGATTGCCTTCTCAGCTTACCAACTGCGGAACGTTTGAAGCTGGTGGAGATACTGTATAGAGTGGATGACTCGCCAGATATTGTCAGCAAGTTCCCGAAGCTCTTCAGTGGTCTAGGGAAACTAGCTCACTTCAAGGTCAAATTGCACATCAATAAACAAGTAACACCAGTGGTGCAGCATCACAGGAAAGTGTCTTTCCACTTACAGCAAGCGGTAGATGATGAACTCCAAGACCTACTATGGGCAGACATCATAGAACGCTCGACTGGGCCCACACCATGAGTGTCGCCAGTAGTAGTTGTGCCCAAGAGAGGACAGGACAACAAAGTACACCTGTGTGTTGATATGCGAGCCCCAAACACAGCCATCGAAAGGGAGCGGCATCCAGGACCCTACATCAGCGACATGATCACCCGCCAGAACAGAGCGACTGTCTTCTCAAAACTAGATCTCAACAAGTGGTACTACGAACTGGAGCTACACGATAAATCAAGATACATCACCACATTCCCTACACACCAAGGGCTTTTCCGATACAAGTGCCTTAATTTCGGGATCTCGTCTGCACCCGAGATTTTTCAGGAAGCTGTCTGGCGAGTAATCCAGCACATCCCAAAAGCATTCAACTACAGTGACGATATTCTGGTGTTCGGAGAGACTTGGAAAGACCACGACAAGGCTTTAAACCAGGTGTGCCATGCTCTCCTGACCTGGACGCCAATCTCACACTCAACAAAGACAAATGTGAAATTCCCAAATCAACACTCAAATTCTATGGGCACATCTTCTCAAAGGAGGGCATGAGACCAGACCCTGAGAAAGTTTCAGCATTATCCGACACCTCACAACCGCAAGATAGCAGCGACGTCCGCTCGTTCCTGGGCATGGCTAGGTCTGCGCCCGATACATTCAGCACTATGCAATCATCAGCTACCCACTACGAGAACTGATATGACAAGGGCAGATTTTTCACTGGTCAGATAAGTGCGAATAGGCGTTCAACTAAATTAAGACTGCTGTGAACTCAGACATCAACTTGGCATAATTTAACCCCAAACGGAAGACGGACATCACGGTAGACGGCAGCCCTGTTGGACTAGGCACCATTCTGGCACAATACGATGACAAAGAAAATCAACGTCACATCGTTGCATATGCCAGTCGCAATCTCACCGACACAGAAAAACCATACTCTCAACCGGAAAAAGAGAGCCTGGTAGTCGTATGGGCCTGTAAACACTTCCACCTTTTCGTCTATGGCAAGCACTTTACCCTTATCACTGATCACCAGGCTCTGACGACCATCTTCGGCAACCCCAGGGCAAAGATGCCTCTGAGGATTGAACACTGGGAGATCCGCCTGCAGGACTACACATATACCATCATTCACAAACCCGGGAAGGTGGAGAGCCCGGCGGACTACATATCACGACATCCCCAAGAACTGACGTGAGCGCGGCCTTCGGTAGCAGAAGAATATCTCTGTTTCGTCATTGACCAAGCATGTCCGCCTGCCGTCCCACTAGAGGCAATCATAGGAGCTTCTGCAAAAGATGCCACACTACAGAACATCATGCACCGTGTCCGCACCAGTTCATGGAGACACTTGGAAGAACCAAATACAAATGATGCCATCAACACAGAAGAACTCATGGCATTCAAACATGTCAAAGATGACCTCTCCATCAGCACCAATGGTCTGTTACTAAGAGACAGGAGGATTGTAATCTCTCACCAGTTGAGACAATACACTGTCAACCTGGCACACGAAGGACACCGAGGAGTGGTAGCCGCAAAGAAGGCGCTGCGAGAACAGGTCTGGTTTCCTTCTCTCAACCAGATGGTGGAGACCACACTACAAGACTGCCCACACTGCCAACTGGTGGGACGAGAACAACCACAGGCTCCCCTACAGATGTCTGACCTCCCAGATGGTGTATGGCAACACGTGGCTGTTGATTTCTTCCGCCCGCTGAAATCAGGGAAGTATATCATTGTCATCATGGATGAGTACTCTCGATTCACCATTGCTCACCAAATCTCGTCTACCAAAGCAGCCTCTGTCATACCAGTCATCGATGAAGCGTTTGCTACATGGGGAATCCTTACAGTCGTAAAGACAGATAATGGACCACCATTCAATGGACAAGATTTTGCAGAATTTGCGAGACACCTAAATTTCAAACACCGAAAGACCACTCCTCTATGACCTCAGGCCAATGGGATGGTCGAACGATTCATGGCTACCATAAAAAAGACAATGCAACAAGCTGAACTAGCTCATCTCGTCATTCAGCCAGCTTAAAAAGAAGAGTTACGGGCATACAGGACTACACCAAGCAGCACTACTAATCAGTGTCCTGCCACCCTGATGTTAGGGCGAATCCCACGTACTCGGATACCAGCCGCAGACGCTGTCACACAATCCAGAATCACAAATTCAGACCATGAAAAACTGGTACAGCTTGTTCGAGACAAAAAAGAAAAAATGAAAGAATATGCAGATCACAGTAGACATGCCAGAATGTCTGACATCCGAGAAGGTGACTGGGTGCTAGTGAAACAGGAAAGGAAAACCAAGGCTGACAGACGCTACTGTGCTCAGCCACTACAAGTAATCAAGAAGAAAATGACCATGCTCACGGCGGAATCAGGAGTCAAGAGAACAACCAGAAATGTGTCACACTTCAAGAGATGTAACCCTACAGTATACACTCAAGCTCGAGACTTAAACTGGGACACTAGTGATTCAAGTCAAGAGGAAGACGAAGATGAAGAACCCCAACTAAGCATGGGCGAATTTTGCGAATTTGCGATCGCAAATTTGCGGATTTGCGAATTCGCGATCCGCAAAATTCGCGAATTTGTGCGAATTTGCGGATTTTTGTTTTTTTGCGTGTTCGCGGGGTTTTTTGCATGTTCGCGGGGTTTTTTGCGTGCTTGCGGGGCTTTTTGCGTCTTCGCAAGCCGCTTGCATAGCGAAGTTACCCATGCAGTCGTTTATGGGAGAGGGAGAGAGAGATAGATAGATGGATAGATGGATAGATAGATAGATAGATAGATAGATAGATAGATAGATAGAAAGAGAGAGAAAGAGAGGGAAAGAGAGAGGGAGAGAGAGAACGAGAGAAAGAAAGAGCGGCCGGATCTCTGAAGGGCCAGATTCCTGAGTTGCCCCTACAGAACATACAGCTTTTTATTTTTAGCAAAATGCATATGAAAATTGTGCTGTAAAGGTCTCTTTTAGTTTAACCCCTCCTGACAACTCAAAATGGGTGTATTTGCCATCCTCTCCCTTCTTCCTGTTTTTTATATCTGTAAGTGCTTCCTGATGAGGTTTAATTCCTTGGACAGGTGCCTCGTTGCCTACTTGCAACTATTCTCTGACCCTGCTTCAAGGGTCAGAGCAGGGTCAGAGAACAGTTGCAAGTAGGCAACAAGGCGCCAGGAAGCAATTAGCAGCAGGTGTCCAAGTTGAAGTTAATTTGTTTGTAACCCTTTTGTAAAAGATTACAAAGAAATTAGGTTCAACTTTTGCACCTGCTGCTGTAACCCTTGCTTGGCTGAAAATTCGTCCCCGCTGATTCGCGGATTTTACCGCGATTTCGCGAGATTCGCGGAAAATCCGCAAATTCGCCCGCGAAACGGATTTTACGCCCACCCTTAACCCCAACCAACATCGGCAGCTAGTGACAGTAGAGAGAGGCGCCTCTCCACCCGACCACGAATTAGCCGACCACAGAGAACTGTTTGAAAGCCCACCGACTCATTGAAGAACTTTGAAAATAGATCTTGAACATTTAAAATACAAAAGGGGGAGATGTCATATCACCATGTCTATTCTGTCTGTAACCCAGGACCAGGCATGGCAGGAAGAGGAAGGGGTGGTGCTTAAGGGGCAGCCCGACAGTTCGCGCCGCAAGTATAGAGAACAGAGACGCGCTGAACCTCCCACTGGTTTCCGTCGTGTTTCTTTGTGTGGAGGCACGGCGGGGGACATGAAAGCAGGTTCCTGCTTTCTCCCTTTGTGACGGTTTTTCCATCTTTATCAGACTCCGTCTTTTTACTTTGTGTGTTTTGTCTCTCTCTTGTCATGGTACCACATCTGATGTGGAAAAATAAGTGCTGGTATGGAAAAAGGAGTGCCCCCTGGAATCCACCGTCTCAAATTAAGCGCTGACTGTATTACTAATGGTGCACCAGCCACCTAGCAACATCCTGCTCAATGCTTGTTTTTCTTCAGGTCAGATTATCCCAGTTCTTTTGTTACACTTAAGCCATGCAAGGAATGTATTCCAAAGAATGTCTTTGGCTTCCCTTATTCATGGCTTTTGGACACTAGTAAAGATGACAAACAGTCTAGTTATTTTCTATTAGCTTTTTAATTGAGGGTTTTCGACAATTTGAGCAGCTACGTAGCCACAGGACTAGACCTACCCTGTTCTTTTTCTTGAGCAGCTACGTGGCCAAAGGACTAGACCTACCCTGTTCCTTTTCTCTTTTCAGGTCACTCTACCCTCCATGGGTGGTCACAACCATCTGTGACTGTTTCTCTTCTGTTAAGATTTGTGACTTAGAGTTTTCTGCCTACCACTCTCCGTTCATAGTACAGGACATGAGTTCGGTGACACTTTCAAAGAAAATAAGCTTGGCTAATGTCCTTGCTTTAGACAAGATGTTGTCCTCTCCTCTGCACCCCCAATGTAGTTTCTGAGGATTTATTGACACCAGCTTGAACACTTCCAAGGTTTTCATGAAAGCATGGAATTCAAGGTGAGACAGCATATCCTTTCGACAGGAGGATCCTCGTTCCTGTTCTGTTCCATCTCTACCCCATTACCAGTTATTACCCTCTTCTCAGGCTTCTAAAACAGACTGGACATTATTTTATTGGGTTACTTCTGGCTTAAGGGATAGCTCCCATGCTATGGATTCGTTCCTCGCGTTCGTTGACTGGGAGGGCAATACGGTCTTGTTCAATCCATGCACCTTCCTAGTACAATCCATCTGGGAATGGTCGTCTAGAGCTCTTTAGCTCACATGTCCTTCATTTGGCCTGACCTAGTATAAATATAGGAAAGGATATTGCAAATGGGAGGCAGTGGCTTTGGCAGACACTGGCTAAATAAGTATTGGCAAAACCAATAGGTCTCGCCTATGTAAGAGCTACTGACTTTGCCAACGTGTTTTAGCCATGATGGACAGCAGTTGCATAGTAGTACATCAAACACAGCGGAAAGAACTGCCTGAGTTGCATCACGAATGCTCTGCGAGTACAGGGCTGCAAAACAACCACCTCTCCAAATACTACACCTGTGAAATATTATACATGAAGTGCACTGTCCCTTTTCATGTCGTGGTGCACCTCTAACTAGGTGTGCCAGGTACATGCAGAGACAGTGCTCCCATATAATGTGACAGCATAGAAGTTGCGACTACCCAGAAGGTAGCATATAAGTGAAAGGCTGATTGAGGCAGCGCTCATTTTTTCACAGTGCATGTGGCACCCCACCAACACTTTAAAACGGGGATATTGTTCCCTGCATGCAGGGGCAATGAGCAACTGCACACGCCTGCAGGGGGATGTCTAGGGGGATTCCTGGGGTCCTCTTTTCCACTCGCACCCTTGGGAGGCACTTTGTTGTGCCCAGTCAGTGAGTCCGCCTATGGCCTCTGTACCCTCATACGGCGGAGGCCCAGAGGCAAGGGGTCTTGTACCCTCATACGGCGGAGGCCCAAAGGCAAGGGGTCTTGTCCCCTTTGGATTGGTGTGGAGCGACATGTGCACCAAAGCTACCTGTTTTACAAAAGGATCTACACCCCTTTCTGTAATACCAAAGTGCCCTAGGGGCACAGACAGCAAATGGACATGCCAGTTTCACCCCTCAGCCACTTTATGTACTGAGGGGTACACTGTATGTACTTTGGTGACTACAAAGGTCAAGGGTGCAAATTACATAACGCAGATGTGAAAATGGTGCGGGGCACTGCACTTTAATACAAGGCAATAATATTAAACATCTTTATGGTATCACAAGTTGTCAGTTGTTTACAGAGCGCGGTGAATATCACAAATGAGAGAACATGTATGAAAAGAAATGTCACTAACGGGTCGGAGCGTGCTTTCTTCTCGTCCACCACCGCCAAATCGTTGCACTGAGCGATGTAAATCTGGAACTCTCGGTTCTTCTCGTCGTAGTCCAGCGCAAACTGGACCATGCCCTGCGCGTCCACGCTGCCGAAGTCGCCGCTGTACACGCTCAGCACGCTGTTGCTGATCTGTGGAGAGAGAACGCAGTGTCAGTGCGAGCCCAGGAGGGGGCAGCAGGGAGCAGGCGCAACCCGACCCGGAGCACTGCTCTTTATTGGTGATTCCCTGCGGGTCACGTATGTCTTAAAGTCACTGCGAGTTATCTGTGTGTCAGACAAGGGGGCCAAGGAGGCAGGGGTGAGGCTAATGGCGAATATTATACAGTTAGAGCGCCTGGAGCTCCGAGGCGCCTGACAGGCGCTGACAGATGCCACCGAGCCCGGGGGCGGGAGAGAAGCCGACGACGACCGGCTGCAAATTGCGTGTCAGTCAGCGTTTGATTTAAGGAAGGCCGAGGAGTGGGATTTCCAATCGTTAGGGTCGTAAATTTGCAATGACGCACATCAATAAGATAATCAGGAAGGGGATGAGGGCAAGGGCAGAGTTCCAAACAGGTACTGGACAAAACCTGGACCCCCGCAGCTCATTCATAAGCGCCATACAAACAAAACACCCTGCAGCAGCCCCCCCTCTTAATGGCAAGTGAGATTAGAGTAAATAATGCAGAAAACGGCAACAATTTACCCGATGTGGGCAAATATCACTAAGACGCCTCAAGCATGCACACAGTATACATTTAAAAGAATTGTTTACCTATCTCAGCTGCTAGTGAGGATTCCAGGTAATTTTTTTCCATTTTTATTATACTTTACATGAATAATATATTTTACACTATTAGCGCAATATAATATATTGACAGAAAACGAGGAAAGTGGAGCCCCACCCAACGTCCACAAATAGAAGCTGCCCTTGTGTTCCTAGATTGATTTTGCCACCTCTGGGCCAGGGGTCGCAGAAGCAATGCCAAGGGTTGCCAGGGGCAAGGCAGGAGTTGCAGATGCGCCCATTGGTGATCCCTAATAGTGGGGTGTAGCAGCTTTCCATAACCCCTGACGTATGTATCTGAAGGTTATCCTCATTAGTAGACTTGGGGAGTTTACACCGCCTATTCATTTAATCTATCACAAAGTAAAAACATCAAAGGGTTTCATTGAGACCACACGACTAATACTAATAACTAGGAGTAACCACTGGATTAACTACTAACCTTGGGTTTCGGAGAAGTTTGCTATTCACCACAAATCGCTTTCGTCGTCTTGTCAGGGGTTGTAAGTGCTATATAAATACAATTACAATACATTTCACAAATGTCTTTCCCATTTTTCGAAATGCCTTCCCTTCCTAAATAGGCACCATTTGAGCACTTGCTGCAGCCTTTATACCTGGATCACACTGACTGTCCTTCTACACACCCACCCGCCAACTACGATCATCCAATCAAGCCCTCGCCGCAATTCCGCGCATCGAAAGATCCACCATGGGAGGAAGATCCTTCTCCTACTTAGCAGCCAAAACCTGGAATTCTCTCCCCACTCACCTCCGTCTTACACAGAACAACCTCTCCTTCAGAAAGCAACTAAAAACCTGGCTATTCGATAAGTAATACACCCAACCTCCCTCTAGCGCCTTGAGACCCTCTGGGTGAGTAGTGCGCTATACAAATTCCTGAACTTGAACTTGAACATTTGCAAGCATCTTTAGAACTAAGGTCCATTTATGAGGTGAAGGTGTTCACCTCAATTGCATTACTTTTCCATGACTGCACCGTGACACTCCTTTGGCAAAACTCTCTGGTGCTCGTTTAGGTGGTACTTACTACTATGTATGTACTGCATGCTTTGCATCAACTTACCTTCATGGAAAAGCCCTCCATGTGCTTTCCGGCTTTGTGAATTAAATCACAAATGCTCCAAAAGCTTTCTCAATCAGATATATAGGGAATATTCGACTAGTCCGCATTTTGGGCGTCTTTCTGCATGCGAGAAGCAGCTCAACAAGCCTAGAGTGTGTTTAATTGCTAAAAGAGTTTTTGCCCATGCAAGACACTGAGGACACACCAGGCTATCGTCTGATTTGGGACGGTGTCCTCGATACAACCAGGCACAAGAAATGCACCACTGTTCATTATTGTAATGACAAACTGCATCAGGAAAAGAGGGACTCAAAGTCTGCCTAATACGGCCCTTATTGGGTTCCGTACTTACCAGGGGCGGCGCCCCACTAAGTGAAAAAAGAAAAAGAAAATGACAATAACACAATGTTACATTATTATCCAGTTCTCCCCCTGTTAGGAGCCAGCCAGGTTGGGGCGGTGCGGGGCTGATCTTGCCACAGCCTGATAGAGGTAGGAGGAGTGGTTGCTGCTGCACCTTAAGTGCGCATGACGGTTGGGCGGGGCATTTTAGGCCGGACAAAATAGCCTGTTCTCCTCCAGCTGCATTGTAGAGCCTGGGTGGAGAACATGCACAGCTTTCCAGACCCCGTCTGAGCGCTGAACCACGGCACTCAGACCAATCACAATGCTGCTGTAAGGCAGCGCTGTGATTGGCTAGGGAAGCCTGGGAGCTTGGGTGCTTCCTGTTCCTGCATCAGAGGAGAGGGGGTGGCTGGCAACAAAAAGGTAGTCTTTTTTTTCTAAACCCTCCCTTTCCGCCCCATGCCTCTGTTCCCAACCAGCCGGCACTCATACTTACACTTTAAGCAGCAGGGACTGCTTTAATGCACAAGTTCTTGTTTTAAAATGCCTTTTACAATGATTGGTACAAGGGCAGTACTGCACTTGTCCACATAATGGAAATAAAACAATTGTCATGCAAATTGCAGTGCATTAAGGCAGCCCTGTTACAACCCGCCACTGTTTGCATCCAGAGGAGGATAGGGTTGATGAGACTGCGATGGAACCACGGGAGGTGTGGCACATCACATGGACAAGTTTGCTCCGCAGGGGCAGAGCAACAGCATTAAAACATGGAGGAACACTTTTATAACATTTTATTGCAAATCAGTGCAGGAGCTAAAGTTCCTGTGCTATATTTCCCTGAGTCAAAGAGCACTGCCGAGGCGTATCTATTAGGAAAGGGTGCTTCTGCTTTCTTCTCCATCGCTGGCACACAAAAAGGCTGCTGAGTGCCCTTCCAGTACAAAATATTATGCTTAAACTAGCTTCAAAACCTTTCATAAAGGCAATCTTAGGAGAAATTAAAACATTTTCTTTAACACCTGCCTCCAGGAGCCATTTTATTATGCAGAGCTCTGTATAGCAATTTTAGAAGATAGAGTGGGTGGTTGGGTGGATGTTAACTGCCATGGGGCAGGCCCTTGATGCAAAGTAATGCAAAGTAGTGCCAAGTAATATTGGATTTACTTTTATGACAACTTCACAATTCAAAAACATTTTGCTCTGAGAATTAAGCAATTGATTAGGACTTTGCACCACTTTGCATGATATTGCACTGATACAAAATCTTGATAAATCCGGCCCCAGTTTCAAAACCCTGCAGCGCGGGCGCAAAGCGGCGGCTCTCCCACGCCGTAAGCCCTTCACTCGTGCAGGCTGCACTCATATTTGGTTCCAATGTAGTACTTCTTCATACTTCAGAGTACCTACCGAGGACACTGACGCCATATCAGAAGAGTGGCTGCCGCTGCTTCGGGTCTTTCGGTGCCGGCTGAACTGAAAACTGATCTCTGATGCTGTATCAGACTCGGTCTACCCAAAAAAACACAAAGAGGGCATCTTAATTTACAGACAGTATTGACTAAAATACCTGCTTTTACACACGCAAAGTCTTAATACGAAGTGTAGCCGTGGTACCTCTGCATGTTTTCTGCACAGGTACCTCGGCATGAGAATACAAATTTTTCTGGGTGTGGGATCTCACCCAGTTTAACCAGGAAAGGTTCCACCTCCTGTATTACCACACCCCTGTCCAAAAATGGTATTAGCACCCTTTCTTTAGAGGCCCACGCATATGCTATTAATATGAAATCATAAACAGCTTGCATCATTAAATACATGAAATCAAATATTTAGGTTCTTATACTCTTTATGAAGCAATGTAGCAAATCACATTGATAACTAATTGAGTTTAAAAATAATGCCGAAAGTGATGGTACTTTTATTAATTTACCCTAGGGTGGATTACCTTTTGTCAAACCTGTTTAAGGGTTAATGATGCAATTCTTTTCTTCATTACTCCTGTAGAGTCTTAATGTTTGTCAGTCTGTCACGGACCGGTCCTGCTAGTGAATGTGACGGTAATAGTGTGTGGCATAAGTTATGCTGCCGGACATATTTTTTCTGCCTTGCACCATTATTAAGCAACCCCAGAGTTACAATGCCTTGAGCTAACCTAGAGATGATGCCACATATCTTGCAATAATTCCAGCAGCGGCTCCTCTGTTATGGCAGAATTTACTTTCGAGGGAAAAAAAAGAAAAGGTAGCAATAATGACACTTCTAACCTCCCATTTCCAAAAAGGTATTTATTAAGGTTTGTTTATAATACATGTTCTGCTGCCCGCAATGTCAGAGCTCGACTGAATTCAGAGGGATTGCTTCAATTATCACTGACCGCGCCAGGAGAGCCATTGAAATTACAGAAACGAGAGCTCCACCTCCTTGGTAGACAAGCTGATACCCCTGCCGCAAAATAATTTATGAAATCAGATCGCAAAGTTGATCTTCCACGTCAATCCTTTGCCTTGAAATTATCATTGAGGTCACACTTTGAATCTACATGTTTGACTTAATCCACTTGAAGGTGGCTGTCTTTCCCATTGTTTTCTTGTCCTGAAGAAGACCCATCAATGCGCTCTTTTAAATTACGCGTACTTTAGGGTTGAAACATCGACACACTTATACTGTCCCTGTCCATCACAGGTCTTCTGGTCTTAAAATATCAAGCCCTTGTGAGTTCTACCAGAGACACTTGACTTAGATCCATACTGGCCGAACATCAAGTTTACCTCCTGTGTACGTTTTGTAAAAAAGTATATGTCTTTGTCTCACCAATGTATAAAAGACACTTATTCACCCATGTCACTTGGTCACTTTTACTCACTATACTTATTGTCACCCATTTTTTGAACTGTTGAAAGCTGAATGAAATATTTGACCTACAGAAAAAGTAAATACTTACTGCTCTGCAAAAATCTCTGTCTCATGTGTTCCAACTTAATTTGTAAAGTATTAATGTTACTTGCTCAAATTTTTGTCTATGATTACCTCTTGAGTACATAAGCAATTTATCTTACCCGACAGAACCAATTGTAGTCTTTTGTATTATACATGTTCAGCATAAAATTGAATCTACAGTGATGTTCGGTGGGGGAAGGGGAGTAGAGGACATCAAGCATGTTTGGAGGAAAGAAAAGTATTGTATTAAAAAACATACATCAAAACATATTTTATATCTGGATAATGGTATTTATCATTGATAAAGCTACCTTATAAAGGCCCTTAATATATGGGCATGTGCTGAAGCCATGGAAGAGGGAACTTCTGTTCCATCTTCCACGAAGAACTAGTGCACGTGCCCATCTTCGAGAGCTCCACTGGCTCCCAGTGGCACATCGCATTATGTTTAAATCATTGGTTTTGGCCTTTCGGGCCCTGCACCAGCAAGGCCCACAATACTTGCACAAGAGGTTTTCCTTTTACACGCCTCATCGTGCTCTTCGATCGGCCAATCTCCGTCTGATGTCTATGCCTAAAATCAGATATGCGAGACTGGGTGGTCAGTCAATTTCTGTCCAAACAGCACGGGCCTGGAATGCCTTGCCGCTCTCTCTGAGATCATCAACTACATTGGCAGGATTTAAGAAAGGGCTAAAAACCCATCTTTTTAACCTCAGTATTTAGCTCTCTGCTTCTTTCTTTTTGGATTGGGTCAGTTTAGTGCCTACATATCGCGCCAGGATACTTTGTAGTAGCAGAGCGCGTAATAAAATGTTTTATAACATAACAAGTTCTCAGTGTCTTATAATACCATAAATATGTATGATTAAGGCATCTAGTCCAATTTATTAACTCATATGTCATGATCTCATAAATTGATCTCTCTAGATGTAGAAAATCTCTCAAATTTGCATTATTGGCTTTTAATATCTACAAACCTGGAACTTTGTGCATGAAAATATATATTTCTCAAAGGCAGCAAGTGTTTAATTAAAACTAAATCCGTCATCTAAATATGGCATATACTTACCGTCACAAACGATGCCTGAAGGCAAACCCAACATTCCCTTAAACCGAAAGGCGCTTGCATGTGCCTGAGTGTGTGAAGCACACTTACCTCTGACAGGAGGGCTGGTGTAGATTTGCTCAGTTCCTTTGCCCGTTCAGGCTCAAGAAGCTGTTGGGTTATTGTTTGCGGCTTATTGTATGCTGTGGACATAAGGGCAAAGCTGGTGTTAATTCACATACGGATGGTCTATATGTTTATAAACCTTCCAAAGATCCCACTAATCTGGCTTTGTAACCTTAAACGACATCTCACATGAGATGAGCAAAATAATGTCAATAACAACAATATAAGGTATCTACTGCAATTGTCAATCAAGCATAGTTTCATAGTATTTAAGATACACCAAAGAAGATACAATGTCAATTTCACTGGAATTTCAATGAATATCCTGAATACTGATACATGTTCTCAATGGAGATATAATGAAGCTATCAAAGCGCTGATGGACCCTTATGCAAGAACAGTGATATAAACACTCAATCCCTTTGGCAGGCTATTTTCTAGCAAACTGGTAGAACCAGCAAATAGTTCCCTTATCAGTCAAAACAGATTTCAAATCTGCAAACACTACTGATGAGGGCAGCTTACTCAATACTATTCCTGTTTGCATTGTAAATAATCCTTGGCTGTGACAGAGATAGAGCCTCCTTTTTTTCCTTCTATCAATTCTGGGTAGCCCATTCCCTATATTGTTGTTACTAAACAGGTTGTGCCCCAAATTCTGATAAACTCATTTACTCAAGAATGCTTCACAGTATAGTCCATTCTCCATATTTGTTTATGTTTTATCCTACTGGGATCATAACACGAGCACAACTAAAAGCTTTGTGCTCCCTGGTTCCTTTTACCAGCCAATTAAACTCCAGCTACCAAACCTGGCATTTCCGCCCAGGCCTGCCCATTCCTGACTACAAATGTAGTGTCCTTTTCTTTACATGTCTCCAATCTAATGCTTTTTGTTTCTCTTCTTGTAAGGTATCTGGAGTCAGAGGGTCCCAGGGCAGATATGGGGTAATGGGACCCAATTGTAATAACTGGGGACTTCTGCGACTGGGGTCTTGGGCCACTGTACTTCGGACGCCCCACCTGGGAACAAATTACCCCTTTTTAGCAGTTGACTCTCAGGGTAGTAAGGAGGAACAGTCCAATGCTTACTGAGGGGAGGTGCTATGGGCAACAGACTCAGAATTCAGCAATGCAACAAACAACACAATATTTCGCTGTCCAGTCAGTTCTTTTTCTTTCCAAAAAGGTAAAGTATTTTATTACACACACTACTAAGTACTACGCATAAATAAACAAATGTATATAGAATGGCAGCTGGAAATGCATATAATGCCACCTCTAAAGGGCCTAAAAAACAGAGGCCACATAGGAAACAAAGGTACTGCAGGTCAAGTAACCCCCTAAAAGTACCGTGGGTCACTTATGCATGAGGCACCACTAACGGTCTGCACTCCTGCAAGCGCTCTACCAGAAAAACCCATTATCGTTCCTATACGCCTAACACAGGATGAGGGCTAGACTTAGCAAATGTTAGGCCTTTTTGCTTTGTCAGGGTCTCACCACAATAATTAAAAGCAAAATACAGTGTCAAATACAATGCTTATCAATATCGAAACATTTCCGGATGGTGTCACTATTCAACAACATAAAATAATATATGCAAAGATTTACGATCAAGAATGTTTACGTTAATCACATTTTCAGTGTTTAATATGATGCAGTGTGTGATTCCATCTACCTGAAACCTGGCAGCAAAGTAACCCCAGGACCTAATACCAAAGGGCCATAGGCCCAGGACATTTAGACAAACCCCCAGCTCTGTAAGTGCTTAAAAGAACTAAAGCTTGTCTGGGATCATTCTGTTCGTGGCCTTGGACACTCCGGGCCTGGTTCAGTTCAGTTGTGGGGCGGTCTCTGCACTCGGGGCAGAATCTGCACAATGAGAATTCTCATTGTATTGATTCCGCCCCGAGTGCGGACACTCCCCCACGACTGCAGGGCCTGCATCACAAATGCAGAGGCCCTTTGTGGGTCAGGTCCTTAGCGTGACAATGCCATAAGCAACTGACCGCTCTTATGGCACCTGATGCTTTCCTGGCTATCTCCCAAAAAACTGTGCCTCTGCTTGTGGTGGTGCCCCTGCTCCTTTGGATGTATTCTTCCACCCCTGCTCAAGTGCTTGCATTGCACTGCATGAGGGACTTCTTTCCACTTATAGCACTTTCAGCCAGCTCCTGTTTGTTCAATTCAGTCCATCTCCCAACAGTGTTAATGGGCCATTAAATCCAGACCTATTGGCTTTACCAGTGCTCGTTCAATTAAAGAACGGTAAAACAACCTTCCTCTCTCACCTTTTTCCCATCTCATGTTTGGAGGGCTGAACCCTCCTTTCATTGGTCTACAAACATATTTGAGCACCCGACTGCAGCTGATTCCGAAGGCAGCTGCCCGTCTTGGCTTTCCCTGTGGTACCTTCAAGTCTGGCATTTCATGCTGATACAGGACTCCATTTTCTCTCTCTAGGATCTATTCTCGTTTTTAAATTCCACAGCTCATCACACACTATCAGAAATCGTGAAAGTCTTACGGATGGTAGTGGCAGTCCCTCGGGCTGCTGAAGCCTAGAGGAAGCTGCTGGGAGGCTGCTGGGGCCCCAGAGGAAGTACAGTGGCCTTTCCAACTCCCAGCTGCTGACACTGCAACATGGCTGCCTTATTCGCCTTCTGAACGTGAGGACCTTGAATACACTGCCACATTTATCAAGCACTAAATAACGAGAAGACACCAAACAGCACTTACTCTCGGTGGAGGTGTAGATATTCACCATACTCCTTGCATTGCTAAGACTGTTGGCTCGAGCGAGGGCCATCGCGACTGGGGAGTCATCGTCGACATCCTCTGATGGAAGTGAAAACACGAAACAGCAAAGTAATTAACAGGGGAATATCATACAGGTGGTCATAATGACATGCACATTCATGCAGCATGTTCCTTAAACTGATACAATGGATGGTCAGACACAGCACAGATTCATTTATTGGTTACAGACTGAGTTTTCGTGCATTTTAAGGATAACACGATCTGTGCAGCAGTAAACTATCTACTAAATGGTATGAATGCAGGTACGTGGAGATTTAAGCATTGTGGGGCAAATTAACAAGCTGAGGTATCGCCGCTTTCTCAGCACAATTCCCCGAGAAATCGGCGATACTTCCAGCGCCCTATTAACAAGGGCATTGCAACGTCTGCCTCAAGCCCACTTTGCATGTCAGCGAGAAACATCGCTAATGACATGCAAAGTGGGCGTTCCCATGTCCAACCACATGTAAAATGTGGTTGGAGGTGGGAACACCCTATTACCAAGGCAGTCGTTGGGAGGAAAAGACCTGCGATAAACTCGTTTATCGCAGGTCTCCCAACGCCTGCTCTGACCAGGCGTTAGGCATTGATAACATGGGGGTGTGGATCATAAAGCTGAATCCACCCCCCCATATTATGAAGGCACACATTAGCGCGTGAAAACAACGCTTGTTTTCACGCGCTAATGGTCACTATCGCCGGCTATCCCAGGATTTACTATCGCCTATGTGTTGCGCGTTGATAATAACGCGCTAACATGGCAAAAAAATCCAGCTATAGCCGGCGATAGTGAAATGTGCGATGTGTGTTTTTTAACGCACATCTTGTTAATATGCCCCTTAGTTACTTTTGTTAATAATTATCAGTACTATCGTTGCAACCTTTTGCCAACACATCTTTACGCTTAGTAATCAGTGAGTGAATGTGTGACTGAGTGATTTCTATGCAGCCTTATGCCTTAAGTGTCTATATGATACTCAGCATCAGACAGAAACAGCTGTAGGCATAAAGCTAGAGAAAAAATAAGGGTTTTGCAAGAAAAGCAACAGATGTTTGAAACAGTGTGAGCATAACACATTTACACAGAATCTCAAATCACAGCTGGTCAGCCTGAGCATATAATACCGAGAGTGCTTAATTTGTGCTGGTGTTTGCCAATGGTCGACATCAAATGCATTTTAGAGGAGCAGGACTTGCAGAGATTCTTACTAAGCCTATGCACCTGTGCTGCTTGTTTGCAGAGTCTCACATGCATCAGGTTGCAACATTTGATTGCACAGTGCACAAGAGTCAAAGTTGCCGAGGTGGCTCCAAGGCAAAGCACATGTCGGTTATTCTATTCGCTGTTGGGCTCCGCCTGCGTCGTGCTCACGGAATGGAAAGCTGTACCTCTATTTGGATGATTTGAGTTGGAGGATCTGCTGGGCATCTGGGCAGGTTCTTACTTCCAATACCTGCTGACCATGCGTACCAGGGTCTTAGTACCTGAGAAGCACTGATAGCTGCAGCGTGGGATGGCTTGAACTCTCCGTCCCTTATGCCTTGCTGCAGCATGGGGTGGCTTGGGACCTCCATCCCTTATGCCTTGCTGCAGTGTGGGAGGGCGTGGACACTCCGTCCCTTATGCCTCGCTGCAGCGTGGAAGGGTGTGGATACTCCGTCCCTTATGCCTCGCTGCAGTGTGGGATGGCGTGGAATATAATAAATACCTTTTCTAGTTTGCATATCAAGGTCTGGATACCTTTGGTTACAGCAATATACACGGCCACCTGAGGAAGGCTACATTGGCCGAAACGCGCGTTGTGAACCATCTTGCCGTATTGCTAACACCATTTGTTCTATTTTCATTCACTGTCTGTTTATAACTGTTTTAATAATTCATGTATGGGATTTATCAACCATTACCTGCTATGTAATAATATGAAAAAAAGAATTTTATACATAACAAGAACCTTCCCTTTTGCCTCCAAGAAACACATAATTATATATTGCCCACAATTTGCTTAAAAGAGTATTAATTTCTGTTATTTCATTCGAGCCCTAAAGTTTAATGTTTTGTCCAACTAGCTTAAGCTGGCAAACTGTCATTCTAGTCTTTGTGCATTTTGCTGCCAACACAGTGTTCTATGTTGGTGTCAATGGCCTGGTCCATGTTTTGGGGGAACCTACTAAACTGAGCATATATGCTATCTCTTAGGAGGAAAATTATGGTGTACATAGAAAGTAGGGGGGTTGGGAGCCCAACAATTTTTTTACTATTGATTGGTTTTCCTGTACTCTCATTTGCCTGCTTCGTATGTATCCCAGTTGGCAATATTTTTCTTTCAAGCACTATTGTTTGCTTTTGTATTAAGCACCATATGAGGTTGCATGCTTTTTTTAGCTGTCTCCTTCGTGTACTTTCTCCCACTGTTCTCGCTATTGATCTGACACCCAAGTGCTTCTCCCTGCCCCTAATGGCTCTTGCCAGCGTGCATTCCCCTTTGCCTCCTCACACCCTCCATGTTGCTACCCCTCAATTGCTACCCCTGGCGGCCAGCAGCGACACCCGCGGGCTGCTCCAGGAGGGGATCCGCGCAGCGCTGGAGAACTGGGCCGTGCTGCAGATCGCGGTGGACAACGGCTTCGGAGGCGCATACAGCCGGGAGAAGGCTGAGTGGATGGTGGGAGCCGTGGCCGAGTATTTCCACAGTAATGGTGAGCGCAAAGTGAAGTCTTCCTGGGCACCACTGGCTTCTAGGTACTGTCACTCGATTGCGAGCAGCCCGGTGGCAGTGGGCTTGCTAGCGGTAGCTGGATGGTTGCTATTCCTGATTTTAACATTATTTTCGTCCCGCTGATTACGAGCGGTGACACGCTTTTATATTGCTGTTATTGCAGTGCTTTTTAACTATTGTCTAACCTGCCTCAAAGTTAACAGGTCACTAACCTGCTTCATTGTTTCAGGGGCTGCGCGTGGCTCGCTGTGGGCTGATCGTCTTTGGCGGGCGCACAGCGGCTGCGGCCGCCATCTTGGTTTGGGCAGAACCGGCCAACTCCACCCACGCCACTCCCCTCCCCCCTCGCTACTCCTCTATTTAGGAGAGTTCCCTACACCTTCCCGGCGATTGCGAGCAGCCCGGTGGCAGTGGGCTTGCTAGCGGTAGCTGGATGGTTGCTATTCCTGATTTTAACATTATTTTCGTCCCGCTGATTACGAGCGGTGACACGCTTTTATATTGCTGTTATTGCAGTGCTTTTTAACTATTGTCTAACCGGCCTCAAAGTTAACAGGTCACTAACCTGCTTCATTGTTTCAGGGGCTGCGCGTGGCTCGCTGTGGGCTGATCGTCTTTGGTGGGCGCACAGCGGCCGCGGCTGCCATCTTGGCTTGGGCAGGACCGGCCAACTCCACCCACCCCACTCCCCCCTCGCTACTCCTCTATTTAAACAGCCCATATGTGTCAGCGCAGCGGACGAGCGCAGCGGGCGCGACGAAGGCGCGCCGGAGTTGCGCCAGAGTCAAGCCCATCTGCGCCCGTCCGCGGCCGGCCGGGGCTAGGGGCACCTCACCATACCCCTTTACTTACATATTCTCCATCCCAACTCTGTTCACACTGGAACCCCGGTACGATTGGACCCTCTGCCATTGATCATCTGACCCACCTTGGTCTGCTCTCTCTCCCTTCCCGCGCTCCACCCGCGATCATATCACAACTGATCCCTTCGCCCTCCACTCCCTCGCTTATTCCCTCTCCCCCCTCTACCCTCCATACTCCGGTATTCAATACCTCGGCCACACTCTTGAACACTAGGTCGGCGGTCAACCATCAGTACGAGCTATTCGACTACATCGACACACATGAACCTGATCTCCTGTTTTTAACGGAGACCTGGTTCAAGGCTGACTCCCTGCCCAACGTTTTAGCTGCACTGCCCCCCTCATATTCTGCCATTCGAGCGGACCGCCCGCAGGGCAGAAGAGGCGGAGGAGTGGCCTTGATAGCTCGCACTGACCTTCACTTTCAGATCCTTCCCTTCCCTCCCATTCCTGAAGTAGATTACCTGGTAACCCGCTCGACTTCTCATCAGGCCCCCCTGACCTCTGTTCTTATATACCGCCCCCCCCCCCACTCCACCCCTTCTTTTGTTTCCAGCCTCCAAGATCTCCTGGCTACACTGGCGATAAACAACTTGTCAGTGTTAGTCTAGGGGACCTCAACTTCTGGCCAAATGACCCTGCTGAAAGCTCCCTCTCTAAGTAGTTCACCGATCTCATGACCAGCCTTAATTTTACACCTCATATCCACAGTTCCACGCACATACAGGGCCACACGCTGGATCAGATCTGGACCTTAAACATCCCTACCACACCCCCCATCATTTCCCCTTGTCCCTGGTCAGACCATTCGTTTATTTCATTTTCCCTTGCTCTAGCCCCTAAGACTAAGCCCCCGCTCCCTAAGAACACCTGGGTTAGGAAATGGGGCAAAGTCGATATGCCATCTCTCTGCTCGTCTCTGGCCAAAACCAGCCCTGACCTTTCCGGCCTGGCAGCCCCTGCTCAGCTGACCACTATCAATAACTGGCTGACCCAAGCGGGCGATGAATTCGCCCCTTTGAGACGAATCACGGTCAAGCAAGCCCATGCAGCCAACCGCTGGTTCACCTCAGATCTTAAGGAGAAGAAATTGGCTGCACGGAGAGCCGAGCGAGCATGGAGAAGAGCGTATTGCCCTGTGCTAAAAACCGCTTACCTATCTGTTCTTAAGATTTATAAACAAGGCATTCTTGACGCCAAAACCGAATTCTATTCCAATAGGATACTGGCAGCGGAGTCCCAATCAAAAGAAATTTTTGCCACTGTGCATGAATTGGCCTCATCTGACAGAGCTACGGCCATGATTCCCCCCTCCCAATCCCTTTGCGACTCGCTCAACGAGTTTTTCATTGAGAAGGTCGCAAAGATTAAGACCAACATCCCTCTTCCATCTTCCACATTCATTAATCCTTCCCCCCTCCCACCATTCCTAAATTAACCAACATTCCCCTCTTGACCAAAGCCACACTCCTCCCACTGCTCCAAAGGGTGAAGTCAGGCTCCCCCTTGGATTTTGGCCCCGCTCACATCCTGAGAGAAACCTTCCTGGCTTGTCCTACCCCGCCCCTCACACTCCTTAACGATTCACTCAGCAATGGGGTTGTTCCTAGTTTCCATAAATCCGCGGTTGTCATCCCAATCTTAAAAAAGGCTGGCGCCGATCCATCATCCCCTTCTAACTATCGCCCCATCTCTCTCCCGCCTTATTTGGGTAAGGTTTTAGAAACCCATGTTACCAGCACCCTGAGCACCCACGTGGAGACAAATCACTGCCTCTCCCCTTGCGAGGCAGGCTTTCGGCCCCTCCACTCCACGGAGAAGGTGGTAATCTCAGTGATGGACGGGCTACGTGAAGGCATTGACACCAACCTCCCGCAAGCCCTCATCCTTTTAGATCTGTCTGCCGCTTTTGACACGGTGGACCACTCCATCCTCCTCACCCGTGTCAGGGTGGCGGGCATAGAGGGCCTAGCCTTCTCATGGCTCGAGTCCTTCCTGAGCGAGAGGGCTCAGGCGGTCCACCTTGCTGGTTTCACTGCCGCCTCCCGCAAGGTAGTGTGTGGTGTTCCCCAGGGCTCTTCACTTTCCCCTCTTTTGTTTAATTTATACATCTACCCCCTCATTTTTATGTTGCAGCAGCTCGAGGTCACGGTGTTTAATTACGCCGATGACCTCCAGCTAATCTTTAACCTCTCCCATTCCCCTTCATCCGCCCAGAATGTTCAAACGGTCATGTTGTTCATTCAGGACTGGATGAACTGCAACCACCTCAAACTCAACCCGGACAAGACTGAGCTGGTCCTGACCGGAGGTGGTTGCAGCCCCTGGTCTCCCTCCCATTGGCCCCCATCACTCGGTGCTCCCCCACTCCCGGCCCCCAAAGTTAAAACCCTCGGCATTCTTCTCAACTCGCAACTTTCTGTTCATTCCCAAGTCAGTTCTGTGGTGTCTTCTTGTATCTTTTCTCTTAGGACAATCAGAAAGATCTCCCGCTTCTTTTCCCTCCCGGCTTTAAAAATCATCGTGATGGCAATGGTGCTCTCGCGCCTTGATTATGGCAACATAATCTATAACGGCGCGCCGGCCTATGTTATCCATCGCCTGCAACTAGTGCAGAATCAGGCTGCTCGCCTGATTCATGGCCTGCCCAAATATCACCGTGCCACCCCTCTATTGCAGGCATTACACTGGTTGCCTGTGAGAGAGCGAGCCTTATTCAAACTTGGCTGCCTCACCTTCCAGGCCAGAATGGGTACCGCCCCTGAGTTTATATGCTCTGCCATCAAGCCCTACACGCCGGGTAGAGAACTCCGTTCCACCCACATGGCACTTTTGGTCACTCCACGTTTCAAAAAGAAGAAAGCTGGTGGAGCAAAATTTGGTGTCCTTGCCCCAGCTTTCTGGAACTCCCTTCCTGCGGGACTCCACACTTCACCCTCCTATATGGAGTTCCGGAAAAATCTTAAAACCTTTCTCTTTTCCCGACCTTTTGCTGCCTAATCTCCCCCTGCTGCTGACGCGGGTCGCAATCTGAAAAGCGCCATGAAACCGCCTGGTATAAGTGCGCTCAATAAATGTTTTTAAATTCAAATTCAAATTGCGCCTTCCTCCTCTCTCCTCATTGTTCCTTCTACCCTTCCGCATCTTCCATGTTGCTTGCCCCCAACCCCAGTGTTGTTTTTGCATCGATCTTGCTTTCATATGTGAGGGGCTCTAAGGGTCTGTGATAATTTCGGAGCAAAGTAGTCGTTTTGATGAACATGTTTAAAACATAATGGTTGGCTGAGTTAGGGGAAAGAGCAACAAGGCATGCAGGCAGGGAGAGGCGCACACGAGGGAGAGAACAACATAAGCAAAGGGAGACGCACACTGGCTAGAGGGCAACACAGAGCATGGGGGAGAAGAACACCGATGAGAGTGCAGCATGACACTTGGGAGGAAAGCATGAGGGAGACAGCTGGTAAACACATACACTTTCATGAAGTGCTGAAGCAAAAAGAACACCATCTCTAAAAGTGAGCAATGGTAGGAGACAAGCAAACATTTAATAAGCTGAAAGTCACTGGCAAAAAGTATCCCTGACTTGATGAGTTGAGGCGAGAAAATAAGACATACATGTAACACCATGGACGTAAACCACAAAAGCAAATAAAAAGTTCAAAATGATGAGGAGCCACAAATGTACAATTTACGAATGCTGCTAAACTATCTGTTGGCTAGGCAGCAAGTACTTGGACACGAAGCCAAGCAACATGTACCTTAGTCTCAAACAATGACAAATGTGCCCCTGTTCGTTTGCTGTTTCCTGTGTCGTAGAGGCAACAGTTTTGAGTCAGTTTGTGGAATGAGCAACTGTTGCTCCTTGAGATCCAGTTTTCAAATTGCCAGAACACCCAGTATGGTATTTTAGCAAACATTGACTGCCTGCCGTCCCTGCAGCTTCCCGTGGTGACCTTCTTTACTTCTGTAAGTGTTCTAACTTGTTCTGAGGTGGAGTAAAGTGTTACTGAAGTTATTCTACAGCACCTCTTAGTGATTTTTTTCGGCCTCACTGCTAGCGGTGAACTGTGCAGCAGCGTTCGCGCAGCGCAAGGCATTTTGGATGTGAAAAACTGGAAATGTGAGTGTTCCTTTTCAGCTCCCCCATTGGCTTTTGCGTGCGTCTTATTGTAAAAGACTGCACGCAATTGGCCGGAGGCACGCGCAAAGCTCATCCCATGGCCTATTGGTGTCTATTACGCACACCAAGCGCGTAATAAACACCAATAGGCCGTGGGAGGAGCAATGATCGTGCCCAGGCATAGGCGTGACGCGCGCGCCACTTGTTTTTCTTTACTTTTGGTATAACCGCAGCACCTGCGCTTCACTTTTGATGTTATAAGTAAAGCGCGGGTGCCGCAATTATACCAAAGGTAAAGAAATAGGAAAAAAATCTATTTCTTTACTTTTGGTATAATCGCGGCACTCAAGCTTTACTTTTAACATTAAAAGTAAAGCCCTGGTTCTGCGATTATACCAAAGGTAAAGAAATCGATTTTTTATTTTTTTGTATTTCTTTACTTGTCGGGTGACAAGCCACGCTTTACAAATGAGTGATTGATGGCGTCTTGTAAGGCCTGTTGACGCGGCAATAATACGGATGACGTCCGGGCTCCCAAATGCATTTAAATTATTTGTGCACAGGCGATTGGTCTTAATTATGGCAAATCATCAACTGCTTTAGTCCACTTGTTAATGATGCGACATCGGTATGGGTAGAGGCTATGGGGGCTTTGGAAAGGGTGGATGAATGCCTCCACCAACCCCATAGCCGGAGAACTCCTCACATTTTTTTTATTAAAAAAAAAAAGATTAATATAGTATGTATTTTGGGGGGGGGGGGTGTTACTACCTAACTCGCCCCCCACTTCCCCCCCAGTAGCCTCAAAAATCCTTATTAAAATAAATATCTCCATTTACTTCGGTCTACCGCTGAAGCATAACAACCCCTTTACCTCTACCCCTCCCTTAATCCTATAATCTCCATTTACCAACCCCTATAACCATAAAATACTACTTACCCATGTTTACCTCTATTAACCTGTTAACTCCTAAAGAAGTGGAGTATATGCTTTGTGGACTAAACTGCAGAGTAAAGGGTACATACCACCCATCCCTGCTGTCCCGGATGTTGTGGTGTTGCCTCCCACAGGGCTCTGGGTCACACGCCCTTCCATGTGACCAGGTAAGCTTGCTGGCAGGAAATCCAATGTGCGTATGTGACGGCCTGACCCATCTGGTCCCGAGTATTAGTTGCGCAAAGTAAAAACAATAAAGGACTACTATACTTCTGTGTGTACATACTTATGTGTGTATGCACTATGTGTATGCGCCTGTGTGTTTGTGCGCGTGTCTGTGCGGGTTTCTTCATGTGTGTACGTCTGTCTGCGCATTGTGTGGCTGAGTGAGTGTGCCTGTGCGTGTCCGCTCTGCATATGTGTGTACGTGTTGAGTATCAGTGTGAGAGTGTGTATTGTGTGTGTGTGTCCGCCTGAGTGTGAAAAAATGTGCGTGCAGTGGGGCGGGCACACATTGCACAAGGGCTGTTGTGACGCCGTCGTGCCCCGAGAGGAGTGCACTATCCCAGGACACATTCTGTGTGTGTGGGGCTCGCAGTGTGTGGGGGGGGGCTCGCAGTGTGTGGGGGGGGGCTCGCAGTGTGTGGGGGGCTCTGTGTGGGTGTGTGGGGGGGGCTCTGTGTGGGGGGGCTCTGTGTGGCTGTGTGAGTGGGGGGCTCTGTGTGGGTGTGTCTGTGGAGGGCTCTGTGTGTGTGTGGGGGGGGCTCTCTGTGGGTGTTTGTGTGTGGCCTTTGCGAGAGATTAAGCTATTGGCATTGTAAATGACAATGCCATTTATTTTTTTATTTTTATGTGCATAGTTCAGTGGGTTACTTCTTTTGTCGCAGTCCTGATCCACACAGTGACCTGAAAACTGTCATTAGCTAGTTTGGGTAGAAATGCATTTATTAGGAAAGACAACCCCAATTACTGTGGTACATTTTAAACCCAGAGTTTGTGCTTTTCCAAACTACTCTTAAAACATACTACCTACCTAGTATGGAAGACGTCATTCTAAACCTTGCTGTAATCCTCATTGGTTTATTTAACACTTCCTTGGAGGATTCATTGTCTCTGTATAATGTGTCTGTGGTATCTTGTGCTCTGACACCCTGCACTGGTATGAGCAGCGCTAAAAAATGAAATGTTTGTGAGAGAGGAACTGTGGAGAGATAAGGGGCACTGTTGGTGAGTGGTGGTAAGGGAATCTGTGGTAGGCAGAGCATATAGAGAAGTAGTTGGAGCCAGTGGAGAAATTAGCTGGAGCCAGTGGACGTGGGTGTGGTCTCTTCCAAAGATTGAGCACCTGCACTTAATATTTTACAAATTAAGCACTGGCTGATATCAAGCGCTTAGAGATGGTACTAAAAGTGATTACATGCTTTATAATAAAAAAAGGTAATATAATGCATAAAATAAATAATAGCTTGAGGGGCCGGAAGTGAGAGGCAGTATGATGTGTACACAGCAGCAGGCTGCAGTTTGAGGAATTCACATTGGTAAGCGGTGAAGGGAGTTAGCACAGGTGGACAGTGTGAGAAGCTGGCACCCTTGACTGTATGAAGCTTGCACAGTGGCGGCAGTGCGCAGAGAGTGAAGAGCTGCCACTGGTTTGAAGTGGGGGTGCCTTGCACTAGTGAGATGTACGAGAAATAGACACTGGTGCTCAGTGTGAGCAGCAGACGGTGGAAGGATCTGGAACTGGTTAACTAGTCGATGTGGGAAGTTCACCCTCATGCTGTGGTGAAGAGAAGACCCTGTTGGGCAGTTTGAAGAGCTCACTTTTAATGGGCAACGTGTGAAGCTTGCCTTGGTGAGTAGTGTAACAAGCATTGGAAATGCAATAGGTCTCGCATTAGGAAAGTTTGAGCTATTGTTATTGTAAATGCCACTTTTTTAATGTATGTGTTGGTTTTGAAAGTAGCAAAATTAATAGCTTTGTCAGTTACAATGTCAATAGTTTTAACTTTTGCAAATGTGACACCTATAGCATTTGTAATGCAATGTGTGTTGTATTTACGTGACTTGGATGTATTGATATTACAAATAACAATGGCTTTTAATTTTGTAAATAATTAATACTTAAATAAAAGTTATTGTAATTTATAATGGCAATAGCTTAAACGTTTGTAAATAACTTTTGTGAAGATTATGTTCAGTGTATGTTATTGTGACGAAAATCCAAGAACATTGCATTTGCACCTACAAACACACAGAGCCACACGCATATAGATGTGGTGGTGGTGGATCTGGGGGATATGGTGGTGGTGGAGATGGTGGATGTGGTGGTGATGGTGGTGGATGTGGGGGTGGATGTGGTGGTGGATGTGTTGGTGGTGGTGGATGTGGTGGTGATGTGGTGGATGTGGTGGTGGTGGATGTGGCGGTTGTGGATGTGGTGGTGGTGGTGGATGTGGTGTTGGTGGATGCGGTGGTGGTGGTGGATGTGGTGGTGGTGGATGCGCTGGTGGTGGATGCGGTGGTGGTGGAAGTGGTGTTGGATGTGTTGGATGTGGTGGTGGATGTGGTGGTGGATGTGGTGGTGGGTGTGGATGTGGTGGTGGATGTGGTGGTGGTGGATGCGGTGGTGGATGCGGTGGTGGTGGAAGTGTTGGATGTAGTGGTGGATGTGGTGGTGGTGGTGGATGTGGTGGATGTGGATGTGGTGGATGTGGTGTATGTGGATGTGGTGGTGGATGTGGAGGTGGATGTAATGGTGGATGTGGAGGTGGTGGTGATGGTGGATGTGGTGGTGGATGCGGTGGATGTGGTGGTGGAGGATGTGGTGGTGGTGGATGCGGTGGTGGTGGATGTGGTGGATGTGGTGGTGGATGTGGCGGTGGATGTCATGGTGGATGTGCAGGTGATGGTGGATGTGGTGGATGTGGTGGTGGTGGATGCGGTGGTGATGGTGGATGCAGTGGTGGTGGATGGGGTGGTGGTGGATGGGGTGGTGGATGTAGTGGTGGTGGGTGTGGTGGATGTGGTGGTGGTGGGTGTGGTTAAAGTGTTGGTGGATGTGGTGGTGGATGTGGTGGTGGATGTGGTGGTGGTGGATGCGGTGGTGGATGTGGTGGTGGTGGTGGATGTGGTGTTGGTGGATGCGGTGGTGGTGGTGGATGTGGTGGTGGTGGAGCTTGAGGGAGTAAGATAGAGAGAGAGGGAGCTAGAGGGAGCAAGGGAGAGAGACTATTGGCATTGCAAATGTAGACCTCTAACCACTTATCAATAATGTAGGACAGTGGAAATACACACTTAAAGCCCACTAAGATCAGAAACCGCTAGGAAATATGCTAAAATTAACAGCGTGTGTTGAAATAAAAGGAACATTGAAATATTTATCTTCACGAGTATCCCTACAACTGATGGTATTCACGTTACTAACAAGTCATGGCCAGTATCAGAAGAACACTGATTAATAAATGAATCCTTATGCTGCAATAGATCAATAGGTTGTTTGCATACTGGAGTTATGTTGTCAGTCGAGTTATTAAGAAAGGTGAAGCTAGACACATTTGCACTTTTTTTTAAATTAAGTGCTTTTAAGAGGAATAAGACGAGTGGGATGGAGGTGTAAAGGCGCAACATTTATTTTGAACATTCTACACAGAAGTCATCAAAGTCCGTTTGTGAAGGGAACGTTTGCCAGCAGCGTGGTTTCTTTGCACTGACAAACTCATTTTAAACCGGCCTCAAGAGATCTTGTTTACAGTGACAAAATCCCGAGTGTTGGGAATAATGCTATGAGTATAGGACAATCATTTAACAAGTCAGACATAATGAGAAAGGGGCAAGGAGAGCAAAAGGATATACACGGCTGCAGCCTTCCTACCGCAAGCTTCTCCCAGCGTGCGCTCTGTAGCAGGCCATGCAGTGAATAATTAGGGGAGGAGATGTGCCGGCCTGAGTCAGAGCGCACTCTGAGAAGCGTGTAGAACCGGTTTGGTGAAAACAAGAGAAATCTGTGGGCAAGAAACTTGTGTGTGCCTATTTGTACGTTTACATTTCAAGTCACTTCTGTGGTATTTTTAATAGATCTTGCCGTGTGTATTTGATAAACAACAGAGGACAGACGTACATAAAAAACCTTAGATGTTCTCTAGAAGTCTGACAAGTTGCTGATTTTGTGTTAATTGAACTTAGTTGATCGACTTGGCCCACTGTTATTCATGATTGTTTCTCCCTTTGCTTAAAAACAGATCACAAGTCAGTAATGTACTTTTCAATTATTTCATCGGAAAATGTAAGTCCGCATGAATGTAGTATTAGCACGTTTAATGGTCTGTGTGCCAAAGGATTAACTAAAGAATTGTTAACGGAAAGAAGCCTGTTTTCAAACTGCCAACTTTTTTCGTACTGAGTTATTTCAGATTTTTCCATTTAGAAGCACTAACATGTTGTGAAACTGCTACACAATTGAATTGTTTCTCAATAGCTCAGAAGGTCGAAAGCTGAGTTGGCCTTTCCAGGTTTTGAATATGTGGTCCGCAGCATGCACACACGTCAGCAGTGAGCATGTTACTAAGCTAATTTCCCTGCATAAATCATCCATATGCATTTCTTAAGCAGATGTTACCCTGCAGCTTTATTCCTCATGTTAGGACCCTGTTTTTAAAAAGGTGAAGCAACAATTGCCTACAGTGACAAAATCCAGAGTGTTGGGAATAATGCTATGAATGTGTGAGAGGTGTGGGAGGGAAGGCAGAGAAGGGGAGGGGGGAGGAGAAATGTGACACGGCGGGCAGGGGAGGGGGCGGAGCGGGGAGAGGGTGTGAAAGCAGCAGGGGCCTGGAGTGCGGCTGAGGGAACAGACGGCGATTTGGTGATGTGCACGCGCATTTTAGGTCAATGCGCTTGCGCATTGACCTAAAAGCCACGGGCACAGCACCAAATCGCCCAGTTAGTTAAAGTTTGTTTAAAGCCCTATATCCTCGCAAGCTCGATGCGTGCGCATCGAATAGCGAGACCTAAAAAGCTGGTACTGGTGGGAAAGGCGAACATTTGCACTGATAAGAAACGTGAGCAGAGAGCACTGAGTAGGGACTAAATAGGAGGAGATCACATCGGTGTGAATTCCGGCACTCGCAAAAGGGGTCCTTTTACAAGCACGCAGTTAACTCAACATTGTTATGCAAATGATGCATCACACAAGACAGAGCTCGAAGTGGCTTCAACTTGGGAGTGTGAATACATTCCTCTCTTTGTGACAAAACACTAACATGTTGTAATTAAGTTGTAGGAAGCTGAAACCAAGTCTAGACTTTTTGTTTCCAATTTAGGGGGCAGCAGAACGATCATTTAATATCTTTAAAGACTTTGTCATTCTGACAATGGCAGTAATACATCTCCTCTCCTTCCAGCTTTAAATCGCTTTCATCTCACCGGCTTATCTGATTTAAAGCGAGCAGATAAGCTCTTCTTTTATGTATATACTTTCAGATTTTACTTTCATAGCCAAAATAATTCTCAAGGCAGTGGGCCCTTTCTAAGAATTACTAATCATGCTACAGGAATGCCAGAGCAAATTATTCTGCTTTTGAGTATTCATTTATTTGCAGAAAGTGTATCCCTTCCATGTGCTCACAATAGTGAGCGCTGCAGCATGGCGCACAGTAACAACGAGCAGTCGGTAGCAGCGTGCCGGGAGCTGCAGGGCCTCTCCAAAGAAAAAATAAATGTTTGTTTGCACACACTTCCTTAAACACAGCACAATCTTTCCAGGATCGAATCACTGCAAAACTAAATGTCTCTTTGCATAATAAAAATCGGCAGATCATCTAAACAAATACAACGGCTAGGACTAGAACACGTAATCGTAAAAAACTCGTATTTCAGAGATAAAAAAATACCAGCTACGCTATGACTTCTACTGTCTGATGCGCTGTCACAACAACACTTTATTCACATTGTCAAACCCAAAAAATCACTGGCAAGGCCAAAATAGTGTGAAAAGATTAAACAAATTAAATATGAAAAACAAGAGAAGGCCAGGGAAGAAAATAGTGTTAGGAGTAAAGGGGCTAATAGCCGTGGAAAGATACAAATGAGGAATGAGGAGTGACTAACAACCCTCAAGCCAAACGGAAGGCAGCATTTAAGACAAAATCCAATGGGCAGAGAGTGGGCGGAGCTTCCACGAAGCCTCCACACTACAGTGTATACTGCATGTCTCGCAAAGCTATGGCAGACATTCGGCTGCAACGCTAGGCGAGACCTAAAAATAGGGGCTGGGACCCCATGAAGGCTCTGTTCTCTGCTTGCTTGGAGGGGACCCTCTGCCAGGAGGAACCGCCGCGGGACCTAGCTGCTGTCTCCTGGGGTCCCTGGGTGCTGGCCTGCCATGTGCTGTGGTCTCCCCAGCACCAAGGAGACTCTGCTGGCTCGACCTGTGGCTCCTAGCGCCCCGTGTGCGCTTTTATTTTAATTTGCCAGGAGAGAGGAGCCAGCCCAGCTGCAGAGCTAGGCTGCGAGGGAATCTCCGGCGTGTGGGATTCTCCCCTGCACTTCTGGAATCGGTGGGAGCCCACCCAGCATTTGTGCCGTTTCGCGGGTGCCCACCCACATTTTCGCTACTTAATTCGCGGATGCCCACCCCGGATTTTCGCTACTTAATTCGCAGGTGCCCACCCCGTGTATTTATACTTTTTAAAACCGGGGCAGGAGCCCAACCCACCTGTCTGTGCCCCCCTGCGTGAGGCCGCTGCCACCGAGAACACTGTGGGCCGCAGTGCTGCCCGCTGCGACCCATAAGTAAGGCAGAGTCCGCCTGGCTGTGGGCAGGGCCCAGAAGTCGTCCACAGGAAGTGGGAAGTCCAGAGCCTCATGGGCTCAGCATCGAAGTCCCGGGTACTGGGGGGGGCGGGTGAAGTCCGGAGTCCTGGGAGGAGGAGGCGGCGGTACAGAGTGAGGGCACTGGCGGCCGGTGAGGTAGAGGGGCACTGAGGAGAGCCCAGCAACAGAGCTAAAGGCAAAGAGGAAGCCGGCCTGCAAACCGGAGCCTCCCTGAGGAGAAGAGCGGAGCCTCTGAACCAGCCCGGTGAGGGTGGCACAGTTGGGAGTCCAGTGGGGGGATGTGTAGAGGCACATTGCCGGTGCCTTCCACCCTGCAGTAGAGACGTGGCCGTGGCTCCCGTGGGCTGAGTAGAACCCTGGATTCCCGCCTGAGAGTGCCGGTCAAGTGAGGGCTTTGCCTGGCACTCTGCCAGTGCCTATTTACCGAGCGGCCCGCAGGAGAGCGGGCCGCTCCAACGTTGGGGGCATTTGTTTCTGAGAGTCCCCCGAGCGGGGCTCCCCCAGGCATAGTGGTGCCCACGCTGATTTCTATTGGGAGCTGAGTCTAAGCCCTGCATTGCAGCCCTGGCGAAGGGAGCTAAGGAGGCACAGTTAGTGCCAGTCCTGATCCCAGCTGCATCGCACCAGCTGCAACGTGGGCCCACATTTGTTTTGGAGTCACCGTGAGTGCATATGCTGATCTCACAGATGCCCTGTATGAGAGTGGGAAGCTGCAACGGAGGGGACATTTCTGTTTCTAAGGAGGAGGTGAGTGCCCCCCGGGGCCAGCGCATTGCGCACCGTGAGTTTACTGCATTCGCAGCCAGAGGGCCAGTAAACGCCCTACTTTACACCCTGACTTTTCTAGACATAGGGAATTGGAGCCCTTAGAGAAGGCCAGTTGGCCTGGGGGACAAGTTGGCTGTTGGTAGGGCACAAAGCCCTAATGTGATGCCCCTTTCATCATGTGTTTATGCCTACAGATATGGCTCTGAGGTCTAGATGTAATGTGATTCATGCGAGATGTTATGCCTACGATGATGTATGTATAATGTGATTTGTGCACCATGGTTTATGCCTCTAATGATGTTTATGCTCATGAGGTTATTGCATAATGTGTTTCTGCTGGTGAGGGGGTCTAAGGCTAATGTGGTTATGCCTAATGTCATGCTATTATATTTTAGGATGGTGTCTAATGCTAATGTGATAATGCTTAGGTCATTATGGTACCAGTAGTTACTGGTTGTGTTTTGCATTTACTTACCTGATCTGATGGTTCTGACTGTGGCCCGGTTGGCCTCGTCCTGTATATAATCCCCTGTGAATATTGCCCGTGCCAGTTGGCACAGTGTAAATGTGTGATTAGGTTTCTAATGTATTTATGATAATACAAAGGATATTGTTTACATAACCTTGTGTGGAGTTTCTTTTGAGGTGTGCCTAGTTTGTTGCTGCTGTGTGTGTGCGTTGTGCAAACGCTTTACACATTGCCTCTGAGATAAGCCTGACTGCTCGTGCCAAGACACCAAGGGGGTGAGCAGGGGTTATCCTCAGTGTGTAACTCCCTTGCCCTGACTAGAGTGGTGGTTTCTGCCTGGCTTTGGCGCAAGCCTTAGCCAACCAGAAATCCCATTTCTAACACCGCCCCAGCAATTTCTCCTCTCTAGAAACTTCAACAACTATATGTCATACATGAGGATCTAAATGTGGACCCTTGCAAAGGCAAGCCTGGACTTATGACCAAAAGCATGACAAAGACCACTCACATTCTGCTCTTACCAAAAGTCCCTGACAGCAAGAGGATAACTATTGAGGACCGTAGACAACAGTCCAAAAGTGAGGAGGTAAGATGTGAGCAAGCACTTAGCCAGGTTTCCTAAGAAGTAGCTAGATCATATGACGCGCTGCCTCAAGTATGCCCCTTTTGGTGTGATTGTAGGTACTAGGTGCTAAACCAGAACAGACCTTTTTTCCCACAATACACAACTTATATAAAAGGACTGCTCATTTCTATTCACATTGCCAAAACATGTGCTACGAGTTACAGCTCTTCCAATACTTTGTGTTTCATGAAATCAAACGACCCCCCAAATCCTGCCCAAGACTGTCTATCAATCTGCCTTTTATTGCAGATTTTTTAATCCTTTTATCCTGATGCACTCCCCCATTTTCTATTTTGATGTATATGTTTTTATTTGTCTACTGTTTTCATTTCTCTGTTTTCAAAAGGCACCAGTTTGACTAAAGACAATAAGAGACTAAAGACAATAAAAATCAGTGGTTAACGGGATTTTAATTTTAAATGCAATGAGTGACTTTTTTTATAAGGGTGTTATATTTGGACAACAACCCCACAAATCATGAGCTCGAGAAAGCACCTCCGGACATGATAAGAAGCAAGGCAAGTGCAGATCACAAGACCAAGGGGATTCAGAGGAGGAAGACTTCCACCACTCATCTTCTCCTGCACTGTTGAGAGCAGGAAGCAGTATTTTGAGTCACAGCCATTCCTCTAGTGATTTGAATGCCTGGTATTGAGGATTTGAAAAGACAATTTCAGCTGTAAATGACTCGAAAGAATGCTTGTTCTTGTCCTGAAGGGAAGTGAAATAGTTTTAGAGGAAAGAGAGGTAGCCCTTGCTCATGAACAGAGCATGAACAAGATGAATGTGCTCACGGTTTCAGCAAGAGTTTGGAGTGTAGAAATTGTGTTGAGCAATAGTTCAGACTCACCCATTTAAGTAGGTTGCACCCAGATATGAGATTAACTATGACATAGACATTATTTGAAGTGTCAACTAAAGGAGTGGTACTGGTGAGTGCTGTTTTGGGGAGAATTACTGTATACAAGAGGGATGTGATTTTTCTTGGCACCAAACAGCATGCACAGTACTTGTATTTGATATAAATTCTTTATTGGATATTTCAGTAGCAACATTCACACAGCATGGAAAGAGGAGAGGTTAAATGCCGTACGTCTCAAGAAGCACTTTTGAGCAGGAGGTTTAGGTTGAACCCTAAGAAGTACTTCGGGAAATTCAAGGACACCTTGAAAGAATCTCTAAAGTTCATGATGATTTTGTAACTCTCTTGCACCAGTAGAAGGCTGTGAGAAACTTATAATGGGTGATAACTTAAAATAAACTCTACAATTTGATCACTAACCATTTGACAAATGTGATCCTCTACCATGAACAACATATTACTGGCACTGAGTGACATTGACGCCTTTGGAGGCAAGGATCAAATTACATTTTTCCATTGCCCTTTAAAACCCTAAAATTTCAAATATGACTCCTGTTTCTCCATCTCTGGCAGTCCTAGTTTTAGGCAGGATGAAAACCTAAGGAGTAAAGAGATTATCTAACTTGATACAAAGAAACTAAATTCCAACTATGCTACATCTAAATCTTTTTCTGGGGCTACCCCCACTAGTAATGAGTTCTCTTCCAGAAGGCAACAGATGTCAATAGGAAATTGTCATTTTTCTAAACAACTGAAAACACTACTCTTCACGTGAACTTCAACATCAATATGCTTTACTCTCCTTCTACTGTATGAAATAACCTGATCTCTTAAGAATTTGTTTCACCTTCCACCTTTATTTACTCTTTCTCTCAAAGCTTTTTTTACTCTTTTGAGTTGCTTATACAGTTCTCATAGTTTCATTCTAATGTAAATTATATTGTCCTTATGGTTGCTAAACAAATTTAAATGTATACCAGAGCCCGTGCCTCAGAAATATTTTTTCATATAAAGCACTTGTGCACCCAAGTATTGATGCTTTCCCCCAGTAAAAAACTATCTTTCACAAGACATCAGCAGTCATGATGACACTGATATTTTTTAGAAAGAAACTCAGTAGACACTCCTCCACCTGCACATAAATGTCTAAATGTTTTTCTCACCTTCCTCAATTGAATGTGGTCAGGGCACCAGGCAATCCCCCGGTGCGCCGCAAGGGTGGGGCCCGGTTTTGGGCCCCCGGGGGCTGTTTTTGCAGCATAGCTGCAAAATCGGTCCTGTAACAAAATCGTCCGAAAACTGGTCCCGGCAAAGAGCTCGGTCGCACCCCCAACCTCCCCACAGGGCGGCCGGCCGAGCACTTTGCCGGGGCCGGTTTTGGTTCCCAGTCCGGCCCTGAATGCAGGTATAGCTATTCTTATGTTCAGTATATTCAGATTATGGTGAAAATGTACTATTATATTATTTTCTAAGACAGTATCTCAGAATTAATTCCTTAAATAATTCTAACACCTTACAGGGTTGAGAAGCACTATATAAGAAGCCCTAAAATGAATAAATGAATCAATAGATACATAAATAAATAAATAAAATGAAAGAGTTATTTTACTGTAACTGCTTTTCAAGGTTGTGTCAGGTTATATTTGACTTTGATCTCACTAACCCAGAGAAGATGCAGCTCAGTATGGAGACGCTTAGTAAACAATCATGAGGAAACCAAAAGAAAAGTGGGTTCGTTGTCCATCAGAAAAATGAGGGTATGAACTATTTTATTTTTCTATTGGTTTCTGAAGGAGATTATGAGACAATATTAAATAACTGGGATCATGTTTGATGTGATATAATACAATATGAAATTAAGTACTGGAATTTAGGTTTTTATGTATTGCCCAATTTTTTCAACTTCAATTCTACCAAGAGAATTTGTGGGCCAAAACATATGACCATGCTCTTGGACTCTGATGACTTAACTGCACCTCTTAATAACAATCTTGAGCTACTTGCCAAGAAATCAAGGCTCTTAAGTAAGCAGCAATTGCAGGTATTCTGAAAAATAAGTCAACTGTTTTCAAGTCTGTTATATAATCGTAAAAGATGAACAATTCTTGAAAACATAATTACTTTATTGCAGACGCATTCCATGGATAAATGAGAAATTTGTAATCAGCATCTGTTTAGGTTAAAAACACCTATTATTGTGTGATAGGATTACAAGCATTCAAAAGTTAGGGTCAAATGCTCCCAGAGAATACTTGCCCTTAAAATTAGTACTGGAAGCAAGGATTGTTGGGGGATTGAGCTAAACTAATTCTGCATAAAATAATTATTATAATCACTCCGCTGTAAAATTATATATGTGTCCTACTGTATATAATCTCTGTCTGATTTGCCAACTGGAGTCAGAAAACCTGTCTCATTGTCTAAATTTGCTACGTATTAAGAAAATGTCAGAAAGGATTAACATTATATTAATACAGTAGAGGTGAATTAAATTTCTGTCCACTTTAACACCAAGACAGATGTAAATTGTTTATGGGTGAACCACTTTGCTTTGTTCTGTGAAGCCAGTGGTGAGATAATGAAAGATGCAAAATGGGCATTGAGTTTTTTTGCTCCATTACAACATTGATATATAAATCAGGAATAAAGTATAAATGTGCTGCAATGGCAGGACTATGTGATGGATCATATGAGAGTAAAGGCATTGCTATGTCCTTCCACAGATACCTATTCATATATAACAATCTCCAGGAGTTTTGTCTCTAGCCCCATTCTTAAACTTTTAAAACGTCTAATCCCTCCCCTAGTGTTTGCTTTGGTTTCTGATCGAAGGCCCAATTTCACCTGTCTTCACCCATTCCTTCTTGCCCCCACTCTGCAGTCCTCTGTGCAGCCTTCAAAGAAAGACAAAACCTACCCAGTGGATCTTTCCCTATTCATATTAACTAGTTCTTCCTCATTCTTTTCATTGTAAAGACGATATATACTAACATTTCCTTTGAGTCCAGCTGAATGTGCTGTGCAAAAAATTGTTTGAGGTATAGACAGCATCATGACTAGTCATTAATTAACCCCTTGAACGCTCATGACAAGCTCAGCTCGTCATGAGCCACGGTGCTCGTGTGCTCATGACGAGCTGAGCTCGTCATGACCATTGGAACGCTTGCACGCTGGGCTAATTCCCCTGCTGTGCGAACGTTCTACACAAACGGGTGTGGTCATGACGAGCTGAGCTCGTCATGAGCACAAGACCACCGTGGCTCATGACGAGCTGTGTGCGCCCCCCTCCCCCCCCAGCACAGCGGGGGAATGAGCCCTGCATGCAAGGGGTTAAAATACCTTTTGGCGGCATCAATGAACAGAACATCATGATGTGCATTGTAACACTTTGATGTAAAGGTATCTGTGTAATGCAGCTCCGTCTTTTGCAACCCACAAGCAAAAGCAAAAATACCTATTCTAATTGGTGTTATAAGTTGAGCTGCTATTTCAGTAAAAAAAAAATAGGGTTGACTCACAAACATACTCCTACGTAAAGGTATGACTATTGACATGTTTCATAAGTTTCTTGTAGTAAGTATGGGAAGCAGTGCCACTTTCCAACCTTACTCCTGTGAAAGTCAAGTGACCTTTTTGCGTAGGGATTACACCAATGCCGAAAGGGTGTTTACAAGAAAATTCCAAGTTAGAGACAAGTAACACCTCTGTGCGCTTAGCTTTCTTTTTTGTTTCCAACAGAAAAGCATTTTCCCATGCAGCAACAGGCTTTGAGTTCTACTTCAACAAGCTCTGAGGTGTTCTGTTCCTCCTGTCAAGGCAGTTACTCATGTACTTGACTGTGTAAATCAACAAGCATTCCTAGGGTGGGAAAGTGTCGGTGAAAGGTTATTGGTGTTCATGATCTGATGTATTGCAGGCATTCACAAACTGTCTAGACAAGCTAGGCCTTATATCCACCCACTCCATAGCCCCTCACATGAGATTTACTTCTGTGTTAAGTTACATGACCTGTTCTATGGTATTAAAGTGTATTAAATGGATCTTCTCATGCAAGATCACGTTTCGGGAATGACTTGAAAGTGTAGATTTTACCATTTTTATCCTAAGTTCAAAAGTTTTTATTAGTGAACTACAAAGTGTCTTAGCATGGTATACTGAACTAAATGCATGTCATACATAAAAAAAGAGAAAAGAATTACAATAAAACTCTACAATAAAACAAATCGGACTCAGGAATAAGACTACGAGCAATAAATACTACGAATAAAGTCATACAAATTATTGGAGTATCAAATATTCTAGTAACAATTAGAGCATTGACGGGGGTTTTAAAACTTCCTGTTGAGTGGTTTGCAGTTGAAAAGATCGGCTGGCACATGCATCTAAATAAAGTGTTACAAAAGAGGGGGTTGAACCCATGCAGTCACGGGGACCTGGGCGCTATGTGGTACATATGTAAAGGGGTCCCCGTAAGGAGAGTGTATTGTGAATAACATACACTGGAATAAAATAAAACAACAAGTAAAGCAAAATTAGAAAGGCAAATTTTCGATTGGTATATGTGATTTATTACCAAACACTGCTTGATTGCCGGTGACAATATATGAATTAAATTTGTAATTAGCAAGCCCCAAGGGGGGAAGGGGGAGAGGGAGGGGGTAGTGCTCAAGGGAGTGTTTAGAACATGGAAAATAGCACAGTATCTAAAAGGTAACCGATATATTATAAGGTTAGTGACAGTATAAAAACAGTTGTAGTACACATGCCAAAATAAAAGGCACCATTTGAAGCATTGTCAATGAATCACATTCAACGGTCACATCTGAATACTAGATGAATCAGGGGTGTGCCGGAATTACAACAAAAGAAAACAGTCGACGTTTCGACCCCTATCAGCAGGCTAATTAAAGTCCTTTCGCGGGGTCTTCATCAGGACGTCACACAGGGAGCGGAGAGGGGCAATTCTGTGTGAAAAAGTAGAGCAAATGAGCTTTAGTACATAGTAGGGAAGACGATTACTCATCCTATCTAATATATAGACCAAGGGATAAATTAATGACAGAATTACCATGGGATACGGCCCAGCCGGGCTCTGTATATGGAAGGGACGTCACGCTAAGAAGTCGTGGTCAGTCAATAAGGCGGAGACCTCAACTAGAGAGGAGACAAACAATCGATAAGATTCAAAAGAATCGGTGGGATTCAAAAGAATCAGATAACAGTTCTAACCAAAGTGAAATTTACTTCCACCCTGTAGTGGAAGGTTAATGTGAATCCAGAACAGTTTTGGCCTAACATGATTGCCAACATTAGCACGTAACACTCAGGGATAAATCAGAACAATGCAACACTCTTGCCATATGGAGATTATACCTCTGATTTTGTCGAAAGTCGATCCTTCTAGGATCCACGAGTCTGGCACAATGCAGGAAACAAATTGACTGCTTTTGGTCTCCTGTAGTCAACTAAACAGAGAAAAGTTGTATACTAAACGGGGAGATCTCGACCCGCAGGTACACATACAGATGGTAGATGTACGTACCACACAGGGCCCTACCTCACCCACTACCACCAGCCCGGTTATCAACATCTCCAAATACAATTTACAGGACGAAGAACTTAAGGTCCTCGGCCGAGGACTCTCTTATGTCCCTACTACCCCGGTGAATAAATTCCTGTTGAAGACAGAACTATACAGTTTTTTCAGGAAGATAAGACTACGTTATTTCTTTCGAAATCAAGCATCAAGACAACAAAACTCGGTCACAGATCTTAGAGTAACCTCAACCTTTTTTCCACCCACGTATGCTATGAATAGTCGGATTCTTGCCTTTGAAGAAGTTGTCATCTCTTCAGTAGATCAATCACTGAAACAACCCAAATTCACGAAGCTCAACTTATCCAAAACAGAGAAAAAGGCCCTGGCAGAATTACGCAACAACAAAGAAGTAGTCATTAAACCTGCGGATAAGGGGGGGGCCATTGTTGTGCAGGACCTTTCGGATTACAAGGCAGAAATTTACAGACAACTAACGGATGGCATTAGTTATCGCCTCCTACCCAGTGATCCCTCGTGTGAATTGGCCAGCACTATTCTCAGAATCACACAGAAGGGATTGGATACCGGCTTCTTGAGTAAACAGGAATTTGAATTCCTCAATCAAAAATTTCCGAGACTGGCTACCATTTACACCCCACCAAAGGTGCATAAGAACCTTAACAAGCCTCCTGGACGCCCCATTGTGTCCGGCTGTGGATCATTGTTAGAGCCCCTTTGCCAATATGTGGACTTCTTTCTTAAACCCATTGCCCTCAACACTAGGGCCTACCTAAGAGACACTACACAGGTAATCAATTTGATGGATGAGAGACCCTTCAACCCAGAACAAGCACTCCTAGTCACCTGCGATATCATATCGCTCTACACCAGCATCCCCCAACAAGATGCATTGGAAGTTATGAGAGAGGCCCTAGACAAACGAATTGCACCGGTTCAGGTCCCAACAGAATTCATAATCGAGCTACTGGAGATTGCCATGATGCACAACTTCTTTATCTTTCAGGAAGGATTCTATCTGCAGACTAAGGGGGTAGCGATGGGGGCTACCTTCGCTCCAAACTTGGCAATAATTTACATGGACCATTTTGAACATCAACACATTTTCCCATCAACCAATCCCTTCAAGGCCAATCTGCCCCTTTGGGTCAGATATATCGATGACATTCTTTGCATTTGGGAAGGTAATGGGGATCAACTTCAAGTTTTCCACGACTGGCTTAACTCTCGGAACCCTCATATCCAGTTCACGATGGAATCCAGCAACAAAACAATACCCTTTCTAGACATCTCGATCTATGTGGAAACAGATCACTTGCAAACAACGTTGTTTCGGAAGCCGACAGAACGCAATTCACTATTGCAATATCAGAGTCATCACCCGAGAGGTCTCAAGGATAACCTGCCGGTCGGGCAATTTCTTCGAATCAGGAGGAATTGTTCCACAAGAGCCAACTACCTGAAAGAGTCCGAAGTCTTAAGTGAATGCCTCATATCACGGGGGTATCCTTCCAGGATGGTGAAACGAGCCAGAAAACGTGCGTGGTACAACCCTCGCGACTCCCTACTCAATCCAGACGACTTGCCACGTGCCTCAGCTGACCGCGTCATTTGTGTCACGACCTTCTCAACACGTAGCAATGACATCAAGAAGATCATTAATCAAAACTGGCCTTTGGTTGCGGATGTAATTAAACAACCCGAACTACCTGTCCACTCTTTCAAGAGAGCCAAAAACATTAGGGACATGGTGGTCCACTCTTACCTGGAGTCAGCAAGTCAACCAACCTTAACATCCCTCTGGAACCTGCCCCCTGTAGTTGGCCATCACAGGTGTGGCACATGCATCGCCTGTGACACGACCATCCAGACCAAAACCTTTGATCACGGGGGTAGAACGTATAATCTAAAACATTATACAAACTGCAATTCAACTGGAGTCATTTACATCATTCGGTGCCCATGCAGCCTGTTATACGTAGGCCAAACTCAACAAAAAATCAAATCTAGAATTTCATCTCACTGCAGCAGACTAAGATGCAAAGTGGCAGGGGCGCCTTTGGTAGACCATTGGCTGACAGCGGGACACGCGGTCACAGACTTACGCTGGTTTGTTATTGAAAAGGTAACCCTGGGTAGTGTGGAATTTTGACTTGCGATCTGAACATCATCTGCGCCAGCTTGTCACCTATGTACTACATGCACGGCAGCTATTCTAGGTCACCTATGTATTACGTGCATGGCAGCCATTTTAGGTATCATGGTCTCCCTGTCCACGATCGATCGCCAGCACGTCCCTCTGACCCAGCAAGCATCCTCCGCGCACCCTGGCTCCCCCTCCCTCCTCCTCCTTATGAGCAGGACCCTTCTGCATGACCCTGTCCTTGGGAGTCACGCTAGCGCCTGACCAACACCTCCTCTCCTCCCATGAATGCCCCTCTGTTGACAAACCTCCCTCCTGCGCTGGATTGTCCACGCGGCATGAATACCACTCCATTGATAGCCCCTCACCCCGTGTCCGACTGTCCACACAGGTCCGAGGCCATTGCCTAAGCCGGGAGATATCATTTACTGCCCTTTATTGTATGAGGTCGCTCTCCTTCAAAGGACCCTCTATTGATCCAGGCCTCCCCACCCCCCTGTGATATGATCAGGCGCACACATCCTAAGACTCGACGGAACACTCAGCTGCGTGATGGCCCCCTCCTCTTATCAGCAGGTTGAGGACCTCTATTGTGAAGGTATATGGGGGTGGGATTAGCACTAGGATTACGGGGATGTCTTTTTCTTGCCTTACAAAGATCTGATTGTATTAAAGGAAGGTCACATGCCATAAACCAGTGTATAAGAGGCCAGGCCTCCGAGAAGCTGTTAGAGCACCTCGACATGATACCTTGTTGTCTGATCTGATGTGTTCTGCTCCGTCGGAATAAACTTCTGTTTCCTGCCTTCTGGTCTCCGGCGCCTGCCTCATTGCTTGGTAAACTTGAATGGTACAAGGGCGGTTAGCGCCGGGCAAATCTTGAGAAAGGTCCTAGCCCTACCTTTTTCTACAATTGGCGTCCCAAAGCGTGGGGCCCATCAGTGACACGTGGATCCAGTGGGAGAGGTCCCGATGACAGAGTGAACGACTGCAACGATCGGGAAGAGCTCGTGTCCGATAGACCCTCGTCTGACAGCCGATCATCCGACCTTCACTAGTTCTGAACAGACCTCTCTCGAGTGATCTACGGTCCTGACTGGGAACCATCAGGAGTGCCGCGAACAACACGAAGGAGAGAGGACGATCGGGCGCTGGATCCAGAGGACAGGAAACCGTCCATGCGGTCCGGGTAAGGTCGTGTAAACACGACGAATTGAGGAAATTGTTTTTGGATAATACTAGTATTACGCTTTGTTGAAACCCTCTGGAGATTCACTGTCTGCAAACGGGGAAAAACAAACAGGCTCTCTCTTTGCAAGCAGTGAAGGATAGGTAACGCAGACTTTTGTCCCCATTGTAATCCGTCGTACCTATCTTCCTCCCCCACTGTTTCCCGAACTATCGTTCGTGGATTATTGTCTGGAGATTCTTTGTCTGCAAACAGGGAAGAACAAGGCCTCTCTTTGCAGGTAGAGAAAGAGTGGGTAGCGATAATTTTTCGTGCCCACTTATTCTCCCCACTGGATTGTTTGATTGGCCGATTATTCGGTATTGGTTCTTTTGAGGTATTCACGGCCTCCAAACAACGTAGAATAGAAATATTCTGTCTAGTCTTTGTCCGCCGTGATAAGATAGGTAGTGCAGACTTTTGTCCCCGTTGTAATCCGTCATGCCTGTCTTCTCCCCACTGGTTGGTAGCCTGTTTAGCCCGGACCGCTTATTAGAGATGAACCATCCAGCTCCACTGGAGGGCACCCCTAATAAGGACATGTTCACTAAGTATGGACTAGTCGCTATAGCTTACACTAAACTATGGCATAAATATACGAAAAAGAACCTTGAAAGTCAGTGGCCACTGATAGGTTCCTTTGACGAAAATAAAATAAAAACATTAGAAATAGCGCTCCAGAAGAATAAGACCACGCCCACTATGCTCGACAGTATCGGCATGTGGCGCAAAGAAACGGAACAACGAAAGAAAAGAGAAGAAGCAAAAATAGGGAAAGAATTACGAAAGGCAGCCCACCTAGCCGCAAAGCAACTAGAAGAAGAAATAAAAGAAAGAAAGGAAACTATGCAAAACCAAGAATCAGGGTCGACAGGCCAATGTCCTGTTAGGACCCCCTCTGCGCTCTACCCTGAATTGCCCTCCAAACAACGAGCGAACGACGAGCTACTACTAGGTCCCCCAACCATCTACATGCCCCCTCCATATGCCCCCTGCCGACAAAGCTTCCACGCTCCGAGTGTGAGCGAAAGCGATCTCAGCGCTAGTGCACCAGCCCTCACGGCCTTTGCACCAGCCACATTAACAACCTCATCAGACGACCCCGAGTCTAGCAAACAATCATCGGCCAGACTAAATAGGTTGAGCAAAGATGAGCGGGATGGGATCGACAAAATAGCAAAGACATTAGTAGAACGAAGGGAGAGCGAAGATTATACAATGAGCGTATATAATTCACATGCCGACAGTCACAGACGGCATTTCATCTTGCGATTCAGCTACTACACCCTGAACGCGTATGAAGATAGGTATCAGAGTAAGGGACCCGCTAAATTAACAACGCTGTATAGGAAAATTGATGTTGGAGATGGGACTGAACGTGAGGCGACGGAGCTCTTCATGCAAATGCTTGAGGTCCTCCGCCACCTCACGGAACAAAAACCAGAAGCCAAGGTTACGGTCCCTGAAGCAAGGTTGGCAGAAGTAGCCAATACTATGATGCCTATCAGAGAAGCGGCTCCTTACTGGATCCCGCCACGGGGCCAGGGAACGAGCGATGATATTAATAATGAAAATGCAAAGGGAAGGGTTGTGTACAATTGGGTATACCAACCATGGGACCGACAAGATATCCTAACCTTTAAGCAAACCCTGCCCGACTTAAGAAAGAACCCGACAGCATTTTATACCGAATTGGGTACAGCCTTGGGTTCAACAATAATGACTATAGCAGATATTGACTTGTTCTTTGGGCTATGTCTGCCAGCTGACGTGTGGAAGCAAATCCGGAAGGCTGACCACGCGGATCTGTTTGGACATACCTGGGACCAACTCGGTAAACTAGACAGACAGCGAGAGCCAGGGAGTAAACCAGTGAAGGACATACTGGAACTCCCAGATAAAATAGTTCAGAAATTAAAAACACTGGTCCCGGAAAGAAAAGTAGACTGGTCGATAGTCACGGCCTGTCGGCAGAAACCCCAGGAAGATGTGTCAGAATACTTCTCCCGATTTGAGACAGTGTTCTCCGACTACGGTGGCCAGGACATGACCACCGCAACCGGACAGCACCTGTTTGTGCAAAATTATGTAAAAGGACTAACTCAAGAAGTCTCCCAAAAACTACAGACAAGTGAGAGTAGTTGGGGGGCCTCCAAACCCGCAGCTATCCTTCAGATGGCTCAGTATTACGAGCACCAAAAGAATGAGAATGATAGGGCGTCCGAGAAAAAGAAGAAAGATTTGAAGGAAAGGGTAATGATAGCCCAGATACAGGGTATAGCGCTAGGACGGGAACATCAAAGGGGGAACTACCAATCAAACGCCCCCAGAGATCTACCTCCTAAGGATCACACCCCGACATCTCACACTGGACGGAGAGATATTAGCAATGACCAATGCGCCTTCTGCAAAGGGTTCGGCCATTGGAAAACCCAGTGTCTGGTTTTGCTAGAGATGAATAGAAATAGGGATTCCAGGGATGTGGCAGGTGGTCCGAGGAATAGAGTACAGGGACGAGGGAACTCCAACGACACTAACAATGACAGATCAGGAAGACTGAATACATTTGACCGTCCCCGACAGAATCAATATCAGCTATCCGAAGGTGAAAATGCCCCTGATTTTGCATAGGACTGCCAGGGGCAAGGGAGGGATCCAGTCGAGCTCTGTGTTGACCAGCAAGGTCCTTATGTCACCGCTAAGGTCTTGGGTACAGAGTCTCCATTCTTGGTAGACACTGGGGCGACACGTAGTGTGTTATCAAAACGACTGATTCCAAGGGCACCCTTGTCTGGCTCACACATAACGTCGATAGGTTTCGATGGGACGCCCTCCACTAACCCCCTGTCCGTGCCTATTACCTTTGACCTAGAAAGCAACACTGCTGACGCGACATTTCTACTCTCCTCCAACTCCCCTGACGCCATTATGGGCATTGACTTACTGAAACATTTTCGAGCTACCATTAGGTGTTCCCCAGATGGAATACGAGTCATTCTGTACGACAACCCAGACATGCCCAGATCCCGTCCCCCACGACACATGTGCTGCATAACTAACGCTGACCTGTCCCTGCTTGACACCCTGCCTCCGTACCTGTGGGCCAAAAATGACTCTGATGTGGGGCGAATGATGATTGACCCTATCCACATAACTGTACGACAGGACGCTATGCTCCCGAAACTCCCGCAATATCGGATATCCCCAGAGGGTGAGAAGGCACTGGTAGCGATCATTCAGTCTCTGGTAGATGCAGGAGTGGTTGAAGAAGTGGTTAGCAACGTCTGCAACAGCCCAATCCTACCTATTGTTAAGAAACAAGGTGAAGGAGATGAGAAAGCGTACCGCTTCATCATCGACTTACGAGAGATTAACAAAGTGGTTGTACCCCAATATCCTGTGGTCTCTGATATCACCACCATTCTGACCCTCATCCCGTCCACTGCCACCACCTTCTCTGTTATCGACCTTAAAAACGCATTTTTCTCTATCCCCATCCACCCAGACAGCCGTTATCTTTTCGGCTTCACTTTAAAATCTCGCTCGTACCGATTTTGTAGAGCTCCCCAGGGGTACACTGAAAGTCCCAGCATTTACAGCCAGGCTCTCAAAAGACAGCTGGATGCCTTCCAGCTACCAGCGGGAGTGGTGTTGATCCAATATGTCGATGATATCCTTTTGGCGGCCGACACCACCCCGCTTGCAACGACAGCCACCGTCCAACTCCTACACTTCCTTGCAGAAAATGGCCATAAAGTCTCCAAAAAGAAACTACAGTTCTGCCAGCCACAAGTAACTTACCTAGGCCATCTTCTGTCCAAGGAAGGGAGGAAACTTACCCCTGACCGAATCCAAACTATCCTAGACACCCCCATCCCAAAAACGCAAAAGCAGGTCCGCTCTTTGGTTGGCCTAACCTCTTTTTGCAGACAGTGGTTGCCTAATTACAGCCTCATTGTGAAACCATTACTTGCCCTGCTGACCAAAGATGTCCCCTCCCCGCTTCCTTGGACCACTGAGTGTCAAGCCTCCTTTAAGGAATTACGGGATGCACTCTGCTCAGCACCCGTCCTCGGAACGCCGGATTACTCCAAACCCTTCTCCCTCTTCACCCACGAAAGGGAGGGATGCGCATTGTCTGTCCTGACTCAATCGATTGGCCCTAAGCAGCGCCCTTGTGCCTACTTCTCCGCCACTCTTGATCCTGTAGCCAGAGCCTTACCTGCCTGCCTTCGAGCAGTAGCTGCCGCTGCTGTCTCCATCCGTCAGAGCGAGGGAATCGTACTTTCCAACTCCCTCACTGTATTAGTGCCCCATGCAGTTGACACCCTTTTGAACCAGACAAAGACCCAACACCTGACTAGCGCACGACTGACAGGGTACGAGTTGACTCTGCTTGCACCCCACATCACACTTAAGAGATGCACGACTTTGAATCCTGCCACATTGTTACCCCTGCCTGAAAACGACCCCGACGTTCCTCCCATACACGACTGTGTGACCCTCACAGACGAACAGACTAGGAGTAGGGTTGACCTCCGAGACACTGCTTTTCCTGACCCCGATGGAGAGCTATGGGTAGACGGCTCATGCATCAAACTCCCAGATGGCACCACTTCAGCTGCCTATGCAGTGACGACAGCCCAAACAGTAGTTGAGACAGCCTGCATCACACAACGATCTGCCCAGGCAGCGGAGCTGATAGCCCTCACCCGAGCATGCATCATAGCCGCAGGGACCACCGCGAACGTATATACGGACAGCCAGTATGCCTTCGGGGTGGTCCACCATTTTGGGCTCCTGTGGAGGGAGAGGGGATTCCTGACGTCCCACGGCACCCCAATCCTCCACGGAGATTTAGTGTCCGCTCTGATTGAGGCAGTTCTCCTCCCCAAACGATTAGCGGTGATCAAATGTCAGGCACACAAAAGAGTGACAGACTTAGTCGGACAAGGGAATGCATTGGCCGACATCACTGCACGAACCACAGCTGAGAATAGGACAGTGACACGCATATATGTGACTAGGTCACAAGCAGAAAAATGGAGTGACACAAGGGAAATGATCAGAGACATACAGTCGGCCAGCACCCCTCACGAATTGACTAAATGGGCAAGGGTGGGTTTGAAGGACGAAGAGGGTTGCTGGCGAACAAAAGATGCAAACAAATGGTTGCTGCCCGACTCATATCTGATTCCCATACTGACAATGGCTCACTCCCCCGCACACATAGGATCTGCACCCATGATCGAACTCATTTCCAAAGTCTGGCATAACGACAAAATCCCCGACTCGGCCAGACGCCTAGTTCAGCAGTGCCTCATCTGTCTGCAACACAACCCCGGGAAAGGGACTGTAGTACCCCGGGGAGGGTTCGGGACCCCCAATCACCCCTTTGAGGTCCTTCAGATGGATTACATCCAACTAGAGAGATGCCAAAACCTGAAGTATGTACTAGTCATTGTGTGTGCCTTCAGCAAATGGGTGGAAGCCTATCCAACCCGTGACAACACTGCCATGACTACTGCCAAAGTACTACTGAAGGAATTCTTCCCTCGCTATGGCCTTTGTCGGATTTTATGGAGCGACAATGGCCCCCATTTCATAGCTGAGGTTATCCAATTAATCCTAAAAGGGTTGGGGGTGAAGCAACGATTTCATGCGGTCTTCCACCCCCAATCCGCTGGTCTAGTGGAACGCCATAATGCCACCCTGAAGCTGAAACTGGCAAAAATAGTGGCCACCACTGGACTTAACTGGCCGGATGCCCTCCCACTGGCCTTGTTATCAATGCGCTCCACTCCCACCAAGCACCATTTAACCCCCTACGAGGGCGTGTTTGGGCGTCCGATGAATCTCTGGACTGCTCCCAAACCTACCTCCATACATGACGTCCCGGACGTCCTACTATCTGATTATTTGTGCAAGTTAACTAAAACGTTGTCTGTCATCCATCAACAGGTGCAGCAGGCTATCCCCGATGCTTCCAGGGGCCCCGGCCATGACATCCAACCGGGGGATTTCGTGCTGATACGAAATTTCCAGCGAACCAAGAGTCTGGAACCTCGGTGGACGGGCCCCTGGCAAGTGCTGATCACCACCCGAACGGCGCTCCGAGTGGAGGGGAAGAGGCATTGGCTGCATGCGCATCATTGCCGAAAAGTCTCTGCAAACCTGGCCACGACAGAAAACGTCAGCACCCAAGAAGAGCTCCTGAGCAAAGACCGACCGATATTGGACTGTTATCCCGATACTGGGGCACTCGAACTTGCAAAATTCTCCGATCCCACTGTGCCGTCCAGAGAAGGGTATTTCCTGCGTCGAAAGGGGGGAGTTTCGGCTAAGTAGGCCACGGACTAAGTTAAATCTCAGAACGGTGACCTAAACACAATCAAAGGTTGCCGGGAGAGAAGCAAAACGAAGTCTGTGGTTCTGCCCGCTACCGAGCTCCCTTGAAGGTGATGGAAGCGCCAGATAAGAAGATGATGGAAGCGCCAGATAAGAAGATGATGGAAGCAACAGGAAATACCCAGTATAGAAATCCAAAGACTGACAACTTGCACAAATCAAAGACAATCGCACTCTTCATTGTCTTCCTCTTCTGCCTCCTCCTCATGACCTCCTTCTGGATTCTGGAAGAAAGCACACCGGCTCATGAGGCATTGCTACCTACAGTGCAGCCGACCCCCCTGAAAGAGCATCACCTAATCTCTCTGTCGCCTCAGCTCCGAGAAAGGCGCAGGGAATTCTGGAACAATTCCTTTGTGCAACTGTTGCACCAACACAACATTGCTGCCAATGCTACGAACTGTTGGATCTGCGGGTTGCTCCCGCATGCCACCGGACACTCTATTCCCTTCATCCCTTCACCCTTCTCGGTTCACGGCTCTTGCCTCGCCTGGCTGATCCTCATGCAAGAGAGCCACAAGGATAACGCCACCTCTGGCCGGACAGTGTCACACTTCTACTCTGGGTTCTGGCTGAACAGAACCGGAAAGACTCCTGCTGCCCTGTGTCCTGCGCTCACAGGCGCCACCTTCATCAAAAACATTCCAGCCAAAGAACGAGTCGAAGTACAGGTGCTCCACAATCCAGCCAGGACCACCTTTTCTCATCTACAAAAACAAACTACCGCAACACTGACTGTGGCTCTGTCTGTCATCAATGTCACAGGTCTTGTGTGTCTCGAAGGCCATGGAACGCAGCTGGTGGGTCACAGCGCCTGCCAGACCACCAGAACATTGGACTCAGCTGACCCTCCTTCCTTTGTTGCTTCTCCAAACATGTACTTTGTGTGTGGCACCAAGGCCTACACCTGGCTCCCGAAGGGTTGGAAGGGTACCTGTTACATTGCCTTCGTTCTCCCACCCACATATGTAGCCCCTGCCAACCATCACAGGCAGAGGCGTGCAGACGACCTTGGGCAAGCCGACTCCACCGGAGCACAGTTCCTAGATGCAGCAAAGGGACTTGTTCCTCTGTGGGGCCCAATGGCAAACAGCCGTGCTATCCGGCACCTGACCCAGGCAGTAGAAACAACGATCAACATCACTGCCGGTATCCTCGCCAACAACACTGCGGAACTTCAGGCGGTCCGCCTCGTGACCCTCCAAAATAGACTTGTCCTAGACGTGGTCCTAGCCGACCGAGGAGGAGCATGCCGCATCATCGGATCCAGCTGCTGCACATACGTGCCTGACAACTCGCCTTCAGTCTACAAAGCCATTGAACACCTCCACAGACTTTCCTCAGAGGTTCACCAAGAACAAGAAGGATGGTCGCTTGGGAACTGGTTTTGGGACACTTTGAAGAATTGGGGTTGGAAGTTGTTTTCCTTTGTGTTGATACCTGTTGTGATCTTATGTGGGTGTTGTTTAGGTATCCAATGTCTGCCACCTTTGTGCGGCCTTGTTTCTAACTGTATGTGCCCAAAGACTTTGGACTTCCGAAACGAGCACATGAGTCCCCTCTATGAAGTAGAAATACGTGGCCTTATGGGAATAAATTCAAACTGACAAGTTGGCGAGATATGTTAAAAGGGAGGACTGTGGAATTTTGACTTGCGATCTGAACATCATCTGCGCCAGCTTGTCACCTATGTACTACATGCACGGCAGCTATTCTAGGTCACCTATGTATTACGTGCATGGCAGCCATTTTAGGTATCATGGTCTCCCTGTCCACGATCGATCGCCAGCACGTCCCTCTGACCCAGCAAGCATCCTCCGCGCACCCTGGCTCCCCCTCCCTCCTCCTCCTTACGAGCAGGACCCTTCTGCATGACCCTGTCCTTGGGAGTCACGCTAGCGCCTGACCAACACCTCCTCTCCTCCCATGAATGCCCCTCTGTTGACAAACCTCCCTCCTGCGCTGGATTGTCCACGCGGCATGAATACCACTCCATTGATAGCCCCTCACCCCGTGTCCGACTGTCCACACAGGTCCGAGGCCATTGCCTAAGCCGGGAGATATCATTTACTGCCCTTTATTGTATGAGGTCGCTCTCCTTCAAAGGACCCTCTATTGATCCAGGCCTCCCCACCCCCCTGTGATATGATCAGGCGCACACATCCTAAGACTCGACGGAACACTCAGCTGCGTGATGGCCCCCTCCTCTTATCAGCAGGTTGAGGACCTCTATTGTGAAGGTATATGGGGGTGGGATTAGCACTAGGATTACGGGGATGTCTTTTTCTTGCCTTACAAAGATCTGATTGTATTAAAGGAAGGTCACATGCCATAAACCAGTGTATAAGAGGCCAGGCCTCCGAGAAGCTGTTAGAGCACCTCGACATGATACCTTGTTGTCTGATCTGATGTGTTCTGCTCCGTCGGAATAAACTTCTGTTTCCTGCCTTCTGGTCTCCGGCGCCTGCCTCATTGCTTGGTAAACTTGAATGGTACAAGGGCGGTTAGTGCCGGGCAAATCTTGAGAAAGGTCCTAGCCCTACCTTTTTCTACAGGTAGAAGGGGAGGTAATCTTGTATCAATACTGAACACACGCGAGTCCAAATGGATGTCCCTTCTGGACTCCATTCAGAATGGGTTGAATGAGCAGGATAGTAGTATATCACAATTGGCAGCACTGGGTTAAGCTACATCCCACAATTTTAAATGCTTTTCTAATTACCCACACAACTCGTTACACTTTCATGTTGGAGAAGTGCACGAGCATACTGCCATGATTTGCTGTCAAATGTTTTCCACCTATGACCTTGTGTGATGAGAGTCGCGTGGATTTGTTAAATTACATGATTTTGAATGTTGACCCTTTGGTGATCACTGTTTTACAATACTTTGCTTACTGGTTTACATCCTCCTGTGTGAGAGTTGCACCAGTGTCCATGTTCTCCAATTTTTCCAATTACAATTGTTCTAATTCTCACTATTTGTATATTCGCCCTATGAATCCATATCCAAATATGCACTTTGGCTATTAAAACCATACTCAGATGCCCATCCCGGCGATCGTGAGTAACTCTTCTATTTAACTGATTTGCTATATCAGTTAGCTCCTCCCCAAACTCCGCATTGCAGCCGCTGCAGAGTTTGTGGCAGGACCAGTGTAGACGGCGTCGCCCGCTTTTTCCTTTTGTAAGTAACTCTCGAGTCCGATACCCTTTTAAAAGTACAGTCCCGGCCTTTAGGTAAACAATTACTTCATTTACCGCAGGTAAAACAGACAATTCGAGCGGATGAATTCATATCCCGACTCGAGCTAGATCTGTGAACCTCTCACTCCGCGCTCTCAACGTGACGGAGTTCGACTGAATGTCCTACGTAGACGGTGCTGTCTGCTCTATTTTCGTAAGTATCTGTCCCTCTGAAGCGAAAATCTCATACTAGGAGATTCGCTCGTCCAGCACATTTACTATACAACTTTTCTCTGTTTAGTTGACTACAGGAGACCAAAAGCAGTCAATTTGTTTCCTGCATTGTGCCAGACTCGTGGATCCTAGAAGGATCGACTTTCGACAAAATCAGAGGTATAATCTCCATATGGCAAGAGTGTTACATTGTTCTGATTTATCCCTGAGTGTTACGTGCTAATGTTGGCAATCATGTTAGGCCAAAACTGTTCTGGATTCACATTAACCTTCCACTACAGGGTGGAAGTAAATTTCACTTTGGTTAGAACTGTTATCTGATTCTTTTGAATCCCACCGATTCTTTTGAATCTTATCGATTGTTTGTCTCCTCTCTAGTTGAGGTCTCCGCCTTATTGACTGACCACGACTTCTTAGCGTGATGTCCCTTCCATATACAGAGCCCGGCTGGGCCGTATCCCATGGTAATTCTGTCATTAATTTATCCCTTGGTCTATATATTAGATAGGATGAGTAATCGTCTTCCCTACTATGTACTAAAGCTCATTTGCTCTACTTCTTCACACAGAATTGCCCCTCTCCCCTCCTTGTGTGACGTCCTGATGAAGACCCCGCGAAAGGACTTTAATTAGCCTGCTGATAGGGGTCGAAACATCGACTGTTTTCTTTTGTTGTAATTCCGGCATACCCCCGATTCATCTGTTATTCAGATGTGACCGTTGAATGTGATTCATTGACAATGCTTCAAATGGTGCCTTTTATTTTGGAATGTGTACTACAACTGTTTTTATAATGTCACTAACCTTATAATATATCGGTTACCTTTTAGATACTGTGTTATTTTCCATGTTCTAAACACTCCCTTGAGCACTACCCCCTCCCTCTCCCCCTTCCCCCCCTTGGGGCTTGCTAATTACAAATGTAATTCATATATTGTCACCGGCAATCAAGCAGTGTTTGGTAATAAATCACATATACCAATCGAAAATTTGCCTTTCTAATTTTGCTTTACTTGTTGTTTTATTTTATTCCAGTGTATGTTATTCACAATACACTTATCTAAATAAAGTGTGACTGGTGACCATAGAGCCAACCGTTTTGCTGCCATATGTAAAGGGTATACAAAGGAAGTATCCAACCTGTGATTATGGCATACAGCATACCACCATGCCCTATAAGAGATGTTAGAAAAGTCTTTCCAGTTTGCCTTGATTAGCTGGAAAGCAACAGCTAATAACAAATCAATAATGATAGTATTTAACTTAACATTCTTCCAGCAATCCGAAAGACTGCCTAGAAAGAAATGAGTATAGGAGAAAGGAATTTTAGTGCCAAAAATCAAGTTAAGTTGAGACCAGACTTGCTCCCAAAATTGAAATACAGTGGGGCATATAAATAACATATGAAATAAATCAGCTTGTGGGGAAGAACGAGTCCAGCAAACATCAGGTACAGTGGCCAATTGTTTACCTAAAACACTCGGTGTAAATAAAAGCCTATTACAAACAAAAAACAACGTTTGCGTAATATTGGCAGCTCTGGATGACTTGCGAACTTTGAGCCAAATCTTATCCCATAGACTTACTGGCCAAGATAATGAAAAGTCACGTTCCCACGACTCTTAAATTTTGGATTTCTGTCTAATAGTATCAGTACTATGTACAAAACTGTATATGGTAGAAGCTTTGGGATCAGTCCTCAACATAGTATGAAGGTGAGAGGTGGAGTCTTGAGTGGTGGGAGAGTTTTGTGTAGCAGACAATTGGTTATATGTGTCCATAACAGCCTTTTTAAGTAGAGAGTATTTATGGTTAAATGAAGCAGGTAGTTTGAACGATTGGCTAAGTGAGGGAAAGGATATAAAATGTGATTGTGAAAATAATTGATGAATCCAAATTAAACCTTTCTGACGCCATGTCTTCCAATAAAATGGTTTGTTCCGAATAAGCACATTCTTGTTATGCCAAATTGTGGAATCTAGAAAGGAAACTACAGTGGGCTGGGGAGGAGGGGATAATGATAGCAAGAGTTTAGATGTGAATTTAATAATAGGAGTGGATAAGGTCTGTGGCTTGCGTGAAAAGGAAAGGTATTCGTTGGGAGATAATGGATATAGAAAAAGGCGTTCAATTTTCGTCCATAGGGGACAGTCTTCTGAAGAGTCACGCAGCCAAAGAGAGGCCTGACGTAAATGGAAAGCTTTTTGATATGTCGGGAAGTCTGGGAAGTTCACTCCACCCTCTGTTTTGGGGCGAATTAGTTTAGAAAGAGACATGCAAGCTTTTTTGTGATTCCAAAGGAAGGAGGAAAGGATAGAGTTAATATGTTTAAAAAATTTCCTGGGAATAAGAACTGGGATATTAGAGATGTTGTATAAATTATTGGAGAGATCATCATTTTTATAGTGTCTAAGCGACCCCACCATGATAAATAAAGAGGGTGCCACTTGGTGGTTATGTCTGAAATCTTTTGTATATATTTATTCATGCAGAGAGCTACTGTATCTGAAATAGAAGAAGTAACATGTAGCCCTAAGTATTTAATATGATGGGTACTCCATATAAAGTTAGAGGCCGTGAAATCTGATTTAAAAGTATACTTTGTTAAGGGTAGGATCTCACATTTATCATTATTTAATTTGTAGCCAGAGATACAAGAATAGGCTTGAACCTCTGCCAAAAAAGCAGGGATGGACTCATTTGGTTTGGACGTAAAAAGCAGAATATCATCCGCATATACTGCCAAACCATTTTATCCTAAATTACTTTCAAAGACTGCAACTGCCTTTCTGCATCATTTCAATGTAAGCACCTCTGCAGTGTTTTTCCACCCATTTTCTTACCAACCACATGGACTTGGTTCTCTCAGGTGTTTGAATATTGTCAGTAATGAGTATTAGGGACCATCTTTTTCTCACAACGAAATGAGATGCTGAAGTACTTGGGTTCCTCCACATTGAAGAAGAAAATCTTAAGTGTCAGCTTTTAGACTTCAATATACTTGCTTAGCCATGATAATTCATGGAAAGACTGATAATATTTCTAAAGTTTGCATTAACAATTGTGCCCTTGTTTTGGTCTTACTCCCACTAGCCTTAATGATTCCCAGAACTGGTACCTATTTAAAGTCATTTGGAAGGATTTGATATGTCACAGATGTAGGGGAAAGTGAGCTCCAGCAATAGGGGCCCTGGTAAGAAAAGGTTTTCGCTCCTCTAGAAAGTAGTTTAACCTGGGTTCTATCTACTAAGTGAAGATGACTACTTCTCACAATCATCAAAATTGTATGAACGCGGATAAAATGGATGAAGGAGGATGGAGCTGGCCCATGCATGCATTAAAAGACCAATTGTCAATAGATCTTAGCCTGAATCCTTTCTCCCAATTGGCAGACTATTTAGGGCTTTACCTGTTACTGTGGTGTGATATCTATTTCAACTTTGTAACAAACCAGAGAGCTGTCTTCTGTGCTCTCTGAAGTTCCTGAAACTGACCAGCAGGTAAACCAGCACACAAAGCATTACAGTGAGGGAGCATTACCCATGGTTCCTTCAACCTGAGCCCTGCTGGATATGGAGAGAACTGAGAGGATATGCCATTGATTGCTAGATGAAAGAAGCAGCTACTGACTACTGCTTTGAGGTGACTGCTCATGGATATGTCTTCATCAAAGATGTTACCTTTCCTGTTATGGTGTGAAAGTTCTTTGCACCGACAACTTTAATGTGACATGTTTAATAAGGTAATAATACTATATTTTTCCCCATGAATCAGTGTACATTTTTTTTAATTAATTTAGGAAAAGAAGCTTTTGGAATGGTGGTCAGCTGTCCTTTGCATGACACCATCCTTGTAATTGTAGCCATGCAAAGGAAGGCGCAAATTACAACCTGCCTAATTAACATAACTTAGGCAGGTCATTCTGCGACCCCCCTATGATTCCTTATTTCAAGAACCGACCTAAAAGTACATGGATCTGTTTGTAAAATAAAATTCTGGTTGCAAAAAGTCAGTGAGCCATTTTCAACTGCTTATTGCGTCCAGGCAAATTAAAGCATCTCACCTCAATTTGTTTTTTAAGAATACAGTAATGCATCTCATTTCAATAGGGCTACTTTATGTACAAAATGGGGATGATCTGCAGCTTGCTGAAAATCTAATTTTGCGACAATGTATATGCAATTCACTGTTACCTGAATTAAATTAGCTCATTCCTAATAATTGAATGAAATTTGATTTTTGCATCCCAGTAATTCTACTGAAGTTCAGTAATGCCCTAATTTCTTAACATAAATGCTATGCAAGTAATAAGGGCACATTTTTATACCCTTATTTGCTTTATACAAAGGAATACATGTATAACACACTCCATAAATGTTTACTTGGACACTGAAGTTTGAGATTACCTATGGTGTCTTCCATCCCATACTGCTCGGTCATCTCTCCATTAGATTTCAGTGGTTTTTGCTCCATGTCATCACCTATGGTTGGTTCGGAGATTTTATCTTTTTCGTCATCCGTTGTGGCTGAGTAGATTAAAATCTGAACCTTGTTCTGCGGGGACTGTTCTTGGTTTTGGACTACTTCTTGGACAATGGATTCCTCTTCAGGAGTCTGAGCCTCTGGCTCAGAGACACTTTGCATCCTCTCTTTCTTGGGGGGAACAGGTGCATCAATCTTAGGATCCTGATGGACAGAAGAGATTCTCACAGGAAGTCTGGACTTCCTAGGGTGCTTGACCGGGATCCTGTTCTCCTCATTTCCATTGATCCTGCCATTGTTCTCTGTGAAAGTGATGCTTTTGGATTGTGAAGAGCCCTTATTCCTCCCATATGTAGACCTTGGGTTTGAAGAAGATGAACCCCCTTTTCGTGAAGGGGGCACATGTATATAGAGTGGCTCATCCTCACTGGAAGAGGGTGTTACTGTCCTTTTGAAAGGGTACCGTGTTCTCTGTGGATGTTCAGCGGATGGCTTCACCTCGCCCTCGTGGTTCTTATCAGAGTGCACAGAGATAGTGCGATTTAAAGGAAAAAAATGCCTGCCATTGGACTCTGAGGAGATATGATTCTCTAACATCTCAGCCTCATTTGCGCTATTCACTACTGAAGGATCAGCTCCTTTCTCCCAAAACGTTTTCAGAGTCCTGAAGTCCACGGTGGACCCTAGTTCCTTTGGTTTGTCTGCCAATGAAAATACAGTAAAGTGAGACCCTTGTTTGAGAATCTTGCCATTCTCTGCATCTGTAGAAGACAAGCTTGAACTTGTGAGTGGCTCTGTTGGCTTGACAATGATGTCATACTGCTCCTGATTGACCAGCACTGCCTCAGGCTTAGGGGACCCTTTGATAGATTTCTGTTTGACTGGGATTCTACTGGAAACTGGCCTTTCCTCTTGCAGTCCTTTGATTGGTGCGGTCTCAACAGAGATATCCCAATGAGTAGCAGAAGGGAGGTCAACTGCTTCCTTTTCGGAAAGCTTAGTTGGCGATGTCTGAAGAATGTCCTGGTCTGCTGAAGAAAAAATACAAATGTTATTCAGAAAAGAAATTTGTTACACTAAAAGGGACACCACAACTTTATATTGCCTATTATGATCTTAAATACAAATGGTGTTGTAAAAGCACAGGCACTATTCAGGAACACAGAATACAGTCAATTTTGCGGGGAGCAATCATCGTTAGCTACACGTTGATAGTGAAAAAGCAGAAATAAAAAACAGACCGCTCCTCGGAAAAATGTTTTGCAATTTGTATAAACAGTGGCAGGTTTTTGTGGAGGTGTAGCAAGGTTCTAGCAGCCAATTAACCAAAGCTGGGAGAGGGGTGAAAACAAAGAACCTGCCCACCCCAGGTGTGTGTACCAACATATTCTATGGTCCAATGTAGAAACAGAGTGGCCATGTATTTATGGGTATGTAAAGTAGTACTAAATGCCTTTGTGAATTGGCCTCAATATGTTCAACACTCTTTTAGTAAATGTGCAATGAAGGTACCCTCCTTTCTATCTGCACTGTACATGGATATCCTTGAATATTCACATTTTACGTGTTTTGAAGTAATTAAATATAGGCATTAAAAACTATGTAAAATATTCCACAGAGGTTCTACTTAACAGACTCATGAATGCCTCTGTGAACTGGCCCCAGAATGTGCACTTTCTACCTGCAATCACATGTCTTCCCTATTGCAAAATTAAGGGCTTGTGGTGGGAAGTGGATGGGTTTTTATCTGTATTTCGTGTGCCTTCATACCGTAAGTAGCATGTCAAGGTTGTCAAATGACTGTCAATCTTGGCAAAGAGCGTCTTCAAACGCAGAAACTCTGCCAGTAGGGGCGGCTCTAGGCTCATGGCGGCCCTGGGCAGGGACCGTAGGTAGGGGGCCCAGGAAGAGGAGGTATGGGGGGGGCCCAGAAGAGGGGGGGTCAGGGGGTTTGGAAGTGGAACAGAGCCGGAGACCGCCAAATCCCTGCCAGGGGCCGCCACGCAAATATGTATCCAGCCTCAGAGGATTATTATATTAAGGATATATATTGGCGTGGTGGCCCCTGGGGTTTGGCGGCCCTGTGCAGGTGCACAGCTTGCACATGCCTAAGGCCGCCCCTGATGCCAGCATAGTGAACTTTTAGTATTTGTTAGTTTGGTGGCAGGGGTTGGTTTATGAGCTTTCCTGTTTGATCCACATGTGAAAGTTGGTGTACACCCACAAATCAATAAAAGGTAATGCAGTGCTTCACGTGGTGGAGGGCACTACACTCCTAGGTAGATCCAAAATAGCATCAGTTTTTCATCATAATTTCAACTGGTAAGTCAAGAAGCATGAAACTACACAATTCAATAAATCTCAATGTATTTAAGAGTACTTCATTAGGAGAATGAATCTATCAACAAATTGAAATAAACATATGTGTTGAAAAAGGAATTGTAATGCAGATAAAGTAGAACAGCAGCTCGCATACTGCAATATTACTGTGATCCACCATTAAGAACTTCAAGCTATATCTTGAAGAATATACTTCAAAATGTTCTTCAAAACACATTGAAAGTGGTATGGATAGCACAAAAAATATCCTAAATGAATAAACATCCTCAGACGCATGTCATGCACATGGGCTTTAAAGTACATGTGTGGAGGATCCTCGAAGTAGACTTTTCACAAAGATACATTTACATATGAGCACATCATCATGAGATATTGTATTTTTATTCTTTGTACTACTTACTACTTTTGCTATTCATCATTTTTGAGTGCAAATTTACTGCAAAGTGTAGACTTATATGTCTAAACTTCCTGAAACAGGCGATAGAGCAAAATTTACAAGTGTAAAGTTACTAAAAGTAACTTTTCACATGTTGGTGGAGATCTCTGCCACTATAATGGAGATCTTACATAATTGTGTGGAAGAGCTTTCTATGGGTAAGTATAGAGAACATTTTTAAAGTTTATTATTCTTTAAAAAAATTAAATAGATTTTAATATAAAATATAAATGTAAAATAATGTAAATGATTTATTATTTACATAGAACTAATTAAAAAAAGTTACACAACATTAGTTCATGAAATTAAATGGCAATTAATTTAAATATATGTATTTCATTTATAAATTAATTTACAAATATTTTTGTAAATGTAAATCAAGTACTTGTATAGCGCACAAATCACCCCCGAAGGGGTATCTCGGCGCTGGGGGCTGTTGGGAAGATTAAGCGAGCTATTGCCCAGCGCCGCATGGTCCTGGCAAGACCCCTGCCGCCAGAGCCAGGAATCGAACCGTGATCCCCAGGGTCCAGCGTCAGTCGCCCTGGCGCCACACCTCTCTCCTCAACACAAAAATCACTCACAGTAACATTGCTCTTTTAAGTTAATTGGTATTATGTTTTGTTAAAAGTCATTTACTGAATTAATTTAAACTATTTTTAATTTTAAACATGTGTGTAAGTTAAAACATTTTTTTAATTATGTTAACTGCATTTTAAAATAATAAAATAATGTGCTAATGATTATATAAGTTATGTTATGTTAATAAAACGTACTGATGGCACGAATACCCAGAGGTGTTTTGGCGCTGAGACAGAAGAAGCCCTGTCTAAAGCAATTCGTTTTGAAAAAGCCATGTTTTGAGGTCCCTTTCTAAAGCTGATAAGTGAACCAGCATTTCTAAAAGCGAATGGAACTTTATTCCATAATTCCAAATCATTTTTTTACATTAAACACAATATATGTATATATCCTAAAGTTGAATTCATTTTATGTATCTAACATTATTTTCTGTAGGATGTTAGTTTAAGTTCCTAACTCTATTATTTTCCATGTAAGTGTGGTGGAGGATTTTGTGAGTGGCTATGTGTGGAGCTTCACTTACTCCAAGGATGAGCTGGAATACACTTACTACTATTATGTTTGTTTTTGATTAGATTTGATAGGCGAGTGAGTAAAGAGCCAAGATTTTAAGGATTTCCTGAAGGAGAGGAGAGCAGGTCTCTCCTTCAGCTCCTGAGAAATGGAGCCCCACTGTTTAGCAGTGGCTTTTATGAAGGTTCTCCTTCCCAAGGGAACTTGGGAACAACTTGGGAATTTCACTGTGGTGGAGTAAAGCAATCTGGAAGAAGTGTACCCAACACATTTATGTCTCAGATATTCAGGGCCAGAGTTGTGTAAAGCCTCAAAGGCAGCACAAAGTGCTTTGAATTCTGTCAGCTTAGTTATGGGCAGCCAGTGAACCTTGACTGATTCTTGGGATGAAGATTGGTGTTTAGGGATCCCCAGTAGGCGACAAGCTGATGCATTCAGCAGTTTCTGTAGTTTGTGGAGGAATCTGTGTTGTGCATTCAGAAAAAGAGCATTGCAGTAATCCAGTTTCGATATGGCAAATGCAGTCACTACAGTTTTCTGACCATCCCTGGGGATAAAAGGTCAGACAAACTTTCCTGATGATCTTGAGAGTGAAGAAAACTGAGGAAGTTAAGCCATTAAGCTGATCTCCAAATGCCAACTTGGTGTCAAATAATAGCCCTATATTTCTGACTTTCTTCAAAAGATTTGGCAGTGAACCCGGTTTTTGTGGCCATGGGTTCGGTGTCCAGAAGGAGATATCATTTCCTAGTAAAATAACCTAATTTTCTCAGAATTTAGCTGTTAAATCTGATCAATGTGTCATCATAGGAGACGACTGAGCAACCAAAGGATTAAATGAGCCTAGCAAATGGGGTGATATACATATTAAAAACAGTAAGGCTCAGGGAAGAACACTGGGGCAACCCACATGGGAGTTGGAATGCATCCAAAGCAAATTCACTCATGGCAACGAATTGTTCCTTCTCAGAAAGGAAAGATTTCAGGTGAGAAGAGGGGGTAGAGCTTGCCAAAGCTCAAGATTGCCTCACTCTAAAAGTGCCATTCCACAAAAATCCTACATTTATCAGGCATCTGTGATGTAATTTCACCCTTACCCGGGTGGATTATGTTGCGCATTTAAATCGCTTTCATTTTTCTGTAATTCCAGCCGCCTATGTAAAATATTGCTGAAGAGAGAGTTTGCGGCCTGTGCCACCGGCCTACACCTTGACTTGAAGTAGTTGGCGTGGCCGACCTGACCCTGCGGCGGCTCGGACATTAGACGGGCCTAGCCCAGCCTGGCTGGGCTTCAGGGGTCACATCAGTGCCTGGTGCGGGGACGCCCCTGCTGGGAGTGACGGGTGAGTGTGTGCGGACGACTTGAGCCCTATCCGCAGCGTCGGAGTTCCTTTGCACGACATAGCGACGAGCGTGCGTGGGCCACAGGCTCAAAGCGCTTTACTCAGCGGTGTTCCAAGCTGCCTATTTACATATTGCAGGTGAAGGCATTTGCGAACTATGCCGGCGACCCAAGCCCCAGTTTGGCCCAAATTTTGACAACACGCAGTTCTATCAAGCTTTACTGGGACGTATGCACAGTCTGGCTTCAGTGCCTTCAGTGCCTCAGGTATGGGGAGGAGACTTCAACTGTGTCCTAAATCCGGCGCTAAATCGCTCAGGAGGCTCGAGCTGCCATAAATACCTGGTGGCAAGGGCGATAAATGACATCATTATCAAGATAGACCTAGTTAATGTTTGGCGTATGAGGCATAGTGAGAGGGGGGGGTTACACATTACTTAGCCCCACATGACTTGCCTACCAGAATAGATTACTGATTCACTTCTAGATCCTTGAATACATTGTGAGGTACACCCCGCTCATTTTCCGATCACTCCCCCATCCAGCTTGACTACACTAGTCCGTCAAAACGACCAGTCCCGTTCACTTAGAGGTTTCCTCCCTACGCTCTTCTTGACTCAGTATTTAAATTTAAATGTCAGAAGCAATTGAAACCTTCTTTACCACAAATATAGGCTCTGTCCCCCATTTTGCCACTGTGTGGGAAATGTTTAAAGTGTATATAAGAGGGATAGCGATGGCCAAACATTCAGGTGTTCTACGTTCCATCAGAGGAACACTGGAATCACTGGAAAAAAAGTTAGCCACGCTGGAGAGGGAGGCCCAGGCAGATGGGAATGACCAGTTCCCATAAGAGCTCAAACAAACGTTGGAAGAATACCATGAGACTGCAGATAGGGAAGTTCAATTTCTGGGGAAATATGACGTGGCGAAAACATATGGATAGGGTGAGCGCCCTGGAGCTACTTTGGCTGCCATACTGAAAGGTAGAAGGGAGGCAGCTTATATTACGGAATTGCGCTCTTCCACTGGAGAGCTTTTACGAGAACCTCAATGCATAGCGGACAGATTCAAGGAATAATATGCAGATCTGTATTGCACTAAAGGGGTGGCAGATGATGCAGCGATACCGGAATACCTGGAATACATCAAACTCACATGGCTAGCAGATGACCACAGAGAGTATCTAATGTGACCCTTGGAATCTTGGGAGATTCAGATCGCTTTGAATTCCATGAGATCTGGAGGAGCCCCAGGGCAAGATGGATTAACTGTCTCTTTCTACAAAGAGTTTTAGGAACTTCTGGTATCTCACTTAATTATGTTATTTGTGGAGATTGGGGAGAGCGGGAGATGCCCCAGTCTATGCGAGAGGCCCTAATTGTTACCCTTTTAAAACCAAGGAAAACCCTGGATGATTGTGCATCATACCGGCCATTGTCATTATGAAATGTGGACACTAAGGGCCATATGTAGGTGGCAAAATACCGGTCGGTAACGGCCGATTTCGGCCGTTACCGACCGGTATTAGTAATTCCAGATGTAGGGGGTCTGAAAATTACAGATTCTGTATATTTACCGAATCGGTAATTTTACCGAATCGGTAAATTACCGATTCAGTAAATGTACAGAATCAGAAATTTGGGATGCAGGTGGCAGTGGAAACAGTGCCACAGGCCCTTAGAAATTCGTTATTTACCATGAAATACAATGGCATGGTAAATAACGAATTTCTGTGTACATGCATATCTGTGCATGCACACCTGTGCCATGTGGCACACATACATGCCCTAAGGGAATGTATGTGTGTCACATTGCACACAAGCCAAAATCAGGGATGCAACAGGGTGTCAAAGTGACACCCTGCCCCCCTTGACAGATCGGTAAAATTACCGAATCAGTATTTACCGATTCGGTAATTGCCATTGATTACTATGGGCCTTGAGGAATCAATGGCAATTACCGAATCGGTAAATACCGATTCGGTAATTACCGAATATTACAGAATCGGTAATATTTAAAGAATTATTACCTACATGGCATTTACCGAATTGTAAATACCGAATCGGTAAAATTCGGTATTTACGATTTGGTAAATGCCATTTAACTACACATGGCCCTAAATTGTTTGCCAAAGTATTGGCCAACTGCTTAACACCCTTAGTCCCTCAGCTGATAGGACAAGAGCAAACAGGGTTTGTCCCTGGGTGCACTTTTACGCATAATTTGCGTGCAGTTTTCGACGCTATTCAGCACACGAATCTGGACATTAAAGTAGCTGGCATCTTTCTTGATGCTGAGAAGGCATTTGATTTTGTTGAATGGCCCTTCATGGCGACTGTGCTGAGGCACATGGGATTTGGTGACCTTTTTCTGCAGCTGGTGCGGGTTCTATATACCTTCCCTACGGCCAGGGTTTGAGTAGGAGACCAGGTGACCTCTCCTAAAAAAATCTCTAGAGGTACTCGGCAAGGATGCCCGTTATCACCCCTACTTTATGCCATTGTTGCGGAGCCTCTGGCCTGAATACTTAGGGAGTACTATAGCCTTCGGGGTATTCATTTTCCCGGTTACAATTTAATAACTTCAACTTACGCCGATTATACCTTATTATTTATTAGAGATCCCGAGGTTAATCTGTCCCCGGTGTTGTGGGAAGTTGTCCAGTATAGAGAATACTCAGGCCTCAAAATCAACTGGGCTAAGTTCATAATTTTTTCCATGTGGACTATGGGCCTGCAAAAAGGAAGGCCTACGGCCAGGAGGAGGGTATAACAATAGTCCTTTAAATGAGTAGTTTTATGTTAATTCTATTTGAAACAAAAGTGGTTCGTAATCAGTTTGTAGGTTCTATTGAGAAGGATGCTGGGAGTTGATAGCGATACATAATCACCAGGCCACCTCCCCGCTTACCAACTCTGTCTGATCTATAGATGGAGAATCCTGCTGGGATAGCCAGGACCATGTTGAGGCCAGAAGTAGAGTCAGCCCAGGTTTCTGTTACTTTTAGGGTTGTATTTACTTTAGAGGTGTAGTTTGTGAGTAGAAATGTGCTTACTTTTTTGTGAATGGCTGAAGTAGTCTGTTCCTTCCTAAACTCCTTTTTACTTTGTCCTAGACACTTCCCGTTTTGTAGTAGATATTCCCAGGTTTCTCACCATCCCCCTGGTCCCGCCCATATTTACTACTAAGTAGTGCCGATAGATGAGGTGGATATTTCCATTAGTAGATGTGATCATTGCATTTTGTAGTAAGTAAGCACTAACGGCCACATGCATCAAGGTATTTAGGAATCGCAAACGGTGCGATTCGGTAAAATCGGCCGTTTGCGATTCCTAAATTCCTTTTTAGTATGCATCACATTTTTGGAAAAATCGCTATTTTTAGCGATTTCCAAAAATGCGATTGCTTCTAAGGAATCGCAAATTTGCGATTCCTTAAAAGCAATGCATGATTGTTTTTAAAATTGGGAATTCGCAATTAGGGGGGGGCAAATTACCACGAGGGTGAACTTCGTGGTAATTTGCGAAAAAGGTTTAAAATGCTCAAATTAGCATTTTAAACACTGTCATGTTACAGACACACATGTCCTTAGGACATGTGTGTGTGAAACATCCATTTTAAAATACATTTCAGGGGTGCAGGGGGGGGTCCTTTGGACCCCCCCCCCCCCCTGCACCCATGGAATGCATTAACATTTTGCGAATTCCAATTTGCGAATTCGCAATTCCCATTGATTCCTATGGGCCTTTTGGCCCTTAGGAATCAATGGGAATTGCGAAATCGCAAATTAGAATTCTCATAATATTTGCGATTCGGTAAAAATTGCGATTTTTACCGAATCGCAAATTTTATGCAATTTCAATCCTGCATCCTGTTTTGCGATTCCTTATTTGCGATTCCCTAAAAATCGCAAATAAGGAATCGCAAAAACGGACTTTGATGCATGTGGCCGATCGTTTGTGGTATGACTTTATGTACTATAAAATGCAGGTTGTGAATTGTGCCAAATATTTCTAGTATCAATTTGACCCTTTCAGAGGGGCGTGTGGTAAGCTTGCGTTACGGGGCCCAAGCAATTTCACATCTGGTGCAAAGTCATCCTGTTCCCTGGGCACCCACCAACTTTTTGCTGACTGGAACTGGTGGTAACTGACTCTGAATGACCCTGGGCTCTGTTTAACCAGGCCCAGGGCTCAGTGCCAAGCTGAAAGGAACACATTAGAATACAGTTAAGACACCCAACATACACTAGGGTACACTATGGTATGGTGGGGTACCCATGTAATTGGCATGACCTACCCCATAAGCCCCTAGTATATAATAGGGCAAGGGATTGAAACTACCTAGAAGTCCGCCGTATCCTGGTGCATGGTAGTTTAGAGTCCAGCAGATTCTCTGCACCAGCATGTGTGCAGTGCTGAAGCCTGAGGTAAGTTTAAAAGCACCACTGGTTTAAACAGTAAATGGTGCCCAAAACTCGACTTTTTTGTGGTAGCGGCACTTTAAAATGGAAAACCTACAATGTTTTTGCATATTAGGGACCCCCAGGGTCACCTATAGGTATCCCAGGGTTGGGGGGTCAGTTATCTATAAGATACACCCTTATAAAATTCGTTTTTATATGCCTGGGTAAAGTGAAATTTTCACATTTCACTCCTCACATTGTTTTATACTGTGCTCAAATTCGACATTGATGCTAGAAGCACTGGGTAAGGAGGATCTGCAATATTTATGCAGATTCAGAACCCCTAAAGTCTTCCCTGGTTGCCCAGGGGGTGGGGGTCCTGTAGAAACTAGGAAAATACTTATAAAATATGTTTTTATAAGCCCTGATGCTAGAAAACTGGCCCAAGTCAATTTCCCCATTGCATGGCCCATAGGTTAACATGGTAGGAAGTTGTTGATTAATAAACATTGATAGGAGAAGACTAGCCGAACCATTCAAAGACTTCCCAGAATGGTAGTAGTAAATCCAACAATATTATATTGTTGAATTTCTCCTAAAGTGTACATACAAGAAGTTATAAGACTTTCTTGTTTGGTAGTCCAAATTCAGCCTTCCCGTGGTCTGCCCTGATTGGTTTGAGTTAAGTGGATTAGCGAGGCTGCTTTGAAGAGGTGATGAAGAACCCCTAGGGTTAATCACTCTGCTGGGACGGCAGTATGCTGGTCTATAAGAATGCCAGGCAGGGGGCGGAGTCGTAAACTATGCGCTTCAAAGGCAGAGAGGAGTAAGGGTTGGCGTAAAATCCGTTTCGCGGGCGAATGCGGATTTTCCGCGATTTCGCGATCTACGAATCTCGCGAAATCGCGGTAAAATCCGCGAAACAGCGGGGAGGAATTTTCAGCAAAGCAAGGGTTACAGCAGCAGGTGCAAAAGTTGAACCTAATTTCTTTGTAACCTTTTACAAAAGGGTTACAAACAAATTAACTTCAACTTGGACACCTGCTGCTAATTGCTTCCTGGCGCCTTGTTGCCTACTTGCAACTATTCTCTGACCCTGCTCTGACCCTTGAAGCAGGGTCAGAGAATAGTTACAAGTAGGCAAAGAGGCACCTGTCCAAGGAATTAAACCTCATCAGGAAGCACTTACAGATATAAAAAATAGGAAGAAGGGAGAGGATGGCAAATACACCCATTTTGAGTTGTCAGGAGGGGTTAAACTAAAAGAGACCTTTACAGCACAATTTTCATATGCATTTTGCTAAAAATAAAAAGCTGTATGTTCTGTAGGGGCAACTCAGGAATCTGGCCCTTCAGAGATCCGGCCTCTGTTTCTTTCTCTCGTTCTCTCTCTCTCCCTCTCTCTTTCCCTCTCTTTCTCTCTCTTTCTATCTATCTATCTGTCTATCTATCTATCTATCTATCTATCTATCTATCTATCTATCTATCTCTCTCTCCCTCTTCCATAAACAACTGCATGGGTAACTTCGCTATGCAAGCGGCTCGCGAAGACGCAAAAAGCCCCGCGAACACGCAAAAAACCCAGCGAACACGCAATAAACCCCGTGAACACGCAAAAAAACAAAAATCCGCAAATTCGCACAAATTTGCGAATTTTGCGGATCGCGAATTCGCAAATCTGCAAATTCGCGGATCACCAATTCGCTAAATTCGCCCATGCTTAGAGAGGAGGCCTGGGTTTCAGTTTCACTCTGACACTCTTGACCCAGAGTCAGGGCTAGGCTTAAGGAAGGTATGTGCAGATGGTAGGGAGAGAGTCAATGGAAATAAGCCATACCGGGGGGGCTGGGGGGAGGTGTTTAGCCAGCTCTTACCTCCTTGCTGGAAAATCAGCCATTATGGATTTGGAAGAATGAGGCGTTCTGGGACAAAATAATGCCACACTCTACAGGATGTGGTCATAACAATGAGGAATTGCCCTGCTCTCATTGGTCAGAAGTAACCTGGTGCTTAACCCAGAGAATTATGTAAACGCATCTGAGAGGGGCAGAGCCCTCCAGATCTGCTGCTTGAAACTGAATGAAGCAAGAAGTGCCCTGCTGAAAAGATTTTGCTGTGCAAGGAACTCTAAGGCTTGACCTCTGAAGACTGCACCAAGTCAAACCGCAGTCCTGTGGATTACCTTGCTGCCAAAGGACTCAAGAGTGGAACTCCCTGCAAGCTATAGGTTAACAGAGCTCACCTGATCAGCCCCACAAAGAATTCCCAACCTGTAGTGCCAGTGGATTTGTAAGGGTGTTGTTCAAGTGGATTGCAGAATTGAAGTTTCACACTTTCAAGGACCCTCTTGGAGATTCCAGAACCATGAATTGTGTTGGATACTTTGGGACACGCAAGCTGAACTTCAGGAAGCAGTTATAACTGGACCCTACTGCTGAAGAAGGCGGCACAACACAGTGGTGAGATATTCTCCAGAACAGTTTCTAAAGGAAAGTCCCTGTCAGAGAAAACAAAATGACTAAAAGGGGCACTGTTGGTTTCTAAGCACTAGAAAGTGATTAATCCTTTAAAAATCATATCTCTGGTTCCCTACAGTGGATTGTTTTCGTTTTGGTGTCATTTAAAATATAAAAATATTACCTATTTGTATAAATTGGTGTGGGATTTTTATTTTGTGTTGTGTCTTAATTATATACTGAAATGGTGTTTTTTAAATGCTTTACATACCTGTCCTTGAGGGTTGCTCTTAGAAATACTTTTTGAAGACCTATTCTGAGTCCTATCATGTGTTAGTGGCCTTATTGCCAGTGGCAGACGTACATTTGCCCCTACCAATAACCCACTTTCCAACATTTGAAGCTCAGCGGTGTGGATGAGGACTGGTGTTTAAAAAGTACACCTTTCAGTGAATGATTTAAGATTATAAAAATCCTCTAAATTGCCTTAGAACAAAACATTTGAGTTTCATTTTTGGAATTTGGACTAAACTGTTTTTAATCCATTGTTTTTATTTTTCCAAATTGTTCTAAATCTGTTGTGCCTAGTGTTTTGTGACCCAAAACTAGGAAACCATGGAGCTGGACCTGGCTTAACTGGCCCAGTTTAAGATGGCTGATCTTAGGGAACAGTGTAGACTTAGTGGGCTGCCTGCTGCCAAGAAGATGAGGAAGGGGTAAAAACAACACAGGGTCCTGGCTGTGTCCAGTAAGGCTAAGCCAAACACAACTAAAGAACAAAACAGTGTGTTTTCTTATTATGCTGCGTTTGAATTGCACCTGAAAAAGACGTAGGACCACTGACCGCCGCGTTCATTTGCCGAATTACTGTTAGACGCGACCCTAAAGAAGGTAAGAATCCTCCTTCAGCAGCTTTTCATTCCACTTTGCTCGATTGTGTTCACAGCAGCATTCCACCCCACCCCACGTTGCCCGATTGCGTTTTAGTAGCTCACAACTCGCTTCCTCCTTTTCAGGTGCAATTCAAACGCAGCATAATAAGAAAACACACGGGCACACAATTTTGCAGCCCCACAGAGCCCAGTAAGCGTTTTGCAATTATCCAATCCTTATGCCTCCCCTGCATTTGATTTTCGGATTCCCAAAATCCCTGACATAATGTGTCCCTATGTTTTAACAAGTATTTTGCCTCTATTGATCGTAGAGGTGAGTGCATCAATGCCCTAAAAATGTCCATAAACAGACCCACATTACAAACAATGTTCCATTGGGGTTTATGTTATGTTGTGGTTCTTTTGTCTAGTGTGACTACGGATATTGAAGGTTTTCTACCTAAAATGAACTGGGCCATTGACCGTATTTACAAGGTATGGTGGTTTTGCCGACTGGTGGCATGTACACTTAAATCTGAACTAATCTGAGCTGATTTTTTAATATGTGTTTGGTCTTTGTTGTAGAAAATGTTGGTCCTGATGAGAACCCCGCTATCAGGGGTTTGAAACGCGTCGACCTGAACTGACTTGACTGGGCTCTATGTCAACCACGAATATTTAAAAAAAGTTCTATCTTTGACTTTAAAATAAGAATTTGTGTTCATTAAATATAGTTGTAAATAGCTTGAACCAGAAAAATAATACCATCTACAGGCTCTATTACTTAATACTTTTGTTGACAAAGGGCCTCACTGTTTTGTTTATGTATAGTTGTGTGAGTGAAGTATGAGTGTTGTTGGTAGGATGTGTATAAATTGTAAATATGTATAAAGTTGCCGGTTTGATATGTAGAACCTTATAATTGTTTGTACATGCATACAGTATTTGTGACATGGTTTAAAATTGTAATGCTCAACTAGTGAAGAAAATAAAAATTAACTGGTGACGCAAGACGGACCGTTATGCTTTATTCATAAAGGTCACTACCAGACTAGTTTGAATCCAATCCAGTATTGGCCACTGTTTTGTTCTTTAGTTATATTTGGCTTAGCCTTACTGGACACAGCCAGGACCCTGTGTTGTTTTTTCCAGTTCTAGTGCGGGCGCTGGCTCGCGAGGTTGAAAGAGGTAGGATTGTACCTCATTGCATTAAGTAACTAGTTGACTTAGTGTGATCTACTCGTCTTGTGCATGTTTGTCAGTCTTGTTTCCAGTTAAGTGTTCATTGTTATGTCGGAAAAGGATACATTCTCGTATAGCGAGGATCACATCCAGAAATTAATCAGCGCACCACCGGTCTTTGCTTCTGCCACCTTGAGTGTCACAGCTCATAGACTTTCCTTAAAGGAGCTAGCGGAAATCTCAGCTCTTGAATTAGAAATTCAAAACAACCAATTAATCGCCGGATGCGAAGGGTTTACTAGAGAAAATAGAAAAAGAAATTCTTGAATTTAAAGATTATACGGTTACGCAAAAAGGCAACAAATTTGACTTGGACCAAAAAAGAATTCTCGTTGGAAGTTGTGTATCCATATCTGCAAGCGGACTTTTATTCTAAACCAGCTCAACGGCGATTTTTTGAGGACAACCAAGGCCGCTCTCGTAACAATTTTCTTACCTTCTCCGACACGTCTTCCTCATCCGGAACAGAAACAGATTCAAGTGACACAAGGTTAAATCAGCCCTATAGAGGAAATCAAAACAACCAACAATCAAACCCTCAACCTTTTTAAGGCAGGGGCCAGCGAAGATCACGCGGCCGGACACGCCCAACCTATCAGCCATGGGAAATGAGAACCAGGCGTCAGTATTACCGGAGTTAGAACTTTTACCTTTGTTTAATCTATCTGACCGTGTACTATCAACTTCAGAAATATCAATTCTCAAGAAAGGATTGTCTTACGTTCCAGTTCGATCAACTGATTTTGTAAAAATGAAATTAGAAATTCTTGAGTTTTGCCGTAAGATCCGCTTGAAAATGTTTTTTAAAGATATCCCAACTCCAAATGTTAGTGAGGCGACAGGTCTCCACAACAAATCATCGTTTTGCCCACCATCTTCAAAGATTCCAAAAGAGATACTCACTTTTGAGAGAACTTTACTGTCAGGAATAACAGCTTTGGAAAGTAAAAAACAATGTATCCATTATAACATATCTAAAGAAGAGAAAGAAGCTATCTTCTCCTTAAAAAATGACCAATCATTGGTTATAAAGCAGGCAGACAAAGGTGGGGCGGTAGTAATCTGGGATATCAACAAATATAAAATGGATGTCAACCGTCAACTTGGTGACCAAAAATGTTACAAAAGGATTAACAAAGATCCTACTATTGATCTTCAAAAGGAACTATTTGGAATATTACAAGAAGGACACGACCTAGGGATCCTAGGAGCTAAGGAATTTACATTCCTTCCAAACAAACATCCAAGGATACCTATACTGTACGTCCTTCCTAAGATCCATAAGGATGAAGTCAATCCGCCAGGACGCCCGATAATTTCGGGCTGTTCCTTTTGATCAAACCAGTTTCGAAATATATTGATCACTTTCTGAAACCTTTCATTGATGAAATTCCAGCTCACTTGAAAGATACGACAGCATTTCTAAACCACATAGCATCAGTCCAGTTTGATGGCACCAAACAACTATTAGTGACTATGGATGTAGTTTCACTTTATACGCAAATCCCTCAGGACCTAGCGTTAGAAACAATCATCTTCTTTCTAGATCAAAGGGAACATCCAGCTAGAGTACCTACGAATTTCCTAGTTCAATTGGCCAAATTTGCTTTATCAAGAAATTATTTTCAATTTGACGGGGACTTCTTTTTCCAGACAAAAGGAGTAGCGATGGGTTGTCCATTTGCACCGGAGCTGGCAGTGCTGTTCATGGGATTATACGAAAATAAATTCATTTACAATTCCAACCCGTTCTCCGAACATATCAATAAATATATCCGGTACATCGACGATGTATTTATGATTTGGTCTGGCTCAAAGGAACAGCTTCATGAATGTATGACTTGGCTCAACCAGAGAATGGAAGATATCCAATTTAGTTTCAATTTCTCAAACAATAACATCACTTTTCTGGATGTACAAGTCTACGCGATGGATGGAACACTGGGCACAACACTTTTTCGTAAGCCTACAGACCGGAACAAAGCACTACACTTCACTAGTCACCACCCAAGAAGTCTTAAACAAAATCTACCATTTGGACACTTCCTCCGAATTAGGAGGAATTGTTCAAATAAAGAGGAGTTCTTCCGTCATTCAAATGAACTAATGGAACGATTAATTGCGAGAGGATACCCTAAGAGACTTTTAAAAAACTCAATTAAAAGAGCCTGGTGGGTCCCGAGAGACACCCTTCTTCAAAAGAAAGAACGACCCGAACAAAGTAGAACTGTTTGCGTCACAACGTTTGGACCTCAGACACACCAACTGCGAAAAATGGTTACACAGAACTGGCACTTGGTTAAGAATTTTCATAGTGACTTTACGGACCCTCCACTTTTCGCTTTTAAGAAAGAGAGAAAGTGTGGCTAATCACATTGTCAGGGCAGCACTACCTACCACTCCAAAACCTACGTTAAGAGGCATGCTGGGTCTACCCCCAGTCATAGGGCACTATAAATGTGGCAATTGCTCATGTTGTGCTCAAACAGTTGAAGGATCCCTAATTACATTCAATGGGATCCATTGGAAACACGACACATTTACTAATTGCCAGACAAAAAATGTGATCTATGGCATTATGTGTCCTTGCCCTAAACTGTATATAGGGAAAACAACCCAGGAAGCAAGACAGCGCATCACGCAGCATAAATCACGCTTAAGGAAAGAAACGCAAAATTCTCCGCTAGTTTTACACTGGCCGGTGCATAAACATCGTGAAGACGATCTAAAATGGACTATTTTTTCTCAGATTGACATAGATCCAAGAGGAGGAGATACTGAAGGAAGATTGAGCCAACGAGAAGCCTTGCTCATAATGAAGTATAATACTGCTATAACGGGCCTGAACGAAATTTCAGAAATATTTAAAATGAATACATGATTCATTTTTAACTTGCAGCACTATCCTTTATTTCACATAAAAAACTCTCAGCAATCCACTTATTTTCGCTCTGATTTCATAGAATCTGGCTGATCAACTTTAGCATGTTTAAATATGTACCAGTTAACTGCCCCCCACCCAGTATCTTCCTACAAGTTTTATTAACTGGGTTGTGCAATAATCCTTCTAGTGAAAAAACGCTTCGTTTAAGAACCTTCCTTTAAGCTCGCTTTGTCAACTAGAACTGAACAATAATCCTTTCAAAAAAAACGCTGCGGGACTGCACTAGCACTAACAGGCAACATAGAAGAGGGACCATCGTCCTCCTTTTTTGTCCACTCGCAAGACTTTGTGGAATGCAAATTAATCACGTGTCCCTGCAACCCTTCCGTGTTCAAAACAGACGTAGGACCACTGACCGCCGCGTTCATTTGCCGAATTACTGTTAGACGCGACCGGCGACCTTAAAGAAGGTAAGAATCCTCCTTCAGCAGCTTTTCATTCCACTTTGCTCGATTGCGTTCACAGCAGCATTCCACCCCACGTTGCCCGATTGCGTTTTAGTAGCTCACAACTCGCTTCCTCCTTTTCAGGTGCAATTCAAACGCAGCATAAGAAGAAAACACACGGGCACGCAATTTTGCAGCCCCACAGAGCCCGGTAAGCGTTTTGCAATTATCCAATCCTTATGCCTCCCCTGCATTTGATTTTCGGATTCCCAAAATCCCTGACATAATGTGTCCTTATGTTTTAACAGGTATTTTGCCTCTATTGATCGTAGAGGTGAGTGCATCAATGCCCTAAAAATGTCCATAAACAGACCCACATTATAAACAATGTTCCATTGGGGTTTATGTTATGTTGTGGTTCTTTTGTCTAGTGTGACTACGGATATTGAAGGTTTTCTACCTAAAATTAACTGGGCCATTGACCGTATTTACAAGGTATGGTGGTTTTGCAGACTGGTGGCATGTACACTTAAATCTGAACTAATCTGAGCCGATTTTTTAATATGTGTTTGGTCTTTGTTGTAGAAAATGTTGGTCCTGATGAGAACCCCGCTATCAGGGGTTTGAAACGCGTCGACCTGAACTGACTTGACTGGACTCTTTGTCAACCACGAATATTTAAAAAAAGTTCTATCTTTGAATTTGTGTTCATTAAATATAGTTGTAAATAGCTTGAACCAGGAAAATAATACCATCTACAGGCTCTATTACTTAAGACTTTTGTTGACAAAGGGCCTCACTGTTTTGTTTATGTATAGTTGTGTGAGTGAAGTATGAGTGTTGTTGGTAGGATGTGTATAAATTGTAAATATGTATAAAGTTGCCGGTTTGATATGTCTAACCTTATAATTGTTTGTACATGCATACAGTATTTGTGACATGGTTTAAAATTGCAATGCTCAACTAGTGAAGAAAATAAAAATTAACTAGTGACGCAAGACGGACCGTTATGCTTTATTCATAAAGGTCACTACCAGACTAGTTTGAATCCAATCCAGTATTGGCCACTGTTTTGTTATTTAATAAGAAGATGAGGAAGGCAGGGTTGCTTGAGTCCCTAAAGGCTTGGGCCAGGGCAGCTGAGGAGAACTCAGGGGGATGGGACGATGTTCCCCCAACCTCACCTGAGAGAGGGGTGAGGATGAGACCTTTCCCATTGTGACTAGTGTTAGCCAGGTGAATCAAGGTGGTGGTGGGAGTGGGGAAGGGTCCCTTACTCAGGTACCACTACTGTCGCTTGCAGAGATACAGCTTTAGGCTCAATTAGAATTGATTGCCTTAGAGAAGGAGAAATTCGAATTGGGTAAGAGAAAATGGAAGAGGGAGGAGGAGAAAAGGAATGGTGGCAGCGAAAATGAAGAAGATGCTGAGATGCCCAGGGGTGGTAGATTTGTACCTAAACTTCCCAAGGGCATAGTACCCAAGTACACTGAGGAGGATGACATTGACAGGTGGCTAGCAGCTTTTGGGAGGGCCCTTAAATTGAGTAGGGTCCACTCCAGGTATTGGGGTGAACTCCTGTGGGAGTTGATTCCAGTAGCTGGGAGGGATAGGCCCCTGACCCTGAAGGGAGAGAATGCAGAATCATACCAGCAGAAAAAGGCGTGCTTAGTCAAGAGATTTGGTCTGACTCCAGAACATTACATTTGCCCCTACCAATAACCCACTTTCCAACAAAATCCCTAGTAAGGGTTCTTAGCAACTGGGTCAAGTACCCCTTCAGCACTTAACTCTCAATGGTAGTGCGAGTTGAGCAGCTTAAGGCTTCTTGGGGAGCAGGCAGGTGTGGGGGAAACACAGGCTCACAGTTCAACATACATCCAGCAATCCCAATAACAGATTGTCCAGTCCGTTAGTTGCTTTATGAAAAAAATTGAGTATTGATCTACTATCACAAAGTACTATACAGCACACCACAAATATTATGCACAGTCTTCCTAAGGCAGGCTCAATAGCATTACCCAGGTCAACTCTCGCGTTCTACTTCCTGGTCGAAGTATCAAGGTTTTTCCCCACTTATGTGAGGTGACATCCCGCTAGACCCCCACTAGCGAGTTAAAGTCTTAAAAGTTTTACTATGACTCTGCAAAAGTCAGTGTCCCTGCGTCATAGCACATCAGTCAGAGCAAGTTCTCCTTGATGCCGAGTGATCTGGTTTTCAGTCTTATCCGCTCTCAACATGAGTGGTGGTACAGAGTGCTCAGGCACGCTTCAGCGAACCGCCAGTGAACAGAAGTGCAGGATTTTGCAGTTGAGGGAGCTCAGGTGCGCCTCCAGTCATTTGTTGGTCTCTCTCTGAGTCTGGTGGCAGTCCTTTCAGGCTATGATGTAGGCAGGGCCACAGCCTTCTTCTTGATGTATCACTGCACCAAGATGACAGCTCTCAATCTTTACTGTGGTCTCCTCCTGGCATACAGGTTTTGCGTGCAGCATGAACAGTGGGCCTCCTTCTCAGATCACCGTGATGCACAGGGCGATGGCCCTTCTCTTGTTCAGCACAGCACCAAGGGCAGTGACCCTTATTCTTCACCACAGCTCTCACCTACCATACAAGAGTTCTATACTATGCACATGGCAGGATCTACACTTGATCATGCTCCTTCCAGGTGATTCCCTACTCCTCACAGGGCCCTCTGGTCTTTGGTTAGGCAGAAGCTGGTGGCTGAGGCTCCAGGTGAGCGTTCTTGATTCTCCTGGGAGATGTCCACCCACCTGGCATTGAGACTGGCAGACCCTTGCTCCCAATTCCTGGTTACAAAAGGCAGAACTTATGCTGAGCTTCTCTACGCAGATGACCGTCTTCAGTTTGACAATTTGTCTCAAGCTCTCCTTTTTATAATCCTTTTCTAGACACAAATTTGATTTAGTCTCTCTCTTTGAAGTTTGTGTTGTGAGGGTTGCCCACTTTGAAGTACCAATTCCTCTGTCTTCCTCTTTCTCCAGAGGGCAGTCTATCACAGCAGGAGTGCCTACAAAGCTGATAGCCCTAAACACAGGCCATGGGATTAACTAGAGGATAACACCTGGATGCCAGCCTCAGTTATATGCGTATCAAAACATTACAGAGGTCTCAGCCTGCTCTTATGATTCTATCGCCTTCCTGAGATGTGTCCAGGCCCCTTTGACCAGTGACCTCTTTCGGAATCAAAGATCCCTTTTGAAGAGTAGTGAAGAGCCCGGCTCTTCCTTTCTCCAGTGTGTGTCCTACCCAGCTCTCAAGAATGCAGCTCCACAAATCTCTCTGGGGGGCTCTTCTAACTCTGCATCTTCAACAAGCCATCAGGTTGCAAATATGGGACCCACAGGCCCTCATGCACTGTACCACTCACAGGCACTTATGCATTCTTAGCAATGTATGAAAATACATGACGTCATTCACATATTGTGCCACTTCCCAGCCACAGATACACACCAGCATCAGCTTGATGCATTTAAACATGCACATGTTGTCACCATGTACTGTAGCACACTCTGGCTTATGTTCATACCAAGGTGGTGCACTTCAACATGCAAGTGCTGACTGCAAGTACATGTACTGTAGCACACACTGGCATACACACATACCAGCACGGTGCACCCCAACATGCATACGTTGTCTCCCTACATTCATCCTGATGTAGGCCAAGTTTGAGCTGATCACACAACTGTGGAACTTCCTATAAGTGAGCCAGGAAGCTCCACTCCCATGACACAGGTCAGATGGCCCGGCTATTACTTGATTATTCACTAACACCATTGTGCTTGTGCTACTCAGCTTCTGGTAAGGGCAGTTGCCTTCCACCACTATGACAACAGCACATAGTGCAGCCCTCCCGATCTAACCTGACTGTAATCTGAGAGACATGCCGTTGTGCATCTGATTTAACATTTTATTTGAAATAATAGATAAAGATCTTTTTAAAAAATAAAAAGGTCATGGCACAAAGGCATGATCTGTGTTCGCCCATGACCAAAAGTTTGTAATCGAGGAGGCACATATCTACGCGGCTGGGGAACTCTGGGCAGGGGTTCATGTCTACTAACCTGTGAGGGACTTTAATGAACCAACACAGCCCTTACATCTTATCTAATGAATTACAACACGTTAAACATACTGTGAATAAACTACAACAGGTTCAAATTATAGGTCAAGCTATCCTATGCACTTTAGATATCATTTTATTACATACATCTATTGCACACAGTGAATAGGGATGCTCAAGAATGTGGTATACCCAACAATCCACTGACGGAGCCAACATCATTTTTGGTTTACAGTTAATCAATATCATACTATTCAACAATTACTTTCATTGCAGATTGTTGGGACTTTGAAGAGTTCAATTGAATATGGTATTATGCTAATCGTTTTAGGTATACATTTGAAATGAATAGTATTCTTTCGGATATAAACTGAAAAGAGAAAACGTATTTAATAGAGAAATATTGATCACGAGTTGGAATTGAATATTTAAACAAGTTGTTCTTCACATAATAGATTACAATTCATATTGAGAATCAGCACATCCTACAATCATTATTTTGATCTCAACCTTATCGGAAGATCAATGGTTAGGTATGCTATTAACCAAAGAAACAGATACAAACAGTACTCTACTCTACTCACATTTTCATTCTTCTTTAAAAGAATTTGTTTTTATATAGTCAAAAATTTGTGTTGAAAGTGTTTTTTAAATTAATAGTAATGTTACAAAAGATGAAGTGAATGTGGATGTCTAATGAGAGTACTGCTAATTAATGCTCTGTAACAGAATTCCCACTGACCAGGGGGCTAATAACACCAATCGAAACTCTGTCGTACGTACCCTCTACGGTTTGATCTTGCAATTGAATACGATGGGAGATGTTTGGGTCACACCAGGTCACCTTTTATAAAACAGCATAAATTTTCATTCATTTAATTTATTATTTATTTAATTTTTAAATTCTTTTTAATGCTATTTATGTCTGTACGGGTTTCCCCTTTAAATCTTTTTTCTCACAAAACTGTACATAACGTGATTTGGGAAAAATTTTCAAATAAAGACACTGGATGTTGAGCTGGCGGGAAAAGAGCTGGGAGCTAGGTGGATTTTAACATAGCCAGCTGAATTTTATCTACTCTTTCAATCATTTTTTATTTTTTAAAACTGTACACAATGTGATTTGTGCAATCTTTTAAAGATATGTTTTATATCTAAATAAAGGAATTATTATTATTATTATTATTACTGCTAAGTTCAATTTGAAAATTAATCTTATACAAGGACTAAGCTTTTGACTTCTAAGTCAAAAAAGTCTGTATCCATCCTTTCCATTCATTCGAAAAAAAACAAATTCATAGTACTGAAAGTGTGGTCATTAATTTAAAGTGATAATGAACCATTTTTTTAAAGAGCCACTTTTTTTGATTCCACAGATTTAGAACTATCAAAAATATCATATCTACATCTTGATTTAAAACAAATCATGCACATTCTATTATTCAATAAACTTTACATAGAGACACATAGCTGAATTAGAAATGGAAGCAATATTTCAACAAGCAGTGGCAAAGGCTGTAGGCCTGGCCTTTCCAAGCTAGTGCAGCAGCTGTTTTATTTTAAAGCATGCATATACCACAAATTGAAAAGAATACAAAATAAAACTTGCTGCTACTTGAACTTGGTGGTCACATGCTTCTAATACAAGTTTTGATTCAAAAATATAGTTAACCGTCACATACAATTTCGATAAAACAGTGCAAGTGCATTTAGCATGCGGGTGTATTTAGGACAGGTATTAAACACCCTTTAAAATTTAATGCACTTCATAGGAAACAAATATTCTTATTTACACAAATAAAAGGTACTGTTTTTTTCCTTTTATTTTTTAACTCCTCAAAAAGAGGAGTAAATACAAAAAAAAGCATATATGGAAAGAAAAAAAGTACTGGCACAGTAAATTATGGTCCTACAATTCTGGGACTTAAGCACGCTTCTTTTTAGGCAAAAATACCTAAATAATCAGGCAAAATTCCATCACTCACAATCCTAAAGAGCCAGTTACTGAAGTAGGCTGGCCCTTTGCTTTATCCTGTAAGCTGTGGTGGGTGAAAGGAAAATGTGAATGAGAACTGAACAGACCAGTCAATGAAAAGGCCTGACGTAAAGCCCTCATCTTTTTGCATACATGCAGTTATTTCTATGTACGATTATTTTTATTACATGAAGCTGGGGAGACATCTAGAGCCTAAAAAAACACAGAAGCAGCTAAAAATCATCATCATCTACATTAAGCAATGCAACACAGAGTTTCACGAAATGCAGCATAATTCAATGCATTTATTTGATCAAACGACCATGCAAACTCCTTTAAACGGGGAGTACTATGCACAAGCAAACAAAGTGGAACAAGCACTGTAGAAATATTTGCAACAAAGTAATTTCTTCACCTCTTAAGGCTATAAGTATGGCCCAATATCTGAATGCTAACACATTGTTACAAAAAAGGAAGCTAAAGATCAATATTTTTTAAACTAGATTTTCTCAAAAGGGTCGACAAAATCAAGGTTATTTTGCATAATTGTGTTTTGTTTATATCATTTACTTGTTACAGCGAACACTGACATGATAAATACACTCGCTACTCTCGTTTAGCAAAAAGCAACAATATATATATTTTTATATGTGTTGCTTTTCTAACATGGCAGGATGCTATCAGTCACTTGCAAAATAGTTAGGTGGTGGAGACAATGTGTCAAATTGTTAACTTAAAGAACTTGACTGTGTAAATGAACTTTAAAGCCAAAATGTCCTTTCTTTTTTTAAATTCAAGATACATTTTTATTAAGGTTTTACCTAAGTAAGATATAGGTACAGTAAAGATATATGGAGGAAAGAAAAACTATTTCCTGTGGGGGGAAAGTCAATTCCGAGCAATATTATAGTGTTCGGTAGGAAAAAATACAGGAAAAACAGCGTGTATTGTAGATGGTGTGTGTTATCGTAGGCTCAGTGCCAAAATATCCTTTCTTAACATTTAACCGAAGTTTATTTTTTTGTTCATAGATTCATTCTCCTGACGAAGGGTTGTGAGCTGAAATGCAATGTGATTTAATTAATTCTGAAGTTGCATGTTCCATGTTCCTTGATGTTTAGGATGGAACACTTAGAAGTGTCACCGAGATGCGTTGGACCAAAAACAGCTTCCTTTGAACTGCAAAGATGCTCTTCTTTCAAGGGTGTACAGATTAACCACAAACTCTGCGGCAGGAAACATTCCTTTTGAGTTGTTCTGGTCCAGGAAGCCTAACACCATTCTATCTTCTGTCTGGATGAATGGAGGAGAGAAAAAGAAGGATAGCGGTGACTGGAGGGTGAAAGACTTGAGAAAGATTGAGGAAAGGAAGAACTGATGAGAGAAAAGGAAGGTTTGATGAGAAAAAAACTACTAGAAGCACCAAGATTGCTGTTGGTGATGTCAGAATTCTGTGTGGCATAAAGGGCAGTTCTGAGTTCTTGTACCTATTTGCATAATAAAATTGTTAAACAATCTTGTGAAGACAGAAGACTCATGTATTTGGAATCTTAATAGAGTTTTGATGGTTGAACTAAGTGATGCATGGGAGGTATCCTTACCATAGAGGAAAGCAAGAAGATGGACCTATGATGAAACCTATTTCATGTCACTGTTGAATTTAGTAGGCCATGAGGCATGGCTTTGCCACCATGCAGATGCAAGACTAAAAGGGCTTGAATGGCAGTTCTTAAGTCGTTTTCTGAGGGTGAGGAGGATGCTCTCATCAGCAAGGTGTCTTTAGATCATAGCCAGCAGGTACCAGAGGTTACCTCTAATATGTAGAAAGTCAGTTGTTCAGAGCACAGATATAGTTTTTGACATTAACTTTGAGCCTTGAAGTAACCACTAGCCTTAGATAAAGGAATTGTGTGCTGGTATGTTTTGGCTTACTAATGGTGAAATTCCTCTATGTCAAACTTCTAGAGTGTATCTTCCAAGAAAAGGATTATTCATAAGTAAGGAACTGGATCCTTACTGACGTAAAGGGTCCTTGCTTGCTTTGCTAAAGAGTGCGAGCGCAGCAGATTAATCCTGCTATGTGTACGTTTAGCATGACTGGAAGTAGCATGAATGAGTTAAAGTCACAAGTTCCATGAAGGACCTAAGGTGTGCAGTACTGCCAAAGTGCTTATCAGAAGCAACATTGGTCTTCAATTTGACAAATGTTGATACTCCTGGGTTTTTGGACTGGTTTGGCTTCAAAAGCTGCTGTAGATACTATTGGTGAGCTTTTGGACCTGTTTTATTACAAAAGCTGCAGAGTTGTAACTTTTTTTAGTCTAACTACTATCATCTGCTGAGAATGACAGCCGCTTACCACCAAACACAGGTGGGCGTTAAAGTTTTTTTACCCCCTTGTTGAAAACCATCTCTCAAAGTTAGGGAAAACACCATAAAAATTCTATGATTTTAACACAGTAACACTGAACTCTGACCTGAACAAATCAACAAAACAAAACAAGCAATGGCAAATTGTTGAGGGTTTAATGTTCTAACACATGCAATGTAGGTTTATTAATGCTAGACAACTTTAAGAAATGGATTACTATCTTTATTGAAGGGTCCCTTACCTGCAATATAGTCCCTGTTTTTGTTTCTTTGCCTATTAAAGGTTAGGTGGCAAGAGAGTCTTTCATTATTGTCGTTCTTTTTTTTCTATGTTACATAAAATTACTGAACAACTAAAATAAAGGCTCAGATGCCAATGTATATATTATGTTTGCTGTTGCTTCAATGATATAAGGTTTAGGGCTGACGGTTCTCGGTGAGGGTTCCAGGCTCCTGTTAGTTGCTGGGTGCAGCAGTCACAGGGGACTTTGTGCACTGTCCTGTATGTCGACTTCAATAAAATCTTCCAACAATTTACATTTAGCTTCTGTGCATGAATAGGACATCACATATTTTGGCGATGAGAAGGGTCATCTTCTGGACAGCAACGTGACGATATTTCAGCCACCGCTCCTTTCAGCACTAGAATTGGATCATATGCTGCCGGTGAGCCTTTTTAAACTACTCACTTTCTTCACAGTCAATTAATCTCTGTGGTTTTGCTCGCATTTGTGCTGTCATTCAACTCTGAAACCATTGGAAGCTGCATGAACACGCAGGCTTGTGTTCCTTCCTTGTGTCGCCTTATGCGTTGCAGGGAGCCACAATGACACAGCTCACACTGTCAGTAAGAGTAGAAACGGCGATGGAATGGCAGCGCGTACTGAGTGTTTGCCTCTATTTTCTCCTGATGAACAATATGCGTGCTGGTAAAAGCATACGGAGCAGAAGCAGCATTTGTGATTGGTCCTTTGTGAAAAAGCAGACTGAATTTAAAATGGGCTCGAACTTGGCTTTGTTTTAGGGTGTGCGCTTGTTTTCAACATATGTGAGCATTATAAGTGTTCCTGCGCAACTTGTCAACCTGGTGCTCCTTTATTCTGTGTACTTGTGTAAATAAACATGTAGAATGTTAATTGCCCCACAGTCTTTCCAGCTGAATCAGGCATTCATAAGTTTAAATGGAATCATTGGTTCATGACTTTCAACAGCTATTTAATTGCAATTCATCATCAAAGTTGAACCCATAAGGAAATGAGCTCTTCTTTATATTTGCATGGGTTCAGAAGGACAGCGCATCTTTGATAATCTACCAATGGCGATTCAAACATCTGCAGTTGATTGTGATGTTCTTGAAAGATACCAGTTTTTCACTCGTCATCAATTACAACATGAATCCATTGACTATTGTTTGGCAGAACTTCCCATTTTGGAATCTACTTGCAAATATAATGGTAACAATGATTTTTATTTAAGAGATCAAATGGTGGTTAACTGTTACATCAAAAGAAGCCAGGAAAATGTACTGTAATGCAAGAATCCCAGCCTAAATGAAACTTTACAAATTACAAGAGTCAGTGAAAGATTAGTACTGACATCCAAGAAGTTGAATAAATGCAAAAATATTTCTGATGTGGAAAAGGTTTATGCTATAACTTGATGTAAAACCCAAGTTTGGTTCAGATGCTAAGCATGAAAAAAGATACAGTTGTTACAAGTGTGTGCTTCAGATGTGGATCCAATACTCACATGGCAAACTTCAAAGGGTGGCCGGCGGTGGAGCAAACTTGCTTAATATGTAAAAAAAAAAAAAAGAAACCTGATATTTTGCGAAACTACTTAAGGACATTCAGCATTGGTTACAGGATTGTAATGTCTCAACTAAACCTAAGGATGATGCTGAGCAAGACGACAGCAGGGGTGTGTTGTCCATCAAAATGGTGGAAACTTTACAGAATCCGATTAGAGGTGGGGATGCAATGTTAAATATCTGAGTTGTTAATGTTGGGGAAGTCATGGTGGATTTCAAATCTCCAATTACTTTTGTGACCGATTAATTATTTTTAAAAGAATATAGTACTGTTTGCCTTTTGCCTCCTGACATTCGTACTGTAGCTTTTGGAGGTCACAGAATAGACATGATAGGTTACTTTCCTGAAATAATCTCATACAGCTTAATTTCTACTAAAATGTATGTTGCCAAGAGGGGTTATAACATATCGGGTTGGGGGGATCAAGGTGAATTTTGGCATGGTACTGGGACCAGGTACAGCATGCCATTTTCACTATTTGATGTTCCTATCCAATCCTAGTCACTTCAGGAATTGTTGAAGGAACATACAATCTTGTCCGAGGACAGACTGGGAATTGTAAAGCATTATGAACACAAACGTATTCTGAAAGAAGATGCTATTCGGTGATACAAAAGATTTGCAGTATTCCATTCAGTATCAGGAGTCAACTGAAGAAACATAAAAACAAATTCAAATAAATTAATGTAACCGATTGTCTCTTCTCAATGGATCTCTCCAATTGTTGTGGCAAAGAAGAAAATAGGTGACATAAGACTCTTTGTTGACCTCAAGTTTCTTAACTAGAACATTTTGGTAGATTGTTTTCCACTGCCTAAAATTCAAGAGATGTTGGCTCAGTTGGTAGTGGGGGGGATCAACTTTCTTCTTCTCAAGATTTGAGAGCCGCATATCATCATGTGGAACTTGCAGAAGGTACACGTTTTTTAACGACTTTTAGCACTCCTTTTGATGTGTTTAGGTTTCTGTGCATGCCATTTGGGCTGGCCTTAGCAGCATCTGCCTTTCAGAAATTGATGTTCAAACTTTTTAAGGATTTTAAGAATGTAATTGCATACCCATACCAAGATGATATTCCTATTTTCTCTGACACTGGGCAAGATCATGTGCAGGTGTTAGGAAGTGTGTTGGACGTTTTGTAACACCATAGATGGACTGGGTGAAAGGAGAGAAAAAGTTCCTTGTTGAAGAAATACATTATTTGGGTCATCACATCTAAGGAGTGGGAATTCAACCCAAAGCAGATTTAGTAGTTAAGAGTAGCCCTTCACCTAGTGATAAGGATCAGTTACGATCGCTCCTAGGGTTGTGTGAGTACTACTTTATAGAAACATTTGCACTAGAAACTGAACCTCTGGGAAGGCTCATCTACAAAGGGGTACAGAATGCTTGGGGTATGGAGCAAACTGAACCCTTTGAGAATATGAAAGATCACATTGTCAAAGCTCTAGCTATTCATGCTTTTGAGGATGAGGCACAATCTATTGTATTTGTTGATGCTAGTGGGGTTGGTTTGCAAGCAGTGCTCACTCAGTTAGTGGAAGGAAAAGAGTTCACCGTGGCTTTTGTCTTAATATGTCTTTCCAATGTAGAGCGCAACTGCAGCACTATAGACATAGAAATGTTGGCTCGTGTTTGGACTATGAGACATTTCGCTACCTTTTTATTAGAAACGAAGTTCACTCTTGTGACTAATCACAAAATGTTAGTATATTTGTTGTCTGACAAAGTCTCAGCAGAGCAAGTCTCAGACTTGTAAGGGTATTGTCCAAAATGTATGATTATAACTTTGAAGTCAGGCACATTCCAGGGGTAAGGAATTCTAGAGCAGACTTTCTTTCCAGATGTCCCCTAGCTGAGCACACGAGTAGTCCAGGAGTGTGTGGTAGGATAAGTTGATGGTCTAGTTGGTGTTGATTACGTGATTGGCTTGCAGGAATGGAAACAGTGTTCTGAATGTATTGGTTGGTTGACCTACTCGACTCAACCTCCCCAGACGTCGCCTTCCTGACGGAGACCTGGCTGAACCCCGCCTAGGCACCCGACATAGCCATAGCCGTCCCGGAAGGCTACAAGATCACCCGTAAGAACCGCACCAACAGAGCGGGAGGAGGAATCACCATCGTCCACAGGAACACTCTCAGAGTCTCGACCAACACCGACGACACCCTCAGCACGACGAACACCTGCACTTCCAGATCCCCACAGACCCCAACACCACCCTCAGAGGAACCCTCATCTACAGACCGCCCGGACACCGACCACAGTTCAGCGACTCCATCGCTGACTTAGTCAGCACACATGCCCTCGCCTCCACGGACTACATCCTCCTTGGAGACCTGAACCTCCACCTCGAGAACAATGACGACACCAACTCCACCACCCTGATCGACAACCTAGCCAACCTCCGACTCAGACAACTCGTCACAACACCCACCCACTCCGCCGGTCACACGCTTCACCCCATCTTCTCCGCAAGCCCCCACGTCTCCTTCAACCATACCACTGAACTCCACTGGACTGACCACCGCTGCATCCACTTCACCTTCAAGAAACCCACCACGCACCACCGCACCCAACAGATGCCTCACCGCTGCTGGGGCAAAGTCACCGAAGACCAGCTAAACACCACCCTCGCCCAGAGCCCACCCGCTGACCATATTGACCCCGACACCGCCACCCGCAACCTCAGACAGTGGATCAACGACTGCACCAACACCCTCGCCCCGATCAAGAAACACTTCAACAATTCTACCAACAAGAAAGCCAGCTGGTTCACTGAAGACCTCCGGGCCTCCAAGCAAACCTGCTGAAAGCTGGAGAAGATCTGGCTCCGTGAACGAACACCGGACAGCCACGCCGCCCACAAGAATGCCACCCGCAGACACCATCACCTCATCAGATCCACCAAAAGGGCCTCCTTCAAAGACTGCCTAGACAACAACGCGCACAACAGCAAAGAGCTCTTCAACATCGTGAAGGACCTCTACAATCACAGCTCCAACACCAAGGACGTCCCACCCTCGCAAGACCTGTGCGACTCGCTGGCCACCTTCTTCCACCGCAAGATCACAGACATCCACGACAGTTTCAATGCCACGACCGCCCCGACAACCACTGAGACCTCCGCCCCCACGACCACCATCCGCACCAACCGCCTGCTCTACTGGACCAACATCAACGACAATGACAACATCAAAATCATAAACACCATCCACTCCGGATCTCCGTCAGATTCATGCCCCCACCACATCTTCAACAAAGCCAGCACATCCATCGCACCCCACTCCGGAAAGTCATCAACACCTCCTTCGAGACAGCAACCTTCCTGGAGAGCTGGAAGCATGCCGAGATCAACGCCTTACTCAAGAAACCCAAGGCAGACCCCAAGGACCTCAAGAACTTCCAGCCCATCTCCCTGCTCCCGTTCCCAGTAAAGGTCATCGAGAAGACCGTCAACGAACAACTGACCCGCTACTTCGAGGAGAACAACATCCTGGACCCTTCCCAGTCCAGCTTCCGCAGCAACCACAGCACCAAGACTGCCCTCATCGCTGGACAATGGAGAAACGGCGGGCCTCATCCTCCTGGACCTGTCAGCCGCCTTCGACACAGTCTATCACCACACACTACAAACACGCCTCCACAACGCTGGGATCCAAGAGAAGGCCCTGGACTGGACCACCTCTTTCCTCTCCGGCAGAACACAGAGCGTCCGCCTTCCCCCCTTCAGCTCGGAAGCCACCGAGATCATTTGCGGCATACCCCAGGGCTCATCCCTCAGCCCAACTCTGTTTAACATCTACATGGCACCGCTCGCCCACGTCGCCCATCGGCACAACCGTCAACATCCTCTCCTACACCGATGACACCCAGCTGATACTCTCCCTCACCAAGGACCCCCACATCGCCAAAACCAACCTTCACGAAGGAATGAAGGCCGTTGCTGAATGGATGAGGAACAGCCGACTGAAGCTGAACTCGGACAAAACAGAGGTCCTCATCCTCGGATCCAACCCTTCGGCCTGGGACGACTCCTGGTGGCCGACCGCATTGGGAACTGCTTCAACACCCACCGACCACGCACGCAACCTAGGGGTCATCCTCGACTCCACCCTCTCCATGACTAAACAGGTCAACCCATTCTCCTCCTCCTGCTTCAACACCCTCCGCATGCTTCGTAGGATCTACAAGTGGATACCCACTGAAACGAGAAGAACAGTCACCCAGGCCCTTGTCAGCAGTAGGTTGGACTATGGAAATGCCCTCAAAGCAGGAGCATCGGCAAAACTCATGAGACGGCTCCAACGCATCCAGAACGCCTCTGCACGCCTGATCCTCGACATCCCTCGCCGCAGCCACATCACACCCGACCTGAGAGACCTGCACTGGCTCCCGGTCAACAAGAGGATAACCTTCAAGCTCCTCACCTACGCACATAAGGCACTCCACAACACCGGACCAACGTACCTCAACAGACGACTCAGCTTCCACACCCCCACCCACCAGCTCCGCTCCGCCGACCTCGCTACAGTCCCCCGCTTCTGAAGAGCGACCTTAGGCGGCAGATCGTTCTCCCACCTCGCTGCAAAGACCTCCCCATCCACCTACAGCAGACCCAAGACCTGCTGACCTTCAGAAAACTCCTCAAGACCAGGCTTTTCAAGCAGTAGCAGCATTCCCCACCCCAGCGCCTTGAGACCCTCACGGCTGAGTAGTGCGCTTTACAAATGATATGATTGATTGATTGAGTGATTGATTGATTGATTCTGTATGCTGCCAGCCGTAGTGAGATGATGAAGGGAGCCGACACTGGTTTCAACTCTGTGGGAAGTATAGGCGGCGTCTTCCATGCGTGTATGTGTGTTGTGTGTGTGGGGGAAGGTTTACACTGTTACTGCTGCCTGCACTAATACTGTTTCATGTGTGAAATGAAAGCTTGCACTGCAGACTCCCATGTGGCACCTCTACAGTGTGTAGGGGAGGAATGTTGTTGGTGCTTCTTCTGTGTGTGGGGGAAGCTTGCACTACTGTTCTTCATGCGACTTCTGTTTAGTGTGTCTTACTCAAGCTGGAGGAACCCCTTTCACTGCACAAATTCCAAAATCCTTGGTAATGCCATTGCTTGATGTATACAGGAATCGCAAGTTTCAGTATTTTTTTAAAATAAATTCTGAAAACATAAACGTATTATTTAAAACAATATCTACCAGACCCAAAAGTAGGAGTGTATGTCATGCCAGCACATGATACAGAAGGCAACAAAACGAAATAAACACTTTCCTACGGTCTGACCAACGCAGTTTACCTTTTTCAGGGGGCTGAGAGTTGTCGGAGACCCCAAAAGGACTTAAGCCGATGCCGCTGTCAGCCGGAGAGACTTCCGTCAGGCTGGGCTTCTTTTCACGGCACAAATTAGGAGGATAGAAAAAGAGCAGAAATGTTATTTAATTATGCAACAGGGATAGCGGTTATAAGAAGTGTTACTTTATAAATATTTATAGAGCGCTTAACGCATCAGAGTACGTGATCAGTTTCACAGCAGGCTGAGAGCGGCGTGGAACAATAAAAGCCAAAATAATAGAAGTCTCGCTTCAGTTTCTTTTCGCTGTGAATTTTCAACAGTGCCACAGATATTATGAAGTGGAAACATATCATTAAATGGCGCACATGACCCCACCCTCCCCTTTGGTGAGCGGCCCCTCAGGAAGCGTGACCCGCAGACCTACGAGGATGCTGGCCACTCCGGGACCGCCTGCACCTCTCGGGTTGCAGACAGGGCCGGCCTCTACCTGGGACCTGGGCCCTTGCCCAGGGCGCCGACCTCCGAAGGTGCACCGGAGCTCCCTGCAGAAGTCTCGCTACAACTTAGGTCCAAAGAAAAGTGTGTTCCAACATTCTTTCTTAAGGCTTCTGCTGTGCTTGTCTGCTCTTTGTTTTCCTTTCATGGCACTTCTTAATCTTGCCCCCTCTCAACTTTCTTCTACTTCTCCCACATTTCCAATACACGGACAATTAAAAAGGACGAGTGGGTGGGGGCATCACATTTGAGAGCAATGGACTTCATTACTGTGAGTAAACATATGCACACATTTTCCAAAAGAATACATGGCAAATTAATGGTCCAACATTCGGGTAAAAGAAAAAGAAATACAATTATACAGGACACCCTACAATGGTATGACATTTTTTAAAATGTACAAATAATAAAAATGTTTTATCTGTGTTTAATCCCAACTGTAAACAGGTTTTAAGGATCTTCTGCAGAACAAATATTTTGTTAAAGTTATGATTTAGTAGGCAAAGCGGCCATAAAAACAGTGCCAGAAGAAGAGAAGGGTGAAGGTTGCTATGTTTTTGAAACATAAGTCTTCAGGAAGGTTTCAACCTATTCTAAAGACTGTCAGTATCTCAAGGCGGAGAATCTAAAGAATATTTTACCTCTGGTAATGCCAGGCATGTTTCTGGCATCTCTAGACCTCTCAGGTGCCTATTTGCATACTCCAGAGAATCCTCAATGCCAAAGACATTGCTAAGATTCCTTGTCCTAGGGAACTATTACCTAATTCTCTGTGGTTCACATACGAACACACAATCAACTCACAAGGTCTTACATCAATCATCTAGGGATCTTCAAAGTCCCTTGCTTACTTCAACTAGAAGAACAGTTTAGGATTTCGGCAGAAGAGAACCTTCTGTCACTGACACTGAGTTCTCTTCTGGGGAAGGTGATGGGCATGCCGGCAAGGTGAGTTGCACATTCCCTTCATCGGCATCCATGATCCTCTGCCCGCATATATTTAAGGAAATTTTGAAGAGTTTTGTAGTTCCATGGTTAGACCTCTTCACTTCTCTCCAGAATGCCCTCATTCCCAGCCTCTGTTCTTTCCTACCATGCCAAGAAGCTTGGAGGGTGGATGTGATGAGTTTTCAGTGGCCCAAGGGGCTACTTTATGCTTCCCCCCCTTTGCACTGCTCAGCAAGATTCTATGCAAGATCCCGGAGGACACGGGTTTCTCTTAGTGGCACCGTATTGCTGCTGCATCACTGGTTCCCAATGCTTCTTCATCTGGCAGCTTAGTCTCTGTGGATCTTAAGGCGGTTAATTTCCCTATGAAATTTCCTCAGTGGCCAGAGAAGACACTTCAACACCTTTCTCTGAAGGTCTGAATATTGAGAGGCAGAGGTTAGAGTACTTGGGCTTTTCCTCAGATGTTGCTATCTCTATTCCAAATTCAAGGAAACAGAGCACTTTAAAGGACTTTGAGAATAACATAAGGTGTATTTGTAAAATGCACGTTCCCCACTAAAGGTATATTGGCGCTGAATAAAAGATGTTTATTGTTACCCAACTCAATGGTACTCATTTTATCGACCTCAGAAGGATTTAAAGGCTGATTGGACCCGCCTGGATTTGAACCTGTGACTATTTGGTCAAACACACGCCCGTATAGTGGACTCATTAGTCCACTAAAATACCAGACCCGGGATATGGTGCTGGTAAGACCATGTCCTTCTATTTTGACCAAGATTCCTTCATCTTTTCCTCTTTCCGAGAATTTAGTCATTCCTGTTTTTTTCCCATCCTCTACTACTGAACAGGACGTTTTTTGGCACTTGTTAGACCTACAAAGAGCCTTTCTGTATAGCTTTAAAGAAATACCTCTTTCAGGTTAGTGGATTTTTTATTTGTCCCCTTTGGCCTAGCTAACAAGGGTCATGGTCCTTAAGGAGGTGGATTAGAATGATCATTTCTTTGGCATACCAGAAGTCAGGGATTCCTTTGCATTTAATGTTTCAAGGTCGGTCCACTATGGGCAAGGCTTCTTTCTGATGTGCATTTAAAGGGATTTCCCTCAAAGACATTTGTTTGGCAGCCACCTCATACCTTTATTGCAAATTATAGGTGAAGTATGGGGGAGACGTCTTCTTAATTTGGACCAGCAGTATTGCCAGTAGTCCAATAATAAGTCTGTTTTTTTTGTTACTTTTAGTGTTGCCATTTATGGTGTATCGCGGCTCTTAATAGAAATTTTGAATAAACTTTAGTGGTGTGGAATCACGGTGGGAGTGACTTGTTGCACTGAAGGGTGTGTTGTCTAAATGCTTTGGTACATGCGGATTATACAATGTCAACTTTTAATTTTACGCATTGTGTGTATTACGAAAGCATCATGTATACGTGCACTTTTGAGTCTCATTGTTGATTGTAATATGAAAACCAATAAAATAAATTATTAAAAACATTTTAAAAAAATGTGAATAAACTTGGGTATGAGTTTATTACGCGTGGACCGGGATGAGGCAAATGGACGAGGAAGGTGAATCGTAATTTCAATTCTTCTGAGTCATAGTCTTCCTCGTCACAGTCCTAGTTTTCCTTTCCTTAGGAAGGAATGGTGTAAATTGCTATTGCGAAAGACAGCTTGTTACAATAAGGGAGTAAACATGTTGGGGTTCCTCATTTATGGGGCACACAACAGGACGTTTAGTGGCTGCCATGTTGGGAGGGGCAATGGAATGCCCCAGGTGGAATCTGTACCAGGGAGACAGACAGCTCATTGAGTTAGGACTGGGATGAGGAAGGCTATGACTCGGAGTAATGAAGATTAGCAGTAAATAATCAGAGCAGTAACTTTCTTGACATCATTTGCTGTGGAGAGAATTTCTAGCCAGTGAAAAGAGCACCACAATTATTGCACGACTCTTGCATGATTTGAGGAATAAAACTTTAAAAATAAATAAATATTAATGTTTTTAATGAGGCGTGTTCTGTGCCACACTGAGACTAGAATGCAAATTAAAATTCTCATTATTCACCGTGGGATCTTAAGCACTCAAACGGTCTGCCCTAACATTTTGGGCCATACCATGAGAATTCCCTTTTTGTTGTTGTGTGGAAATACCATACCCGGTAAATACTGATAACACTCTGAAGCTTGGAATGGGGGTGGAGGTGGTGGGGGCTGGGGGTAACGCAATAAAAGCATATGCTTTTTTTCTACCAAATTGAAAAACTCAGAATTTTGTGGTGTTTGCCAGAAAGATTTGCGTTTGTATCTGAATCTTAAATACCGCACTCCTAGAGTGAGGGCCTTGGCATGAAAAATACCAAAAAGTCCCTATTTAAGTCCACTTCAAGGTGAAATGCACTGCTCTGAAATCTGTTTGCTCTGTGTTGGTTGTACCAGAGGCTATTAAAATGTATGGGGCCTCTTAGGAGTAGTAAAGTAGTATTCCTGCAGTACTCTTCCACATACTCGTATCATCCTTTATGAATCTGCCCGAAAAGCCCAACTCTCTATAGTAAAGAACAAGTCCTTTCTGTTTGTACTAACAGTATAAGAATATTCCTCTATATTCTTATTTTGTTCTCATGTTAGCTCTTTTGGGACATAGTCACAAAGGTATGTATGAGTACCTAAACGAGTATTACAGGAGCAACACCTAACATACTCCAAAAGGCCTCCATGACAAGAACACTATGGGGCTCATTAGGATGGCAGGTGGACTTTGCCCACCCGCCAGCCTTGCGGAAAACGGGACCGCCCGCTAACTGAGCGGGGGTCCCGCACTGCATATTAGGATGCGCCCGCCACAGTGGTGGGCGCATTATGCATTTTTAACATTGTGGTGGGAGACCACAACCAAACCGCCGCCATCGCCGAGAGTCAGTTGCACTCACCTCTCACGGCCACAGAGGAAGGAAGGCAGAGGACATTGCCCACACCGCCGCCACCGCCGCCAAGAGTCAAGGAACACCGGACTCCGCGCCGCCGCTCCGGGAGACTGCAAATCCCGGCAGGCACCGCGGCGGCGCGTCAGAGTGACGCGGCAGCGCCCTGTGAGCGCTAAGGAAGACGCGTAAAAGGAGGAGCACCCCGGCAGAGCGGGGGAGACCACAACCAAACCGCCGCCATCGCCGAAAGTCAGTTGCACTCACCTCTCACGGCCACAGAGGAAGGAAGGCAGAGGACATTGCCCACACCGCCGCCACCGCCGCCAAGAGTCAAGGAACACCGGACTCCACGCCGCCGCTCCGGGAGACTGCAAATCCCGGCAGGCACCGCGGCGGCGCGTCAGAGTGACGCGGCAGCGCCCTGTGAGCGCTAAGGAAGACGCGTAAAAGGAGGAGCACCCCCGCGTCGCGGGACGCGAGCGGGACGCCCGGGGCGAAGCCCGGGCAAAGGGCGGGCCCTCTACGGCCCTCATCGACAGGAAGAGGCAGGGGCAGGGCCCGACCCCCTGTTCCATCAGAGACGCTCCTACAAGTAAGACTCTGTTGTCGTCCCTGTGTTGTTTGTTAACTGCGTTATATACAGACGATGTCCAAAAAGAAACCTGCTGCTCTGCCAGCAAACACCATGGATAACTATGTTGTGCAAACAGTAAAGAAAATAAACGAACAAAGGAGGGAATCACTTGGGCTAAGCCAGTCACCAGATTTGCGCAGGTTAAGCCCTACTTTACCTCTGTCAACTGACGATAGCCCTTTCGTGTTGGTGGAAACCAGGGTTTTATCAAATGCATCACCTGTTATTGAGTCTGGTAGCCAGCCATTGACCACGTTACCATCCCCTGTTATTCTGGATGTAGACTCTGACAATGTTATAGATTCAGACCCAGAAACTGTAACTGGTCCTGTGGAGGACGATTTACCACAAATTGAGCACACACCCCGGCCTGTGCGCACCTGTGTGAAGAATCAGCGGAAACAGGGCGGTCCAAGGCCAAGAGTGAAAAGGAAAAGAACATTATCCCCAGGCTCTTCGAGAGCTCCCCAAAAGGCTGTAGGGGAAGGGACTTTAAGAAACAGAGGAGATGACAAAATGTTTAGTAAACTGCTTGAGGTTGTAGAGGGTAAACTTAATGAAATTGTAAAACCTCTGATCTCTAAAATCGATAAATTGCAGGCTGAAGTAAAAAGACTTGGAGGTGTGCAAACAAAGTTGACGGAGGAAATAGGTAGTCTTCATACCTTATTAACAACAAGTAGTAGTACCGAAGGGGTTAACCAAGTTGGAGAAGGGACATCTGGTGTGCTGACTAATCAAGTCCATATGCCGGTCCCAAAAGATAATCAACACGTAACAACAGCAGAAGGGCGCCCGTTGATAGTAAATTTACCACAAGCACAAGTTCACGGTACAGACCCACTGCAGTTTATTGAGGAAGCCTCACCTGTTGTACTGGTGTTAGCTAATGTTCCCCTTTTGGACGACGGCATTACCGAGTCATCTAGCTCTCTGACTAGTAAGGCCCTCCATTGGCTCTCAGGTAATATGAGGTTAGCACCTGGAGGGTTACAGCAACTGGCGCACGATATTAAAGCAGTTAAACGCGTTCCCTGGATTGGGAATCGCCCCAAAAGATTTAAAGGGGATTGTGTGGCGGTGACATTTGCACACCCTGAAGTACTCCCAAATGTCCTAACGCATATTCTTCCGCCTCAGCGTAGAAGAGGTACGGTGGTTCCCCTAACATTAAAATTCTTTTATGGGGAACAGCAAAATGTAACCTTACCAAAAACGCCAGCATTAGGATGGGATAACAACTTGATTATGCATAACCGCTGGGCTTCTCCCTTAGTACCAAGCCTGCTATTACATAACAGGTTTGATGCCCTGTCTGGTCTTAATAACTGCGACTGACAAGAGGTCAGACACGAGATTGCCGAAGTGTCCGTAGGAGTAGACCTAAATCAGTCCCCAAATACTATAGGTAGTACACTGCTTAAGTCTGTGGGTACATCTTGCAATATCTTAGAAGGGGCATCAACATCTTGCCATATTGCTAGTTGGAACATAGCAGGATTAGCTTCTAAATCTGAAGTATTAGGGTGGCTAGAACTAATCAGAACATTTGATATCTTATGTCTACAAGAGACCTGGTGTCTAAACTTTAAGGGCATTGATGGTTTTGTAGCATATGAGCTACCAGCAGTGGCAACTACCTCAGGGAGGGCCAAAGGTGGTTTGCTAATTCTGATTTCTGTGAAAATGCGAATTAGGGTGAAGGAGCATATCACCGTGGGCAATAATTCCCAACTGCTGTGGTTAGCTGATGAGGCAGACAAAAACATTCTACTGATTAATATGTATAATAATGTTTTTGATGCTAGCAGACACATGGTTATTTTAGAATTAGACATCGCAATCAAACAATTGATGAAAGCTTCTAATACAGTTTTTGAGCTCATATATGTTGGAGATTTTAACATTTCTGTTTGCCCTCTCTCTAATCAAAAGTTGTGTGGCACTTTGAACCGTGTTGGAGAGCCAGCTACACATTTCCCACACAATACATATGGAGAAACCTTGAACTCCTTCCTACTCGCCTATGATATGGAGGTCCTAGAGATTGAGCAGGATGGGAAGAGTGATAGCTTGCCAACTTTTGTAGGGAGGGGGGCGAACACTGTAATTGATTTTATTTGTATGTCTTCTGAACTAGCTCATTTTAGCTCCGATGTCAAGGTTGTAGACTATATGGTTAGTGATCATAACTGTCTTGTTATTGAAACTAGGTTTTGGGAAGTTTGCATAATTCCAGATAGTAGCCCTATCACAAACATTGATGTACATAGGCCGAACGGATTTAGAATAAGGTGGGCAGGGGATAAAGCTGAAGTAACTTCTAATTGCATTATCTCATGCTGCATAAATGACATTACATCAATCATTGATGAGAAGTCAAATATGGAGGCCTGTATTATTCACTTTACTAAAATCAATGTTTTTATTAGTGGTAAGTTTACTAGGGCTGCTGGAAATATTAACAATAAAGCCAGGGGATGGTTCAATAATGCATGTACTGTGGCCCTGAAGACATTAAAAAAGGCATTATCCACCAAACCTAGAGACAAAACGGTTGTAGCTAAGCTCAGATCTGACTATAACTTAGCTCTTAAGCAAAGGAAAGCTGAACTACGAGAGGAAGCTTGGGAGAGATTTGATCTAGCGGCTGTATCGAAAAATTGTACTCTTTTTTGGACAGTAGTAAACAGCCCCTTTTTAAAAGATGATAAATTCCCCGTGTTAACCTCAAACGTAGGTAAGGAATCATGGGTACAGCACTTCTCCGGTATTTTTAATCCCAATATGGTAATGTTGCCGATAAGTTGCTCCTGGCCAGTACTTAGCCTAGATATCACCTTACAGGAGGTTTTAAATAGTATCAGGGCTAGTAAGGGCGGAAAGGCCCAGGGACCCGATGGTGTTCCAGTTGATGTGTATAAATCCGCACCTGAGACTTGGGGGCCAGTACTAGTCAAAGTTTTTAATGCTGCTGTTCGCTATACTATCCCGTGTACCTGGTCTGAATCAATAATAGTTCCCATTCACAAGAAAGGGGACCGAGGAAACGTTAAAAACTACCGGCCAATATCATTGCTGGATTCGTCCGTCAAGATTATGAGCCGTGTACTCCTCGTCTGATTAGAAGAATGGGCTGAGACTAATCAGATAATGACAGACTGCCAATATGGGTTCAGGAAAGGAAGAGGTTGCATTGAACAATGTTTAAACCTGGAACTCCTGATAGGGAAATACACCCGAGCAAAAAATGGTTCACTCTACCTCTGTTTCGCTGATCTGAGCAGCGCTTTTGACCTGGTGGATCCCGCCATACTATGGACTACCTTGCTAGAAATGGGAGCACCTAGGGAAATTATATATTTTCTGGCCCGTTTGTACGAGAGGCTTAGCTCGAGTGTTCGGTACGGGCCTTCGGGCGAATGTACAGACAAATTCAGGGTCAGGAGAGGTATCAGACAAGGGTGTGTTTTGGCGCCCCTGCTTTTCACTCTGTTTATTAATGAAGTAGACTCGATCCTTAAGAAGGCACCAGCGGACGCCCCTAGAGTAAACACAAGTACCATCCCTGTGTTACTCTATGCGGACGACGCTGTGTTGCTTTCTAGGACTCCTCGGGGTCTACAGCTTTTGATGGACAACTTTGTGGCCTTTATTGAAAAAAGAAAGCTGGTCATTAACAAGAGCAAGACATATGTGATGGAGTGTGGAGCTAGAAATGTTAAAACTAAAAAACCCTATAGGTATCTTATTGATGGCCAAGTGGTGCAGTGTGTGGAAAATTTCTGCTACCTGGGGGTTACCTTTTCCAAAAATGGTCGCTGGGATGTCGAGCATAAGGTGGTGCGCGACAAAATGATCAGGAGCGCCAATGGAATATTTGCTTTTGCAAGTAAATTAGGTAGTAGAAGGCCTAAAGAAATGCTTAAGATCTTTGAAGCTAGGTGTCTTTCGGCTGCTCTCTACGGAGCAGGGATATGGGGGGTATCCAGGGTAGAACCTTTACAGGTAGAAGAGAATAAATTTCTGAAAAAATTATTGTGTCTCCCGACATCCACTGCTAATAGTTTGGTCCACAAAGAACTAGGACTACATCATCTAAATGATCTATTACTGTTAAGACCTCTGATACTATGGCGTTCGGTCTGGATGAAAGACGAAACCTCATTTAATAGGGCTATCATTGAGGATTGTTTACGTCTAGACTATTTTCTCAAAATCCCATGGATTAAATACACAATTGAATCCTTTTCTAATGTGTTTGGGTTAAACGTTACATTAGATCACTGTTCTGCTTCGGATCTTTCTAAAGAGAGTCTGAAATCAATCTTTTTAAATCACTGTGCAGAAAGACGAGCCACGGATGATCTCAAACTTTCCACCTGTATACGTTACAACCAATTGAACGAATTTGTGGGCCTACACCCTTACCTCTTCCAGGTAACTAAAGGACAACATCGGTTTGTTCTTACCAGGATGAGGATGGGTACGGTCCACCTATTGGTTGCATTCCCTGAGATTAAGATGCGCCCTACAGGTCCATGTCGGTGCGACAACATTTCAGAACAAAGCACAGAGCACTTTCTACTTATATGTAACCTGTATAGTGAATATCGTAAATTCTTTTTAAAACCATTATTTATTAAATTTGGAGCAAGAACCATTAAAGCGGCAAAGAAATTACTTTTTAATCTGCATCACCCTGACATCTGTTTTTATACGGCTAGTTATTTACTCAAGGCAATTAGTTCTAGGAAAAGTATGAATTTTTAAAAAAAAAATAATTTTTAAAAATAATTTATCCATTGGAAACTTTTTAAAGTGTGTTATTTGATTCGTTATATGTATCATACTGTATTTTTTTGCGGATTGCGATTGTAAAGTGTATTTTCTTTTAACATGTATTATATGTATGTACTTTTATGGACATGATTTACATGTCTCCGAATAAAGTTTTTGACTTGACTAACATTGTGGTGGGCGGTGCTCTCAGCACCGCCTGCCGCAATGCTAAAACTGCATGTATGCATTTGCATACACAAAGCGGCAGGCACCGCGCGGTGTCTGCCGCATTGTGTATGCAAATGCAGGGGGGTACCACAGGTACACCCCAGGTGCACCCCCCGCCCCTCCCTTCACCATGGGGGCCCCGCAGTCGGCTCCCGAAGTGGAGACCGCATGCCAAAGGCATCTGTTTAAGCCCATTGTAATATGGCTGGCGGTGTCTTATAGACACCGCCACCATATTAAACCTTTTCTGCCCCAGTCGCAAGGCGACAGGGCGAAAAGCGGCGAACGGTCTTTCCGTCCGCCGCGGTCCCCCCGCTATGCTAATATGGCGGGGGGAAATGGGTGGTGGTCAGATCTGGATGTCGGGCAGATCGCCACCGCCTGCATGGCGGTGGCGATCCGCCCGACATCCTAATGGGCCCCTATGTACCGACAATAGTACACTCCTTATTTTATTCTCTTCTACTGTTTACCAACCAAACGTCATTCTATCTTGTGGGACGTATTCACAAAGCCATATATGAGTACCTAAACGAGTATTACAGGAGTAATACTTAATGGACTCCAAAATGCCTTTGGGACTAGAAGGCTATATTTTGACAATATTCCCTTTCCTTTGCTCTCTTCTGTTTACCACGCACGCCTCATTCTATCTTGTTCTAATCTCCGGGTCCTGGGCTGAACCCGTTCGCCAACGCTCTGATTTACTGCTTTAATTTTAGGAGTCTTTTTTATGTTCGGCTCCTTGATTTAAAGCGGACTATTAACAAACATAGACAGCCTCAGGGAGGGCGCCCTACTTCTACAACTGATGGAGAGATTTGTACAGGTTGCTCTGTGTGCTGTGCTAATTGGGCTAATTACACATTCTTAACACTCTTTAATGCAATCTGAATATTTATCCGGCACGTCGGATCTCCTTAGTTTAATGATTTCACCAGGGAAGAGTATTTTACTATTGTGAGTGGGTTTTTTACTTGCTAATTTCTGTTTTCTCTGAAGGAATAGGACATCCCTGGATCCCTGAGCAGCTTTAGACTTATCTCCCACTGAGCCATTCAAAATATGAATTATGTGCACAGTTCTGGTGCACAGAAAACTAAATAAACAACCATTGACAGAGTTAATAGGCATGGCAGTGTGTTAATTGGTGACATTCTCCCGTTCAGAAAATCCGTGAAGACTTGGCTGTTCCCTATGGTTTGAGTTGGCTGATTTACTGTTGTCCCTCCGTTCATGTCTTTTGGAGCACCAGCGCCAGGATGCCTGCAAGGCGACAGTTCGCTTTATAAGTTTTATAAAAAAAAAATAAAAATTAAATAAATAAATAAATAAATATTTTGTTCTGAGCGCGCTTGAGTCCTAGCTGAGCTTGGGCTGCTCCAGAAGGTGGCAGAGACTGAGAAATGCAGGCCCACCTTACAAAGCATCTTCTATGAGTAATTGTGTCTTACACCAGACGTAAGATTGGACTAAACATAAATTTACAGGAGTAAGTCAAGCTAGCTCATGGAAGAAAGGCCGATGTATAAGATCAATAAGTAATATATCTTACTTATGGAAATTCATTATTAAACCACCCAGTGGCAGCTGGCTTGTATGCAGGGTGGTGAAGCGGGTTAGGACAAAAATAAATAAGTAATAAAATAATTACGCTTACCTTCCTGGCACGACGTCCTCCTCGCTTGGGTTTTCTCGAGGCAGGCTCCAACGCGAGACCCAGGAAACTGCAGTAACCAATCCTGGCGCTGCTCTCATGAAGCATGAGAGAAGTGCCAGGATTGGAGGGAGTGGCCTCCTTCGGCACTCCTGAGGACACTGGAGCCCTATGCTTTCTCTAACCCATCTGTTTTAGACAGCTGGGTTAAGGAGGTTTAAGGTGCGCATTACCTCCTCGTCCTGTCTTCCTCGCCACAGTAATAAACATATGAGCCTCCGGCTCCACACAGAACTCCAAGTAAAATAAAAGAGCAGCGCTCTAGTCTCCCCTCCCTCCTCCAATATGGCCCCAGAGGCTTCCACCAATCACATAAAAGGACACATATCAAGCAACTCAGCCTGTTCTTTTTTTCTGCACTTCTCCGAGTGCTGTGGTTTCCCTGCTGGTCAGGTGAGTGGGACGGGGTTCCTGCTTTAGCGGTTCCCCTTGTCCTGTGGTATATAGTTGGGGGAAGTTAGTTTGCTGTGTGATGCCTTATACTGGTTTTTGCATGATTTTACCTTCGTTTTATATATGTTTTGTTTCCCCCTTCTATTGCCTGGATGCCTCGTGTCCTGCTTCAGCGGACTTCCGTGGTTTGGTTGGTAGGCTGGTTTACAATTTTCGTTTTGCTTTCCTTTCCCGGCCGCGCGTCCTGCTGAGCGGACGTTACACGTCCGGGTGCGGGATCTCTGGGAGCCGGGGGCTTCCGTGTGTGAATTTGCCGATCTACGGCCTTACCTGCTGCCGGTTTTCGCGCCGGCGGCGTTTCATGCCTCTTCGTTTCCTGCAGAGCGGGAGGCGCGTTTGGGGCTGTTTGGGCTTGGCGCGCTGCGGTCTGGGCATCTTCCTACGGCGGCGCGCGGCTCTTCCGGATGTTTTATTACCTTCGGCTTCAGTCCGGGTGGAGTTTGTTGGGTTGCCTAGCAACCTGGGGTCCTATTTTACCGGGCTATTCTTCGTTATGCCTGTGTTTGTTTATTTTCACTTGGCTGTCGGTCATGGATTCTTCTAACGTGGATGATCCTGATACTTTGGACGTGGCTGCCGGTTCAGGGGTGCATGTTCCCTCTATGGAAGTTTGCAGCAGATGATAAATACTGCTGTTTCTGCTGCTTTGCGGGGTCATGTTCCTGTCCCTCCTCCTAAAAAGGCAAGGGTTGATGGCGATGCTGCTGATGCTGATTCCGCGAATGAGGAGGAGGTTGATGTCAGGGGTCGCTTTGTGCAAGGTACCGACCTGAAGGAGGTGCTGGGCCACATTCGCGAAAACTTGGTGTTCCCTGCTTCTGTGGTGCCTCTGGAAGACGATCTGTTCTCGCATTATCGTCGTCCCGAGCCTGATTCTTTGCCTCTCCATTCCTCTGTCTTGAAGGTCCTGGAGAATGAATGGAAGGATGTGGACAAAGGTTCCTTTCCTCGTTTCTTGAGTAGGAGGTACCCTCTTCAGGATTTTGCGGTGAAATACCCTGCCTCCGTGAAGGTTGACTCTTTGTTGGCGAGCATGTCTTCACATGGGTCCGTTGTCTCGGAGGACTCTTCTCCTGCGGACCCGGTTGACCGTAAGGTGGATGGTGCTGTGAAACGCACTTTTGCGGCTGCAAATTTTTCTATCAGGGCGGCGGCCTATTCATCTTACACTATCCAGTCCTTGCTCAAGGATTTTCAGTCTCTGTCGGAGTTGTTGGACCAGGGGGAGGATGTTTCTTCTACCCTGGCGATGATGGAGCAGCAGGTCCGTCTGCTGTCGGATGTCTCCTTTGATTCGCTGGGGGCTGCTGCTTCTGCGGCCGGACCCCTCTGTGGCTGCGAGGCGTCAGTTGTGGCTCCGTTCCTGGAAAGCTGATGCTGCACAGAAAAACTTGCTTATGAAAATCCCTTTTTCTGGGGTTAAACTTTTTGGTTCGTCTCTTGACGACATGGTGAAGAAGACGGCAGAGGACCGTAAACTGCTTGCTCCTGACCGTCCTGGCAGATTCCGTGCTTTTGGTTCCCAGCGGTCTTTTGGTACCTCGAAGAGGGGTCGGGCTGGTCAGCCCTTTCGTGGACGGGGGCGTGGCCGGGGTGCTCCCTCCTTTGATAAGTCCCGGTTCTCCGGCGCTTCTGCCTCCTCCGCTCCTGCTTCCAAATCCTGACTGGATCGCTCCTGGTGTCGGTCCGGTTGGGGGTCGACTTTCTTGCTTCATGGACTCTTGCCGCGAGACTGTGTCAGACCAATGGGTGCTTCGCGTGATTTCGGAGAGGTTGCGCATTGGATTTGCCCAGACGCCCCCAGACTGTTTCAAGGCCACTCCTTGTCCCAGAGATCCTGTGAAAAGGTTGGCGCTTTTGGAAGGCATCGCTTCCATGGTGGTCAAAAAAGGCGGTGATTCCTGTGCCCTGCGATCAAGTGGGGAAGGGGGTATATTTCATACTTTTTCTGGTGTCCAAGCGCACAGGGGATCTTCGGCCAGTGATGGACCTGAAGTGGGTGAATACTTTCGTCCCTCACCAACGGTTCAAGATGGTTTCCCTGCCTTTGATCCTTCCTCTGATCTCTCAGGGGGATTTCCTTGCATCGATCGACCTGAGGGATGCTTACCTTCATGTTCCTCTTCATCTGGATTTTCAGAAGTTTTTCCGGTTTTGTGTGCAGGGTCGTCATTACCAATTCCAGGTATTGCCTTTTGGACTCTGCTCTGCTCCACGGATCTTTACTAAGATTCTGGCTCCTCTTGTTGGACATTTACATGGAGAGGGAGTTAGTGTTTTTCCTTATCTGGACGACATTCTAATTTCTGCTTCTTCTCTTCCTGAGGCGGAGTTGCATGTCCAGAAGGTGTGCCATGTCCTGACGCATCATGGGTTCCTCGTGAATGTGCCGAAGTCCTCCCTGGTTCCTGCACAAGAATTGACTTTCATTGGGGCTCTGTTCAAGACTCAGTTGGGGATGGTGTTCCTGCCCCCTCCCCGTGTTTTGTCCCTGATGTCTGCTGTTCGCTCCCTGTTGGTGGGGGTTTCTCATCCTGTGAGCCTGTGGTTGCGAGTTCAGGGTCTGATGTCGGCTTCCTTGTTGACGGTGCCGTGGGCTCGCCTTCATATGTACCCGGTGGTGTCCCACATTTTATCGCATTGGGACCCCTGTTCCCTCGATATGGATGTTCTGGTTCCTATGTCGGAGGAGGTTCGGGTGGTCCTGGGATGGTGGTTGGACGAGGGTCATCTGTCCAAGGGCCGCCCTTTTCTGATTGTTCCCACCCGCGTGGTCACTACCGATGCCAGCCTGCTGGGATGGGGTGCTACTCTGGGGGTTTCGGCGGCTCAAGGGATTTGGCCTCAGTCGGTTTTGTCATGTTCCTCCAACTTCAAGGAACTGAAGGCCGTCCTTCTGGGTCTATTGGAATTCTCAGCTCTTGTTCAGGGTCACCACGTGCAGATCCGGACGGACAATCAGGTTGTGATGTCGTATGTGAACCATCAAGGGGGGTGCAGGGTTCGCTCCCTCAGTTGCCTGGCTCGTCGGATTGGTTCTTGGGCGGAGGTGCATCTGATGTCCCTGTCTGCCATCTACCTACCTGGTGCGGAGAACACTGTGGCGGATTGTCTGAGCCGGGTGTTTCCTTCCATGGGATCCTTGTCTCTCACGAGGTGGATGTTCGGGAGGTTGCGGATGATGTTTGGTTGTCCGATTGTGGACCTGTTTGCCTCCCAGGACAATGCCCAGACCCGTTGTTTTTGCACGATTATGCCTTGCCGGGACGCCTGGAGGGTGGACGCCCTTTCGTTCCCTTGGCCGGAGGGCCTGCTGTATGCCTTTCCCCCTGTTCCCCTGCTTCCGACTGTGCTACAGAAGATCAAGAGGGAGGGGTCGTTGGTGCTTCTGATTGCACCTTGTTGGAAGTGTCGCCCTTGGTTTCCCCTTCTGAGGGAATTGGCTGTGTCTCCGGGGTGGCCCTTGCCGTTCGTGCCGTATCCTCTGATGGGTCCTCTTCTTCCGCTGCCTGTGTTCCGTTCCCTGGGTCTGCGGGCCTGGCTCTTGAGAGGGAGTCTCTGATACGTGGCGGTTGTTCGGTGGCTGTGGCTGGTGTCATTCAGCAGTCACGGAGGCCTTCTACGCTTAAGTCTTACGCCAAGCATTGGGATAATTTTGCTTCTTGGTGTGTTGATCGTGGGCTGACGTTGGATTCTTTGGATCCAGCTCGCATTCTGGACTTTCTGAACGATGGGTTTGTGTTGGGTTTGGCCATTTCGACCCTTCGGGCTCAGTGGGCTGCCATTCGGGCATTTCATGTCCTGCCTTTGGTTTCCATTTCTCCGTTGGTTGCTCGACTTTTTAAGTCTCTTTCTTTCCAGCGGCCACGTCCTATCATGTGTCCTCCTCCTTGGGACCTTCCTTTAGTTTTGCGTTCCTTGCAGTTGGCTTCGTTCGAACCTTTGGAGTCTGTGGACCTGAAGTTTTTGACTCTCAAGGTGGTGTTTCTGGTGGCGATTGCCTCTGCCAGGCGTGTGGGAGAGTTGGGTGCTTTCCTTCGTTCTGCCCCGTTTTTGTTGGTTTTGGCGGACCGTGTGGTCTTGCGCCCTCATCCCACCTTTGTTCCTAAAGTGGATTCTTTTTTTCACCGGTCTGCCGAGGTGGTTCTTCCGGTTCTGTGTCCTGATCCCTCCTCGGCTGAGGAGTCCCTTTTGCACCTCTTAGATGTTCGGCGTGCCTTACTGATTTACATTTCTCGCACTTCTCCCTTTTGTATGGTTGACTGCTTGTTTGTAAATTATGGTTTGTCGCGTCAGGGTATGAAGCCCTCCCTGTCCACGATCAGTCGGTGGATTAAGGAAGCCATTCTTTTGGCCTATGCTTCGGTATCTGTGGTTCCATCTCTTCCTGTTCAGGGTCGTTCCACCAGGTCTGTTGCTGTATCCTGGGCTTCTTTCAAAGGGGTGTCTATGGAGGATGTTTGCAGGGCTGCTACGTGGTCTTCTCCGCATACCTTCATGTCCCATTACCGCCTCCAGATTGGGGGTGGGGGTTCTGTTTCGTTTGCCTCTTCTGTTGACTGCTGGGGTGCCTTAAGAGGTTGTCCATTTTTTGGGTTGTTGTGCCTCTGTATATTAAAATATGTTTCGCTGCACTGATGTTGTGGTCTGTTTTCCTTACATGAAGCTGATTGCTTTGGTATCGGCTCATATGTTTATTACTGTGGCGAGGAAGACAGGACGAGGAGGTAATGCCCCGGTTACTTACCGGTAATCTTCATTACTCCGAGTCCATGTCTTCCTCGCCACAGTATAGTTTCCCTTCCCTCCCGGCCCTGGTGGTGGCTTCATGTCTGCGGCTTGGTTTTCAGGCTGAGTTGCTTGATATGTGTCCTTTTATGTGATTGGTGGAAGCCTCTGGGGCCATATTGGAGGAGGGAGGGGAGACTAGAGCGCTGCTCTTTTATTTTACTTGGAGTTCTGTGTGGAGCCGGAGGCTCATATGTTTATTACTGTGGCGAGGAAGACATGGACTCGGAGTAATGAAGATTACCGGTAAGTAACCGGGGCATGTCTGGCTGGCCGTTACAAGACGGTCAGCCATTGAGACATGAACACTTTAAACTTAAAGTGCCCTCCCCGTCACTGCTCTCTGCTGCTGTCAGTCAACAGTGGCCCGCCCCCGTCTTGATGCTCGGCTAGGGACGGGATTATTGAAAAATAAAATGGTAATAAATAAACTTTATTACCATTTTATTTTTTCATTTCTGAGGGCAATTTGTTTAATGGGGCGATGCGCCTCTGTCTTAATGGAGGAGCTGCCCCTGAAGTCACCCCTCGGACAGGGGGAAGCAGCGACTGAACACAGACAATGCTTTTTGACCTAGGTCCTTAATTTCAGTTGAATATTGCACATATTATGTGCATGTCTCTAATGTCACTGTATCACATAGGGTAATTATGCAGAGTGCAACAACCTTATATTCCCATTGAGCCTTGAGAGGGTCTTTAAGCGCATATTCTCCAACAACTACGGCGTTATACAGACCAGTACTCGCAGCGGATCTGCATATATGGTCTGTGCCATGCTGTATTTAAACATCAAGGGGCTTATTTACAAGCCCCTTGCGCCACTTTTGCGTCATTTTTAACATGGCAAAAGTGACGCAAAAGTGGCACAAGTGGCTTGTAAATCTGACCCCCAGTATCTATAAACCCTTCTGTGTCCGGAACCAGGACACAAGGTGGTTCATCTGATGGTACATCTGAGCAATGAAATACAATTACAGGTATTAGGGCTTGTGTGAGTAGCAGTAGAGTTTTTTCCTTAATAGTCACTGTAACTGACACTTACCTTTGCACTGTTCTAATAAGTAGATGAAGTGCACTTGTTAAGAACAGTGTATTTTATTTTCACAGGTTTGACACATATGTTGTTATTAGTAGTGCTAGTGGATGTAGCATTTGCTGTAGTGCTATTGGTAATGTGAGCATTACTAATGCTGGTATTACGTTCACTGGTTTTTTGCCAATGGATAATGTGCTTTTTAAAAAAAATATGTTTTTATTAACTTTTTATCAAAAGAGCTCTCACGGTACATCATATTACGATCAGAGATGTTACAATGATACAAAACATGCCACCAGATTGTATTCAGTAGTCATATAATAAACAAATTAGGGGCATGGATCCGTTAGTGACTGACGTAGCGTGAGAGCAGGGGAAACTAGGGGCAGAGGAACTGGGAAACGTGGGTGGAGGGAAGAAGACTGGTAGCTAAGGCAGTGGATCTGTGAGGGAAAGGAGAGAAAATACCCCGGAGGGGAGAGAAAAACAGGGGGGGGGGGAGGTAGTGGGGCGAAGACCGAGTAGGAGGAGCAGACAGACATATTGTTTAGGGCGCAGCTGCAAGAAGACGGTGGAGGAGAGTGCGGGGGGAAGAGGGGGTAGGTGTGGGGGGGCAATGGAAAGGGGGAGTGGGGGAAGGGAACTTGAAAGGTGGAGGAGGTCAAGGTATGCACGCCCTAATGGAGTGTTGGTGCTGCTGGGGGCGTGGCGGCACGTTGAGAAGTACTCGGGGTATCGCGCTTGTGGGCTAACGTGAACTGGTGAGACAGTGTGGCCCATTCTAGGGATATAGGGTGTTTGCGCTGACCTTTCGCTTCCTCCTCCCTCAGGGTGTCCTCCTCCGCCGCCGCCCATTTTTTCACTGCTCCCACCCATGTCTCGAACGAGGGACCGGTGATCGCTCGCCATTCCTTTTGGCACAAAGCAGGGACAGAGCAGCGTATCGGACCTGCACCTTGTGTGTCTTTGGCCTGCGAAAGATCCCCAAGGTGACCGCCTCCCAGGAGTATAGCCCTGTGAGACCTGTGAGGGCGCTGATGGAGTCAAGTATGGCCGACCAGTAGGTCTGGAGGGTCGGGCAACTATAGAACATGTGTTGGAAGTGTGCGTCAGGGGAGTGACATCTGGGGCATAAGAACTGTGTGTCAGGGTAGAACCGCTGGAGGCGCGCCGGGGTCTGATAGGCCCTGTGTAGGATGTAGTACTGTATGTTTTTGAACCGTGCATTTCTCGACACTTTCTTTTGAAATTCTAGCGCTCTGTCCCACTCCCGGTCGTGAAGTTGTCGCCCACACTCGTCTTCCCAAGCAGCCCTCAGGGTGTGTAGGGGTTTGTTTGTGAGTTCTCTGATTGATTTATACAACCAAGTGACTAGGTGTCTGCCACTGCTTATATAAACGATAGTGTGAATTACAGGAGGTGTCGCGGGCTCACTGGTCGTAAGGTCACAGTGCGGGCGATAGCAGTCGATGAGTTGGCGATGTGTCAGGAACTGCCCTGGGGGGAGGCCGTGGTCCTCCATGAGTTGGTCGTATGGGCGAAGCTGGCCCTCCACAAATAGTGCTTCCACCACTGCGACCCCTGATTCCGTCCAGACACGCAACATGGCGCTCGTGAAGTATGGATCCCCTCGTGGCCATCCCGTTAGCGGGAGCCGTGGGGAATAGCAGGGAGTCTTCGCTGCCATGCGGTGGATTCGTTGCATGCACTGACGGGCCACTGATACATGCAGGGGGTAGGTCCGGCGGGGTTTGGTGCCAGGAAGCAACAGACAACAGAGCTCTGGTATGGGGACACGGCCGTGTGTTGTATAGGTTTCCCCGGAGTGTCTGCCCGCCGTCCAGTACGAGAGCCACTGGAGTTGAGCTGCGAGGAAGTATGACTCAAAGGCGGGGGCACCCAGACCCCCCTGTGTGGTGGGCAGCTAGAGTTTGGTGAGGCCTATCCTATGTCGGCCATTTCCCTACACAAGTGTGCGGAGGAGCGTGTCCAGCTCGCGGAAGAAACGTCCGGGTGGTACAACCGGAAGGTTGGTGAAGTAATATTGTAGTCGGGGGACGATGATCATTTTTGCCAGTGCTACCCGACCGATAGGGGCTAGAGGGAGATTTTTCCAGAAGCCCACCGAGGCGCGGATGCTGGTGAGAACCCTGCAGTGGTTGCCCTCATAGATGTCAGCGGGTGAGCGATAGAGGCGGACACCAAAATACCGGGGGGCGCTCGTGTTCCAAGATAGGCTCTGCTTGCCGATCTGGACCTCCCGGGGATCGAGGGTATGATGCAGTGGATAAGCCACAGATTTCTCCCAGTTCACTTGGAGACCTGATGCCTCCGCGAATTCGGACATGACCGTCCATATGGGGGTTATGTCTGCGGTTATGTCCCAGACGTATAGCAAAAGGTAATCCGCGTACATGGAGACGCAGTGGACCGTATCCGCTATGGGAATGCCCCAGGTGGTACCCTCCCGGCATAGGCGGATTGCCAGTGGCTCCACCGCCAAGGCGAAGATCAGGGGCGAGAGGGGGCAGCGCTGTCTGGTGCCGCTCTCGACTCGTAGCTTGGGCGAGATGTAGCGACCCAGCCTGGCCCGAGACGAAAGGTTGGTGTATAGAAGCAGAGTATATTGTAATAGGGTTGGGCCTATTCTCGTCCGGCGAAGGATTGCAAAGAGGTATGGCCAGGTCACTGTATCAAACGCTTTTTCGAGATCTAGTATGATGCAGGCCGCTCGGGGGAAGGCGTCTCCCACCTGATCTTGAACATGGAAGACTCGCCTGATATTCTGAGACGTGTTCCTGCCAGGGACGAAACCATTTTGGTCCGGGTGTACTAGGGGGCGTAATATCTGTTCGTATCTGGTGGCCAGTATTTTCCCCAGGATTTTGCAATCCGCCGAGAGGAGCGCGATGGAGGGGTATGAGGACAGTTGTTGCGGGTCTCTGTGCGGTTTGAGGAAGGACACTATGACCGACTCCCGCAACGATTCTGATAGTTCCCCCCGATCGAGGGCGTCCACGATCATGGCGGTCAGCCGGGGGATCAATAGGGTGGAGAAGGTGCTGTAGTACTCGAGGGGTAGTCTGTCTAGGCCCGGGGCCTTGTTCCGCGCCAAGGAGCGTATCGCGCAGGAGACGTCGCCCATTGTTATTTTCGTATCCAGGGCATCCCTGGTCGCCTCTGTGATATTGGGAAGTGGCAGCGGGTCAGAACTGGCTCACCGCCTCCTGTGGATAGTGTGTCTGGGTGCTGTACACGGCCACATAATAGTGCCTGACCGCGTCAAGTATATCCTGTTGGGAGCGCACCAATGTACCCGCGGATGTCCGGATCTCGGTAATGGGTGCCACGTCCATGTCTGGGCGTGCCAACCACACCAGTAGTGTACCTGTTTTGTTTTGTGTACGCGAGCAGCGTAAGCACGAAGCTGAATTTCCGCAAGCCGCTAGGGCGGTGGCGTATTTTGTTTTAGCCACGGCTACCTTAGCCATCGTAGCTGACCGGGCACCCACCTTTTTGGTGAGTGTCGCTAGCGTGCGTTCCGAGTTTGCAAGCGTGTGTTCGAGTGTGCGGCAGGCCTCCACTATCTGTTTGATACAAGCGCCCCTTGCAACTACTTTGAATGCGTCCCATTCCACTAGCCCAGAGATGGCGGTCCCGGTGTTGTGAGTGAAGTAATCTTGCACCGTCTGCGCGTGATCGTGTCTAAATACCTGGTCTGTAAAGGCAGTCCTTCGGGAGGTGCCATGTGGGCACCAGAGGATGGGGTGGTCTCCAGCGGATGCATAGGATATGGGCATCGTGGTCTGAGATTACTCGGCCCAGGTAGTCGATGTGTTGGGCCTTAGGTATTAGTGATGGGGTGCATAAGAATCTGTCGAGCCTGGTCCGCTAGTTAGTGGGGTGGAGTAGAATGAGTATAACCGGGTGTGGGGATGATGGGCTCTCCATGCATCTGCGAGCGTCCAGTGACTAACCCAGTGGCGGAATCTCTCTGACTGTGCGGTGGCCGGAAAATGTTGTGGTGGTGGGTGGGACCTGTCAAGTGTAACGTCCAGTTCACAGTTGTAGTCGCCCCCTAATATCCACGGGAGAGAGACAAATTGGGCCAACACACCCGAGATGGCGTCCCAGAATCTATCCTGCTCGACATTGGGTGCGTAAATGCTGCCCAATAGGATTGGCTGTCCATCCAGTATACCCTCCAGTAGGGTATACTGGATACCTCCTCAGGGTACCTCCTCTCCTTGTCCACTATTCTACCTATTCTACGCGTTTCCTGAAAGGGGGTGCCTGGGCGAACCTAAATGAGCGCGCCGCGTGCGACGCAATGTATGATTTGGCGCATAAGATACCTTGCCAGCGGGTTCTCAATTTGTCTGACTCGGGCGCTGTGAGATGCGTCTCTTGCAGGAATGCGATATGGGCTCGCTAGCGCTTAATATATGCATAAGTTGTGTATCTCTTGCGCGGCGTGTGCAGGCCTCGCACGTTCAGGGTGAGTATACTGACGTCTGCGTGCGGCATAGGTAAGTGGGTGAGAGGCAACCTGCGCCAAGGTCCGTGTTCTCAAACACGGGATGCACAGGTGTGGAGGATAAAGTGGCGGCGCATCGCGTGGAAAGAACCCCCATGTGCTCCCATCCAAGTGTGTCATCTGCCCTATTGCTGACGTCTTCTGTGGGGAATGAGGGGTAAAAGAACAGGGTAAACAGAACAAGCAACTGAGTGCTCGTCTGGCCGCCCGCAGCACCGCGTCTCAATCCTGAAAGTGAAGTAATTTCGCGAGCAGGGGGCATGGGACACCTCCAGGTGGCTGTTTTCCAGTCGGGACCCGGTGGGCCTGTTCCAATGAGAAGAAGGCAGTGCGGTCCTTGGTTGAAGTGAAGGACTTCACCCAGGCCTCCATATATTCGATGGGGTGTGCTCCCTCGACCCCCTCTGGCAGTCCCAGTAAGCGTATGTTGCAGCACCGAGAACAACCCTCCAAATCGTCCACCTGTTCCTCCATAGTTGCCAGGCGATCCATGGCTGTCCGAAGTGTTTGCTACTGGGTCTTCAGGGTAGGTTGTATCTCTGCCAAGGTCCTCTCTCCCTCCCGGAACCTATCGGCCAGTTTCCGCTGATCATCACGGGTGAGGCTGATGTCTGTAGTGAGGGTACCCAGGCGCTCTTCCATGGAGGCCCTAGAGAGTTCTATGGCTGCCAGGACTCGGTCTAGCTTGGCCGAGATAGTAGGGTCCGGTTGTGGTGAAGGCGCCTTGGAAAGGGCACTGGTGCGGGGTTGGTTTTCCGGCGCCGTTACCGGGACCATCGTCTGCTGCATTCCCCTCGGCTTCCCCATGGCAGCGTCCCCAGGTGTTGTGTCCTGTGTGGCTGCCGTATGACTCGACGCCTTCTTGTAGTAGGGGGTGTAGTGCGCCCAGAGGTCTCCAGCACCCCAACTGGGGCCGCCTCGCCGTGTCGCCAGCCCTGCCAGTCTGGTGGGGCCCCACCGGGTGCTGTCGGTCCCTCGCCGTTCCTCTCAGCGTTCCTGCACCCAAAGAAAAACCACCCCCAAGAGCAGTCTTGTTCCAATTTGGGAATGAAAGTCCTGTGAGGTCCTGGGGGGCCACCCTCCGTGGCGCGACTGGGGGGTAGGTTCAGGCTCTGTCCAGATCAATGGGCCAGGGTCGTCATCTTAGGGTCAGGCAAGGGGCGACGTGATGGCCGGCTCACTAGTAGTGCATCAGGACCGGCGGCAAAGCTCGTGGAGGGGGGGCACTCACCCCCGGATGTCGTCCCTCAGGTCCGCCGTCTGCTCTGGAGTCGCCACGCTGCGGGTGCCATGTTGAAGTCAGGCCAGTATTGTCGTGGACGCCCCCGCCGAGTATCAGTCCCCCTGGGTGGGGGGGGAAGAGTCGCCGGTTCCCTCCGGGGCCGCTGTGTGTGTCAGGGGGGTGGGGGCCACCTCTGACCCCCTCTGTGGGCCGCGTCCCCGCGGCGATGTCCGCTGTCGTCTGGCTTCCTCCGCTGTTCCGAGTGCGGCACCCACAGCCTGCCGGCACTGGGTGGTGTCACCGCTCGCAGTGGGTGGGGTGGGGGGGACCGCCATATGGCCGGTCCCGGTCTTGCGTGCCCGCCGGGTGTGTCCGCAATGGGTGTTGGTCCAGGCCCGTTCAACAGTGGGCCGCCGCCATATTGGGCTCGGGACCGCGGGCGAGAGTCAGCGCTATTTGTCCATCTTGTAGCGCAGAGCACCGCAGTTTCCCGGCTTCTCCCGGTGCCGCCAGTGGTCCTCCGTCAGGGAGATTAGTTTTTATCCCGAGGTGACGAAGATCACCGGGCTATTTGGCCGCCCGTTCATGGAGCCTCAGCAGTGCACAGCCGCCATTGCGGCTTCCTAAACCACGCCCCCCTGCCAATGGATAATGTGCTTACTAATAATTCTGCTAATAAATAGTTCATATTTAATGCATCCTCCTTTAGAGTGGGGTCGGCCTAAGTGGGAATGGAAGATTTACCTGGACACCTTTAGATTTTCAAGAATTTACACAGATTATTGAAAGCAAACCCAGGCCACCGGGTCTTGGAGAGGGAGGAAGGAAAGAGAGTATTGTAGCAAAGCGTTTTATGGAGGTGATGAGGTCAGCTGGTGCATGTAAGGTGGCCTTGGATGGTAAAAATGTCGTTCCACACAGGTACGATTAAATGCAATTCTTGAGTGAACTCTGGAGAGCCCAAGGGTGTGTGTTCAGTGGTCATGATGTCAGGACTGCGGTTACTGGTTTGATGTTACTACCCAATCAAAGCTAGTTTTGGTTTTGATTGAAGAGCTGAATGACGATCTGAACTAAGTGTGAGAGGAAGAGATACCGCATGGGAGCCTAGGGTGAGGAGGATGTTGACAGAATCTTCAGTCGGTCACTTTTAAAAGTTCAGGTTATTGGAAAACGCCATATTTTCTCTCTTTGGGTAGGGATCCATTGGTGAGTCGGTGTACAGCTAGAAAGAAAAAGAATGTTTGGTGCAAGTGGGTGCTGTACATGTACTGATGTAGAGAGGCGTTGAGCTTTGGCGGCGGCGGCGCAGCATCCAACACAATAACATGTGACGAGGACAACTTATCTCCCACTATCGAAGAGATTTGTAAGCAAATGGTAAAGACCTTCCGCCACTCCACATACACTGACCACTTAGGCTCCTCCTTCGATCGAGCCAAAGCTCAACCTTAAAATCACACATTGAACGAAACAACGAATTAGGGATGGACTAGAAACCAATAACTAGAATTCGTCATCAAGTGATGACCCAGAATCTGATCCATGAGGACACTCTTGACCCATGTGGAGAGATTCAGTCCAAATCATATGAAACAACATTTGAACACACTGATCTGTGCATACTGTGCATAGTATCTTAAGAAAGAGCAAGTGGATTTGTTAAAGACTTACAAAAGAGCTATGCATTGATCTGTTGAAACTCATAATTGGGAATAGCACATTCTTCTCTCAGATGGATCAGAAGAAATCACCATCTTTTCTTTCACAGTGCATAGTGATGGTTGTAAATGCATGGACTACAGCAGAAGGCTGCCGACTAGGCCTATACCCACGTCCTAAGGGTTACAAATTACAGGCGAAGTTTGCTGGTCTCGCGCTCATATTGTCAAAACGCCTTATCACTAGGCGCTGGAAGTCGGCGCTACCTCCTGCATTGCCGGCCTGGAGGGAGTAGATGCAGCAGTGTGGACTCGTTGAGAGCGGGATGCTGCATAGAGAGGAACGTCGTGGGCTGCAAAAGGTTCCCATTGCCATATCCTGGGATATCTACTTCTGGAGTCCTTCAAAGCGCTAGACCTAGATTCACTCCACTCACATGCAGATGACGCACAGGGAGCCACACCTGAGAGTTAGTGCTGTCCCGAGCCACATGCAGAGCTATACTCCGGACCCACTACAGTACCAGGGCCGCAAGGTGGCATTGATGCCTGAACGCACCTGCCCACCTCCCGGATATTGCACACTAGAGTTTACATGCCATGCCAGTCACCATGATGGCATGATGTAGACTAGATAGGAATTCCCCCTCTTTTCTCTTTTGCTACTGTCTATTACTGGGAATGCGCCCGTTAGTTTGTGGGTGGGGGTTGGAGTTTATTGATATTCCATTGTAAGAGTTATGCACATTATATTGTTACTGTATTGTTGTCTTGCCCATCGGCAGTGCTGAACCAGATCTATTTTTATAGACTATGATAGTCAAGATGTCTTCCTCTGTATGCACAAAGATTTCCACTCTCACACGCAGTATAGTACTGTAACTGGTGCTCCAACTGTGATCAGCTGCACTTAGATGCTGAGCTGTCTATGTGCCTGTTTCTTGATTTGTTACCTAAAAAATAAAAAAAAATCTATTTTTTTAAAGGTGATGGTTATAAATGCATTTGTTTCCTATAGGTTGGATTTTGGTAAAAGCCTGCATCTGGGCTTGCCAAACCAATGTTGGATCGCCCCCTGATGGCCCAGAAAGCCCCTCTCCGGTCTGAATCCAGCTCAGTAAACGTGCTCACATGTCTCCTAGCTTGGATTGGCAACCCTGGCCTTCTATACACAAGCTCCTTGTCTTTAAATCCCTCTGCATTGTGCATGCAGCCTTCCATGACAATGATCCTTGTTTCTGAAACCCAAGCTCCTCAAATATGTGCCCTCTAGTTGCCAACTGTGATCCTCGTCTAATCTGCTGGCCAAGATCACCGTGTTCTCTACTCTAAGACCTGCTGGCCTAGTTTTCATGCCTGGGTTGCCAAGGTATGAAATAATTGCCCATCAGCCGTACATCAGAACATAATCGTTTAAAAATCAGGAACCAACTAAAAAAGGGTTGTTCACACTTTCAGTCGCATACGTTTCATTACAATAGTGCCATGATACCCTCTTTGAGTGTGCACTTGCACTTGTACTTTGGGGAAAATGTAACATAGCATAACAAACACTCCTCTCCTAGGGAAAGTGATTGAAAATATGTAGTCTTTCAATATCTTAAATTAACTATCAAAAAGTAATTTTTCAACTACAACTTGTAGGTGTTAAATTTGTAAAAAAAAAGAATTTTTCTATACAAACAATAAAACGAGCCCTGACAAACGATGAGCCTTCATGGTGCGGTTGAAGTATTTAGCACTAGCAAATTAACAAGCCTGCAAACATCGCTGTGGGCAGAAGCTCGCGTTCGCAACAAAACCGGAGACACGTTGGATTCAAGCTCGCGTGGGGCAGGTCAGTGGCAAATCGCATTAATGACAGTTTGCACACCTTGGAGCAGGCGCCCTCTTGTGCAATGTGCTTGTCAGAGACGTTTCAAGGCATGGGGAAAGTGGGATCTGTTCTGCAGAGTCTTGCCCTGATTACCATGAAGAAGTCTTGAACAGATCGTTCTAAATACCATTTCCCTTTAATTTATTTGTAACTAGCTTACCCGTTGCGCGTTGCTGCGATCTCAGAAGAAAGGAAATTTAAGGAAACTTGTTAAGATAACATTCAATTTACATTGTGTCATTTTTATTAAAACCTATTCATTTTAATATGGAAAACATTTTAAAGTGTTGTTTTAATTCTGTTTATTTATTCGAGTGCTTGTGGATACACAGTATTTTTTGTTTTTCCGTCTGGTGCGTACACGAATAAATCAGAAGATTTTCCGACGCGTGAGCTGGCCACATACAGTTGTCAAGGTGAGAAGCACGGATTCTCCAAATGTAGTCCTAACACTTCCAGCGATTGTCCTTGTGCTTTGTTGATGGTCATTGCAAAAGCGAGTCGCACCGGAAACTGTAAACGTTCAGTATTGGAAAAATTATGAGGGCCCTGGGGGGATATTTAACATTTTTTTTTGCCAGAAACCTTCGCGGGAGTGTACTCAACAACTTCCCAAAGTTTCATGCCGATCGGATGAATGGTGTAGTAATGCATGAAGGACAAACAGACAGACATACATTCGTTTTTTTATATATATAGATATGGGTAATGTCTGAGAGCCTATTACAGACATTTTGCAGAGAAATGTTGTGTTTATGTTTCATGCTACATCCATAAAACAAGCATTTGCAATGCAATCTGTCTGGGACCTTATGTGTATTTAGCTATGCAGCAAATTAGCCTGGCTGCTGAAACATCTACTGTTTTTTTAACATGGAGGGATAATAAACACCAAACTGTTTGACACTCCAGGTATGGGAACGCAAGGAGAGAAATACTGCCTTTCAGCAGGAAATTATATAGTCCAAAGCTCTGTTTTTAATGCAAAATCAGGGCCTTTGGTGGTCATAACACTGAAAACACAAAATTTGAAAAAAATATTATTTTCTACGAGTGCTTGTAGAAGACAATTTCTATGGACTGGAATCTAGAGAATGCTAAAGTGATTCTGGTATTTTACAGACCTCTGCTGGTCGTTTTCCATCAAGAAAGTTACATAGAGGCAGTTGCCAGAAAAAGAAAAAAAAAGAAAGTCCCTCAGCAGAAAGCAATTCTGGTATTATACTGACCTCTACTGGTAGTTTTCTATAAAGACAGTTAAATAGAGGCAGTTGACCAAGCAGATAGCAATTTTGGTATTTTACTGACCTCTAATGGTCGTTTTCTATCAAAACAGTTAAATAGAGGCAGTTGAACAGAAAAAAGTCCCTAAACGAAAGCAGACAAGTCCTAGTGCTGATCTCCAGAGCCCACAAAGTACATACACATATAAGTAAATACTAAAACATATACAATAGGCCTCGAATGCTCGACCTAAAAACTTTCTTATAGATCGAAACAGGACCTCACATATGACAAATTATAGGGTAACACAGAGATTACTTGCAATAACATTTCAAAATGGAGTAAGGCCTAGTTGGACCAACATAAGAATAACACAGCTCTATAGTGTGCATCAAGTTAGTTACAAATGCAAAATAATCATGCCACTAAATAGTCATTATTTATGAATTGAGAATTCGCTTTGACAGATACAATCCTCGATGGCCAAGACGGAATCTACCACAATAATATGTGCATTCACTCACATGTAAGAAGTCTCTTGACATATACATGTTGACATTTCTTGAGTGAGCACCTTAGCTATTAAAGAACACATCAACATGCTAGAAAAATACCGGATATAACAACACAAATCCATATTGAGGTACTGACGACTAAACTGTGTTATTTGTTTAACTCTCTTTATATTCCAATACAATTGTTAACTCAATCTCCACAATAGGTTCAATATGTGTGACAAAGACAATAGGAACATGTGACGATTATTGAGTGGTAGAAGGTTCAGCATAGTGATGGATGCTCTGAGCACTTCCATATGTTTAACATCTTTGCACATAGGAGGCAAAAACATAATAAATAGTTGTTTTGTTACTATTATTTATGGGCCTAGAATGTGTTCCTTGGTTGCATGTAATTTTTTATTTTTTAATGGTAAGTTTCCTTGTATCTCTGCTGTGTTGATTTTAACCATATTATTTTTCCTATTTCCTTACAGTTTATTGCTGTACTAATTGTATGTTCATATTTTTAATGAAATAAGCAGTTATAAAAAATATAGAAAAAGTGACACAAGAAAACAATCCGCATTATTTGTTGCATTCCTACAATAACCATGTATCAGATGGTATACACCCTGCTACAAGAGCTATACTGCGTGCATGCAAGTGAATTTAAATGGATCCATCACCAGCCGCTGGTCTATATTGCAGCGTTATACCCCACTATCCTGTCAAATACATATTAAAAGCATTGACTATACTGTGCCAGTGACTTTTGCTCATCACACGCTCAGGACCTGCTGTGAAGTGTGTGCTTCACACTCAAGCCTGTTTACAACACATATTTTGCCTCAGAAAGGTGAAACTTTTTATCACAAATCTGCTCCTATGTCATTGTTTATTGGCCATCACGAATGTTAAGGTGTGTGCCCAATTCTGCTCAGGTGTACATGGTTGTATACCTTGGCACTGGCTGCATCAGGGCCATTTGTGAACTGGCAGAGCATACAGACAGACTGATTAGATTAATGAGACATCAACACAGTTTAAGGAATTGATGCTGCTGATGTAAATATCTTCTTTATTTTGAGATGTCGGGATAACAATCCGTGAAAGTTTAACATGTACTGAAAGAATGAGATTACAGAGACGAAAAAGCTGTAATACACAATCTTCACATATGGATGAGAGTAGCTGTGGCTAAAGATTGGTAGTTGACCTACGTGTTCACCTATCCACTTTGCGATTCATTGGGAACCGATCCGGGGTCTTGCTACCCCTACCTTCTACTGGGAGCTCACTGTGAGGTGCAACAGCTAGATGCATCTGATGATGAAAATGTGGTACACTAGAATGCAGGGCATAAAAATGACCCAACTCTTACAAAAGGAGAGTAATAAGAGAACCCGAAAGTGAAGGATTTAATCTACCATGGTAAGAGGTCTTAAAATGATTTACTGGGGCTTGGTGGACCAGACTAGACTGCTGGAAACTACTCATAGTAGTCTTACATAAATTGTTCTAGCACAAAAGTATATTTCAAAGTTTGTCTATTTAGAGCATATTGAGCCCCAGTTTGCAAGAACATTATTTTATTATTATATTCAGACTAAGCATTTTATATTGAGGTAGGTTCACTACCAAATAGTCTAGTAATCAATTATTATCAACGTTGTCTTGCTATTGTAAAAGATTATCTGAAAAAAGTAAATTTACTGCTGTTTTTTCATCTTTAACATGAGCTCAGGATAAATTGGGTTATCCCGGTTTTTCGGACTACAGGTGGATGAACCTATATTGTTGTTTTCCGTAATAGTTCAATCGGATAAAGCTACTCCTTGCCCTCTCCCAATATTTACATTCTATCTGGATAACTAGATTGAAAAATGTAGCTATTGCAACATGCACCACGAAATGTCTTATTTATGAATACATTAAGAATATCAATTTGGGTGAACTTTAATTAATTTCCTAGTACAATTCCTTAATCATTTTAATCAATTGATGTTCTAGTTATATAAGGAATGGCAATTATGTAGTACCGAATACATTTCTAGGAAACAATTGATGTCATTTAGGGCCTCCAAATAGACTATTCACACTCCTTGTACTGTAGTTAAGAATACCACTGCAATTTTGTTTCTCATGCTTGACACATTTCCTGCTCCTCTCAATAGACTAAAAAGAACAATGAAAGCTTTCCACTTGTATTGTTACCGAGCACATATGGAAATACAAACTGTTAGAAATGGGATCCCTGGCTGGCCAGGGCTTGCGCCAAAGTCAGTCAGAGACCCCCACTCCTATGTCAGGGCAAGGGAGTTACACGCCAAGATAACCCCTGCTCACCCTCTAGGTAACGTGGCGCGAGCAGCAAGGCTAAACTTAGAGGCGATGTGAGTTAAGTATTTGCGCACGCACCCCAGCAACAAGACCCAAGGACCACCACAAAGGAAACTCCACACAAGGTTATATATAAAAATAGCCTTTGTATTACACCAAAACACATTAGATAAAACACACACTTTACAATGTGCCAGGGGCACGGGCAGAATTTACAGGGGATATTTACAAGACATGGCCACCTGGACCACTGTCAGGAATCAGCACTTTTAGAAGTAACACTTTTAAAAATAGCTCTTAGAATATAAATCACTGTAGTACAAAAATAGAACTTGTAACACACAACCAGCACCTACTGGTACCAGGTGAGCACCACCTATGCAATCCTCACTATCCTAGGAGATCACACAAGGAACCTGGGCCTCGCTAGTACCACCTGTACTAGCAAGAAGGAAACCACCTAAGTGTCGCTATACCTGTAGGGGTCCAAGGAAGGAAAGACATGATGCATCACAATACATTCAGAGGTGTAAAAGCCACATGATGCATAAAAACATTCAGCGGTGTAGAACAAGGCACATGACGTATTCTCAACACATTCAGAGGTGCAGAAACCACAATAGTGCAAAACTCACACTAGTCACCACCTGTGACTGTCCCGAGGCTCTCTGGCCTTGTTGGGGCTAGGACGCCCTGTGTCCCAGTGTCAGGGGGCCTAAACGTGGCAGCTGCCCACGAAGTGCTGGGCAGCTGTGTGAGACCAGGCTGGGCCAACGTGGGAGCCTCGCAGGCTCAAGAACAATGGTGGGGCGAACACGATGTGGGAGCCTCACAGGCTCTGCAGAAACAAAATGTCCCCCTGAGCCTCTCTGGGCTCTTAAAACAACAATGTGGGACTCAAGAGCCTCTCTGGGCTCTTCAAAACAACTTTGGCGCCTGGAGCCTCTCTCCAGGCCCTAAGAAATGAATGTGACCCTCCAGAGCCTCACTGGGCTCTAAACAAACACTGTGGGCTGCCACTGAGCCTCTCTGGGCTCGAATTATACCAAATTGCGCCTGAGCCTAGCAGGCTCTAAAGAACAATGCAGCCCGTCGTTGGAGCCCTCCCTCTGGGGGCTCGAGATCACTAGAAGGCCCCTGGAGCCTCTCAGGGCTCTCCCACGATGGCGGCACTCACGTTGGAGCCTCGACGGGCTCGAGATACCCACAATGCCCCCAGGTAGGTTCCTGCAACCAGGATAGCAAAGGGGGGAGGGGCGGGCACCGGGAATGTGCCCCGATGCCCTCCTCCCTTCGTCTGTACCCACGGAGTCCCCCCAGGCCCAGCTCCACTTACCGGGCGACTTCTTCCTGGAGTGCTGGACTCTTCTCCCACACCACGCGGGGAGCCTAGCTGGCGGTCACACGCAGGAGCACGGGGTCGGCTCCCGCTGCTTCCTGCTTCCGGGGCTGATGCCCTTCTTCCTCCTGGGCAGTACGTGCGGCCAGCGCCCCAGCCGTAATTAGGCCGTCATTTCCCCGACGTCTTCAAGGACGCTCCTTCCGTTGCCGGGCAACCCTCTGGCCAGGCTGACTCTCGATAGGCTGGCGGGACAGCCAATGGCAGCGCGGCCCTGCAGACGAGCCCCCAGGCTCCGGGTAGCCTCCTGGGAATTCACTAATAAAGGCGAGGTGGCACTCGCTTGGGGGGCAATGTCCCTGGCAGTGTGGGCACCTGCCAGGGGGCTCCCAGATCGGCAAAGAACGGGGCAAATGCCGGGTGGGCACCGGCTCTCACCAATAAAGCGCTCCTAGCGCTGGATGCAAAATCAAGCACTCGAAGCACTAGAAGGGGATGAAGCGCTCCCAAGCGCTATAAATCAGAAAAGGGTCCAGAGAAAGTCCTTGTAGGCAGGCAGGGGGGCAAGGCTGGGCCCACAGCCAGCACACTGGGTCTCCAGGCAGGGAGACACTCCAAGTGGCGGTCCTCTGGCCCAGCAGCAGGAGCAGCCCCCTCAGGATCCTGGAAGAGAACAATTTCTGTGGGGACACAGCCCCATTTTTATACACCTAAATCCTTTGTTTGGAGGTGCAGGGTGGGGGAGAAACCAGTCGCAGCTGGTTTGGGAGTACCCTTGATGGCCCAACCACCCCTTTCTTTCACTGGCAGGGCTAGGGTCATCAGTCACACCACAGGGGGGCGGAGCCAGCATTGTGTGGGGAAAACCCAGCCCATCCAGGACACAGGTACACTCCTCCCACACATCACTCATGCTAATCTCACACTCACCACCGGGCAGACCCACCCAGCCTTCCTGGAGCCAGGATCACCAGCCAGCTCCAGCCAATCACACGCCAGGCATATTTTACTCTAATATGCCAACTCCTAGAAGTGGCACTTCTACATATGACACACTCATGCAACACACACCATTGCGAAGCATTCACTCTCACGAGTTTGCACTTATCAGATTCGAACCTGTACACCCCACGCATCAGGAACTACCAGGGACACATACATTCCCCATGCATTCCTATGGGAGGGCAGGCCTCTCTCATCACATGCACTCAGAGTGCACACGCACTTTCCACTGGGACACAGTGAAAGTGCGCAGAGCCCCAAAATCACCATCACCAGGTCACCATTACAAGCAAAAAGTCTAGGGGTGAACCTGCCAGAAGGGCCAAGTCCAACACAACCCCCTTCCAGCCAAAACGCAGGGGAGAACAATCACCACCGTGATGGACTTCCCTGCTTGGGGCGATAGAACACGGACGCGGGCCCGCAACTGCAGGGACACCCTCCTGTTCTACGCCACGGTGAACCCATGGGATTCCTTCTCAACACACTGTCTGGACCAACTGGGCTACCCCACTGGTACTCCCAAGCTGTCTGCGGCCAGGACCAGGCCCTGGGCCACCCAGGTGCCACTGGTCCTTGCCTATTCACAGAGTGGGGGGTAGTAACCCCTGGTACATAGTAGCCATTCTCCACTCTTCCTGTCTGCAAGACAGGACTAGACTGCTACTGGTTCCCCAGCCTAGGGTCTACAACCTCAGGTGGACCAGGAGTTTCAGGGAAGGCTCTCCTCCCCCTACCTCTTCTTCTACGGTTCCTCCTCCTCCTGCGAGGGGTACCCTTACAACGCCACTCCAACCCAGGGTTTAACCCCTCAGGTTGTACCGGGGTCAGAGGTGGGCTCTCCCACCCTCTGCACCCCCTTCCAGAGGTCTGCCCTCTCCCAACTGGAGAGGTTCCTCTGGAAGAAGAACCGGTCAGGACACTAGTTACAGTCGTCCTACCCTTCAGGTCAGGCTGATCCTGAACCTGGCCTCCCAACCTCCGGTCTAAAACCTTTGGAGGAATAATTGCCTGGCACTCCAGGACTTCTGGGGATTCACACACCATCCCCCTGAGGCTGACACATGACCCATGTGTCGTGTGACTGTCTGCCTGGCGCAGATCTCCCGTCTCCTGTCCACCTGACAGTGCGCAGAGACCCCCCAGCACAGAAGTGGCGCCACCCGGGTCCCCCCAAGAAGATCTAGTCCAACTGGCTAGTCCCTGGTCCACTGGTGCATCCACTGGGAAACTCATCCCCCAATCACTCCTCACTTCGGACTTCTGTGCCCTCCCTCCTGGAGTAGCACTGCCGGAAACTGGAACCCCTGGAGCTCTAGTTACAAATGCTCCAGGTTCCCTAGATACTAGGAGATCCTCCTCAAGTGTACTAACAGGACAGCCTAGGTCCCTAACCTGCTGTTCCCTCAAGAAACCACCCAGGTTCTGAGATAGGGCTTCGGGCCTCTGGGGACTCTCAGCCTCCCACTGACTCCTGCTCCACTGAGCCAGGTAGTCAGCCCCTCCACCCCTCTCACTATACTGGGACGTAGCTGGGCTACACTGAGCCTCTTCCACCACGCTGGGCTGGAAGATACCTATACCACTACTGTTGGACTCACTCACTAGGGACTCTAAAGAACCTCTGGCCCTCTCCCAGCGGTCTGCTTCATCTGCAAGCTCACATGCTTCAGAAAATCCACACTCCAACAGGTGTTGGCGCAACACTGGTGAACAACAGCTGAGCAGGTGCTCTTTGACAATCAGATCAAACAAGACATCAAAATCATCTTTCGTGTGAACCTTTACCCAATCAAACAGTGTATCACAACATTCATCCTCAAACTCCACCCAAGACTGGTGAGACAGTTTCCTACTGTCCCTGAACTTCACCCTTAACTCCTCCTCTGGGGAAACAGGTACCAGACTGGGGGAACTGGGACTGGGATTTCCTACACTAAGATTTAAAGAGCTGCCACCACTGGACTCAACCCTCCCTGGGGAGCCCAGAAAATCAACACTGCGCGCAGGGGATAGTCTACCCTCCAGAGCTACTTTGCCTCTGGTGGAGGCCCTCTCAGCCTCCTCTATCCTTTCCTGCGCTAAGACCCTCTCAGTCTCTAGCTGTTGCTTCTTAACCTCCAGCTGTTGCTTTCTAACGCCCAGCTGTGCCATAGCCTGGGCATGCTCTAACTTGAGCTTCTCTAAAGCCAGCTGGTGCTCCCTTTCTCTCCTCCTATCCTCCTACTCCTCTGGGGACAGGGAAAGGGATGAGGCGCTGCCTCCTACGCTGGACCCAGCAAGGGACTCCCTACCTATGGGGTCTTCACTCTCTACTGGCACCCAGGTACTCTCATTTTCTTCCTCCTCCTCAGAATCTTCAGGGCTCCCCACAGACCCACCACCCTCCTGGTGTGAGACCCGTGCCCTTTCCTCACTGCGCTCAAGATCCCACTGACCATTTTGCCATAGGATCAGGCTGCTCCTAAGTTCGGACTGAGTGTCTGACTCATCCACCCCTATGTCTCTCTCTTCACAGAACCTTACCAACTCTCCCATACTGTATCCAAACAGATCACAGAAATCAAAAGCAGGCTCCATTCTGGCGGACGTTCTAGTGAAAAGATTACACAGGGAACCTAGGGGTCTGAGCTTACACAGGAGTACACAATTCACAAAGGTTCACCAAGTTCCCTCTCCCAGAGAACTCACACTCACTTGCCTAGTGCCACACACCATTCATTCACACACAACCCCCCCCTCGGACTGGTAAGGCAGTTTCTACCACCCCTGATTCCTCAACCTGACCACATGTGACACAGGTACCAAACTCTGGGCGCGGGGCAGGGGAATAAATGTACTTGACACAATTGCACAATGATACCCTCAGGAGAAGAAAATAATGGAACTTCAAAAACAATAATCCCCTAAAATGTGGTCATCTAAAATGCAGAGTTTTGTAGTGTGGCGAGTTGCCACTGTGGTACAACGCAAACACAAATCCTTATCCTCACTGCTGCGTCCAATGTTAGAAATGGGATCCCTGGCTGGCCAGGGCTTGCGCCAAAGTCAGTCAGAGACCCCCACTCCTATGTCAGGGCAAGGGAGTTACACGCCAAGATAACCCCTGCTCACCCTCTAGGTAACGTGGCGCGAGCAGCAAGGTTAAACTTGGAGGCGATGTGAGTTAAGTATTTGCGCACGCACCCCAGCAACAACACCCAAGGCCTACCACAAAGGAAACTCCTCACAAGGTTATATATAAAAATAGCCTTTGTATTACACGAAAACACATTAGATAAAAAACACACTTTACAATGTGCCAGGGGCACAGACAGAATTTACAGGGGATATTTACAAGACATGGCCACCTGGACCACTGTCAGGAATCAGCACTTTTAGAAGTAACACTTTTAAAAATAGCACTTAGAATATAAATCACTGTAGTACAAAAATAGAACTTGTAACACACAACCAGCCACTACTGGTACCAGGTGAGCATCACCTATGCAATCCTCACTATCCTAGGAGATCACACAAGGAACCTGGGCCTCGCTAGTACCACCTGTACTAGCAAGAAGGAAACCACCTAAGTATCTCTATACCTGTAGGGGTCCAAGGAAGGAAAGACATGATGCATCACAATACATTCAGAGGTGTAAAAGCCACATGATGCATAAAAACATTCAGCGGTGTAGAACAAGGCACATGATGTATTCTCAACACATTCAGAGGTGCAGAAACCACAATAGCGCAAAACTCACACTAGTCACCACCTGTGACTGTCTCGAGGCTCTCTGGCCTTGTTGGGGCTAGGACGCCCTGTGTCCCAGTGTCAGGGGGCCTAAACGTGGCAGCTGCCCACGAAGTGCTAGGCAGCTGTGTGAGACCAGGCTGGGCCAACGTGGGAGCCTCGCAGGCTCAAGAACAATGGTGGGGCGAACACGATGTGGGAGCCTCACAGGCTCTGCAGAAACAAAATGTCCCCCTGAGCCTCTCTGGGCTCTTAAAACAATGTGGGACTCAAGAGCCTCTCTGGGCTCTTCAAAACAACATTGGCGCCTGGAGCCTCTCTCCGGGCCCTAAGAAATGAATGTGACCCTCCAGAGCCTCACTGGGCTCTAAACAAACACTGTGGGCTGCCACTGAGCCACTCTGGGCTCGAATTATACCAAATTGCGCCCGAGCCTTGCAGGCTCTAAAGAACAATGCAGCCCGTCGTTGGAGCCCCCCCCTCTGGGGGCTCGAGATCACTAGAAGGCCCCTGGAGCCTCTCAGGGCTCTCCGACGATGGCGGCACTCACGTTGGAGCCTCGACGGGCTCGAGATACCCACAATGCCCCCAGGTAGGTTCCTGCAACCAGGATAGCACAGGGGGGAGGGGCGGGCACCGGCAATGTGCCCCGATGCCCTCCTCCCTTCGTCTGTACCCACGGAGTCCCCCCAGGCCCGGCTCCACTTACCGGGCGACTTCTTCCTGGAGTGCTGGACTCTTCTCCCACACCACGCGGGGAGCCTAGCTGGCGGTCACACGCAGGAGCACGGGGTCGGCTCCCGCTGCTTCCTGCTTCCGGGGCTGACGTCCTTCTTCCTCCTGGGCAGTACGTGCGGCCGGCGCCCCAGCCGCAATTAGGCCGCCATATCCCCGACGTCTTCAAGGACGCTCCTTCTGTTGCCGGGCAACCCTCCGTCCAGGCTGACTCTCGATAGGCTGGAGGGACAGCCAATGGCAGCGCGGCCCTGCAGACGAGCCCCCAGGCTATGGGTCGCGCTGCTGAGGCAGGCAGGAACTTTTTCTCGCCACAATCCGGGGTAGCCTCCCGGGAGGTGGCACTCGCTTGGGCGCAATGTCCCTGGCAGTGTGGGCACCTGCCAGGGGGCTCCCAGATCGGCAAAGAGCGGGGCAAATGCCGGGTGGGCACCGGCTCTCACCAATAAAGCGCTCCTAGCGCCGGATGCAAAATCAAGCGCTCGAAGCGCTAGAAGGGGATGAAGCGCTCCCAAGCGCTATAAATCAGAAAAGGGTCCAGAGAAAGTCCTTGTAGGCATTCAGGGGGGCAAGGCTGGGCCCACAGCCAGCACACTGGGTCTCCAGGCAGGGAGACACTCCAAGTGGCGGTCCTCTGGCCCAGCAGCAGCAGCAGCCCCCTCAGGATCCTGGAAGAGAACAATTTCTGTGGGGACACAGACCCATTTTTATACACCTAAATCCTTTGTTTGGAGGTGCAGGGTGGGGGAGAAACCAGTCGCAGCTGGTTTGGGAGTACCCTTGATGGCCCAACCACCCCTTTCTTTCACTGGCAGGGCTAGGGTCATCAGTCACACCACAGGGGGGCGGAGCCAGCATTGTGTGGGGAAAACCCAGCCCATCCAGGACACAGGTACACTCCTCCCACACATCACTTATGCTAATCTCACACTCATCACCTGGCAGACCCACCCAGCCTTCCTGGAGCCAGGCTCACCAGCCAGCTCCAGCCAATCACCCGCCAGGCATATTTTACTCTAATATGCCAACTCCTAGAAGTGGCACTTCTACATATGACACACTAATGCAACACACACCATTGCGAAGCATTCACTCTCACAAGTTCGCACATATCAGATTCGAACCTGTACACCCAACGCATCAGGCACTACCAGGGACACATACATTCCCCATGCATTCCTATGGGAGGGCAGGCCTCTCTCATCACATGCACTCAGAGTGCGCACGCACTTTCCACTGGGACACAGTGAAAGTGCGCAGAGCCCAAAAATCACCATCACCAGGTCACCATTACAAGCAAAAAGTCTAGGGGTGAACCTGCCAGAAGGGCCAAGTCCAACACAAACATTGAGAGCAGCTGACTGCTAAAAGTTAAGGCACCCATCTGAATTCACACTCACACAACTCTGACCACAAGATGCCAAGCACTCATCCCTCAAAAGAAGTCTAAATACTGTAGGAAGCCGCCTAAAGAGCTGTTCAACATCCTAAAGGAGCAGTCATTCATCCCCACCTATCAGCTCGATGAATACAGGTGCAATACATTTGCCAGGTATTTCCGAAACAAAATCACTGTACTAAGGAAAGCACTTGGTGCCGTCCCCTAGTAGAAGAAAACCTGCTACCCTCACTCCAAGGGACCTCTCAGGCAAATGTTGTTCCAGTAACTCAAAAAATCATTGAAGAAGTCATTACTGACATCAGGCCATTCTAAAACCCTTACAATCCCGTCCCTCCATTCATTGCCAAAGGACACAGTGATACCCTTACGACTCTTTTGCTAAATTGCTTTGACACGTCAATCTGGAGTTTTAATGTACCTGAACCTATGAACTCTAATAGATAAGACTGAAGGGAATCTTCCCAAATGGATCATTTTAGACTTCATACTTGTCTCTAAACTGGGTAAATATACACAGAAATGTGTGGCTATAAAAATCAACAAGCACATCAACAGCTGGTTCCTATGATTGTTCAGTCAAGATTGAGATCTGGGCACAGCAACAAAACACACTCCTTGAAGACTGCACACAACGCCTTTGCAAAGGGAGCACTTGCTTGTTAGTACCCCTTCACCTAGACTCATGATCGATCATAACATCCGTTTCACTCCGTATCTGAGGGTATTAGTTTTAAAAACACTGTTCTGTTCGAGTTCTACCTCACTAACCAATTTTAAAAGGTGAAAATCTGCAGCTCAACATAAAAACACACCTCACCTTTCAATGTAGGGCAAGGCCTTATATTGAGCCTATCCTTTCCAACCTCTCTTGAACCTTTGGGTGAGCTCCTGCATAAACCCAGTGTCTCCTTTGACCTTCCTGTGCCACCCGAAGATAACTAATCAGGACAGCCCAAACAACCCGCATGTCCAAAATAGAGATTTTGCAGAAACATATGAAACTAAAGCTCAGCTCACAAAAACACATTTCCTTGTTTTTTTTCCTCCTGAACAAATCTTGAAACTACTGACTGAGTAGACTGAAGGAACAACATCTAAATCCACCTCTTCATCTAAAACCCTATGTGTAATGCTATCCTTAAAACTCAACTTTTATACCCTTCTAACAACAGTTGAAAAAAACTTCAATTTTCTTCTCACAATCATACGCAACATTAGACTCTGTCTGCCCAAATCCAACCTGAAGGGGAAAGTTCAAGCCTTGGTCTTGTCCATAACTGGATACATCAGTGCTTTATTCACAGACCTCCATATGCTCTGGATTGCACAATTCAAACCATACCGCCATGCTGCTGCCCATCTCATCTCAAGGTGCAAAAACATTTGATCATTGCACTCCAGTCGTGTCATTGCTAAAAGGGATATTTCTAGAAACATGAAACATATACAAGACTGCATGTATCACATGCAAGGTAGTGCATGTGAATATCCTGAAATACTGCGCAAACAAAATCACCTTAGCTGGAGTAAGTAAAAGCGTAACGAGGAACACCTCCCTACACCTGACCTTCCTAAGTATAAGACCCAAATCACCAAGAAATTTACGTTTTCAGGCTAAGCTCCACAAGTTTGTATTTCCCTCGCAAGTATGATACACATCTATCCTTTAAAGTCCAGCATTTAGAAACATCTATTGGCTGCTTGGTGACCTACCTGTTCTTGATGTAGTTCAAATTACTTTTTAGATGAACCTGGCCCACCGGGTACGCTGTTGCATTCTGCTATGAGTTAGGGTTAGATTTAGGGTAATGGCTAGAGTTTAGGCTTTAGGGGAAGGGATAGAGTTTAGTTAAAGATTACTGTTAAAGTTAATAAACAGGTAATTTAAAGAGTGATGGTTAAAGTTAGATTTAAGACTACATTTAGCCTAGGGCAAAGGTTCATTTATGGTTAATGGTAAGGACTATAAGTAGGGCTCCCAGTTTTATGGTATTTATATTTTTATCATTTGCGTCCATATTTATTTTTTGCTAATTTTACCTGTATTTATCTATAGTTATTTTTTGTTTTGTGAAAAAATAAAGCTGAAATGTGTATATTTCTGCCTTTATTTAACCAGTTAATGTGCACTCGTGCTTGAATGCATGACAAGTTTCAATGGTATGTACGCACTCAGATAGTAAAATATGTACTTGTAAGAAAATAGGTACATTTTTGTATCAAGGTTGTGCAAATCAACTGCTGTTTGAGGCTCTTTATTAAAATCCCTATATTTTTGTAATCACTTTGCCTGTCAATCCCCACAGTTATTGTCCTGGCAGTCATGAATGACAGCATATAGAATCACTCCAAAACAACCCAATTTCAGTTTTTATCCACATTTAGAAATAAATACAGGCAGGAAAATACATGGTTTTCTGTCTGTATTTATCTGTAAAAATTAGTAAAAACGGAAAACAGGGAGCATTAACTATATGTTAGGATTTGGGCTGCTGCAAAACATGTATGTTGCAGCTGATTAATGTTAGCTTTGAATGAATACCACATTCTCCTCTTTGATCATTTGGATCATGCATGTGAAAAGTAACACCAATCTTGATGGCAAAAATATAATACGTTTTACCCAAAAATAGCACATCAAGTGTTTTGATAGTTCAAGGTTCCTCACTGAAAATGCAGAAACGTAAAAAAAAATGTCCTTATTATAGTTAATGGCAGAGCCAGAGCTCTCCTTCCCCTAATGGATGTTCCGTCACTCTTATGTAGTGTCACTGGACAGAGGTGTGATGTAAACCCCTGCAGCCCCTGTTGAGGGTGGCCTTCCAGCCCAATATCTCTGAGATTTGGGAGCATTATGGCCCCCTCACTGCCTTCACATGGAGCTCAATCATCTGCATTATGCCACTGACACTAAAATGACAGTTCTGTGACAAAGGCTGTTTCCACATAAACACTTTTTTGCTATACTGCCAAATAATTCACAATACGCTGCATGAATTGCAGATTTGAATGAGAAACATAGTTTCTGGATCAAATGGATTAAATGGATTAAATGCTGCACCCGAGCTGCAACTGTGTGCCAGCTACCTTGTAAAAGTTGAAAAGTCATATTTCAGCCCTTGTTTCTGAAGTTGTATGCCGGTGTAGCATTAGGACAAATATCGTCAGAGACAGTGTGTCCTACATATTACGAACAAAAACCTCATTACAGTGGGTGTTAGATTTTTTATATTAACTGCAAAGGGGTGATAATTTTGTGAAAAATATTTAAGACATATGGGCTTAAGTAAGAAAGGTAATTTATACTTTTGAGTACGTTTACACTTTTGAGTATACTACTTTTTGGTAATTGCGAACTCTGAGTGTGAGTTACTACTGAAAAAAAACAGTGTATTGTCAGTACTTCGTGGCAACACCCTCCCACAGAAAATAATGAAGGTTGGGTGAATTAAAATAAAACCCCATAGGAAACAATGTAAAATTATATTAAATCATTTAAAATGGTTAAAAATATAAGTTCAGTTTAAAAATAATTTATAAAAGTAGTACAAAGGTATTACTCAACTATAAAATATTTTAATAGCTTATTTAGAATTAAAAAAATAACTTTAAAAATAGCTGCTGCAGTGGAAAAATTATGAAAAGGTATTGCTTCATTTATAGAATTCATGATTGATATAAATAAATAAATGTGTGATGATTGAGTACACTTTTTAGATGTAAATAAGTCCCCCGAGCATTGCATTGCTGGCATTCCTGAGGAGTTGGTATGATACATCAAGCAATTAGTTAGAAGGATGTATGAGACAATTATTCCTCTGGGGTGGAGACAAAGACCACTTCCAGAAAGTTTGAATGAAGTGGGAATGAAAGGTGTGGCAGCCAGCTAACACGTTCTGTTGCCACACCATACAATGAGCACTAACGCAAAATATTAAATTCTATGCCTACATTGTCATCCTCTACAGGACATATATTATGGTAATTATGAATAGTTTTGGGCATGTTTCTTGGTGTTCCTGGTTGAGGGAAAATTAAGAAACAAATAAAATGATCATCACATTTTTCATTCGATATTCCATCCCTTTCTTACTGTAATATAATCTATTCCCTTCTTTCATCTTTGCTCTCCTTCACTTCTTCTTTTCTCAATCCAACCTTTATACAATCTCTTTATCTGCCTTCGCTTTCCTCCCTTATCTCTTCCTTCTTTCAGCCCGAATGAGCTCATGAATTGTTGCTACAATCCTCCATTTCACTGTTTCCTCTTTTATTCCTTTCATTCTTTTGAGTCCACCTCTCTCTATCCATCAGTGTTTTTCTCCCTCCACCCCGGTTTCCTCTCTGCTCTGGGCATTGGACGGATCATGGCAAGACTGGCCACCCTGCCCTCTATGGTATTTGCAGGATTGTCTAAAGTCTAGGAGGCTGCTTTCCAAGCTGGTTGGGCTGCCAAGAGCCAACCATGTCCCCAATGCAATGACTCCTCTCTAGTACATAACCTCCTGCACTGGGCTGTTTTGAACAGTTTTCCAGCCGTGGCAAGGGAGTTGCTTCTTTAAAACAAATTTATAGCTAATCAAACTGTTTGTTGGTCATTCATTGTACGCATTTAATCAAAGACCCTGATGGTTTAGACACCAGGGCCATATCATATATGTATCAGGCACACCTTTCACAACGTTCGCCCAACTCAAAGAAGGAAAATGTGACGTATTAGGATGAATGCGCTGCCCTCAAGACAGCTGCAAGCTCTCGCTGCCCTGGGACCAGCGCATTAATGTGAAAAATTGAGTGGCTGCTTTGAAGGCGCTCTGTGTTTCACAGTGCAGGTGGCAATTCACCTGCACTTTTAAGGGGGATTAGAGATGCCCTTGCAGGCATGTGTAGTGTGTGACTGTACCCACCCACAAGGGGATATCTGGGGGGTCCTTTGGCACTTTTAGGTGGTGCACTGTCAGTGCCCATCTTGACAGCTTCTTTGCCTCTGAGCCCGCGTCTGTAATATGGAGTGGGCACAGAAGCAAAGGGATAACCCCATTTGCATGGGGTCACGCTCCCATGCAAATGAGGGACCGCCCTCTGATGATATTGCTTTATGTACGCCAGTGCTATCGGTATTACAGAAGGGGACGCACAAGCGGCGCTCAGCCCGTTACGCCCCCGATGCACTTCTGTAATGCGGCCCCTGGTCGCCTCAAATCATGTGCTGTAGATTTAATTCTTTTGAGTCACGTAGAATGTCCGTAGCCCAACAGATGATTTGAGCTGTATGTTTTCACTGCACACTGTGGCTAGAGACAGGATATGTTATAAGTTTGATTGGACAGAGCACTGCCTTGTATTTCATGTCATCCAAGGAGAAGGCAGTAGGAGTGAGTGTTAATGCTTAAGAACTCTGATTGGCTGGACTGCGTCCACTTTTGATACGAAGTACTGATGACTTCAATCCTAATGCGTGGGAGGAGATGAGTTTTACTGGCATGAGGGCAGTTTGTACAATCAGTGAGGTGAGAAAGAGGTGAGGTGAGAATGCCAGACTCGGCACCCTTGGCACTGAGTATCTGCACCTACTTCAGGCTGCAGCATGTAGTGATTGCCTCTGAAGAAGGGGCAGGCGAAGGGGTGTGGAGGCTCTATTGTCTGTTTTGATGGAGTGGTTTATAGTACTTTAGCTTCAGAGAAATGTTTATTTGAATTAAGAAATGCTTGATTGCGAATAACAAGAAACATATTTATGAAACATTAATCTAAGCATAATTTACATAGTTTGAGGTATAACTTTCCATGTTTATGTTATGGATTAGTGGAAACTGGACCAGTCTCTTAAATGTTTACATCACTTATCCTGTGACTGAGTCCTATGCAGGGTGCTGCAAAAAACCACAAGGAAATAAGCCCTTTGTAGATTGTACCCTGCGACTGTATGAACAATGTTAAAGTTACCTTTTCAGATAAGGAGCCTGTGGACATTGATTGGAGGACAGGAGGCCTCACCTTTGTCCTTGGCAAGGTTCTAGGTTTCTCTCTGGTATTTTCTTCTTTAGTTTCACCAAATCTGTAAAAGAATGAGAGCAAGTTCTAACTTGTTTCATTTGTATTGCAAGAAACACGAAGGGTTACACCATTCAGAAGCTCTGTTCTGGTAAATATCTGAGAAATATGGAACTATGTGCATCCTTTTCAATGTTATCTTATCTCCACCTTTGAATTTACCCACTGACACCCTAATGTCTTTAATGGAGTTCCCAACATTACAATGTTCTAACATACTCCTAAGATTTTAAATGTGTGTTTAGTAATCTTCTAAATAACAATTAGAGAATATCTTGCTTCCTGACACATTAATAGGGCCACCTAACCAGCATTAACATACCTCAGAAACCCGAGGCATTCATGGAAACAGAAAGCCTGAGATAAAAGATTAGAAAATAAAAACTACAAAGAAAACAATTATGCACAGTTACCAATCAAAAGCCAGACTGGCCGAGATATAGGTCCTTTGGGTGGCATTTGTACACATTACAGACAAACTAAAGTGTTCTATTATCTATGGGGCACTAATCATTAGAACTCTAGTTCCATATAAAATGTTTTATTAATTAATACTTTCATTCTTCAAAAGTGGTAATTGTCAATAAAGAAATGTGAATAAGTCCACGTTATGAGCAATATAATCATATACCCAGATAACTGACAAATAAACAAATACTTGGTAAATACTAGCGACATGCAATGCACATTGCAAATAAGTGAAAGTGGAGCAGCAGCAGCACATGCCATAAACCGCATCACATTGAAGCAGCGCTGAATCCTGCCTCCTCTGGGTGGGCGACTGAGACATTCCCAGGGGATGTATGACGTTACAACGCATGCTTTTACCACGCATGCTGTTACAACGCAGGTTTTACTACGCATACCATTACAACGCATGACACTTAGGGGTGCTGGATAGTGAATAGTTTAATTTACTATTCCAACTCCAGTCCCCGTGGACACTAGGGAAGGTGTTGGATAGTAAATTAAACGTATTCCTTATCCTAGAGCGCCCCCCAGTGTAATGCGTTGTAATGGTTTTCGTTGTAATACTTGCGTTGTACCAGCACTGCGTGGTAAAAGTTGCGTTGTAAAGGATGTTTCCCATTCCCAGGGGATGGCCACTCTGAGCCTTGCTTAAAAGCTGTCATATGCTATATACTGGTGTAGTACTGATGCTAGACAGGGTGTCACTACCAAGATGCATGCCCTTTGTAGTGCCTAGGTACCGTAACCACAACATCCATTACCAGCCCTAGACCCTGCTGAAGGAAAGCCTACTCGAGAGGCTTAGGGAGCAGTCAAGGTATCTACGTGGAGTACTGTGCAGAATAAAGACGGGACTGTCAGGGCTTCAACTCCAAGTGCCACAGACCCTTGCAATGCTTTACCTCATGCAGCAACAGGCACTGCACAATGCAGCACTGCTGCAATCCCATACCGAGTCAGTGGCGTAACGAAACTTGAGGGGGCCACCTGCAAAGTACATGGAGGGGGCCCCATACTCTGGACCCAATCAGGGGCCCTTAGGCCAGGGGCCTGCAGGCCATGAACAGTGCCAGAGGGGGCCCCATGGAGCTCAGGCCCCCCTGCACCATGGAGGCTAATGTTACACCACTGTAGTGCGTGCTTGTCTACACCATTATTCCTCACACGCAGCACATGCGCCACAGTGGGACATGCAAGGATTATGGAAACCCGTCACTGCCACAAGGCGGGACGCCTCAAGAGAAAAAAGGATGAGCGAGCACGCGGAGTGAACGCGAGATGTACACTCTACTCTGTGGTTAGACAGAGGTGGCAGCCATATAACTTCAACCCCAACATCTTAACGGGCACTCCGTGGGCACAACTACCAAACACTTACCAGCAGTACAACATATCAACAGCGAAGACAGCTCACAGGGTCTGCTATGAAGCACATCACTCATGCCTCAAAAGAGAGCATCTAAAAGCACATCAGCCAAAGTTCCAACCCTTTTCTTCTGCGACACGCTCTGCGTTTAAGGGGGCGAGGACAGTTCTTACAACGTCTACGACATCTGGATTTGAAATTGTGGAGCAACCTCCCTATCTCCAGTCACGACCACCAGGACCACCAGTCCTTCACGAAGGTCCTTCAACCCTGGCTTCATGGGTGATATATCTTCCAACCCGGCCTCTTAGTTGTCACAGTACCAAGATCCTGTCTGTAGCGAATGCGCACTGTACAAATAATACAACAAATAAAAAATGAAACAATTACAGCAACAACTACAATTAATATGTATGAGACGATATATTCTTAAGTGCACAAAAGGCATTTAAGTGCTGCCAGCTGTACTCTATATCTACAACTGCATTTGAAGTAGTCATGTCATCCATGAAATACGACGTGATGTGATACATGATCTCATCCAAGTCAGTGATGACATCATTTGTGATGGCATCTGTGACATCATAGGTGCGGTAGCGAACAGCTGATCTGCGTGAGTTACGGCTGCTTAGCTCACAGCAACTGGTGAATTTTAAAAGTTTTTAGGTTTGAAAGACTCTTAATTATAATTTCCCTTCAACTGAAGCTAGTACTGCAATATACATGTGTATTGGATTAGTTTAATATCCATATTTATATTATGAATTGTTTTGCACCTCTGATGAACTGTATTAGCACTCTGTGGATGTGCGAAAAATGTTTTAGTCTGCTGTCGAACACTGCCAAGTTTCGGGAAAACCGCCAAATACATATTTAATTTTTATGCAATTCTACAGATTGCTTTTATAACTGTATATACTGTATTTGTTCTTTATTATTGTGCCTAGACAACCATTGTACTAATGCCAGCCCCTGTTAGACTGATATTCCCAAAAACAAACCTTTCACTGACATGAGTCACGGTGCTGTGTTCATAGGCATTGTTAGCAAGCGAGGAAGCTTGACTAATCAAGCTAGTTCTGCAACTTGTTTCTTCACCAGGTTTATTAACTCAGGGAGGATATTGCACCTCCTGGATTAAAGGTTCGGTAAGTGGCAGGTACACAAAGGTTATGTGAAATATCTTTTGTCAGGGAGTGGCTTATGCTGACTCATGACTGCACATAACAGGCGTGGCACTGCTAACAACAAATCTTGAATTTATCTACGCTTGGAACATACTGAACCCGATTCAATAGCTGAATTTTGCAGTTGTAAAGCAATACTACAGTAGTACTACTCACTACAAAATCCAATTCACAAACCTATGAGAGTACATTTTCACCTGCCCTATCTTTTCTATGGGGTGATCCTCACATGTGTAAGTTTACTACTTAGTAGTACATGCAGGAGGGACCGGGAGAATGGCTGGAAAAAGGGTCATACTAACTACTAGATGGGAGAGGAGGAGGGAGGAGTAAAGAGGGATTTGGGAATGGTTTAGAGAGTGAAATGCAAACCCTCCTCAAAAAAGAGTAAGCCCATTACTATTGATTTCTAAAGTTACTACAGCCAAAGGACCCAAAGTAACTGGGGTAATTCCAGCACCACACATTATTTTCTATGAGAGGGTGTTGCAGTATTTGTGGTTGGCCATGTGTGGTCATGGACTTACAGCCGCTCTTTTTTGGCAGCAGTACCTTACATTCATAAATCAGTCTCCACCTCTGTTTCTGGGTGTGAGACATGTGAGTCTACACTTTTTGAGTAACTTTACACTCGTAAATGGCGAATAGCCAAAAGTAGTAATGTTACTGAAAAGTGTAAGAGTAAAAGTATACGTGTAACTTGCTTACAATTGTATGGGTCTTATTATGAGTTTGGTGGTGTGGGAGCGGGACCGCCCGCTCCCACACCACCAAACATGTAGCAATTGCCTGCCAGATCAGGAGTTTTCTCCTGGTCTGGGTGGTGGTTCTTTGGCGTTCACAGGGCGGTGCCTATAAACTAGGCACCGCAATGGGAATGTCAATGGGAGTCGCTGCAGAGCATGGACTGCTGCAGTCCATGCCGTGCAGGTACTGGTGTGATGCACACAGGGGGGCACATTTGGTGCCCCCCTGTGTACATTCACATAACGTGTGGCACCATTGGGCCCTGTAGGGCCCCTTTTGTTTCTTTACGCCACACTTTTCATGGCAGTCACACCGCCATGAAAAGTGTGGCAGTGAGGACACTCGTAATATGTTTGGCATGGCCACAGCGCCCCACCAAGCATATTATGGCCTCAAGACAGCCACGCCACCGTTGAGGATCTCAGTTGCAGTGGTCCCAGGGCGGCCCGATCACCTTTGTCCTAATAGGGCAGTCGGAAGACCGCCTCTGCCGTGCCTCCTCAAGTCTGGCGGTCTGTGAACCGTATATGCCCCTTAGTTACCTTTGTGAGTAGAATGTATTGTTTTTCCGGGAAGAGGCTAGAAAATAGGTAGATTTGGTAGGTGTATACTTGTGCTCTTTAGCTTGAGATTCCTTAGCCAATGGGTAGACCACCCTCATAAATAGGAAATGGTCTATTTATATGATTGGCAGCTATGAAGACAGGAGGTCTGAGTTCATGTTGTCAAAGAGGTTGCGCGTGTGATTAGTTTTTGAGTCAGTTTTCTGTGCTCTCCGGTCCCACTGGTATCACAAAAGGCATCACAGAATTTTGGAAAGCTATGTACCCTCTTTTTGAATACACATTGTGAATTACGGCTACACAATGCAAGCTAATGTGACCTCATTTGCATGAGTAATGACCCGATGGAAGTGAGAGAATACCTTTGACCATACATTAGCGCCAATTTATGGGCACAGTCACAGAGGCAAAAAGGGCCTCAATGAATGTGCTAATAGTGCACTACCCAGGAGGACGTACACAATTAAACCACTGCCCTCACAGGTGCCTTTATGGAGGGCATACACAGGATTTGACTGACCTCCTGTGAATTGTCACATAGTGCAATTACAGACTATATTCCCTGTGTGTGAAGATCTAAAGCAACCCCTAGAAAAGCAGACCAGAGGTGCTCCTGCAAAGACACTGATATTAAAGCAGGATCCATGTTGTGTTTATTCAGACACGTCCCGCACCCCAGTTTTTGATTGGATCTTGAAGGTCCTCATGGTGTTGAGTGCAATCCGTGACTATCTGCAACTTCGTCCAACTTAATCGGCTCCCTCAGGGCCAATTCAGTGTTTGACTGCTGTGCGTTCTCTAGGGCATAAATTTAGTACAAGAGTTAGTACTTTTTTGGGCAACTGGCTACACAGCCCATGACTGTGACCAGCGAACTAGATGAGGGCGTGCACTGTTGAACGCTGCGGTGCATCACTACTGTAATACAGGTCCTTGGATGACATATTTGCTGATCCAGGTAAAAACAACCTATTCCCCTATGCTAGAGCTGAACTGTCAAGGAGAAATGGAACAAAGAAAAAATAGGGACTGATTTAGATTTAGAGATTTTGTAAAGAACATATGAGTACCGTAAACGGTTTCTTGGCGCCGTAAACAAGAATTTGAGATACTTTATTTGAACAAGAAGGTTTTTGAGGATTTTCTGAATAGCTCGATGAAGACTGTCTGTAGAGGTCTAGGTGCTGCCAGATTTTGTGACTGCAATAGAGAACGCTCTATCCCCCACTCTGAGGGGATGGGATTCGGGTCTCATCGAATGGGGTTGATTGTCAGATATGTGTGTTCGGTGGGTTTCGTGCCATACAAATGTCTTGCCAACAACGACACTACTGGGTTTGAGCTCCCAACAGCACAGCTTGCCACAAGCTAGTAATTATCAAAAGAAAATGCCCGTGCTGTTTATATGATTGATCACCTTATTTTTAGCTAAACATTAGAAATTAAAACAAATGTTTAGTTCGATCAAACAGATTCGATTTTATTTTAGTTTCTTTTTGTTTCGTTCATTTATTCATTTTTTTGTTTGGAAAAATTAAATTGAACCAAATTTATCTTTTAAGACCTTATGTACACAACACATGAAATCACATATAATTGAATATCTATTTACAATCGAAATTCAAAAAATGCATATCAACGTAATCTCACTCAAACAGTCAATCACACAACTTTCACACCACAATATATACAAGATATATCTAAGAACAGACAACAACAGAAAACATATAAATGATTTCCAAATTGAAATCAAATGAATTACAATTAAGCCATGAGTGATTCTTATATTTTACAGGAAACCATTGATATTTTCACGATTTTTAGTTCTTTTAAGGCTTATAGAGTCTACGCATTTCGAACTCATATAATTATTGAGTTCTCGTCAGGACCATCGTCTGTGAAAAGAAAAAGAGAAATTTTGGTGGTTTTTAAAAAAAGTTCTCTCTAACCCTGCTGCGCCCTTTCCTACTACAAGCGACTATATCTTACCTCTCAGTAAATTTCAAGACCAGAAGGGGTGCGGATGTCTCCGTCGATGACAACAACCATCTATTGTAGGAACATATATAGCCATCAATAAACTGCCATGTTTGATAAATACAACACGCCATTCAATCATACACTCTGAAATGAGCTTACTTGATATGGGGGAACACGGACCCGGCGTGTGTGAAGGCGGTCCTAATGTTAGTTGGTTCTGTACTCTGCATGTCTTGAACACAAAATCAGGTGATTCGGGGTGCATCCTTTCATGCCCAATGGTCATTGCCTTGAAGGGTTCTCTAGAATGAACTCCAAGCCTGTGTAGTTTTCTTCTGGCATTGGAAACCGACTCTGATTATTTTGATCGATATAGAAACCAGGTTGTTGGATTCTGCACTTGTTGTAACTGGTTCAGTCAGCATCACGGAGTGGCCATGAAAATGGTGTTTCCATAATTCATCCTGTACTGAATGATGGCATTTATGAAGGATCGGGGTTGGAAGCTGAGGGTCGATATAGAGAAAGGCTTCTCTCATTGGTTTTAGAAGAAAGAAACTCGACTGAGCGCCCTTGTGGAAGTGATGATGCTTGCCGAGTATTTTCCCAACAATTCAAACATTGAAAATGAATCTAGGCATGGTGGCCCTGGGCACAGTGTTAGTGAAGCGTAGAATAGCAATTCAAGGGGTGTCTACTATGGTCCCAAGACGATGTTTGGAAGAAGATGCAAAATGCAATAAAGTTTCATGCAAAAAAAGGTTTTACTGATACACAGATGACTTAATGCAGGAAGGAAATGTTTTTGTGGGTGCACTGCAGAATCCTGAAGCACTGACAAACATCTAATGACTCTGGGTCTCAAAATAAGACCCATACAGCCAGATTCATCATTGTCTCGTTTAGCGAGTCCTTAATAGCGATTATTAAGGAATCGCTATTAAGGACTTGCAAAACAGGATTCATGGAGGAATCGCAAAATAAATTGCGATTCCTACAGCTTCCTTATTTGCGATTAGCAAATTGCTAATCGCAAATAAGGAATAACTCCCCATTCATTCCTATGGGCCTAAAGGCAAATAATTGTGATTTTTCAAATTGCGATCGCATTTAAGGAATCTCAATTTGAGATTCCTTAAATGGTATTCATGAACCTTTGAAAAATTGCGTATTCGCTATTTTTTGCCGCTATTTACCGCGAAGTCTGACTTCGTGGTAAATAGCGAAAACTGAGAAAAAATGCACTTTTGTGCATATTTCTAAGTTGTATGTTACACACACACATGTCCTTTGGACATGTGTGTGCGCAACATCAGTCTACATTTTCATTTCAGGGGTGCTAGAGGGTGTCCTTTGGACACCCCTGGCACCCTTGAAATCGCATCCTTATTTGCGATTAATATAGCTGATAGTGTACTATGGGGCTCACTGAAGGACCCATAGTAATGCAAGGAGGTTATACTAGGGTCTCACTACAGGGCCCACACTAATGCAGAGGGGTTATACTATGGGTGTCTCTGAAGGACCCGTAGTAAAGCAGAGATGTTATACAATGGGTCTCAATACAGGACTCATAGTAATGGAGCGAGGTTATACTATGGGTCTCACTGTAGGACCCTTCGTAATGCAAAGAGAAGGTTATACTATGGGTCTCAATATAGACCCATATAATGCGGAGAGGTAATACTATGGGTCATACTGTAGGGCCCATAGTAATGTAGGGATGTTATACTATCGGTCTCACTGTAGGACCCATAGTAATGCAGAGAGTTTATACTATGGGCCCCACTACAGGACCCATAGTAATGGAGGGAGCTTAAACTATGGGTCTCACTGTAGGCACCATAGTAATGCAGAGAGTTTATACTATGGGCCCCACTACAGGACCCACAGTAAGGCAGGGAGCTTAAACTATGGGTCTCACTGTAGGAACCATAGTAATGCAGAGAGTTTATACTATGGGCCCCACTACAGGACCCATAGTAATGGAGAGAGCTTAAACTATGGGTCTCACTGTAGGCACCATAGTAATGCAGAGAGTTTATACTATGGGCCCCACAACAGGACCCACAGTAAGGCAGGGAGCTTAAACTATGGGTCTCACTGTAGGCACCATAGTAATGCAGAGAGTTTATACTATGGGCCCCACTACAGGACCCATAGTAATGGAGGGAGCTTAAACTATGGGTCTCACTGTAGGAACCATAGTAATGCAGAGAGTTTATACTATGGGCCCCACTACAGGACCCATAGTAATGGAGGGAGCTTAAACTATGGGTCTCACTGTAGGCACCATAGTAATGCAGAGAGTTTATGCTATGGGCCCCACTACAGGACCCATAGTAATGGAGGGAGCTTAAACTATGGGTCTCACTGTAGGAACCATAGTAATGCAGAGAGTTTATGCTATGGGCCCCACTACAGGACCCATAGTAATGGAGGGAGCTTAAACTATGGGTCTCACTGTAGGAACCATAGTAATGCAGAGAGTTTATGCTATGTGCCCCACTACAGGACCCATAGTGATGCAGGGAGGTTATACTATGGGTCTCACTGTAGGCACCATAGTAATGCAGAGAGTTTATACTATGGGCCCCACTACAGGACCCATAGTAATGGAGGGAGCTTAAACTGTGGGTCTCACTGTAGGAACCATAGTAATGCAGAGAGTTTATGCTATGGGCCCCACTACAGGACCCATAGTGATGCAGGGAGGTTATACTATGGGTCTCACTGTAGGCACCATAGTAATGCAGAGAGTTTATACTATGGGCCCCACTACAGGACCCATAGTAATGGAGGGAGCTTAAACTATGGGTCTCACTGTAGGAACCATAGTAATGCAGAGAGTTTATACTATGGGCCCCACTACAGGACCCATAGTAATGGAGGGAGCTTAAACTATGGGCCTCACTGTAGGAACCATAGTAATGCAGAGAGTTTATACTATGGGCCCGACAACAGGACCCACAGTAAGGCAGGGAGCTTAAACTATGGGTCTCACTGTAGGCACCATAGTAATGCAGAGAGTTTATACTATGGGCCCCACTACAGGACCCACAGTAATGGAGGGAGCTTAAACTATGGGTCTCACTGTAGGCACCATAGTAATGCAGAGAGTTTATGCTATGGGCCCCACTACAGGACCCATAGTAATGGAGGGAGCTTAAACTATGGGTCTCACTGTAGGCACCATAGTAATGCAGAGAGTTTATGCTATGGGCCCCACTACAGGACCCATAGTAATGGAGGGAGCTTAAACTATGGGTCTCACTGTAGGAACCATAGTAATGCAGAGAGTTTATGCTATGTGCCCCACTACAGGACCCATAGTAATGGAGGGAGCTTAAACTATGGGTCTCACTGTAGGAACCATAGTAATGCAGAGAGTTTATACTATGGGCCCCACTACAGGACCCATAGTGATGGAGGGAGCTTAAACTATGGGTCTCACTGTAGGAACCATAGTAATGCAGAGAGTTTATACTATGGGCCCCACTACAGGACCCATAGTAATGGAGGGAGCTTAAACTATGGGTCTCACTGTAGGCACCATAGTAATGCAGAGAGTTTATGCTATGGGCCACACTACAGGACCCATAGTAATGGAGGGAGCTTAAACTATGGGTCTCACTGTAGGCACCATAGTAATGCAGAGAGTTTATACTATGGGCCCCACTACAGGACCCATAGTCATGGAGGGAGCTTAAACTATGGGTCTCACTGTAGGAACCATAGTAATGCAGAGAGTTTATGCTATGTGCCCCACTACAGGACCCATAGTGATGGAGGGAGCTTAAACTATGGGTCTCACTGTAGGAACCATAGTAATGCAGAGAGTTTATACTATGGGCCCCACTACAGGACCCATAGTAATGGAGGGAGCTTAAACTATGGGTCTCACTGTAGGCACCATAGTAATGCAGAGAGTTTATGCTATGGGCCCCACAACAGGACCCATAGTGATGGAGGGAGCTTAAACTATGGGTCTCACTGTAGGCACCATAGTAATGCAGAGAGTTTATACTATGGGCCCCACTACAGGACCCATAGTAATGGAGGGAGCTTAAACTATGGGTCTCACTGTAGGAACCATAGTAATGCAGAGAGTGTATGCTATGGGCCCCACTACAGGACCCATAGTAATGGAGGGAGCTTAAACTATGGGTCTCACTGTAGGAACCATAGTAATGCAGAGAGTTTATGCTATGGGCCCCACAACAGGACCCACAGTAAGGCAGGGAGCTTAAACTATGGGTCTCACTGTAGGAACCATAGTAATGCAGAGAGTTTATGCTATGGGCCCCACTACAGGACCCACAGTAAGGCAGGGAGCTTAAACTATGGGTCTCACCGTAGGAACCATAGTAATGCAGAGAGTTTATGCTATGGGCCCCACTACAGGACCCATAGTAATGGAGGGAGCTTAAACTATGGGTCTCACTGTAGGAACCATAGTAATGCAGAGAGTTAATACTATGGGCCCCACTACAGGACCCATAGTGATGCAGGGAGGTTATACTATGGGTCTCACTGTAGGCACCATAGTAATGCAGAGAGTTTATACTATGGGCCCCACTACAGGACCCATAGTAATGGAGGGAGCTTAAACTATGGGTCTCACTGTAGGCACCATAGTAATGCAGAGAGTTTATACTATGGGCCCCACTACAGGACCCATAGTAATGGAGGGAGCTTAAACTATGGGTCTCACTGTAGGAACCATAGTAATGCAGAGAGTTTATGCTATGTGCCCCACTACAGGACCCATAGTGATGCAGGGAGGTTATACTATGGGTCTCACTGTAGGCACCATAGTAATGCAGAGAGTTTATACTATGTGCCCCACTACAGGACCCATAGTAATGGAGGGAGCTTAAACTATGGGTCTCACTGTAGGAACCATAGTAATGCAGAGAGTTTATACTATGGGCCCCACTACAGGACCCACAGTAAGGCAGGGAGCTTAAACTATGGGCCTCACTGTAGGAACCATAGTAATGCAGAGAGTTTATACTATGGGCCCCACAACAGGACCCACAGTAAGGCAGGGAGCTTAAACTATGGGTCTCACTGTAGGCACCATAGTAATGCAGAGAGTTTATACTATGGGCCCCACTACAGGACCCATAGTAATGGAGGGAGCTTAAACTATGGGTCTCACTGTAGGAACCATAGTAATGCAGAGAGTTTATGCTATGTGCCCCACTACAGGACCCATAGTAATGGAGGGAGCTTAAACTATGGGTCTCACTGTAGGAACCATAGTAATGCAGAGAGTTTATACTATGGGCCCCACTACAGGACCCATAGTAATGGAGGGAGCTTAAACTATGGGTCCCACTACAGGACCCATAGTGATGCAGAGAGTTTATACTATGGGCCCCACTACAGGACCCATAGTAATGGAGAGAGCTTAAACTATGGGTCTCACTGTAGGCACCATAGTAATGCAGAGAGTTTATGCTATGGGCCCCACTACAGGACCCATAGTGATGGAGGGAGCTTAAACTATGGGTCTCACTGTAGGAACCATAGTAATGCAGAGAGTTTATGCTATGTGCCCCACTACAGGACCCATAGTGATGGAGGGAGCTTAAACTATGGGTCTCACTGTAGGAACCATAGTAATGCAGAGAGTTTATGCTATGGGCCCCACTACAGGACCCATAGTAATGGAGGGAGCTTAAACTATGGGTCTCACTGTAGGCACCATAGTAATGCAGAGAGTTTATACTATGGGCCCCACTACAGGACCCATAGTAATGGAGGGAGCTTAAACTATGGGTCTCACTGTAGGCACCATAGTAATGCAGAGAGTTTATGCTATGGGCCCCACTACAGGACCCATAGTAATGGAGGGAGCTTAAACTATGGGTCTCACTGTAGGCACCATAGTAATGCAGAGAGTTTATACTATGGGCCCCACTACAGGACCCATAGTAATGGAGGGAGCTTAAACTATGGGTCTCACTGTAGGAACCATAGTAATGCAGAGAGTTTATGCTATGTGCCCCACTACAGGACCCATAGTGATGGAGGGAGCTTAAACTATGGGTCTCACTGTAGGAACCATAGTAATGCAGAGAGTTTATACTATGTGCCCCACTACAGGACCCATAGTGATGCAGAGAGTTTATACTATGGGCCCCACTACAGGACCCATAGTAATGGAGGGAGCTTAAACTATGGGTCTCACTGTAGGAACCATAGTAATGCAGAGAGTTTATGCTATGGGCCCCACTACAGGACCCATAGTAATGGAGGGAGCTTAAACTATGGGTCTCACTGTAGGAACCATAGTAATGCAGAGAGTTTATGCTATGGGCCCCACTACAGGACCCATAGTAATGGAGGGAGCTTAAACTATGGGTCTCACTGTTGGAACCATAGTAATGCAGAGAGTTTATGCTATGGGCCCCACTACAGGACCCATAGTAATGGAGGGAGCTTAAACTATGGGTCTCACTGTAGGAACCATAGTAATGCAGAGAGTTTATGCTATGGGCCCCACTACAGGACCCATAGTAATGGAGGGAGCTTAAACTATGGGTCTCACTGTAGGAACCATAGTAATGCAGAGAGTTTATGCTATGGGCCCCACTACAGGACCCATAGTAATGGAGGGAGCTTAAACTATGGGTCTCACTGTTGGAACCATAGTAATGCAGAGAGTTTATACTATGGGCCCCACTACAGGACCCATAGTAATGGAGGGAGCTTAAACTATGGGTCTCACTGTAGGAACCATAGTAATGCAGAGAGTTTATGCTATGGGCCCCACTACAGGACCCATAGTAATGGAGGGAGCTTAAACTATGGGTCTCACTGTAGGAACCATAGTAATGCAGAGAGTTTATGCTATGGGCCCCACTACAGGACCCATAGTAATGGAGGGAGCTTAAACTATGGGTCTCACTGTTGGAACCATAGTAATGCAGAGAGTTTATGCTATGGGCCCCACTACAGGACCCATAGTAATGGAGGGAGCTTAAACTATGGGTCTCACTGTAGGAACCATAGTAATGCAGAGAGTTTATGCTATGGGCCCCACTACAGGACCCACAGTAAGGCAGGGAGCTTAAACTATGGGTCTCACTGTAGGCACCATAGTAATGCAGAGAGTTTATACTATGGGCCCCACTACAGGACCCATAGTGATGCAGGGAGGTTATACTATGGGTCTCACTGTAGGAACCATAGTAATGCAGAGAGTTTATATTATGGGCCCCACTACAGGACCCATAGTAATGGAGGGAGCTTAAACTATGGGTCTCACTGTAGGAACCATAGTAATGCAGAGAGTTTATGCTATGGGCCCCACTACAGGACCCATAGTGATGCAGGGAGGTTATACTATGGGTCTCACTGTAGGCACCATAGTAATGCAGAGAGTTTATACTATGGGCCCCACTACAGGACCCATAGTAATGGAGGGAGCTTAAACTATGGGTCTCACTGTAGGCACCATAGTAATGCAGAGAGTTTATACTATGGGCCCCACTACAGGACCCATAGTAATGGAGGGAGCTTAAACTATGGGTCTCACTGTAGGCACCATAGTAATGCAGAGAGTTTATACTATGGGCCCCACTACAGGACCCATAGTAATGGAGGGAGCTTAAACTATGGGTCTCACTGTAGGCACCATAGTAATGCAGAGAGTTTATACTATGGGCCCCACTACAGGACCCATAGTAATGGAGGGAGCTTAAACTATGGGTCTCACTGTAGGAACCATAGTAATGCAGAGAGGTTATGCTATGTGCCCCACTACAGGACCCATAGTGATGCAGGGAGGTTATACTATGGGTCTCACTGTAGGAACCATAGTAATGCAGAGAGTTTATGCTATGGGCCCCACTACAGGACCCATAGTGATGCAGGGAGCTTAAACTATGGGTCTCACTGTTGGAACCATAGTAATGCATGGAGTTTATGCTATGTGCCCCACTACAGGACCCATAGTGATGCAGGGAGGTTATACTATGGGTCTCACGGTAGGAACCATAGTAATGCAGAGAGTTTATGCTATGTGCCCCACTACAGGACCCATAGTGATGCAGGGAGGTTATACTATGGGTCTCACTGTAGGCACCATAGTAATGCAGAGAGTTTATGCTATGGGCCCCACTACAGGACCCATAGTGATGGAGGGAGCTTAAACTATGGGCCTCACTGTAGGAACCATAGTAATGCAGAGAGTTTATACTATGGGCCCCACTACAGGACCCACAGTAAGGCAGGGAGCTTAAACTATGGGTCTCGCTGTAGGCACCATAGTAATGCAGAGAGTTTATACTATGGGCCCCACAACAGGACCCACAGTAAGGCAGGGAGCTTAAACTATGGGTCTCAGTGTAGGCACCATAGTAATGCAGAGAGTTTGTACTATGGGCCCCACTACAGGACCCACAGTAAGGCAGGGAGCTTAAACTATGGGTCTCACTGTAGGCACCATAGTAATGCAGAGAGTTTATACTATGGGCCCCACTACAGGACCCACAGTAAGGCAGGGAGCTTAAACTATGGGTCTCACTGTAGGCACCATAGTAATGCAGAGAGTTTATACTATGGGCCCCACTACAGGACCCACAGTAAGGCAGGGAGCTTAAACTATGGGTCTCACTGTAGGCACCATAGTAATGCAGAGAGTTTATACTATGGGCCCCACAACAGGACCCACAGTAAGGCAGGGAGCTTAAACTATGGGTCTCACTGTAGGCACCATAGTAATGCAGAGAGTTTATACTATGGGCCCCACTACAGGACCCATAGTAATGGAGGGAGCTTAAACTATGGGTCTCACTGTAGGCACCATAGTAATGCAGAGAGTTTATACTATGGGCCCCACTACAGGACCCATAGTAATGGAGGGAGCTTAAACTATGGGTCTCACTGTAGGCACCATAGTAATGCAGAGAGTTTATGCTATGGGCCCCACTACAGGACCCATAGTAATGGAGGGAGCTTAAACTATGGGTCTCACTGTAGGCACCATAGTAATGCAGAGAGTTTATACTATGGGCCCCACTACAGGACCCATAGTCATGGAGGGAGCTTAAACTATGAGTCTCACTGTAGGAACCATAGTAATGCAGAGAGTTTATGCTATGTGCCCCACTACAGGACCCATAGTGATGCAGGGAGGTTATACTATGGGTCTCACTGTAGGAACCATAGAAATGCAGAGAGTGTATGCTATGTGCCCCACTACAGGACCCATAGTGATGCAGGGAGGTTATACTATGGGTCTCACTGTAGGCACCATAGTAATGCAGAGAGTTTATACTATGGGCCCCACTACAGGACCCATAGTAATGGAGGGAGCTTAAACTATGGGTCTCACTGTAGGAACCATAGTAATGCAGAGAGTTTATACTATGGGCCAAACTACAGGACCCACAGTAAGGCAGGGAGCTTAAACTATGGGTCTCACTGTAGGCACCATAGTAATGCAGAGAGTTTATACTATGGGCCCCACAACAGGACCCACAGTAAGGCAGGGAGCTTAAACTATGGGTCTCACTGTAGGCACCATAGTAATGCAGAGAGTTTGTACTATGGGCCCCACTACAGGACCCACAGTAAGGAAGGGAGCTTAAACTATGGGTCTCACTGTAGGCACCATAGTAATGCAGAGAGTTTATACTATGGGCCCCACTACAGGACCCACAGTAAGGCAGGGAGCTTAAACTATGGGTCTCACTGTAGGCACCATAGTAATGCAGAGAGTTTATACTGTGGGCCCCACAACAGGACCCACAGTAAGGCAGGGAGCTTAAACTATGGGTCTCACTGTAGGCACCATAGTAATGCAGAGAGTTTATACTATGGGCCCCACTACAGGACCCACAGTAAGGCAGGGAGCTTAAACTATGGGTCTCACTGTAGGCACCATAGTAATGCAGAGAGTTTATACTATGGGCCCCACAACAGGACCCACAGTAAGGCAGGGAGCTTAAACTATGGGTCTCACTGTAGGCACCATAGTAATGCAGAGAGTTTATACTATGGGCCCCACAACAGGACCCATAGTGATGGAGGGAGCTTAAACTATGGGTCTCACTGTAGGAACCATAGTAATGCAGAGAGTTTATACTATGTGCCCCACTACAGGACCCATAGTGATGCAGGGAGGTTATACTATGGGTCTCACTGTAGGAACCATAGTAATGCAGAGAGTTTATACTATGGGCCCCACTACAGGACCCATAGTAATGGAGGGAGCTTAAACTATGGGTCTCACTGTAGGAACCATAGTAATGCAGAGAGTTTATACTATGGGCCCCACTACAGGACCCATAGTAATGGAGGGAGCTTAAACTATGGGTCTCACTGTAGGAACCATAGTAATGCAGAGAGTTTATACTATGGGCCCGACAACAGGACCCACAGTAAGGCAGGGAGCTTAAACTATGGGTCTCACTGTAGGCACCATAGTAATGCAGAGAGTTTATACTATGGGCCCCACTACAGGACCCATAGTAATGGAGAGAGCTTAAACTATGGGTCTCACTGTAGGCACCATAGTAATGCAGAGAGTTTATACTATGGGCCCCACAACAGGACCCACAGTAAGGCAGGGAGCTTAAACTATGGGTCTCACTGTAGGAACCATAGTAATGCAGAGAGTTTATACTATGGGCCCCACTACAGGACCCATAGTAATGGAGGGAGCTTAAACTATGGGTCTCACTGTAGGAACCATAGTAATGCAGAGAGTTTATACTATGGGCCCCACTACAGGACCCATAGTAATGGAGGGAGCTTAAACTATGGGCCTCACTGTAGGAACCATAGTAATGCAGAGAGTTTATACTATGGGCCCCACTACAGGACCCACAGTAAGGCAGGGAGCTTAAACTATGGGTCTCACTGTAGGCACCATAGTAATGCAGAGAGTTTATACTATGGGCCCCACAACAGGACCCATAGTGATGGAGGGAGCTTAAACTATGGGTCTCACTGTAGGCACCATAGTAATGCAGAGAGTTTATACTATGGGCCCCACTACAGGACCCATAGTAATGGAGGGAGCTTAAACTATGGGTCTCACTGTAGGAACCATAGTAATGCAGAGAGTTTATACTACGGGGCCCCACTACAGGACCCACAGTAAGGCAGGGAGCTTAAACTATGGGTCTCACTGTAGGCACCATAGTAATGCAGAGAGTTTATACTATGGGCCCCACAACAGGACCCACAGTAAGGCAGGGAGCTTAAACTATGGGTCTCACTGTAGGCACCATAGTAATGCAGAGAGTTTATACTATGGGCCCCACTACAGGACCCACAGTAAGGCAGGGAGCTTAAACTATGGGTCTCACTGTAGGCACCATAGTAATGCAGAGAGTTTATACTATGGGCCCCACAACAGGACCCATAGTGATGGAGGGAGCTTAAACTATGGGTCTCACTGTAGGCACCATAGTAATGCAGAGAGTTTATACTATGGGCCCCACTACAGGACCCACAGTAAGGCAGGGAGCTTAAACTATGGGTCTCACTGTAGGCACCATAGTAATGCAGAGAGTTTATACTATGGGCCCCACAACAGGACCCACAGTAAGGCAGGGAGCTTAAACTATGGGTCTCACTGTAGGCACCATAGTAATGCAGAGAGTTTATACTATGGGCCCCACAACAGGACCCATAGTGATGGAGGGAGCTTAAACTATGGGTCTCACTGTAGGCACCATAGTAATGCAGAGATTTTATGCTATGTGCCCCACTACAGGACCCATAGTGATGCAGGGAGGTTATACTATGGGTCTCACTGTAGGAACCATAGTAATGCAGATAGGTTATACTGTGGGCCCCACTACAGTAAGAAAGGGAGGTTATACAATGGGTCTCACTGTAGGACCCATAGTAATGTCGGGGCTAAGTCCAAAATAGGTGACACAGTGAGGGTTTGCCTAGATGCAAGTGTGACAACAGGCCACCCTCTCCCCAGAGGAACCATTATGCACTATTAATGCATTGTATGAAGAGAAAAATAAAGAACACCAATTAAGTGTTAAACTTGTGTATTTTTCACAATGTGGCATGTCATGCAAGTAGTGTGTTTTCTGTGATTAAACATACAGGAGTAGTACCAAGGAACTAGGTTCCCATGGTCCTGAAGAAGAGTCATAGGAGCACGGCTTGAAACATGTTGACCTACAAATCTGATATTTGTAAAATGCAAACTACTCACCCTTATGGGTCTCAAGGCTCTGGGGGCCATCATGGAAATTAAGTGAGCTATTGCCCTGAGTCACATGGTGCTGCGCTGATCTTCCGCCGGAGCCAGGGATCAAACCGTGAGCCCTGTGCTCCGAAGTCAGCTGCCCTGGCTGCTGCACCACACCTCTCAACCTATAGGATCACAGTTACATTACCAACCTTGCCTTCCTAACTACCCCCTATTTTTTACTCAAACTGACTATAGGCAGGAATAAAATAAATATACCTACTAGCCAGGTATTTTTTACATGGCACCTTTCTCCACTCCCCCCCTTTTTTATAAACACCTTCTTTATCATCATATAAAGACCAGCAAGTGTTCCCACATAGGTCGTAGGTCGCAGCACGCCCGATCCACAGCGGATCGGGATTGACCCGATGATGAAGCATGTTACTAAGGGGTAACCCTGGTGGGTGAGGGTTTGACAAGAAAAACATAGTTTCTTCTGACACAAGAGAGTTATCAGGTTCACAACTACTGGGTTCTCTGTTTTTGATATAATTCTTTGCTATGTAACCAGGACCTGCGCATTTCAGATGTGGGCTCAGATTCTGAGATGCTGTGAGAAAGTTATTTTTATGCAAACTGGACTTCTTGCAAATAACAATATATTTTGAATTGAATACCATGGGAGAGGGGGAGTCAGTGTATCTCTCTAAAGGTGGAGGGTCAGTGGCCTGTGCTCAAACTCCTGGTTATTCCTTTAGATGGCTAGTTAAAGCAGAATGACTGTAAGTATCTGCTAGTGACGGGAGGGAGGCTGGATGAACTGGATGGGAAGGGCCTATATGGCAGTTTGCACAGCGCAAGAGTGCTAGTGACCTGGTGGGTGGATTTTCATACTTAATGCTGGGCTGTGCTCTGTAGAGTGCCACTGAAGGAGAAACGCTCTAGAAATCCTGCTGCTTCTACTCCATGACAGCAGTTTGCCCTCAAAGGGCTCTTCCTGGCAAGGTTCTCACAAGGCCTAGGGCAGGACTGAGTGGGTATCTGAAAATATAGACATCTATTCAAGCAGTAGTTGAATCCTAAGTGACTGGCAGATGTTCATGGGGGACAGCTTAGCCCCATCCTCTTAGCAGAATGTGTTGGTTTGGACCATTTGGCAACATGTTGCACCAGAGTTCTTAACCCCTTAAGTGCTGCTGACGGCCAATGGTCGTCAGCAGCGCTACCTCCCCAGTGCTGCGCACGACCATTGAACGTCCATTCAGCACTAGTTCTAATGGACAGCGCAGCACTGGGGAGAAATGTTTACACGCAGCTAAGGTGTTAATGCCATCAGTAAACAGGACAGCTTGCTGTGTCACAATAGTTGGGAAACCAATATTTTGGGTAGATATAAGAACCATGTTGCACACTAACTCACCCTGGGTGGATGCTAGTCCCATGTCTGGCAATAGGCCAATAGTAAGCCTAGGCATATCTCAGCTTGGAAGTTATTGCTCCTCAATTCTGGTTATCTCTTCAGCTAAATTCATAGTAATAGTGTCCATCAGGGCCTTTGGGGCCCTACATTACCCATCCCTAAATACCGATCTCTTTTTGACTGTAAGAATGGGGAACGGGTAAGTGGACGTCACTAGGAGCAGCACCAAGATAGCCTGTTGATGCATTGTGCGAAGAACAGAGTGTTTCAGAGGGTCAGCTGTATATCACTTTTGATAAAGTAGAACTGGAGAGGTCACTAGGACATGCATTGATGCATGCTACATGTAAGTTTACATATATATAGGATGATCCAATAACAGGTCTGGTAGGTCTGGTTGTTCCTATTCCTCTGGAAGTATTTCCCAATGTTCCCACATTGGAATGGTAAAGTGCACCCATGTGCATAAACCCAGTGAAAGGTAGCTATGGCTGTAGTTATTGGGAGTTGCATTTCCAATGTGAGAACATCCATGAAGTGCCAGTAGAATGTATGTGCTCTTATTGGGGGACAACATTCTCTCAGACCCGCAGAAATATACTCTTGGTTGGCATGGGTTGCACCACCACTGGGGCAGAGAAGGGTACCCCGCCTACCAATCTTCATCTGTATGAACTATTGCTTAGCTTGTAAAAGAGATTTTATGTCTGAAAAGTTAAAGATAGAAGCAAATAGGTATAATGTGATTCACTGGCCTTTCGCAAGTACAAGTGTCTACTTACACCCTTTAGTTTCTTCAGCATAGGGGGAGGTATAAGGCAAGTACATTCACCATGAGCTTGAAAATAATACATTGTTTATAAAGGAATAAATGCAACTTTGAAATCCCAACAAGTTCTTCTAACCTTCATCTAGGAAGAAGGGCATAGGTACTGGTCCTCACAAACCATCCAGCACCCACTCCTCTTTACAGATTTGTATTCTTTATTACTTATGCCAGGGTAGATGGTTACTACATCTGAATTTTGAAGACCTCTCTTATAGCTCTCCGAAAAAGCAGTGGGGCAGCAAACTCGTGAAGCTGCACAACAATCTTAAAACGCCAAACTTGTGTAGGTCTCTCCTTGGACTAATACTGTCATTTCAAACTTTATTTCTTATACAGTGATATATACTGCTGCTTCTCATTGTGAAATATCTGTTTAATTGCCATGCATCATTTATCTCATTAATTGAATAACTAGTACGATCTTGTCATTGTCTTTGCAAAATAAAAAGTAGGTTCTCACCCTGTTGCTACTTTATAGTATCTCAGGTCCATGGTCAATTATTTTTTAAATAGAAAGTGGAGTCGGCCATTATGGAATTCAGACTGGTGGAAATTGGCAATAATATGGAACTCCCTCCAGTAAAAGCCAGCAGAGCTCAGGCAGGTCAAATTGCAGGTACAGGCCTCAAGCAGCAGGGCAGGCCTCTGAAGAACAAGGCAGGCCTCAAACAGCAGAACAGTCCTCTAGTAGAAGCAGAACAGTCCTCTGAAAAACAAGGCAGTGGCCTCAAACAACAGGGCAGTCCTCTGAAGTACAAGGCAGTCCTTCTGGAGTCTTCCATAAGTCCAGGAGTGTACTAAAGATTTGGTCCAAGGGTCCAATATTTTTAAACCTGGGGCTACCTTTGAAGTGGGAGAAACTTCTAGAATCACCCCCACATCTGGAATGTCCTTCCTCCCTGGCTCCAAGAGGTCTAGGGTGACAATGGACTGGTGTCAAGTTCTTTGCGAGTGTTCTGAAGCAACCCCTTTGGAATGTAAGTAGGGCCCATCCTGTCGACATGTAGCCCCCTTTTGTCTCACTATCTGGTAAGAATACACAAAAGTCAAATAACACCCGATCATGTGACCCAGGACACACACTACGGGCACTAAGGGCCCTATTACGATGTCAGTTGGTGAGCCTCCGACCACTCATCGGAGGCTTAACGACCGACATCATAGGTTTAAAGTCCGACCACCTAATTACAATGTAAGCGGTCGGAGTTTAAGCCCACTGGTCAGACCGACTGTCAGAGGCAGTACGTAATCCCCTATGGACGGCGTTTCCCTGTGGGGATTATGATGTCTGTTTCCGACAGGCTTTTCATGTTGGGCTTTCTGACATGAAAAGCCTGTTGGAAATCGAGTTTGGGGGGGCCCTAGCAGGGTCCCCATGCCTCAGAGGCCTCCAGGTTGGGGGGTTCCTATGGCAGACCCCTGTTAATCCCTTCACTGCAGTGCAGGGATTAAATAAAACTCCAATTTGCCAGCGGTCGGTTTCCAACCACAGCCCAAGCTCCGTTAGAGAAAGGGGAGCTTTTGACCACACAACCACAGCACAAGCTCCCTTTAGAGAAATGGGAGCTTGTGACCCCACCTTGTGCAGTCGCATCGTAATTGCGATGTTGGGACCGCCAACAGGAGGTCAGTCAGTGCCGAGACTGCGGCATCGTAATGAGCCCCTAAATGATTAGGGAAAAGAAAATGCCAACTTTCTAAAAGAGGTACTAGCAGAACTGTGACATAAAATCTGACGTTACCATTAGTGGAGAAGTGTGGCTCAGGGGTTAGAGGCGGCAGACCCGGAAGCTGAGATTGGTTCTGGACCAGGGTTCAATTCCCCGCCTCGGCGGGTCTTGGGCTCAAAAATTCCACGGACTCGATAATTCTCGTTCCGGTGCCTACTCGACTCACGGGTTCACACTCTGCGACTCTGGGCAATAGCTTGCTTAATCTCCACTACAGCCCCTCGCGGCGGGATGCCTGGCTTTCACCTTGTGGATACCCTGCTGGGGTTATCTCACAGGGGAATACCAGGATGGGTTCCCAAGGCAAGCGCCTTGATGCCTTCGGGTGATACGTGCGCTATATAAATCGCAATACATTTACATTTACATTTACAAAGAGGGTCTTACATTATAACTCATTTGAGTGCAAACATGACAATCCTACCTGCTCACAATCAAACGTTATCACTTGTTAAATGTAACTAGTTACCCCAGGATTATCCTATGGGGGTGGAGGTAGGACTAGCAGTACTTAAAAACAGATTTGTGAGTTTTTCACTCCAAGAACATGCAAAACTTAAAAGTACAAGTCCAACTTTTTGAATACATTATACGATGCCCTATGGTCTCTCCAGGGCCCACCTTAGGGGTGACATATGTATTAAAAAGGAAGGTTAAGGCTTGGCACAAAGTTTATTTTGCCAGGTCAAATTGGAAGTTTAAAACTGTCCACAGGCTGCAATGCTAGGTCTGAGACATGTTTTAAAGGGCTACTTAATTGGGTGGCATAATAGGTGCTGCAGACCCACTAGTAGCATTTAATTTACAGGTCTGGGTACATGTTGTACCACTTTTTACTTGTAAGCAAATTAAGTGTGCCAATCAAGTGTGGGCCAATTTTACCATGTTTCAAGGAGTAGACACACGCACTTTAGTACTGGTTACCAGTGGTAAAGTGCACAGAGTCCTACTGCCAGTAAAAATGTAACCAATTGGGAGGTAAGTAGGCAAAATGTTTAGGGAAAGACCACCCTAAGGGCTGTCCGGTCTAACAATAACTGATTACATTTCAAGACTCAAAGTTAAGCAATAACAATTGTTATCATTTCCCAACTTAAATATAGTAACATAGGGATTCATAGATACATCTCATCTGCATGCATTGAACACATTTTAATTGTATTATGTCTCTGTTAAGTGTGTTGTATTATTATTGAGGTACTTTGTGTCTTGTGTACCCTGTGGCACAACTTTAGAGGCGAACTGTGTAAGTAGTGACACAACAATATGTTCCTACCGGTGTAGGCATTAAATACTCAGTAATCTTAAAAGCTGTCTGTAAACCTACGAATTTTAGCTGTAAATAAATAATTTAGCCACATTTTTTGAAAGAGTATTCTTGAAGGAGAAGCCATTATGGAAATGCTAGATTCACTCAATATGCTCACTGGAGCCTTACAATATGCAGTTGTATCTAAACACTTTTGAGGGTTACTTTTAGCTCGCAAAAAGCCCTAAACAAACGAGACGAATGAATAGGAAGAACTGACTCTAAATTATTTAGTACCAACACTGAGATACCATCTACTCACATTATACCCCTACCAAGTACTCCCTCTTATCGACCAGCCAATCAGATGTTCTACGTTTGCAAATATGCTATACTTCTTCTTCAGAAGAACTTCAACATTAATTATGAGGCCGCAAAGGATCCACACAAATTGTCACAACTTTAGGACCCTTTCACCATTGGGTAGACAGGTTCAAACCTAATCTCTTCTGGATTAATTCATGTAAGGAAGTGGAGTGAATTAGTTGTTAAACTCTGGTTTCTTGGGTACTGGTGTGCCCCATCCTTAATAAACAATCAACCATAGTCTCACTTCAAATTTACCTAGGTTGTTCCCAACCAATTCAGAATAACAACGGGGCTTGTCCAGCAGTTCTGTATTTCTCCATTATAACAGAGTGAACCTCAAGTGGGCAACCCAAAAGTGTGTGAGGATGTCACTGTCCCTGGGCACACAATCAATCTGGAAACTTTGAATAATGACAGAGGGGAGTCCTCATTCTCCTATGTGCACAAAAATCTCAATTACAAAACTGTTGTAAATATATGAAAAGATCTAACAATAAAAAATGTACAAATAAGACTGTTCAAAAGATTATTCCTCCAAACAGAAGCTTTATGAAGAAAGCAAAGCTAAAAGTGCCGGCCAAGCAGACATTTCTGTTGTCAGTATTAGTGGTGAAATTGGTAGCTTAGGGTTGGAAAGAGGTCTTATCTGCCATGAGATGCTTTGAGTGTCTCAGTGGGCTAGAGTTGGACTCTGTAACCTCAAGCAGAGTCATTCCTCCAGTATCTTACCTGTCCTCCTCCAGATGGCTGATGGACTCAGTGAGTAAATGCATGCTCTGGTCACTGGGTGGCGAGGAGCCTGGGTGATGGTCTTCACTCTCATATCCATCCCTACAAGTGTCGCCTGGAGAAACACAGAAAAGAGCACAAATCATTAGGATTAAAATGCAAACTTTTTGGGAATTTTTATGAAGACATTGACTCAAATATATTACACTCTTACGTATATTAAATTATATCAAAAGCACATGTGGAAATTTAAAATTCCAATTACTTCCCTGTCCCCGAATGGCTGTCAACATGGGTCTCAGTATTTCTTTGGGGTGGGGAAATAATGGGGATTACAAGATTTTGGTGAATACGTATCAGAATAAGTCTTTCTGTGCTGATTCACTCATGTTTACCTAGGACGTTCGCCAACAGGTTTCGGCTGATTTTTTTGTGAACTTCTATAACTCCTGTTTATGACCACCCATAGTGAGGGTCCTAATAGGCAAATATGCCTCTAAATAAAACAGTCACCTACTGCTGTGTGACTCTACAACATGAAGCAAATGGCAACGTTCTTGAGGGCACGTTCCTACATATAATGTTTGACAAAGATAAATTACAGGATATAGTAGTAGATCCCTATCCAATAGAATTAATCACTAAACAATAGACTATTCTCCTATATCCAATATATAACGTGCGCTATATTATATGAAACACAAAAAGCAATGGAACAGATCACTTTGATCCCTGTCATTGCGAGTCCCAGAAACGAAAATGGTGCCCAGATTCCAAAAGCTCGATGGAGGTCGGAAAAACGATACTAAAGAGCGATAGTTAAGCATATAAGATAACATACATGTGTCATACAGAACCACGTGTACTCGGCTACGGTTAATAGTTTTCGTTAATATTTTGACATGCTATGCCATATGAATACCTTACAGAGATCTGAAGTTTGTCAATAGATGGACTTGCCAAATTCCTATAAAATGTACCATTTTTAAATTTGATATTATTGATAATAATTGTATCTGATTGTTAAAGCATGCCAGTAGAAAGTTCAATGTCCTCTCCTGTTTCCTCTCGATGTCTTCCTGCCCATCCTAACCAGACCTAAAATAAGTGCCCTTATTCCTACACTGCTCATTACCAGATAGACAGTCAATCAGTACCTTTCCTGGCTGATGGTCAATTCGAATCTCGTTACCCTAGTGTTGGGTCACCACCAAGCTTCATGTCGTCCTGGACTTTACAGGTGCATTTTTAGCTGATGTGTCGTCTGAATGGTTCAAAGGAAGAAAGACGACTACAACTCCCAGAAAACATCTGGTTGCCATGAATCTAAGCTAGGTGTCCTAGTGACATTGAGCGAGGTGTCAAACTCTACAGAACACAAACTTGGTGGTACGTATAAACGGAACAATCTCATAATCCTAGAGAAGACACAGGCCTCTCTCTGTAGGCGCTATTTACTGCAGCTGATAAATAATAATACCAGGGGGTAAGTTACCTATTACAAGTTTGACTGGAATAATATTCAGATGTTGGTGTTGAATGCACCTAAATCCACATGGTACGGTAAATAACATACATATTAGCACGGCTAAATATTGGCAGGTTTGACCTACCAAAATTTAAATAAGCTTGAGTTATTTAACATAACCGATAATTATCGGACAGCTTAAATACCTTTTAACTGATAATTCTGAACCATAGAGAGGGTTTTACGCATAGGTTGGGGTTAACCGACCCACTCGTCAATAGGCTGATAGACCGAAAGCATTGCAGGCCGTCAGGGCTCTCCAAGTACAAACAAATGAACGGACAAGGCTAGCTGCCTATGGCTTGGTCAGCTGCGGTTACCACCTCTGTTGTCCCTTACAGACTTACTTGGTCCATGATCAGGGACACCTACTGCACTAGTGTGGTGAGCCATTAGACCTTCCACGGTCTGAGGACGCTCTGGCAGCCATTTTACCGCACAGTACCTTAGAGGCATTTACTGGTACAGTCGCTGAGGGGCGTTTCGTAGACGATTTGAGGAACATTTTACGATCCAGTCACTGCAGGTCATTTCATGGACTGGTGTATAGCTGGTAAACTATTGCTGGTGGCAGTAATTCCCTTTCACTCCATGGCTGATGAGTTCCTGACAAAAATGGGGTCCATGCTTTTCCTAGTATATTGTGTCTGTGGTTATTATTAGCTTAAACAGATGTGGGGGATACCTGAGAGATGACCATTGCTGTGCGAGCTTAGTATGGCTCAGGGGTACCACTCGCCTGCTCACATGGTCAGAGTTTCTGATGAAAGTAGTTCCCTTTGGCGCACTACTTTTACTCTGTATCATTCCTTATGTGATATCATTCAGAGGGCATCAGTACCCGTGGCACAGGTGCAACGGGTCGATTGGACCGCTTCAAGAAGATGTTTATCCTGTTGATTATCTGCATGTTCACTGTGGGAGAGGGATGTGGCTCACTGGGAGGTCTTCAGGACCAGATGTGAGTGATCTGAGTATCAATTGACACAGACATATACATTTCTGGAGTTTTTATAGAGCACGAACTTGACCCGTTAGGGTATCAGAGCACTTTACAGGAGTCAGCCGTAGTAGACACCAGACTTGGAGGGGGGGGGGGCTGGATACATAAGGGATAGCAGGACAAGCAATTACATTTACATATAAATTTAATGAAAAACGAAGGTCCCAGGGTCCATGGAGGGATGCCCGGAGGTTTCGGGTGGATAGTGTCAGGGTACTCCAGGGGGATGCATTAGACGGAAGTAGAGCAATGGTCTCTGGACGAATAGAAGGCAAACTTTAGGCGAGGAATTTGCCCATTAGTAAGGTTTGGGCAACATGCACATAAATGCATACACACACGCACACACATACACACACACGCACACACACACACACACATAAACAAACACACACAGAGACCAGACTAAAAGAGACAAACCCACAACATACACACATGAATGAGAAATACAAGCAACAGGCAGGCACTATATACACACAAAGGTATTTTTTCACAGACAAAAACACACACGCCCAAACACCTATAAAGACAGAGACATTAAGAGACAGACACAAATATGCATGTGAGAAGGCAGGCCCAAAGACACACACACATAGGCAAACATACAAAAATAGAATTACAAACACATACACACATAAAGCACATAAAAACACACTCGCCCACACAGGCTTCCTCTATGTTGATGACTTTAATAGACTATTTCTTCCATACACTAAGGTACATTTTGTGCAAAGAAAACCATTCAAATATTCAATAAAATAAACCAGTTTAGTGGTTTACAATGTGGATCCCTATTTTGGTCATAGGAGGCCCCTAGGATGCTACTGTGATGTCACCCATACATCCAACAGGGAACCAATGGCGACCTAGCACCTGTCACCTGACCGTAGCAGTTGAACTTACACTATTCTGCGTAAACAATGTTTGACTGATATTACAAGTAATAATCCTCACCATAGTTACACTGGATAAACATGGACAATCCTGGTCCTCCTGTCCAGGTGCTGGCCAACTCTGGAAGTATCCTGGTGGTTTTGTGCGGCGCAGTATCACTCTAGGACTGTCCTGGTCCATTGGTGAACTGCTGTCCCTCACTAGCACAATCCTGGAGTTTGTGTGGCAGCAGTCCCTCACTAGCACAATCCTGGAGTTTGTGCAGCAACTGTCCCACACTAGCACAATCCTGGAGTTTGTGTAACAGCCATCCCTCACTAGCACAGTCCTGGAGTTTGTGTGGCAGCAGTCCCTCACTAGCACAATCCTGGAGATTGTGCAGCAGCTGTCCCACACTAGCACAATCCTGGAGTTTGTGTAACAGCCGTCCCTCACTAGCACAGTCCTAGAGTTTGTGTGGCAGCAGTCCCTCACTAGCACAGTCCTGGAGTTTGTGTGGCAGCAGTCCCTCACTAGCAAAATCCTGGAGTTTGTGTGGCAGCAGTCCCTCACTAGCACAATCCTGGAGATTGTGCAGCAGCTGTCCCACACTAGCACAATCCTGGAGTTTGTGTGACAGCCGTCCCTCACTAGCACATTCCTGGAGTTTGCGTGGCAGCAGTCCCTCACTAGCACAATCCTGGAGTGTGTGTAACAGCCGTCCCTCACTAGCACAGTCCTGGAGTTTGTGTGGCAGCATTCCCTCACTAGCACAGTCCTGGAGTTTGTGTGGCAGCAGTCCCTCACTAGCACAATCCTGGAGTTTGTGTGGCAGCAGTCCCTCACTAGCACAATCCTGGAGATTGTGCAGCAGCTGTCCCACACTAGCAAAATCCTGGAGTTTGTGTGACAGCCGTCCCTCACTAGCACAGTCCTGGAGTTTGTGTGGCAGCAGTCCCTCACTAGCACAATCCTGGAGTTTGTGTGGCAGCAGTCCCTCACTAGCACAATCCTGGAGTTTGTGTGGCAGCCGTCCCTCACTAGCACAGTCCTGGAGTTTGTGCAGCAGCTGTCCCTTACTAGCACAATCCTGGAGTTTGTGTGACAGCCGTCCCTCACTAGAACAGTCCTGGAGTTTGTGCAGCAACTGTCCCACACTAGCACAATCCTGGAGTTTGTGTGACAGCCGTCCCTCACTAGCACAATCCTGGAGTTTGTGCAGTAGCTGTACCTCACTATCAGAATCCTTGAGTTTGCACAGCAGCAGCTGTCCCCCACTAGCACAATCCTGGAGTTTGTGCTGCAGCAGCTGTCCCCCACTAGCACAATCCTGGAGTTTGTGCTGCAGCAGCTGTCCCACATTAGCAAAATCCTGGAGTTTGTGCAGTAGCTGTCCTACACTAGCACAATCCTGGAGTTTGCACAGCAGCAGCTGTCCCCCACTAGCACAATTCTGGAGCTTGTGTGGCAGCTGTCTCTCACTAGGACAATCTTGGACTATGTGCGGCAGCTGTCCCACACTAGCACAATCCTGGAGATAATGCGGCAGCTGTCCCTCATTAGCAGAATCCTGGACTTTGTGTGGCAGCTCTCCTACACTAGCACAATCCTGGAGATTGTGCAGTAGCTGTCCCTCACTAGCATAGTCCTGGACTTTGTGTGGCAGCTGTTCCCCACTAACACAATCATGGAGATTTTGCACCTGCTGTCCCACACTATCACCTTCCTGGAGTTTGAGCAGGAGCATCTGTCCCTCACTAGTACAATCCAGGACTTTGTGCCGCACCTGTCCCTCACTAGCACAATCCTGGAGTTTGTGTGGCAGCTGTCCTACACTAGCATAATCCTGGAGATTGAGTGGCAGCTGTCCCTCATTAGCACAATTCTGGACTTTGTGCAGCAGCTGTCCCTCACTAGAACAATCCTGGAGTTTGCACAGCAGCAGCTGTCCCCGACTAGCACAATCCTGGGCTTTGCACAGCAGCAACAGTTCCCACTAACACAATCCTAGACTTTGTGCAGCAGCTGTCCCTCACTAGCACAATCCTGGACTTTGCGCAGCAGCTGTCCCTCACTAGCACAATCCTGGAGTTTGTGCAGCAGCTGTCCCTCACTAGCACAATCCTGGAGTTTGTGCAGCAACTGTCCAACACTAGCACAATCCTGGAGTTGGTGCTGCAGCTGTCCCTCACTAGCACAATCCTGGAGTTTGCGCAGCAGCTGCCCCTCACTAGACCAATCCTGTAGTTTGTGCAGCAGCTGCCCCTGCGCTATCGCAGTCCTGGAGTCTGTGCAACAGCTGTCCCTCACTAGCACAATCCTGGACGTTTAATGCACTGCTGCCCCCACTCTGACACAAGCCTGGTATTTTGAGCAGCTGCTGTCCCTCATTAGCACAATCCTGGAGTGTGTGCAGCAGTTGTCCCTCACTGGCACAATCCTGGAGTTTGTGGGGCAGCTGTCCCTTACTAGCACAATCCTGGAGTTTGCGCAGCAGCTGTCCCTCACTAGCACAATCTTGGAGTTTGTGCAGCAGCTGTCCCTCACTAGCACAATCCTGGAGATTGTGCGGCAGCTGTCCCTCACTAGCACAAACCTGGAGTTTAAACAGCAGCTGTCCCTCACTAGCACAATCCTGGACTTTGCTCAGCAGCTGTCCCTCACTAGCACAATCCTGGAGTTTGCACAGCAACTGTTCCCACTAACACAATCCTGGACTTTGTGCAGCAGCTGTCCCTCACTAGCATAATCCTGAAGTCTGTGCAACAGCTGTCCCTCACTAGCACAATCCTGGACGTTTTAGTGCACTGCTGCCCCCACTATGACACAAGCCTGGTATTTTGAGCAGCTGCTGTCCCTCACTAGAACAATCCTGGAGTGTGTGCAGCAGGTGTCCCTCACTGGCACAATCCTGGAGTTTGTGGGGCAGCTGTCCCTTACTAGCACAATCCTGGAGTTTGCGCAGCAGCTGTCCCTCACTAGCACAATCTTGGAGTTTGTGCAGCAGCTGCACCTCACTAGCACAATCCTGGAGCTTGAGCAGCAGCTGTCCATCACTAGCACAATCCTGGAGATTGCGCAGCAGCAGCTGTCCCTCACTAGCACAATCCTGGACTATGCACAGCAACTGTCCCACACTAGTACAATCCTGGACTTTGCACAGCAGCTGTCCCTCACTAGCACAATCCTGGAGATTGTGCGGCAGCTGTCCCTCACTAGCACAAACCTGGAGTTTAAACAGCAGCTGTCCCTCACTAGCACAATCCTGGACGTTGCTCAGCAGCTGCCCCTCACTAGCCCAATCCTGGAGTTTGCGCAGCATCTGTCCCTCACTAGCACAATCCCGGACTTTGCGAAGCAGCTGTCCCTTACTAGCACAATCCTGGACTTTGCAAAGCAGCTGTCCCACACTAGCACAATCCTGGAGATAATGCGGCAGCTGTCCCTCACTCGCACAATCCTGGACTTTGCCCAGCAGCTGTCCCTCACTTACACAATCCTGGAGTTTGGTCAGCAGCTGTCCCACACTAGCACAATCCTGGAGTTTGTGTGGCAGCCGTCCCACACTAGCACAATCCTGGACTTTGCGCTGCAGCTGTCCCACACTAGCACAATCCTGGAGTTTGTGCAGCAGCTGTCCCTCGCTAGCACAATCCTGGACTTTGCGCAGCAGCTGTCGCTCACTAGCACAATCCTAGAATTTGTGCAGCAGCTGTCCCACACTAGTACAATCCTGGAGTTTGTGTAGCCGCCGTCACTCACTAGCAAAATCCTGGACTTTGCGCGTGAGCTGTTCCACACTAGCACAATCCTGGAATTTGTGCAGTAGCTATCCTACACTAGCACAATCCTGGACTTTGCGCAGCAGCTGTCCCACACTAGCACAATCCTGGAGTTTGCACAGTAGTTGTCCCTCATTAGCACAATCCTGGAGTTTGCACAGATGCTAACACAATCCTGGACTTTGCGCAGCAGCTAACACAATCCTGGAGTATGCGCAGCAGCTGTCCCACACTAGCACAATCCTGGAATTTGTGCAGTAGCTGTCCCTCATTAGCACAGTCCTGTTCGTTTTAGTGCACTGCTGTCCCTACTCTGACACAAGCCTGGTATTGTATGCAGCTGCTGTGCAGCAGAGTAGCAAGGGTGCCATGGACCATGATGTAGGCACTGCTACTGGAGCACAAAAATATAGCAATTATAAAGGTTCAATGGGCCCTGGTGCCACTGCACCTGCTGCACTAATGGTAGCTAGGCCCCTGTTGCTGTCGCACACTAGCAATTTGCTGGCCGTTTTACTGCAGTGAAGTATCACACTAGCACAATCCTGGCTGCAGTGGCTGTGTCTCGCTAGCACAAGGGGGGTTTGGGGAGCAGCCGAACCCTGTGAGGTCTGCCACCTGGGCAGATTGGGAGGGGTAGGAGCGAGCCGAAAAGCAGCCATTTTGTCGCCCAATTGTAGCCCAACGGGTTGTTATAGCCCAAAGGGTATATTTGGTGGTTTGGCGCGCTCCCAACCACCATTTCAGGTTTGGTGACCTGTTGGCTTGGAGCCTAGTGGCATTTAGCGTTTTTTCCTCCCTCCCTCTTCTTTGGTTTTTTTGGGGTCAGTTTATTTGGGGTCAGTGTTTTTTTCTGTCTACGCCGGTTTTATGGGACAGGTGCATAGGGGTTTTTGTTAATTGTATATTCATCACTTGGAGCAGGTGCAGGCAGGGTTGTTAAAAGTTGGCCAAGATTGGCAGAAGTTTTTAGTTAAGTGTTAGTAGTTTGTGAGCAGGGAAAGTGTAGGCAGGTAGGCTAAGTTGCACCTGTTTCAATATAGTGGCCTTTTACACACACAAGAAATTTGTCTCGGTTTGGCTTGTCCCCCTCCCTCCCAATTATGTTTTTTTGCAGCTGCAGCCCAACATTAACACACCCCTGTTTGTTTCACTGCACTGCTAGTGCTTTCCCACGCTAACACAAATCCTGGTGTGTTGTGCAGCTGCTGTCCCACACTACTAGCCGTTTTAGTGCAGTGATGTACCGCAGTAGTGCGACCTCGCTCATGAATCCACCCCAGGTTTTCCTCTCAGCCTGTGTCTTTTGATGAAAGTCATCTGATCTTGGCAAACATTGCGCGAGGCGGTGACAACAGTTAACGAAAGGAGATTCCGACTGTTCGTGTCGCCACTGGCACGGATTCAAACTGCTTTTTATAATAACAAACGCACCGTAAGTACCAACTGTAACTCAACAAAGGACAGTAAAACTTTAAAAGCCGACCGGTGATTAACGCTTTCCCTGCTTAGATTACAACGCACGTCAAACTGCCAAACATTATCTACATTAAAAAAAAAACGTTGACTATTTTCTTTCTACACGGTTTTGTTTTTTTCGCCTTTTATGTTTGTTGACAGGTAACCGTTTCCAGACCGATCGGAACAAGTAGGCGATCTTTCTCAGTTAAATGTTTTATTATACTTGAAATATTTTATTACAAGAGTTTTGAAACTACGTAATCATTTTCTTTAAAAGAAATACTTTGAGTTCTAAAGAAGATGAGCCTTAAAGTTACTTTTTGGAAGATTTAAAAATGAGGCCAGCATTGTCAAACAAGGAGCCAACTGAGAGAATCATAATTAATGTTCAGTGAAAATCCACGTCAGTGATTGACAAAAGGTGAATTTACATGAACCTTTTCATACTTCTAATGATAGCAGTACATACATGCAAACACTCGTTAGGACTCACAATCTTTTAAAGCTAAACATTGATTTCTTTTAGCTTTCTCCCACATAACCCTTCAATAATGTATTCCTCTTATCAGTTTCCAAAACCGGCATGTAAATCAGAAAATAATTTTGAGAATGAGTAAATCGCCATTGTTGCAAATTTCCACTTTCTGCAAATCAAGACTCTGTACACTTTTACCCTGCTAACCAGCAGTAAAGTACGTGTGCCCCCCCATTAACAAACAGTAAAATTGGTATACACCTAAGTGACACATATAATTCACTTATGAGACCATAGTACATGGTACAACATGTACCCATGGCTGGTAAACTAAACACTACTAGTGAGCTGCTAAAGTAGCAAACCTGTATAAAGGCCTACCCTTGCAACCGGGGTGTGTAGTTGTAAACATCCATTTCGACCTTGCAAAATAACCCTTTTGCCAGATCTAAACTTCCCTTAATAATACTTCCAAATCACCCCTTAGGTTGGCCCGTCATTTCCATTGGGCAGAGTGCATAGTATTTAAAAAGTAAAACATGTATATTTCATCTTTTACTTGTACTGGCAGTGAAAAAAAACTGTTAAGTCGCTTTTCACTGTGGCAAAGTTGATTTTCCCACCCAAGTTTAAAATATTACATTTAATAATTGCTAAATTCCTTTTGGGAGTAGTTATAAAAATGGCCCAAGGACTCATTTTAATGGTAATTTAAAATCCAACTTAATGGTCAAGTTGGATTTTATATTGGTATTTTGGAAATTATACTTTCAGAAAATTGTAAATGTCCTGCCTAAAACCAAAAGACTTTACTGCCAATGTCCAGCTGTCACTCGACCCCTGATAGCTCCCCTGTGGTGATATGTGTATTGCTTTGAGACAGTGGACAAAGGGCACTGGGTGTAAAATGGGGGACTTCTCCTTTGACAGGATGGTATGGCAGATGTGCACAGCCTCTTCTTGAGCTTCAAATGATGTCAACCATGTCACCGGCAGATGAAGCTCACACCTTTTCCTGCCTCCCCTTCGTGTCACCACTGAGGCTGGTATCAAGCCCAGTGGGGGTAGAAGAACTGATCAGAACAGGTTCAGTGGATGGATGAAGGTTTGCTCTCCACCCACAGGCTGGCACTGGGCAATAAAGGAAACCCCATAAACCTCTCCTCAGAACACTAGTGGGCCTGCGCAGATCAGAAGAAGGACTGCCCTGCTGTCTGAAACCTGGAGAAAGAGCAGGCCTGCTTTCCTTGAACCCAGGACCCAGAACTGACTCCAAGAGTCAGTTGGCTAACCTTGTGTTTGTGCTACAGGGATGCAACAAGTTTCCAGAGGCCTCTCTTCATGCAAATGACCAACTGACCAGGTCCAACTGGACCTGTCCTGGATCCTACTGCTGGTGTTACAGTGTAGTTAGTCCTCCTGTCCCAAACCCAAAGAAGTGGGACTTGGAACCTTTTTACCAACTTTCTGCCTTGAGAACTGACGAAGACTGGAATCGCGGCCAAGACATATAATAAGCGCCATCCCAGGGGTGGCATCCCCTCAGTGCACAGCGTAGTAATCTATAAATGGAGTAATCCACACTTAATCAAGGGTAAGAAATGGGTTAATCTGTTTTCAAGAATTTAACTTATTCAATCTTCATAAATTCCTCTTCATATGTGTGTTGTTCACCTGATATAAATAAAATGAAACTTCAGATGAAACAAATAGTTGCTTTCCAACTTGTTGGTCCCAATGCATTTTGGGCTCATGGGAGCCCTTCATCAGGGGAATATTAAACGCCGTTGTCAATCGGTTGAAAGATTCTGGGCCAAGTACACACGGAATGAATCGCTGTGCACTGAGGGGACGCCACCCCTGTGGTGGCACTTATTACTTTATCCATACTTGTGGATCAGTGAGCAATACCCAATCTGCATGCATCACCCATCTGAATTTCCAAAAGCCATTTCTGTACTTTGTTTTTTTAGTCTTATGTGTGCATGAACCACCACTCTGCATCACAGCCAAGGCCACATCCGTTAACTTCAAATTGCAGGTTGTCCTCAGCTTGCTCGTTTCCCCCATTGCAGGAGATGTGACATCCAGAAATGTTTTAAGTCTGACATATAGAGTTTCATCTGGACCGATCCCCCCAGCAACTTCTGATCGACATCAATGTGTTCATGGGCACAGACTTCACCTGCTCAAAACTCTATCCTGCTCTGGTCATCAAAAACAACATAACCTTGCAATCCATCGTTGAGCCCTACTTCGGATCCAGTTAGCAGCTTGCCACACCGCTGAAGCATCAGGAACTACTTTTCCTCCATAAAAGTTCCAAAGTCAGTAGGAAAACTTTCCACCGAAATAAACCTGGTTCCTGTATTTGACCGGGGATCCATCACAGTCGGCCTTAACTTTTGTCTGTGACTCAGTTTAGCATACCAGATAATTGTGGTTGACTCTTTGTGCATTTTAGCTCTTTTTTAATTTAAAGTTTAAAAATTCATATCTCCGGTTCTACTAATTGGATTTTGTAGTTTTGTTATAATTTTCTTTATTGTAATGTACTCTATTTTTCTAAATTGGTTTGGGATTTTTGCACTGCACAATACCTTAAGCATTGTTTCTAGGTTAAACTGGACTGCTTTGTGCCAACCTACCAAAGAGTAAACCACAGGTTTATTTAGTCACTTTAGTGTCTCAACCTGCCAGGAATTGTGTTTATTGTTTGAGATGGGCTTGCACCCCAATCAACTACACCTCCGCTTTCTTACAGCCTCATTGAGGGGGCAGGTAGTTGGTGTAAAGGACGGGGGCACTTGTAAAACTAGCAGATTGTGGCTATTCACAAACTTATTGCATGGAGCTGACTCACAATAAAATGGTTGCATATTTACTCTTTTTAATAGCAGGAGCAAATATGGTTTCAGGGTGAGAAAGACACGGTCTGGGATACGTTTTCTACAGGGCTAAAATGTTTCCCTTTGGAGGATATAAGCAGTTATTCAGTGCAATCATACAGACTCGTTTCATTTGTGAATTCAGAAATGTACATATGCTACATTTTGATAGGCTGTTATCCTTGCAGCTTCCAGCCTGTCACTGGAATTGCTTGTACAGCCGAAGAATCTGGGAAATGCATTCAAAATATAGGTGTACACATACATGAGTAAAATACCAACTTTTTGATTCAAGTTCCTTTTTTTGCCACATCAAGCAACTTAAAGTCCAAGACCCACACCGACTCCCCCACATATCACAGCCCAGCAACATGACATTTGAAGCATTACCGGCTCCAGAAAGCTACTCATAAATGCAAATGACTGTGTAAAACTGGCAACATTCATGGATGGAGGCTTCCACCATATGTCCATTTCTGGAAATATTTCGATTGCTTACGGGCACTCTTCATTACACTGACTGCTCATCCCATTCCTTATACTAATTGCAGTATGGATTCACTGCCCCGGAAAAGGGACCATTCCCAAAGCATTTTTCTTCTCTCTGAAATAGAAATACCAAACTCCACCCCCTTTACCATGAAAAACGGTTGACACATTTCCCACTTCCTGTTTTCTTTTTGTGTGCGCCTCCCCAATGATGTTTTTTATTTTTTCTGCACATAGTGCAGAGGCCTACGTGTTATTTCTAAGAAAAAAAAAAACAGGGATGTGATATGGACAGCGTAATGATAGCGGAAAGGGCAGCCTACAGCATAGAGGGTGCCCCAAGACATGGTCAAAGGTATGGGGAAAGTGGAATGTTTTCCGGGGCAATACATGCGAACCCCCGCAGGAAGAATCAATATCAGATGTCAGTGATTTTCGCCTTGAAGTGGTGGTTTTTCCGCTGTGGTGCGGGTGTTCTATTAGGTGGGCGGGGCTGCGTTGGCCGACGGCAGCACTAGCGAGGTAGTGCTCCCGTCGGCCAACGGCCGACGGCAGCACGCAAGGGGTTGTGGGTATGTGGCAATGATATGATATACTTACCTATAATGCTCTGTGCCGGATTGCAAATGAATAGAGATCTTCGATAGATGATTAATGTAATAAGTGAATTTTTCCCTCCACCGTGTACTACAGCTGAATCTAATGCTTTGCTGTGAATGATAATAGTGTAAAACACTAATAAAATGTTTAAAAAAAACGGAGCATGGGCCAACTGGATACAATTTTTTTAGTGTGGAACCCAAAGAGGCTGTTTCAATGGTGCGTCAGCCGGCTGGGGTTTAATATTAATGAAGTGCATTGGTAGGCATTCTATTGTGTACGCATGGTTTCAGGAGGAGCAATGGCCTATGTTTCAAGACTACTGGATGGTGTATGGCGTGTTCATCTCAAGCAGTCCCTCAACCCGCGGTTAGGGTGACAAGTACCTGAGCATTTGAAGAGAAATTGGAGCAGTGCAGAAGCCCACTAACTTTCAGGATGGATATTTACTAAAGGTAAGCTAGGTTTTGGTACCTGCTTACGGCACTGTGGTGAGTGCCTTGAGGACACAAATGGCAAACAGAGTTGGTGTAAGGCACCCTTATTTTATTGCTGGTATCATGCCGATGAATTTTGTCCAGGAGTTGCCCTTTGCTTCTTCAATAGGAAAGACCACTGAAAGCCTTCTCAGGTACCTTCTGATTTTCCTCTTCAGGCATTTGAAACAAAGAGTAAATAGAGTATTTAGGAATAAGTACTATTTGGAAAATAAGTGAACCTATCTTGCTCTGCCTCAATGTTATAACTCTCTTTGGTGCCTTAAAAAAAGAGGGGGAAATGTGGAAGTCCTTATATAAAGAGTTGGTGTTGTTGGTAAGGCCTGTCTGACACGATGGGAAAACTCAGTTAAGGCCCTTGTTATCATCCCATTGACAAGGGATAAAAAAGCATTATGACATTTCTAAGAAATATCATTCTTCAAGAGGCAAGGATTTTGCATCCAGAAAATCAGAGAAACAACTCAATGTCTTGGTTAAATCCATTAAAACGGACATTAATAAGCAGCTAAAAGATCCGCTGGGTGCAATCTCTGCTGTTAGACCTAAATCCTGACAGAGATCATAGTCATCTCCCACTTCTGTTTCTTCTCCTTAGTCATCTCCAGCTTATCGTGACAATGAGGGGGATGATTTTGCAGTTCCTAGGGGAAAATATATTCAGAAAGCAAAAATTCAGGATTTAATTTCCTATTTAGCAGAAAATCTTCAACTTTCCAATAACGAACAGCAGCCCTCAAATAGTAGAGAGAGGTTTTAGCAATTTAATCAAACAGAGATTCATCGATTACAAATATATTTGGTTACACAATGGTTGTTCAAAAGAGAGTGGAGAGATCCGGAAAAGACTTAAATTTCTCGATTCATGTGCAAATTATACCCATTGGCCAGGAGCAATAAAGATATTCCACAGACGCGGATAATAGACACATTACTAGTTAATCTAATGAGGCAAGCTACTATCCTAACAGAATGTTGTCTTTGCAGTTTCAGCGGATGACAAACTCCTGTAGCTTCTTTTAAAAGCGGGTATTCTTCGCTGAATCCAGCAAATAAGGGCCTGAATCTAATCAATTTAGACATCATAATCATAGGTTAAGGGCTTTAACTTTATTTCTCTTTCAGCTGCTATTCACAAAGGGGAAGATGTGGCACAATTGCTGGATGCAATCGAAGTCCACGCAAGATTGCTCTCAGATATTGTAGTTGATAATATAAATGCATCCTTGGTGGCTGCAGGGGGTATGGTGGCTGGCAGATGATGACTTCATTTAAAAGCCTGGAATTAAAGGCAGCTCAGAAATCATGTCTTTTGAAAATGCCCTTTAAGGACAAAATGCTAGTAGGTGAGGAAATGGTTGAGGTGAGTCACAGATCAGTCAAGAATCAGAAATATGGACAACCTTTCAGTTATTGATCACAATATTATGAGAAGAATATGAAAATGATGATTGTCCTGGATAAAGAAAGTTTGACCCATCTTTTGCCAGCTCTAGATTTCAGCTCAGACAGCAACACTCAATGAAGGGACATCAGGACTCCAAGAGCAATAAAATACAGTTGTCCTGATTATGCCAAAAGAAAGAGCCCAGTGGTGAAGGTGGGAAGGCATCCTGCACTATTTCAACAGGAGTGGAAAGATGTGACCAAAGGCAATAGGATAACACAAGTACAATTTCAGGGTTACACTCTGGATTTTCAATGCACTCTTCAAAATTCAAGGTTCCTTTATACTCCTCTTTCCATAGACAATGCCAAAAAGTGTTTTGCAGGATTTTCTTTTTTGCTGGTTTAAAACAATGTAACAGTTCCAGTGTCATTAGAAGAGAAAATGAAGGGTCAGTACTCCAAAGTATTTCTAGTAAATAAATCCTCAGGTCAATTCAGAGTGGTTATCAATTTAAAGTGTTTTAATGTGTTTCTCAGAACAGTTCATTTACCAAATAAACAATTTAGAACAAGAAATATTATTGATGGTAAAGGGAAATTATTTAATGTCAACAGACTTACAAGATGTATACCTACAGATGCCAATCTAGAAAGATTTACAGAGGTACCTACAGTTTGCAGTGGGAAGCTGCATTGGCAATTTCAGGTTCTCCATTTTGGTTTCTACGCCTCTCCCTAGGGTTTTCACCAAGGGGCTTGGCTCAGTTTGTGGCAATTCTTCACAAACAAGGGATTCAGACTCATCTGTATTTAGACAACCTACTGTTTGTATTTCAGCCTCAAAATCAAGCTTTCAAATATATTCCAAGGACTGTTCAACTTTCTCAGAAATTCGGATTTGTAATAAATTATCAGAAGTCTCTCCTGTATTCAACACAGAAACTGAAATATATAGGTGCATGCTTCCAGAGGTATGAACGAATAGCATCACTGCCCTTGGTAAGGAGGTTAAAGCTGAGGGAGAGATGAAAACACATGTCACAGAAGGATCAAGCCTCAGCCAGACAATGACTTCAAGGGGATATGGTTTGGATATCTTATCTATTAAAATCTCTCTGTCAACCAATGTCTCCTTTTTGGCATTCTCATGCGAGTCTCATATTGCCTTCTTAGGCAGCATATCTCCTTGTTGTACCACGGGTGGGACTCCATGTTGTTGTTTTGGCAGAGCACATATTTCATGACTGGACCCCAATCTCACTGGATTCCGAAGCCATGAACCATTCGGGACCAAGTGGTGAGGAATCAGCTTTAGTGGTGGTTGGATACAGGGAGCCCAGGGATGGAATTTCCATTCAACCATTCACTAGCAAAGACTCTAATTGTGGATGCAAGTAAAGTGCGACAAGGGAAGGGGTTGGTTCAAGGATAGCTGAACGTCAACAGTCGACCCAACAGCATGGTCATTCATCCAACTGGAAGGAACTAATGGTGGTATAGAAAGCCTTACAGACATTATCGAATATGTTTAGAATTCAGCAATGGTCATCAGAACAGACTATTCAATTGACGTGTCATACTTAAACCACTAGTTCAGGAGCAGGTCCAAGCCATTCAACACTTTAGTGTTAATGATCTTAGTTTGGGTAAAGAAAGGCTAAAAGTCTCTTCTGGCAGTTCACATCAGTGGAAAGCTTAATGTAGCGACTGATTCTCTGAGCAGGATTTAACCCACCTCACAGACTATTACAATTTCAAAGCAAACGTTTCGGAAGATATGCAGGACGTTTTGGCACCCCAAAAGTGGGTCATTGGGGAGCATCAGAACACCCTGCTGTCCCAATATTTTTCCAGATTCAGTATCCTTTAACAATAGGGATAGATGACTTTTCAAGAAAGTAGCCATAGTGTCTGATGTACACCTTTCCCCTTATTCCTCTTATTTCTTGTCTAGTAGATTAGACACGATTTAGAGGGAGAAAGCAGTGATTAGATTAGTCTGTCCATACAGGCCAAGAAGAAAAAGGTCTTCTGAAAGAACTGGAAGTGAGGGACATATTGTTGCTTCCACTGGAAAGATGTGCTCTATATCCTCAGTCCCTTACATTGACGTCCCTACAGCATCGGAGACTCGCTGTTCAGTGGTTGAGAGGGCATCCATCTTTACAACTCTGTGTCAGCTTCAATTGAGGTGTCCAGAAGGGAATCCACAAGGAAGACCTATAGTCATGTTTGGCGATTCTTTGATAAGTGATGTCAACAAACTCAAGTATCTCCAGTACGCAATACATCAATAAAGGTTTTCGAAACTTAAAAAAAAAAAGTATATTGTCCACCAGAAGAAGTTATTCTTCAGTTTTCACAGGAGGTCTTTGCTAAGGTTTGGAATTACATTGGTCTCTTTGTTAGATTTTAACATTGTGCATCTTATGTCATGCTTCAAAAGTTCTGGAATATTTATAACGGTTAGGAGCTCAGCAGTACTTGTCTTGAGCAGTTGCTCTGTACTGTGCTGCCAACAATAAACTTATCTTTTGCACTTACCCAACATTTGGATTTCAACGGTTGGTCAATAACAACTCTGATGCTGCAATGGTCAGCCATCAAAGTTTTCAGGACACCCTGGACTTCCCTTACAATAGTTTAAAGTTGTGTATCAAGGCTCATCATGGGACCTACACTTGGTTTTGTCAGCATTACGGGAATCCCGTTTAGAGGATATTTCTAAGAAACATTTTTCTCTTAAAGAAGTGTGTCTTGTACCTAGAAATACTGTATTGTGATTGAATGCGAGAGTTGAGTGCATTGATGGGTATTCCTCCCTATTTTAAGATTTTTGATCATATGACTATTTTGTAATTGGGTCCAGGTGTTGTTAATTCTACCTGCACTGGATCCTGAGCCAGTATCAGATTATGAAGTTCAATTAAGTCGGATGTGGTTATAGCTTTGAAAATGTATTTCCATAAACAGCTCAGTTCAGAAATTTTGACTATTCATGAATTTTAGAAAACCAAAGTGAGGATATACTTCTTTATCCACAATGAGTAGATGGATGAAAGAAGTAATTGGATTACATATGACTGGATGGGGCGGCAATGGAGAACAGCCTTCAGGGCGACCTGTGAGGAGTCCGTGAGACCTGTACCAGTGGCGTTGTCATTATCAATGTGTAAGACGAGGGAAGATTGCACTGAAGAGCAGAGCAGATGATCTAGTTTGGGAGAACACATAGTAGGCTTAGATGGTACATACGGCCAGATTCCTGAAACGAAAATCGGCTCGCAAAGGGCCAGATTCTGAGAATCTAGCCCTTTGCAAGCGCAATTTTTGCATTTGGGATTCATCATCCCAAATGCAAAAATCGCTATTAAAGAATTCTCACATTTGCGAGGAATTGCATTTAAGGAATCTCTATTTGAGATTCCTTAAATGCAATTCATGAACCATTTTAAAATTGCGAAATCGTAATTTTGGGCCGCTATTGACCGCAAGGTCAAACCTCGTGGTAAATAGCGAAAACTTAGAAAAATGCATTTAAATGCATTTTTCTAAGTTGCATGTTACACACACACAAGTCCTTTGGACATGTGTGTGCCCAACACCAATGTAGATTACATTTCAGGGGTGCTACAGGGTGTCCTTTGGAAATCCCTGCACCCTTGAAATCGCAATTTCAAAATGCGAATCGCTAATAGCGATTCGCACATTGATATGTCTTCCCATTCATTGCTATGGGCCTAAAGGCATACCCCTCGCAGTGGCGTAACAAAGACGCCATCAGCCCCCGCAGTGCGGGGGACCCGAGCTCCAGGGACCCCCTCAGCACAGTAACCTGACCTGAGAGCTAGTGAGTGAGTCTGGAGGGGGGCCTATCCATGTACTCTGCGCGGGGCGCCCTCAAGTTTCTTTAGGCCACTGACCTCTCGCCGCCCTTACATACTCTGCATTTACGGATACAGAGGGGTATGGACTGCAGTGATCTCTAAACAGTACAGGACGAGGGAGCAGTCCCTCTATGTTTAAAAAACTGTTTTTTAAACATAGAGGGGCAATAAAAGAAGCAGAACCCTCCAAAAAGCAGAGTGGACTAAAAAGACTAAGAATACTATATTAATTTTGTAAATAACACTGTGATATATATTATCATTATTATTATTTGTTAATAATAATAATACTTCCCATTAGATATATTAAAATATCATTCGCCTTATAACACTACACCTCATTTGTTTTTGATGGTGTGCTTGCTTTTACTGTTTCATAGTGCTGTCAATAACAGGTTTTGATAACACTGGCATTACATCATCTAGATAATCACCTAAAATTTTGAAAATGAATATCTCCAGTTCAACTGATTGGGTTTTTGTTATTTTAATCTCATTTTCTTTATTAAAATTGTCTCTATTTTCCCTAATTGGTCAGACAGAGGGAGACAGAGGGAGACAGACAGAGGGAGACAGAGAGAGAGGGAGACAGAGAGAGAGGGAGACAGAGGGAAACAGACAGAGGGAGGGAGACAGAGGGACGGAGACAGACAGAGGGACGGGGACAGACAGAGGGAGACAGACAGAGGGAGGGAGACAGATGGAGGGAGCCATAGAGAGAAGGAGGGAGCCATAGAGAGAAAGGGAGACAGACAGAGTGAGTGAGACAGAGGGAGACAGAGACAGAGAGAGGGAGGAGGGCGACAGAGAGAGGGAGATAGAGGGAGGGAGACAGAGGGAGAAAAGGAGGGAGCCGGAGAGACGGAAAGAGACAGACAGAGTGAGTGAGACAGAGGGAGATGGGGAGAGAGGGTGGGCGCAAGAGGGAGGGAGGGGGAGAGAGAGATAGAGAGAGGGAGGGAGGGGGAGAGAGAGAGGGAGAGAGGGAGAGAGAGAGAGAGAGAGAGAGAGCGAGAGAGAGCGAGAGAGAGAGAGAGAGGGAGAGAGAGAGAGAGAGAGAGAGAGAGAGAGAGAGAGAGAGAGAGAGAGAGAGAGAGAGAGAGAGATATGTGGGTATGCCGGGTCTTGTGGCTCAGTGGACGAAGGTGTCCGCTGCAGGAGCCTATTTTCAACTTCATGGTCACAGGATTTTTTTTGCTCTATCCCTGTCCCACTGGCCTCACTGAACACGCCCCCACCGGTGCGGCCCTTGGCCACAAACCACAGTGTAAATGTTGCTCCCGAGAGAAAGTTTGTGAGTACCCATGATCTAGTAACAGAAGAATGAAGCCCCCATTAGTGAACCATATGACTGGTAATAGGACAGGAGTGAGATAGTAAACATATCTTAGGACTGGTTTACAAGCCATATATTCAGGTGTGAAATTAACATGCATATACAAATAGCTTGATTTACGTGTGCATATTCATATTTTGTATCCACATAGGGGTAAAACTGTGCCTTTATTCATATCACACCCTGGAACTGCTCAGGAGTAAATCAATTTCCAGAGCAGGATGGTGAACGAAATCCCCCCTAGAAATGTTGGGGTGCAAGAAAAGGACATTTTCCACAGGAAAACATATTTGCCCTTTGAAGAAAAAAAATTGATGTGTGCTTGAGCAAATGTAATATAACACATACACAGGTATATTTGTTCATACGAGAATCTAAATTAACAAAAGTGATCCTGGAGTACTCCTGGGAAAACGAACAGTTTATCATGAGTATTCCTGAAAATCTGTTGAAATTTGCGCCAAGCATACATATCGAAATGGTCCCAGGAGTGTGTGGGGGTGGGGGGCCTGAACGATAAGCACAACCTTTGACGTCAGAGACATTGCTAGCAGTGACATGCCGAAATTGGTGTCAGCCGTGCCCACTTGCAACCTCTCTATACTCAGTTGAAACCTGACTTCAGTGGATTATATATCTAGATTATTATCTGACTAGAGTAAACTTTGTTTATCAATAACCTATTTGTATACTCTTTTGGGGAATTTATGAACACCCATTGCTGCCAGACAGCTCCCTGGCATGTGAGCCTATCCTGTTTCTTTTCCCAAATCATACTGCATGCTGGGACATTTAGTTCTGTTTTATCATGATAAACATTGGCTCAAAAACCTCATCATGCAAAGTGATGTTTCCTGAATAGCCAGGATTGGCTCATGATGACATAAGATGACCTGAGACCACTTCACAGCTAGTCATAACTATTTGTCGTTTCTGTCTGTAATTTGAGTTTTATTTGCTATATCTGCTTGTAAAGCGCTCTGATACCCGCAAGGGTCTTGTCCGCACTATATAAAACCTTCAAAATAAATAAATGAATACATTGCTTGAGAAAAAAACCCCATATAAAACATAATTTGGCGTACATGATATAAACGTGTTCCTGAGTAGCAGTCAAATAATAGCAGAGTGATACCGACACCTATGCCTTAACTCAGCCTGCACACCACATTCCCCTGGTCACAGCCAAAGCCTCTAGGCAAATGGCAGTGGCAAAACAGATCTGTTGACTCCTAGAGCTTAAGCACATTCCCTCACCTCCTCCAGGCTCTAGCAAACTCAATCATGCCACTTCGATGCACAAAAAGGCCATGCTGGAATGTGCTTTCATTCCTTGCAGGCCTGTGGGGGGCGGAGTTTCCGGTTTCTTAAAGTTGCAACAAAATAATCTCCCTTTGTCAAAAGTACAACAGTACATGCTCGTGCCTCTCAGTAAATGTGTAATGATTTGTCAGCAGACTAGAAAATACTTTAACAGGGCAAAGATATAAATTACCAGACACGAACCGTATTATGTTCTCCCATACCTAACCTATTAGACTATTGCTAACACCCCATACTTAACAGGCTTACCTACCATAGCACATCTATCATACCTACCATTTTTACAATACCAACCTACCATATTTATGCCAACCACAAATAATCTACTATACTACTCATACCTACTCTATTTAGCCTTATCAACTTACATACCAAATCTAACCTACCAAAACTATAATACCTCCCAACCCTATGTAGCACACTTATGTGCTTACCATAGCTACGTACCCGATTTATCTGCCTCCCATACCCAACATCCATTACTTAATCAATCAATCAATCAAAGACATTTATAGCGCACACTACTTACCCGGAGGGTCTCAAGGCGCTTGGGGGGGGGGGTGGTGGGGTGGGGGGGTATGGGTGGGGGGGTGGGGGGGGGGTGCTGCTACTGCTCGAAAAGCCAGGTCTTGAGCTTCTTCCTGAAGGAGAGGTGGTCTTGGGTCAGGCGCAGGTCGGGAGGGAGGGAGTTCCAGGTCTTGGCGGCCAGGTAGGAGAAGGACCTTCCTCCTGTTGTCGTTCTTCGGATGCGGGGGACGGCGGCGAGGGCGTGACTGGCTGATCGGAGGTGGCGTTTGGGAGCGTAGAAGTTGATGCGGTTGTTGAGGTAGCTCGGGCCTTGATCGTGTAGGGCTTTGTGTGCGTGGGTGAGGAGACGGAAGGTGATTCTTTTGTTGACGGGGAGCCAATGCAGGTCTCTCAGATGTCCGGAGATGTGGCTGTTTCGTGGGATGTCGAGGATGAGTCTGGCTGAGGTGTTCTGGATCCGCTGGAGTCTCTTCTGGAGCTTGGCGGTGGTTCCGGCGTAGAGGGCGTTGCCGTAGTCCAGTCGGCTGGTGACGAGGGCCTGGGTGACCGTCTTCCTGGTATCGGTGGGGATCCACCTGAAGATCTTCCGTAGCATGCGCAGGATGTTGAAGCACGACGAGGAGACGGCGTTGACTTGTCTGGTCATGGAGAGGGAGGAGTCCAGGATGAAGCCCAGGTTGCGTGCGTGGTCTGTCGGTTTGGGTGCGGTGCCCAGGGTGGGGGGCCACCAGGAGTCGTCCCAGGCGGAGGGCGAGGAGCCCAGGATGAGGACTTCCGTCTTGTCTGAGTTCAGTTTCAGGCGGCTGGTCGTCATCCACTCGGCTACATCTTTCATCCCTTCGTGAAGGTTGGCTCTGGCGGCGGCGGGGTCGTTGGTCAGGGAGAGGATCAGCTGGGTGTCGTCGGCGTAGGAGATGAGGTTGAGATTGTGTTTGCGTGCGATGGCAGCGAGGGGGCTCATGTAGACGTTGAAGATGGTGGGGCTCAGCGAGGATCCTTGAGGGACGCCGCAGATGACTTCGGTGGCCTCTGACTTGTACGGTGGTAGACGGACTCTCTGTGTTCTTCCGTCGAGGAAGGAGATGATCCATTCCAGTGCCTTCTCCTGGATTCCGACGTTGCTGAGGCGCTGCACTAGGGTGCGGTGGCAGACAGTGTCGAATGCCGCGGAGAGGTCCAGGAGGATGAGGGCCGCTGTTTCTCCGTTGTCCATCAGGGCTCGGATGTCATCGGTGGCAGCGATGAGGGCGGTCTCGGTGCTGTGGTTGGCTCCACCATAACTACTATACATACTATAGGAAATTACCATCTTTTGCGTAATGTCCCTGCAGATTTTTGCCCTATCAGTTTGCGGACTTTAAAACTCTGCATATGTTACCCCTGCTAACAAGATGTTAAGTTGCTGAGCCCCCCTTTAAACATGGTTGAATTGACTTATTCCTAATTGGCATATTTAACATACCTATCAATCCCTAGTATATAGTGTAGAAAGTGCACCCAGGGCCTGGAAGTTAAATGTCAATTGGGGGCTTCAGCACATACTGTGCCATCCCTTACAGTTGCAAGACAAACATGACTTCATACCTACACTGTGTAGCTTGACTACTGCAGTGCACAACCTGCAATGAGACCTGTCAAAATTACAATTTTTAACAGGAGGGATATTCCCTTTTAAAAATCAAGAAGTCACCCCTATATTGCCCTTGTAGCCCATAAGGCAGGATGCATAGTATTTGAAAGTAGGACATGCATTCATTTAAAGTTAATATGTCCTTACAGTGACTAGCACCCAAAAGCTATTTTTGCTTTCGAAAGCCCTGGCTGACCCATATGAAATAATAGGAAGCCAGATTAAATATGAATTTCGCTATCTCTGGATTGTGACAAGCTAGACATATATTTGAACCACTCTTTTTAAAATTCATTAAAAGTCCAACCTAATGGTGAAGTTTTAATAAAAAAGAAAATTAACTTTTAGAAAGTTACCTTTTTTTCCACCTATAGCTCCTTGAGGCTAATCTGCGTTAGCTCTATAGCAGGAGTCCAGTGGGTGATTGACCCTGATAAGGTGTGAAAACTGCCCCCAGAGACAATGGGTTGGGTGTAGGGAGATGGTTTTCATCCCCTGCCAGGAAAACATGTTAAGATGTACCCAGGGACTTCATTTACTTCAAAGGGGCCTCCCCTGTCACAATCAAATGGTAGGTGACAATTGAAAAAGCCCCAGCTGTGGCCATCCAGTTGGCCAGGCACCAAACCCAGTGGGGGGACAGCTTACCCCATAACAGGTTTGAAATTACCACACTAGAGAGAACGGATAATTACCCTGACCATACCTCTGGGTGGGCAAACAGGCCTTGCACAAGGAGAGAAGGGTTTCCTCATTTTGGATTTCAGCAGTGAGTGTATTGTGTACAGTAGGGCAAACAACCACTGATGCAAAAGTGGAGAGAGTTACCCCTGTGAACATTTTCCCCATTGGTTAGAGAGGGGCACTGAGTCACCCACACCCACTAGCTAGTGCCAGGCATAATGTGGTATCCCCAGGCTCCCGCCTCAGAACACCTTTAAGACCTGAGGAAGAACAGAAAAAGCTGAACCGGCTGTCTATGACCTAAGTGGCACCCTTAAGGACTGGACCTGCTCCCTCTTGTACTTAGTAAAAATATGTGGACTCCTAGGACAGTGGGCTGGCCTCTTATGTGGCACCAGGGCTACAGAAAGCTGCATGAGTCCTTTTCCTGAAGTTCTCTGCTGACCAGTACCAACTGTACCTGACCTGGACCCTGCTAGTGGCCTCAGCTACAGGCTTGACCCCCAAGTACTGAGGTACTGGGACCCTTGGCTGTGTCTAACTGAACATCTCCTACCACCCCTGAAAAGCTGGGACTTCAAAAACTTTTAAACTTCCAAACCTCTGGAGAACTAGTTTTCCAGAGGTTTGGAAGTCTAAAAGTTTTCATTTAACAGTTCAACAACAAACCACCTCAGAGTATTTGACCAAGGCACTACCCCGCTGGGCTGAAACATCAAGTTCCACCGACTCAGAGCTTCTACATGTGAGCAAATCTGGTTCAGCAGACCCGCTGCAAGAATGTAGCCAGCCTTGTGGAACCCAACATCCTTGACCAAGTCTGAAGATAAAAATCTTGACAAGCAAAGACACCAAAAGTATCCCACTGGTTAGTGAACTTCCAGGGGGCGAATTTGAATTTCTCCTTTGCTGAGATTTTCCGGCCAAAACCAATGGCTTCAGTGGGACCGAACTACTTGGATACACCCTGCCGCTAAAGGATTTTTGGATTCTAGAAATAAGACAAAGTCCGACCAGGCAAAACATGGTTGGTACAGCCAACCAGGGTTCCATCTTGGTGGGCCTCAAATCACGGCTAGGTCCTGGTCTACCACGACCATTGACTTCCATTGGCGCTTTGCACTTTTTGGACCTATTTTCACCTCAAAGTTTAAAACTCATATCACTGGTTCCCTTATAGAATTTTTTGTTGTTTTATGTCATTTTATTAATTCAATGTTACTCTATTTTTCTAATTTGGTTTTTGATTTTTATTGCTAGGTGGTTTGACTTTATTACTGTTTTCTGTACTACATACATACTGTACCTTTTGTCCTAAATTAACCCTGTCTGCTCTGTGCCATAGCTTTCAGGGAGTTGAGCTCAGAATAATTTAGTGACTTTAATGGTTCATCCTTACAAGAGTGTGCTTATTCCTTGAGGTGGGCAGTCGCCCACCCCATAATAATAACCCGATTTCTTGCACATAGCTGTCTACCAGACCAAATCTATCTAACTATCATAAATACTTACCATTCCTAACCTGCTCTACCTACCACAACTGTCCCAGTGCCGCCTGCTTTCCCCATCCTGTGCTGCCCATTCCAGGCCCATGCCCTGAGCCTTGGTCCAACAGGACCACCTATCAGGACCACCAATGGAGGTCACCACATGGCCACGCAGTGGAAGCGTGTGGTGGGCATGCCACCAATTTATCACCGGTTGGACATCGCTTAGTACCAGGACCCCTGTCCCTCCCACACCCACTGTACACTACCAAGTAACTGCTGGACCTGGACCACGGACGCCAAAGCAACAGCTGCGTCTCATGCTCCCCACGATCCACCAAAGGATCCTCCACCTGCCAACACTGCCACTTCTCCTGCAACACAACACACAAAAGATCCCACACCACTCCTGTCCACAAGAACACCCAACAACCACTCCACTGCATCCTGTTCAACGCCTGCTCACTCTGAAAACATGCCACAGAAATCTGGGTCACCATCGCCACCCTATCCACGGACATTGCCTTCATCACTGAAACCTGGCTCAAGCCCTCCTCGAACCCGGGCATCATCACCGCCACTCCCAAAGGATACAAGATGATACACCGAGACCGCACCGACAGACAAGGTGGAGGGATCGCCATCATCTTTAAGGAAACCATCTGATGCACTATCTCCAACAACGCCCCCCCCCTCTCATGGAAAACCTCAACTTCCTACTAGAAACTGATGCAAGGACCACAATAAGGGGCCCCCTTGCCTGCAGACCCCCAGGACCCTGAGCAACATTCTGCAACACCATGCCCAACCTCATCGCACCCCTAGCAATCAACTCTCACCACTACATCCTACTTGTGACTTCAACTTCGACATCAACGACCCCAACGTTGCCAACTCCATCGCCCTCCTGGAGAACATAGACAACATCCCCCAAACCCAACTGGTCACTGAATCCATGCACAAAGCCGGACACACACTTGACCGCATTTTTACCTCCGGTGACAGAATAAAATTCAGCCACACCACAGAACTCAACTGGACTGACCACGCCATCATACACTTCACCATTGCCGATGCCCAGCACACCATCACTAAACATCACATCTCTTCCCACCGCAGCTGGAGCAAGGTCACTGAATCCTAATGGATACAGGCCTTCATCTCCACCCAACCTGAAGCCTCATGCGGACCTCGACCAGGCCGTCCAGACTTTCAATGCCTGGAACACCGACAGTGCCCACAGAGTCGCCCCACTGAAATCTACTAAACCCAACAAAACCTCCAAACATGCCAACTGGTACACCCCATAACTCAGGACCACCAAGCGCAACTGCTTCCAACTGGAGAAACAATGGCGCGCCACCAAGAACTAAGCCGACAGAGATGCTCACAAAAAAGCCCTCCGCAACTACCACCGGTACATCAAAGAAGCAAGCAGCCATCACCACCAGCATCGACTCCATGACTAACCACACAAATGGACTCTTCAAAATAGTCAAAGAATTCTACAGCCTGATAACCACAGAGAGAACCATCCACCCCTCCCAAGACCTCTGCGACACCCTCTCAGATTACTTCCACAGGAAGACCATCAACATCTACAACAATTTCAACCTCCAACCTGCCACCCTCAACACCCAACGACCTCAACCAATGAGCAAACACCAGCCAAACCATTAGCACTTGGTCTCCTCTCACTGCCCTGGGTACCTGAGCCTTCATGTCTTCCATCCACTCTGGGGCACTCACTGACCCTTGACCCCACCACCTGTACCACCTCGCATCGGATTCAGGCTCGCCTGGCTGATGAGGGGTGATACCCCGAAACCAGTACCAGCATGTTTGTTTCTGGTCCATGGAGGACCTGGCCTGGCAGTTCGGGCTGGACTGTTCCCATGGGGAGCAGGGTCAAGACTGATTTGCATGTGGCTGGGTCCTAACTGGGGTGAGGAAGTGAGTTAAAGAATGATGATGGATTCAACTCAGGTCTGTGACTTGGGGTGAGTGTTTTATTTGTTCAGCAATCCGTATATCATTTGTTCTTTTTGCTTTAGTCACCTACGTTGGAAGGGTATGCCCAGACTAGGTCCCATGCCTACTGTGCCCCTGGATTGAAGCTAGCCTGGTTGATGAGTGGCGATACCCCGAAATTGGTTCCAGGATGCTTGCTTCTGGTACGGGTACGGGGAGGACCTGGCCTGGCAGTTCGGGCTGGACTGTTCCCATGAGGAGCAGGGTCAAGACTAGGGGTGGGCGGAAAACTCCGCACCGCCGACAGAGTTCGCAGAGTTTTGCACTGCTGCGCTCCGCCTGGAACGCTAAATTCAGCAGAAGCACCACCAGCCGCGGGCGGAGCAGTTCTGCTCACACACCTGGCATTCCATCGATGAGTTCTTGTCTCAATTATGCTCACTGCAGACGTTCTGTCACATGGCGCCATTTTATCTTGACAAAGAATCGGGAGGAGGCTTCATAGCAAGGTAAGGCTGGGAGAGCAGGACCCGCGAAAAGTACGCCTGCTAGCTGCAGCTCTCACCACAGACTCCCGTAAAGCATTGACTGTCACACTGCTTCGGGCCCAGCGACGGCCCGTGGATGGAGTTACGGTGGGGCAGGAGGGCGGGGATGGGGAGGGGCAGGGCGGAGGTTGCTAAAAACCGGCATATGGATAATTGCAGGTAAGTAAACAATTTAATTAATAAAACGAATTTCGTAGCTCGCACTGCATTGCATTTTGCGATGCAAGGCGCACTACGAAATTCGTTTTATTAATTAAATTGTTTACTTACCTGCAATTATCCATATGCCGGTTTTTAGCAACCTCCACCCTGCCCCTCCCCCTCCCCGCCCTCCTGCCCCACCGTAACTCCCTCCACGGGCCGTCGCTGTTCGGGCCCAGACTGCCAGCAAACAAGAGGCAGGATTTCCCCCAGCTGTATGCTTTGCCACCCCCAAGGCTAGTAGCTCAAGCTTCTGGTTTTGGGCGCAGATCAGGCTGTATTCCTGTTCTGACTGGGCCTAGTGAAGTCCATGCGTGGTTTCAGTTTTCAAAGGCTTAATTTATAAAGAAATAAGTGCCAGGGCTCTCGACAGGATACTACTGCAACTTACACCACACATTGCCCTTGCTGTGCTGCCAATGATAGTAACAACACAACTACTAACCAGCACACTCTTACAAGTGTGAACATTCTGACTATTTCAGGCCAAAGAGCTATAGAATGGTTTGGACGGCAGGTAATAGTCATTTTTTATGTCTATTGAAAAAATATTTGACTGTTGTTGTGGTTATCTCAGAAAGTGCCACCTCGTGGCAGACTGTCACAAGCACCAGTGTTGACAATTATGTGCAATTATGTGCCGGTCCTGAGCACCAGAAACCACTGGCTCAAATTAAGCACTGCAGTTTTCCGGTCCCTGGACCAGCACCCTTCCTTGTCTCTCTGAGCCGCTGAAACGCTGCATCATCTCTGCTGGTTCCTGGGCATGAACGATGACGCGTGCCGAGGACCCCAGCCTGCAGCCCTTTGGAAACCTGGAGGACAACGGATCGGTCTCGCAGACGGGGCAGACAGACGCCTTCCTCACCCTCGCTAAGTGAGTGCCAAAGCATCGCTTATCTTTCGTGACAGCATTTCTGACACAATTATATTCAATGGTTGACTGTGTTTATCGGGTGGAATTGGAATGCAGTGAGTTGACACTTCAGGAACATCAATCCGTTAACCAAAGTGAATTCCTTATTTCTTGCATCTTCAGGGCAGCTCAGAAAGATTAACAGTAACAGGAGTGAGAGGCAGCGAATACCCGGTGACGCAGGAGTGAGAGGCAGCGGATACCCGGTGGCGCAGGAGAGAGAGGCAGTGCATACCGGGTGGCGCAGGAGCGAGAGGCAGTGGATAAGTGGTGGCGCAGGAGTGAGAGGCAGCGGATAAGCGGTGGCGCAGGAGAGAGAGGCAGCGCATACCCGGTGGCGCAGGAGAGAGAGAAAGCGGATAAGCGGTGGCGCAGGAGAGAGAGGCAGCGCATACCGGGTGGCGCAGGAGTGAGAGGCAGCGTATACCCTGTGGCGCAGGAGAGAGAGGCAGCGGATAAGCGGTGGCGCAGGAGTGAGAGGCAGCAGATGCCCGGTGGCGCAGGAGTGAGAGGCAGCAGATGCCGGGTGGCGTAGGAGTGAGAGGCAGCGGATACCCAGTGGCGCAGGAGAGAGAGGCAGCGGATACCCAGTGGCGCAGGAGTGAGAGGCAGCGGATACCCAGTTGTGCAGGAGTGAGAGGATACCCGGTGGTGCAGGAGTGAGAGGCAGGGGATACCTGGTGGCGCAGGAATGAGAGGCAGCGGATACCCGGTGGTACAGGAGTGAGAGGCAGCGGATACCCGGTGGTGCAGGAATGAGAGACAGCGGATAACCGGTGACGCAGGAGTGAGAGGCAGTGGATACCCAGTGGTGCAGGAGTGAGAGGCAGCGGATACCCGGTGGTGCAGGAGTGAGAGGCAGTGGATACCCGGTGGCGCAGGAGTGAGAGGAAACCCGGTGATAGGAGCGAGAGGCAGGGGATACCTGGTGGCGCAGGAGTGAGAGGCAGTAAATACCCTGTAGCGCAGGAATGAGAGGCAGCGGTTAAGCGGTGGCGCAGGAGAGAGAGGCAGCGCATACCGGATGGCGCAGGAGTGAGAGGCAGCGGATACCCTGTGGCGCAGGAGTGAGAGGCAGCAGATACCCGGTGCCGCAGGAGTGAGAGGCAGCAGATGCCCGGTGGCGCAGGAGTGAGAGGCAGCAGATAAGTGGTGGCGCAGGAGTGAGAGGCAGCGCATACCCGGTGGCGCAGGAGAGAGAGAAAGCGGATAAGCGGTGGCGCAGGAGAGAGAGGCAGCGCATACCGGGTGGCGCAGGAGTGAGAGGCAGCGGATACCCTGTGGCGCAGGAGTGAGAGGCAGCAGATACCCGGTGGCGCAGGAGTGAGAGGCAGCAGATGCCCGGTGGCGCAGGAGTGAGAGGCAGCGGATACCCGGTGGCGCAGGAGAGAGAGGCAGCGGCTACTCGGTGGTGCAGGAGTGAGAGGCAGCGGATACCCAGTTGCGCAGGAGTGAGAGGATACCCGGTGGTGCAGGAGTGAGAGGCAGGGGATACCTGGTGGCGCAGGAATGAGAGGCAGTGGATACCCGGTGGCACAGGAGTGAGAGGCAGCGGATACCCGGTGGTGCAGGAATGAGAGACAGCGGATAACCGGTGACGCAGGAGTGAGAGGCAGTGGATACCCAGTGGTGCAGGAGTGAGAGGCAGCGGATACCCGGTGGTGCAGGAGTGAGAGGCAGTGGATCCCGGTGGCGCAGGAGTGAGAGGAAACCCGGTGATAGGAGCGAGAGGCAGGGGATACCTGGTGGCGCAGGAGTGAGAGGCAGTAAATACCCTGTGGCGCAGGAATGAGAGGCAGCGGATAAGCGGTGGCGCAGGAGAGAGAGGCAGCGCATACCGGATGGCGCAGGAGTGAGAGGCAGCGGATACCCTGTGGGGCAGGAGTGAGAGGCAGCAGATACCCGGTGGCGCAGGAGTGAGAGGCAGCAGATGCCCGGTGGCGCAGGAGTGAGAGGCAGCGGATACCCGGTGGCGCAGGAGAGAGAGGCAGCGGATACTCGGTGGCGCAGGAGTGAGAGGCAGCGGATACCCAGTTGCACAGGAGAGAGAGCCAGCGGATACCCGGTGGCACAGGAGTGAGAGGCAGCAGATACCCGGTGGAGCAGGAGTGAGAGGCAGTGGATACCCGGTGGCGCAGGAGTGAGAGGCAGCGGATAACCGATGGCGCAGAAGTGAGAGGCAGCGGATACCTGGCGGCGCAGGAGTGAGAGGCAGCGGATACCCTGTGGCACAGGAGTGAGAGGCAGCAGATACCTGGTGGCGCAGGAGTGAGAGGCAGTGGATACCCGGTGGCGCAGGAGTGAGAGGCAGCGGATACCCGGTGGCGCAGGAGTGAGAGGCAGCAGATACCCGGTGGCGCAGGAGTGAGAGGCAGCAGATACCCGGTGGCGCAGGAGAGAGAAGCAGTGGATATCGGGTGGCGCAGGAGTGAGAGGCAGCAGATACCGGGTGGCGCAGGAGTGAGAGGCAGCAGATCCCCGGTGGCGCAGGAGTGAGAGGCATCAGATACCCGGTAGCGCAGGAGTGAGAGGCAGCGCATACCGGGTGACGCAGGAGTGAGAGGCAGCGGATACCGGGTGGCGCAGGAGTTAGAGGCAGCGGATACCGGGTGGTGCAGGAGAGAGAGGCAGCGGATACCCAGTGGCGCAGGAGAGAGAGGCAGTGGATACCCAGTGGCGCAGGACTGAGAGGCAGCGGATACACGGTGGCGCAGGAGAGAGAGGCAGTGGATACCCAGTGGCGCAGGACTGAGAGGCAGCGGATACACGGTGGCGCAGGAGAGAGAGGCAGTGGATACCCAATGGCGCAGGAGAGAGAGGTAGCGGATACCCAGTGGCACAAGAGAGAGAGGCAGCGGATACCCGGTGGCGCAGGAGTGAGAGGCAGCGGATACCCGGTGGCGCAGGAGTGAGAGGCAGCGGATAACCGGTGACGCAGGAGTGAGAGGCAGTGGATACCCAGTGGTGCAGGAGTGAGACGCAGTGGATACCCGGTGGCGCAGAAGTGAGAGGCAGTGGATACCCGGTGGCGCAGGAGTGAGAGGATACCCGGTGGTGCAGGAGTGAGAGGCAGGGGATACCTGGTGGCGCAGGAATGAGAGGCAGCGGATACCCGGTGGCACAGGAGTGAGAGTGGTGGCGCAGGAGTGAGAGGATACCCGGTGGTGCAGGAGTGAGAGGCAGGGGATACCTGGTGGCGGAGGAGTGATAGGCAGTAAATACCCTGTGGCGCAGGAGTGAGAGGCAGCGGATACCCAGTGGCCCAGGAGTGAGAGGCAGTGTATACCCGGTGGCGTAGGAGGGAGAGGCAGTAGATATCCAATGGCGCAGGAGTGAGAGACAGCGGATACCTGGTGTCACAGGAGTGAGGCAGCAGATACCCGGTGGCGCAGGAGTGAGAGGCAGTGCGTGCCCGGTGGCGCAGGAGTGAGAGGCAGCAGATACCTGGTGGCGCAGGAGTGAGAGGCAGTGGATGCCCCGTGGCAAAGGAGTGAGAGGCAGAAGATACCCGGTGGCAAAGGAGTGAGAGGCAGCAGATACCGGGTGGCGCAGGAGTGAGGCAGCAGATACCCGGTGGCAAAGGAGTGAGAGGCAGCAGATACCCGGTGGAGCAGGAGTGAGAGGCTGCAGATACCCGGTGGCGCAGGAGTGAGAGGCAGCGGATACCCGGTGGCGCAGGAGTGAGAGGCATCAGATACCCGGTAGCGCAGGAGTGAGAGGCAGCGCATACCGGGTGACGCAGGAGTGAGAGGCAGCGGATACCGGGTGGCGCAGGAGTTAGAGGCAGCGGATACCGGGTGGTGCAGGAGAGAGAGGCAGCGGATACCCAGTGGCGCAGGAGAGAGAGGCAGTGGATACCCGGTGGAGCAGGAGTGAGAGGCTGCAGATACCCGGTGGCGCAGGAGTGAGAGGCAGCGGATACCCGGTGGCGCAGGAGTGAGAGGCAGGAGAGAAGAACACCCGGCACACTGGCATGCGCGCTGTCACCCTATCACACTCCGGTATGCAGCAGTGGCGGGACACCCTTATCCGGGGCCGCTGAACACTGTGTAGCGTCACACTGCTATAGTCTCTTGAATAGTTATCATGAGTTAAAGCACCAGTGAAGTTTCGCACTAATATGCCTTCAATAGTTCTAACATTTTGGGTGGCAGAGCAATACTCTGCCCGCTGGAGGAACTCTGCTGAAAAGTACAGAGTTTTTGGGTAACTCCGTGGATTTCCGCGAGCTCCGCCCAGGTCTAGTCAAGACTGATTTGCATTTGGCTGGGTCCAAACTGGGGTGGTACGGTGAGCAAAACAAACAACGGATTAAACCCGGATCTCTGACTAGGGGAGAATATTTGATCTGTTCAGCATTCCGGTCATCATTTGTTCTTATTGCTTTTGAGGGAGTTATGTGAGCAGTTACCAGATCCGCAAAAGAAGGACTGCTGTGAACTCACTAAACAAGTTTTAGTCCGTGCTATGTTGAATCTGATCCATGTAAACACTTGCACAGGACATACTGTTCTCCTGCAAATAAACCTAAGGAGAATGCAGCCAAGACTTCTATGTTCTCTGCACCTGGCGTGGGTGCTGTCTGAACTGTGAAATACAGCAACAACCAGGGCTTCAAGTGAGCCGGGTCCTGCCGGTGCTCAACACCAGTAGTTGTAAAAAGCAGATGCTGAGACGGGTCTGTATCGGGCTCTCCATTTTTGCCCTCACCCTCCGGGTCCAAAAAAAATATCTTAACTCTGCAGCAGTACCACCATTCACTGCCTTTGATGTAACTTCAAAGAGACTTGTGATAGTTCTTTCACAGCCTCATCATTTCAGAACTGAAGCATTTTCAATGTTACATGCAACAAAGTCATAGTTGTTGCTTTTTTTATCTTATGCAACTAACAACCATTGACAAAGCCAATAGTCCTGGCTTATTGCAGGTGTAATGTGTTACTTATTGTATTAGATTCCGCATGCAATGACAGAGGCAGCAAAATACTAGTCGGGAGGCACACTATGCTAAGCAAATGCAGATTTCTAGCTTACATGTTTTAAGCCACGCCCTTAATTACATCGGACACGCCCGTTTGAGAGATCCCCCAGTTTTTTCATCCCACTTAAAGCCATGGCAGAAACCATGGTTCAGGGACACCTCAGGCCCCTGGCGCCAGTGCCACTGCACCTGCTGCACTGATGTCCCGAGTTTGTAAACAGGTGAATCTACAACTCCAATCTTACATGAAACATCCTTTGCTGTGCATTGTGGAAATCAGTGAGATCGGTGTCACCGCACCGGGCGCTGACTTGGGGTGGGGGCGTCATTTTTGCAAGTATATTATCATTTTAAGAGCACCAGTTGTCACCTTTCTGGCCTCCAACAATGTTCAGGATCAATTAAAATGCCAAGATAACTCTGTGATTCATCGTCTTCCTGGAAAGAGGCCGGTGGTTTGTCTAGTGGAAGTGACTCATCCTAAGGTAGCGCAGAGGGTTGATATGCCTGCTGCTAAGAACGTATACCATGCAGATCACACAGTGCATATAAGGTAAGTAGGTCAGTGCGTTACCGCTTCTGTAAAAGAGCTCTTATTGTTACTTGTCATTTATAAGTCAAAATCCTAATATAGAACATTGAGCTATTAACTGCCATCAATGAGCTACATGCAAACTGCAAGGTACATGTTAGAGCTTTATGTTTTTAGCACAGTCTCTCATTATCCTAATCTTCCCAAAAGGGTTCATTTGGGTAGAAAACAATTCTTATTATTAAGGAGAACCCCTAACAATGGTGTTACATTTTAAATTCTGAATTTGCGTTTTACCAGCATAAGGACTCTTAATCTACATTGCCTACCAGTATGGATGACAAGTCACTCCTACACTACACCTTATATTCCTGTCTGATGTCACATTTCCTATGCACTGATTTAGACACTTATGATTGTCTCTGTGCAACGTATGTGTGATGTAAAGTGCTCTGACACCTTACACTGGTGTGAGTGGTGCTATCAAACTAGATGAATCTGAGAGACAGTGGTGATGGAGACTTGAGGGGCACAGTTAAAGGGTGCTGGCGAGGGAATGCGCGGTAGACAGCCGCGGGCGGTAGTAGGAGTTCCTGCAGGGTGGTGACGTGGGGGGGGGGGCAAGGTGAAGGTAGTAATGTATGGATTATGGAGTTTTACAGGTAAGCAAACATTTAAATAAATAAACCGAATTTCGTTGTGCGCACTGCATCGCATTTGGTGATGCACTGCACGCAACGAAATGTGTTTTATTTGTTTATTTATTTATTTATTTAAATGTTTACTTACCTGTTAAACTCTGCAATCCATACATTACTTCCCCCCACCCTGCCCCTCCCCACGTCACCGCCCTGCAGGAACTACTACTACCGACCGCGGCTGGCGGAAGAGGTGGCCATGGAGGGGACAAACATTATCGCACAGGGCGCCACCAGTGTTAAAGCCGGCCCTGGTGGAAATACGCATACTAGGCATTGAGCCAAACTTGAGATCAGGTGGGGATGAATATTATAAGCTGTACGGTGCTCTCTCACCCCTTCCAGCACGAGTGACAAGCTTTGTTCTAATTAGCAATTACGACTCGAGGTGCTTATGCTGTCTCTGAGACTGTTGGTGAAGGGCCTTCAACTTTGTGAAATTTAAGAGAAACACACAAATCCCCTTTGTTTCCACATGAAAAACATTGTTCTCTTTCACCGCACGCCCAGTCAAAATTCATTTATTATACTTAGCTCTCACACCTGGCTCATAGAGGAGTGCGTTTGGATGCCCAGGCACTAAATCTAAGAGCTCGTCGAATTAATCCATTCCCTTCCAGGAATCTGTGTTTGACTTCATGGTCAAGGTGTCCTATTATGGTGAGTCAACTCAGCCTCTCATCCTTCCAAGGTTGATGAAAAGAGTACCACTTAGCTGGAGATCACTAAACATCTGCTCAGTGTGCCGAGATGCTGGAAGGGTTGAACAAGCAATGTTCAAATGATATGTTAAGTGTGGGACGCACGGCTGCCAGGTGAACCTGTGCCATACGTCACACCTTTAGGCAGTCCCGAATGTATAGCTCACAGATATAGAAGTTTTAGTATGGGCTTAAAGGGCCATGACTTTCATTCTAATTGACCCCAAAATGTATGATATGTGTGGTAACGCCTGTTGAGGCACTTACCGCAATATTCCGTTTTGGAAATTAAACTGCATTCCCCAGATAAATATCGACAGTTCAAACCTGCTGATGGTGAGTTTTGATTAAAAAAAAATGTCGAGTAAAAAAGGGACTTGCAGATTTTAGTGTTGTAAGCACTAAAATCTGCACGTCATTCCTCATTTTAGGGGTTAAAACTCGTAATATGAGCAATTTTTTAATTTGTACCGTATTACATAACGGAACTTGAGCTCTTTAAATGAACACCAGCTACATTACACAAGGTCGCATTCATTTTTTTCATTTTTTTATGCATGGTAAGCGATTTGACCGTAATTACAGGTTGTTGACCGAAGCCGAGACTCGAACCTGGGGCTTCATTTATGAAAAGTGACGCATAGCTCCGTGAAAACAGCGATGCGTCACTTTTCACTGCGCACTCCTTACGATATTCCTGATGCGTCATATTTAATGTATGACGCATCATGTCGCAAGGAGTTACAGACACGTCAGTATTTCTGACGTATCTGTAAGCACAAAAGTGACGCATTGCTGGAGTGTGTCACAAAAGTGACGCAACTCCAGTAATGCGTCCTTTCACATGGGGAAAGCCCCATGTGAAAGGGCTTGCGTCAGTCTTACGCCTGCTGTGAGGCAGGTGCAAGATTTTGACGTAACAGCGTCCTAAAAGTGACGCAGTGAAATCTCATAGATTTCACTGTGTCACTATTACGAGGCTTTTTGCGGGGGAACGCCCCCTCTGCATACATTATACCTGACGCAGGTATAATGTGGCGCAGGGGTTTAAAAAGTAACGCATCTACCTAGATGCGTCACTTTTTAAATATGGCGCAACGAGGCACATTTTTTACACCGCTGGTGCGTCACAAAAAGTGACGCACCGGTGGCGCAAAACTGACGCAAGGCCTTCATAAATATGGCCCTAGGTTTCCCGGTTCCAAACTCAGAAGCTGTGGCTGTAACACCAGCAAACCCAATCGATAACGCCCACTTAGTAGCTACTCAGAGGGGAATTACGAATGTTTGTGGATACCCACAAAATGATGACTTTGTGCCTTTAGAATTGCACTTTACTAAACACCCCAGGGACGCGCCACTGCTGTGTCAGCCATAATAAACACTTTGGTAGGTGCCACTCACAAATCAGTGCTTAATTTGAGCCAGGCCAGTGGTTTCCAGTGCTCGCACTGCCACTTATGACAGTCTGCCACATGGGGGCGCTGTGTGCCTAATATAGAGTGAGCACAACAACAGTTGTTTTGTTAATTCATTATACTTTAAGATTGCTCATACCTGCCGCCCATGCTAATCTTATAGCTTTGGGGCCTGGAATAGCCCTAATTCCTACACTTGTAGGAGTGAGATGGTTAGTAGCTGGTTTCGAACTGGTATGGGTAGCGCTACCGGGTGCAATGTGTTGGTATAAGGCTGCCTTGGCCTCCTGGGGAGCGTTTCCTTTTTTTATTTTATTTTTTACAAATTAATCAGTGTTTCAAATGCGAACAAACCTGCAAACGTGGCGGACGGTCCGAGTGTCCACCCCGCAGCAGGCACTGCAAACACTGCTCTCTGATCCACTGGAAATGTTACATGATTCACAATTCCCAGCATTTCCGCGTGTAAACCTGATTTACAGGAGGTAAAAGCTTTCCGATGGTGCCCAGAGGCGTTTCTTTCGCCCGCGCTTTCCTTTTCCTGCTACTGGTTTCAGTTTCCAGTCACCGGTACCCGCTGGGCAAAGCCTGCCCTCATTCAGTCACTTATGAAGAATTGTGTGTCTCACACTCTTGGCTGGGTGAGGAGACTTTACCAGCATCAGTCAAGCTGCGGTAGTTGAATATAGGCCGCTCCAGGGCAGCGCGCTGGCTATGGTCTGGGCTAGCAGTATGCTCCACACATCTGCTCCACACATCTGCAACACCCAAACATGCTGCAAAAATAAACTAACAGGTGCATGTTAACAAACTGCATTTTGTACCAAGTTTGGTAGGACTATACTAGCACTACTCTCATACTACAACATGCTATTCACTAAAAGCGCTTAGATGCCTCGTCAGGGGTAGTAAGTAAGCGCTATATAAATGCAATTACAGTACAATACAATACAATACATGTGGAGGTCTTCGGCTCAACGTCTCCTATCTTTCCTGTGCAGATATCTCTGCACACATGTATGCATGCCTGTGTTTTATTAATCAGTGTGGGATGGACAGGGGACTGTGGCTAGAAAATGGGGAATATTGATTACTAAATAGTAAAGGTTTAGGGAGGAAAAATGAGGGGTTTTCGGAGGGACATGGACAGCTCAAAAAAGAGTAAACCCGTTGCTATTCGTACACTACACTTTTCAAGTTGTCACAGCTAAAAAAAAAAAAAGTTGTAAATGTACTGTAACGCACATGGTGAACCCCTGGTACCGTAACACCCTCCCATAGAAAGCAATGGCGACAGGAACCTATAACAGAATTCTAAAGGGAAAATATTAAATTAAAACATTTCTACTTTTTGGAAGAAATATATATATATATATAAATGTAATTTACTGCTAACAAATATATAAAAATAATTTTTACAACAAATATTTAAATAAACTTTTTGTAAACTTTTTAAAGTAATTAAACTATTTTTCATTAATTATATTCATACCTTCTTGTAATATTTAATACATAATACAGAAACATATAAATTCGACTTAAAACTAGATTTTTATAAAGAATTATTTTACAAAATAATTTGAATTTATTTTATATTTAAATTAATTAAATATTTTATTTCAATATTGAGTTAATAGTACAGTAGCATTTTTAAAATGTCTTCACAAAATGAATATATACATTTAATAAAAAATATTTAACTCAAAACTACTTTAGCTACTTTGTTTAGTTTTATAAACGTTTCCCTACACTTCACTATAGGGTGAGCTTTACAAGAGTAAGGGATGTGTGTGTACTTTTTTAAATTAAGATAACAGAATGTAATTTTGAAGCAACTAGGCCCCAAATATTTTCTGAGACCAAGGCAAAATGATTTTAATTACAATAAATTGGGCTATTAGTTGCAAAGGATGTGAGTCCTTTATAAGTAATAGGTCTACATTGTAGTGCTTGACTCTCTCATTGTAGCCAAGCAGAGCAGTCCAAGGCCTTCTTTGTGGAGCTGGTGTAGGCTAATAATCTCCATTCACTGGCACTCAACAGCAACACTCCATAATCATTGTCAGGTCAGTGCTTTCTCTTTTAATATGGAAAAGTACTTTTATTACTCCCACACTACTAAATACTACACATTAAATTACACATGTATACATTAGGTAGATGGACATTCCTTTGGTGACACCCTATAATCACAATGCCCCCCATTTATACCAGATGCAAATCAAAATGTAAGGGGGTCCCATTATATATAATGCAGGCCTACTGGCTTAGTCAAGGGATTATGCCATTAATATATGTAAGGCAGGCCTACTGGCTTTGACAGGGTTCCATATGAGTATACACAAGGCAGGCCTACTCGTTTTATCAGGGAGTCACTGCCTTACTAAAATAGCCACATGTTATGTCACCATTGTTAGATATTGGGTTTTTGATTGAGGGTGTTGAAGACACTTCTCAAGCAACAAACACAGTCCCTGTCAGGATAAGCCACTAAAGTCACTAAATAAATTGATGCTTAACCGTCTGGTAGCTTGGAACAAAAGCTGTCAGGCTTAACTTAGTGGCAATGTATAAAGTATTTATGCAGCACACAAACAGTAATGAAGTGAAGACATAACACTAGAAAATTCCCACACCAATTAGGAAACATAGAGTCAATTTTAATGTATAAAATTAGATGAAAAAGACAAAAACCCAATCAGTTGAACTGGAGATATTCAATTTCAAAGTTGTAGGTGATTATGGAGCCTGAAAGCACAAAGTGCCACTGACGGATATCTAGTTGTGCTAGGACATGGGAAAGTCGCAAGTTCAGGCTGACCGTAATGAAGTGTTGGCCGATGCATGGACCAGGTTAGGGACATTGAAAAAGTTACCTTCTCAAAGTCCGGAACAAAATGTACAATTTGTGGTGTAAGAGGCGACGAGGAGCAGGGCAAACGTTGCAGATGGTTGTTGCTGTAGCATGAAGAATAGGTCGGCATCAAGCACGGTCATCCCTGCAGCACGAAGATCCTGTCGGGCATCATGGACAGTCATTGCTGGAGCTTTGCATTTGCGGTCAACGGAGAGGGTTGATGTTGTAGCATGAAGTCCCGCTCTCACGTTTCCGGGTGTCGGTGGTGGTCGCTATAGTGTAAAGAATTGGGTCCACCAGAACTTCATGACGAGCCCAAACCTTTAGGGTTTCTTCTTTTTTCACAGGCACAGGAGGAGGTCTACTGATCCTAGCCAACGGTACAGGATATGGGGAGGCACCTCTTGTGGTTCATGAACTCAATCCAGCAAAGGCCAACAGGGCTCAGGCAGTTCCAGGTCCAGTGCAGCAGGTCAGCTGCGCCTTTGAAGTGAGGCCTCATGAGCTTGTTGTCAACATGTAGGTTACAACAGGAGGTTAGCAAGCTGACCCTTGGAGTCACTCTGCTTGGAATGAAGGGCGCAGGCACAGTCTTCCTTCTCAGAGAGCAGAACAGACCTCTGCCAGCAGGGAAGTCCTTCTATAGTGTCTTTGATCCTGGAATGTACTGAATAGTTAGTCCGAGTATTTATCCCTGGTGCCAGCTTTGAAATGAGAGAAACTTCTAGAGTTCCACCACATCTGGTCTGGATGTGCCTTCTCTTCCCCTGCCCAGGCTCAACAGCGCCTGGGGTGACAAAGACCTGGTGTCAAGTTTGTTGTGAGTGTGCTGAGGCTGCCCTTTTGAATTGTAAGTGGAGAAGGGAACAACTCCGCCTCTCCCAACCTGGAAAGATGGCCCAACTTGCCAACACTTAGTAGCGCTTTGCCTCATTGTGTAGTGGTCTTACATTGAGCCCATTTTGGTTCTCCCTTTAGATTAGTATTAGATGATTTAGGCTGTATTTGCTTTGCACTGATACACAAAATACGTTTGCTTTTGTGCCATTATTTGAGAAATAAGTTGCACATGTTATTTGTTATTTAGAGACTCTTCTTGGGATTCAGCCTGAACATTCCGTATAAGGTTGAACAACATGGTGTACTGTTTTCTTGTGCCTGGTTAGCAATGTCTCCTAACAGTTTTAGACATAACACTGTAGCACAGCTGCAGTTTGTTTTAACACAGTAGTTGTTCTCATATAAATTGTGGCTCACCCCCTTGGAGAGCAGATAGGAGAATACGAGCTGATGGACTGGTCCCGGAACAGGGGAGCAGCCTTGATTAAAAGGAGTTTACATCTATGAAGCAGACCCCTAAACACAGACCAGGTATGGGGTCCAGTGCTAATCCCAGAGATCAGTAATGTATCCCTGTGCTCACATGAGGGTAGGCGTAGACAGATATATTATTTGCCATGGTTGGGTTGTTTATTGTATACAGCCTGCTAGTAATGCTGATTACGTTGCTTAGTTGATTTGTTTACTTATCACAGCACACCTGCTGGGCATCCAGGTACTGATGTGGTACAGAGACTCAATTCCTACATTCTGACGTCCTGTTGTCCGAAGGCACAGTTCGGGTTACCAACAAAATCCCTGCGACAATTTTCTGGGAGGAATACACAAAGGCCAACTGCCAACTACACCTTAATCATGTGACAGAGGACACATGCTGCAGGCACCAAATGGTTAGGACTAGAAAATGCCACCATTCTAAAAGTTTTGCAAAGCTAAGGAGTTAGGTCCTGGGACATGGATTAGGCTGGACCATATATATTTCAAACAACACACAAAATGCCTACACCATTCTTACTTTCAAACAATATAATTAAGGAACAAACAAAATTGATTCTTAGTTTGTCCGGGTACTTTTATTTATACCCTTTGAATTATCCAATTCTTTTTATATTTTCTTTATCGTATTTGTGTATGAAAAAGAATACGAATACATTCAACAAAATCTACACATATGTACAACAATATTTACAAACACATATTTACAATCCACATCTTCATTAATAAGACTTAGACAAAATACATCCTACGTGTACTAGTTTAAACAAACAAATAATGAATCTTTGTGAATTTTATATTCAAATGAAAAACCAATGTCCAAAACAATGTCCAAACAATTCAAAGACAAAGTCAAAGCAAAGGAGGTCATTTCATCAAAAGGCGACCAATTGCGAACCCAGCGCTTGCTGGTTTCCACAATGAATGATGTTACTCCCTCCTTCAAATATGCCGACGCGTTTCTGATCCGGGGAAACAAGTTCACATTAGTTCCAATTTTTTATGCAAATAAAGGGGACGGCCATGGGTTGTCCTTATGCTCCAGAAATGGCCGTGCTGTACATGGCCGAGTATGAGAAAAGATTTGTGAAGAATATCAATCCATTTAAAGAGCATATCAACCAGTGGTTACGCTACATTGACGATGTCTGGCTCCTGTAGCAGGGGAGCCAGGCAGAGTTAATGGCGTTCCACAAATGGCTGAATGCGAAACATCAAGATATAACATTTTCATTTGACTACAGCTGTACAAGGATGACATTTTTGGATGTCGAAGTCACATGTGTGGATGTGCAATTAAAATCATCTTTATATAAGAAAAGTACTGACAAAAACACGATCCTTCATCATAGGAGTGCGCACCCCAGGAACCTTAAGGCTAATCTCCCATTTGGGCAGCTCCTTCGAACAAGGATAAATTGCACGGAAGTGAGTGACTATGAACAACATGCCCATTCTTTCTGTGGAGAAATGATCCATAGAGGATATCCCAAAAAACTTCTCAAACACTCTTTTAAAAGAGCCCGATTCACTCCACGCGAATGCCTACTTCAGGTTAAAGAGAAGCACGAGCTAGACAGGCTGGTATGTGTTACAACTTATGGACCTGACACACACAGAATAAGACAGGCGGTACTTAAAAATTGGCACCTTCTGGAAGAACTAGAATGCCCCTTTCCACGTCCCATTTTTGCCTATTAAAAGAACCAAAGTATAGGTCAGCAAATTGTGCGAGCGGACGTCTCATTACCCAAACCAAAAAACGACTTGGTGACACAATGGCGCCTTAAGCCAATATAAGGTGATCATAGATGTGGAAATTGTGTGTCATGTTCAAATACCATTGAGGGGAATGAATTCAGCCATCTAGGTGTCAAATGGAAACATGTTGGATTTTCAAACTGCAAAACTAAAAATGCAGTGTACGTTATAATATGCCCAATGCATGAAGATCTATATTGGGAAAACGAATCAGCAAGTCAATATGAGAATCACTCAACACAGGTCTCGCATTAAAAAGAAAGTAATGACAGCACCCATGGCCGAACACGTTGTAGAAAAAGCACACGGTGAAAATGAATTTAAATGGTCAGTGTTGTTTACCATGAACCAAATGAAACGGCCCTCTGATGTTGACAGAGTATTGCTCCAAAAAGAGGCATATTTAATTTTAAAATTCAACAGCACACAAACAGGTCTTAATAACCTATCAGAAATTTCCAGACTGTAATAGGCCCCCAGGTCCTTATACATGAATATAAAGTGTTAGATGTACCACTTTTAAAGCCTGCTGCAAAGCTGCCACACGCTATTCAAATAGAAACTACAAGTCCCAGAATGCCCTAGTGGGGAGGAATATACATATTTACTCGGTTCAAAATGGCCGCCTCTGCGGTTGAGTGAACTCGAACAGCCCGGCTGGTGAGCGAGCAGGTAATGCGGCCACTTCTAACTTTGGTCAGCATAGTAATCTTTTACCTACTCAAGCGTTAAGAATTGCGTACTAATAGTACATTGTTTTACACCAGGGAACAAAGAATACAGGATTGCAGTGGGCTTCTTCACGGGGAAGCGTTGGAAACTGAGACCCGTTTGGGAAGAGCGACGAAATCATGACTTTGAAAATATCGAGTAAACATTGAGGAGGAGTAGTAAGGTGTTGTCCTTTCTCTCCTCCTTTGACAGTTTGAAGGTACAGAAGCGGAGCGGGGCTTGCAGCCAAACGCCGTGTGAATAGAATCAGGTCGGCTCTTCATAAGATTGTCAAGGTACGTCTTTTGCGCTTTGTAAGTTTCCAGTAAAATAGTTGGAAAAAGTATGTCAGGGGTTTAGTTTCTTAAGGATTACAATTCATCTTGGCAGATTGTGACCCGGTAAAAAGAAAAGAAGACCGGCTCCATAACCTCTCCCACTTTGTCGAATCTGATAACTCAAAATCAGAAATACAGGTATGCTCCGAGATTGCCATAGAATGCAGTGCCAGCTAGGTATAAGAGAACAGCTTGAATAGATATTCCAAATTCCTTTTTTCTAGAAATAACATCCCAGTCGAGTAGTATGAACCTCCATGCAATAAATACAAGGAGTGACTCAGTATATTCAGAGGAACATCAGGAATTCCGGTTTGCCTAATTGAAGCAGGTACATTCTTGCTCCATTAAGTACAGTGTGAAAATTATAGAGAGTGAAGCAGTATCAAAATCATTAAACAAAACTTTATTGTTTTTGTACATCTTACAGACATAAGTGACAAAGCCCTGAAGAGAATCCAGGAACTTGTTTCCCCGGATTCGAAACGCGTCAGCATATTTGAAGGAGGGAGTAACATCATTCATTGTGGAAACCAGCAAGCGATGAGTTCGCAATTGGTCGCCTTTTGGTGAAATTACCTCCTTTGCTTTGACTTTGTCTTTGAATTGTTTGGACATTGTTTTGGACATTGGTTTGTCATTTGAATATAAAATTCACAAAGATTCATTATTTGTTTGTTTAAACTAGTACACGTTGGATGTATTTCGTCTAAGTCTTATTCTTATTAATGAAGATGTGGATTGTAAAAATGTGTTTGTAAATATTGTTGTACATATGTTTAGGTTTCGTTGAAAGTATTAGTGTTCTTTTTCATACACAAATACGATAAAAAATATATAAAAAAGAATTGGATAATTCAAAGGGTATACATAAAAGTATCCGGACAAACTAAGAATCAATTTTGTTTGTTCCTTAAGTATATTGTTTGAAAGTAAGAATGGTGTAGGCATTTGTCTGTTGTTTGAAATATATATGGTCCAGCCTACTCCATGTCCCAGGACCTAACTCCTTAGCTTTGCAAAGTTTAGGGCGAATCGTCATCCGCGAGAGTTTAAAGATTATTCTTGTTGCGCATTCCAAAAGAGGAATAATTAAAGTGCGGAAGGACATTCTGTCCTTCCTAGATTATGACTGAAAAGGATACATTGTCGTTCACTAAGAGCCATATCCAAGATCTAATTGCTTCCTCTCCTTTCTCTAATATTACACTCAGTACTTCTGCGAAGCAGCAGAACGAATCAGACAAATTAATCAGGTTGCAAAAGAAACATATTAGGACAGAACTCCACGGACATTTTCTCCTGAAACACCTTAGGGGAGGCACCATCCCCTGGGGCCTTCAGGTAAAAAATGTCCAGGTGATATTTATTGAGGACGCAGAATACAAAAAAGGCTTAAGCTGCATTAACACTAAGTGCAGCCGCGACTTGATGGTTCATACTATTGAAACAGCACAGAGACTTTGTCTTCAAGAAGCACAGGAAATAGAAGAATTGACTCAAGCTATTAAAAACAATCAGGCTGTTACTGACGCGAAGGCACTCTTGGACAAAACAGAAAAGGAGATCCAGTCCTTTAAGGACAACACTATTAACAATAAAAGTGCGAAATACGAGAGAGATTCAAAGTCCTTCAATCTTGAAAAGACGTACCCCTTTATGAAGGAGGATTATTACACTCAGGCAGATTCACGTGGGGCACTGTACAATTATCAAGGGCGATCAAGAAACAGGTTTACAACTTTTTCAGAAACATCTTCTTCTGATTCGTCTGGATCAGACACAAGAAGCAACAATTCTAAAAACAGGTTTCTTTTGTAGAGAAGGGCCAACAACCAAAAATCAGGTACAAGGCACCATGGGAGATGAGAACTTGGAACCGCTTTTACAAATCGTAGGAGGACCAACTACCATTGTCAATTTATCCACAAAGGAATTATCAAAAGATGAGGAATCTGTATTAAACTCAGGGCTAAAATTTGTATCATGTGGATAGACCGACTTTACTAAACTTAAATTAGAAACAATCAGTTGCCAACTTTGTACAATGAAGCTACAGGCCTCAGAAATAAATCTAAATTTGTCCCCAGCCAGAATATCCTAAAACAAGTATACGCTTTTGAACAGGTATTGCTGTCATCCATCAATAAGCTAGAAAAGACGAAAAAATATGTACAACAAAATATTAGTCACGGGCAACGAGCAGCCCTAAAAAGCTTAAAGGAAGATTCTTAGGTGGTGATTACACAAGCCGACAAAGGCGGAGCGGTTGTAATCTGGCCCCGCGAAATGTACTTGAATGAGGGACTTAAACAATTCAATAACAATTTATGGTATCGGAAATTGCAGGAAGATCCTGTTAAACAGATTCAAGGAACGATTTCTGATATCTTGCAAATGGGGAAAGACAGTGGGTTTCTAGGTCCTAAAGAAAGTGAGTTTTTGGTAAAAAAATTTCCTAGAACCCCTGTCCTATACTTGTTGCCAAAGATTCACAAAAATCTTAGTGATCCCCCTGGACGACCAATAGTATCGGGGTGCGACTCCTGTCTTGAGCCCATTTCCAAATATGTTGATTTTTTCCTAAAGCCATTCATTAAAGAAGTCAAATCGTATCTTAGAGATACGACCGACTTTTTAACCAAAGTAGAAGTTACCTTTTTCGACCAGTCAACACAAATAATGGTGACAATGGATGTGACAGCCCTCTATACGCAGATCCCTCAGGATGAAGCGTTAGAGGTGATGGAACTATACCTAGAAAGTAGAGAGAGACCACATAGGGTGCCAACGTTATTTATTTTGAAATTGGCTGAAGTGGCTCTAAAGAAGAAGAATTTTTGCTTCAATGATCAATTTTTTATGCAAATAAAGGGGACGGCCATGGGTTGTCCTTATGCTCCAGAAATGGCTGTGCTGTACATGGCCGAGTATGAGAAAAGATTTGTGGAGAATAACAATACATTTAAAGAGCATATCAACCAGAGGTTACGCTACATTGACGACGTCTGGCTCCTGTGGCAGGGGAGCCAGGCAGAGTTAATGGCGTTCCACGAATGGCTGAATGCGAAACATCAAGATATAAAATTTTCAATTGACTACAGCTGTACAAGGATGACATTTTTGGATGTCGAAGTCACATGTGTGGATGGGCAATTAAAATCATCTTTATATAAGAAAAGTACTGACAAAAACACGATCCTTCATCATAGGAGTGCGCACCCCAGGACCTTCAGGCTAATCTCCCATATGGGCAGCTCCTTCCAATAAGGAGAAATTGCACGGAAGTGAGTGACTATGAACAACATGCCCATTCTTTCTGTGGAGAAATGATCCATAGAGGATATCCCAAAAAACTTCTCAAACACTCTTTTAAAAGAGCCCAATTCACTCCACGCGAATGCCTACTTCAGGTTAAAGAGAAGCACGAGCTAGACAGGCTGGTATGTGTTACAACTTATGGACCTGACACACACAGAATGAGACAGGCGGTACTTAAAAATTGGCACCTTCTGGAAGAACTAGAATGCCCCTTTCCACGTCCCATTTTTGGCTATAAAAAGAACCAAAGCATAGGTCAGCAAATTGTGCGAGCGGACGTCTCATTACCCAAACCAAAAAACGACTTGGTGACACAATGGAGCCTTAAGCCAATAGAAGGTCATCATAGATGTGGAAATTGTGTGTCATGTTCAAATACCAGTGAGGGGAATGAATTCAGCCATCTAGGTGTCAAATGGAAACATGTTGGATTTTCAAACTGCAAAACTAAAAATGCAGTGTACGTTATAATATGCCCATGCATGAAGATCTATATTGGGAAAACGAATCAGCAAGTCAATATGAGAATCACTCAACACAGGTCTCGCATTAAAAAGCACACAGTGAAAATTAATTTAAATGGTCAGTGTTGTTTACCATGAACCAAATGAAACGCCCCTCTGATGTTGACAGAGTATTGCTCCAAAAAGAGGCATATTTAATTTTAAAATTCAACAGCACACAAACAGGTCTTAATAACCTATCAGAAATTTCCAGACTGTAATAGGCCCCCAGGTCATAATACATGAATATAAAGAGTTAGATGTACCACTTTTAAAGCCTGCTGCAAAGCTGCCACACGCTATTCAAATAGAAACTACAAGTCCCAGAATGCCTAAGTGGGGAGGAATATACATATGGACTCGGTTCAAAATGGCCACCACTGTGGTTGAGTGAACTCGAACAGCCCGGCTGGTGAGCGAGCGGGTAATGCGGCCTCTTCTAACTTTGGTCGGCATAGTAATCTTTTGCCTACACAAGCGTTAAGAATCGCGTACTAATGGTACATTGTTTTACACCAGGGAACATAGAATACAGGATTGCAATGGGCCTCTTCACGGGGAAGCGTTGGAAACTGAGACCAGGTAGGGAAGCACGACAAAATCATGACTTTGAAAATATCGAGTAAACATTGAGGAGGAGTAGCAAGGTGTTCTCCTTTCTCTCCTCCTTTGACAGTTTGAAGGTACAGAAGTGGCGCGGGGCTTGCAGCCAAACGCCGTGTGAATAGAATCAGGTCAGCCCTTCATAAGATTGTCAAGGTACGTATTTTGCGCTTTGTAAGTTTCCGATAAAATAGTTGGAAAAAGTATGTCTGGGGTTTAGTTTCTTAAGGATTACAATTTATCTTGGCAGATTGTGACCCGGTAAACAGAAAAGAAGACCGGCTCCATAACCTCTCCCACTTTGTCGAATCTGATAAATCAAAATCAGAAATACAGGTATGCTCCGAGATTGCCATAGCATGCAGTGCCAGCTAGGTATAAGAGAACAGCTTGAATAGATATTCCAAATTCCTTTCTTCTAGAAATAACATCCCAGTCGAGTAGTATGAACCTCCATGCAATAAATACAAGGAGTGATTCAGTGTAATCAGAGGAACATCAGGAATTCCGGTTTGCCTCATTGAAGCTGGTACATTCTTGCTCCATTAAGTACAGTGTGAAAATTATAGAGAGTGAAGCAGTATCAAAATCATTAAACAAAACTTAATTGAATTTGGACATCTTACAGACATAAGTGACATAAGTGACAAAGCCCTGTAGAGAATCAGGGAACTTGTTTCCACGGATTCGAAACGCGTCAGCATATGTGAAGGATTGAGTAACATCATTCATTGTGGAAACCAGCAAGCGCTGGGTTCGCAATTGGTCGCCTTTTGGTGAAATTACCTCCTTTGCTTTGTCTTTGAATTGTTTGGACATTGTTTTGGACATTGGTTTGTCATTTGAATATAAAATTCACAAAGATTCATTATTTGTTTGTTTAAACTAGTACACGTAGGATGCATTTCGTCTAAGTCTTATTAATGAAGATGTGGATTCTAAATATGTGTTTGTAAATATTGTTGTACATATGTGTAGATTTTGTTGAATGTATTAGTGTTCTTTTTTATACACAAATACGATAAAGGAAATATAAAAATAATTGGATAATTCAAAGGGTATAAATAAAAGTACCCGGACAAACTAAGAATCAATTTTTTTTGTTCCTTAAGTATATTGTTTGAAAGTAAGAATGGTGTAGGCATTTTGTGTGTTGTTTGAAATACCATTCTAAAAGTGGCATTTTCAGAATTGTTTTAAAATCTGACTTTACCATTAGAGATGATTTTAAATTCCAATTAATTAGGGACCAAACATGGCTTTTCTTCTTGTTCCCAAGTTAAAGCCAGCACTTATTATATGTAATAAGGTAACCTAATGTTATCTCATGGGAGAGGAAGACCATGCAGCAGTGAAAAGCTAATTTAAGAGATTTCACTACCAGTATATGCATAACCTACAAGTACATGTCCACTTTCTTTTAAATACTCTGCATCCTGCCCTGAGGGCTGTTTTAGGCATACCCTAGGCGTGGCTTATATGTATTAAAAAGGAAGCTTTTTGTCTGGCAAAAGGTTTATTTTGCCAGGTCAAAGTAGTTTAAAACGGCAAGCAGTGTGCAATGGCAGTCGTAATACGACTTAAAGCGCTACTTAACCCCTTGCATGCTGCCGCGATTCTGCGCCTGTGCGGCACATTCTGATCGCGGGTGCGGTCATGACGGCCGGGAGCCGTCATCAGCACACGAGCACTGTGTGCCATGAAGGCTCCCGGCTGTCATCAGCATGCAAGGGGTTAAGCGAGTGGCCCAATAAGTGCTGCAGGGCCACTAGCAGCATTTGTTTTTGGTTTTTGAAGTCTTTATTGTTGCTAAAGGAGGACAAAGATACACTAGTAAAGCATGTCAAACCCACTAGTAGCATTTCATTTACAGGCCCTGGCTACATGTAGTACCGCTTTACTAGGGACTTATACATTAATTAAATGTGCCCACTGGGGTAAGCCAACTTTAACAAGTGTGAAGAAGTGAGTACAAGCACGTTAACACTGATTAGCAGAAGTAAAGTGCACAGAGTCCTACTGCCAATAAAAACGATTTTCAGGAAACAGAAGGGGAGAAGGCAAAATGTTTGGGGGTAACCGTGCAGAGACAGCCAGATCCAACAACCATGATATCACTTTTAAATATAATAGTTAAAATAACTATATTCAAATGCTTTCATTGTGAGCATAAATATAGCTGTGTTCATTAGTATTATTATCAATTAAGCACTGGCATTCAAAACAAGCACACACATGCATAAAAGTCTTTCTTTTGCAATCTTCTGGCCACATAATGCAGTCACAGAGCCATTCACGGGGGTCCCTGTAATCCAGAGCCAAGAGCAAGAGCTCCAGCTTCGGAAGTGCTCACAATAATGGTGAACCTTTCTTAGGTTCACGGGCGTAAGGCCCCAGGAGACTTAGGGTCAGTTTCCTGAAGAGCACTAGTAGGGGGCTGCTGCACCCTTTGCAGCCAACGCAACACTTCACAATTGGGCTGGCGGTACCTCTTCCCCTTCTGGGAGCAGCACAGTGACCATGTGATGATTTTCGTCCGCTTCATGGGCCATTATGGTGCGCTTCTTCACGGAGCCGCGAACATCTAATCAGCAGGTATCCTGCTGTTTCTTTTGTTTTTTTGCCGCAGTCTTGACCTACAGCTTCTTTTGTTTCTTTTCTCTTTAATTTTAATTAATGCCCCCTGTCTCATCCAGGGCACCCACAGTCTTTGTTCTGCATTTTGGGCTTTTTGTGGCAATGTGGGGAGCCCTCGTGCTACCTGCTGAGCCGGGTCCCCGCTCAGCCAGCAGCATCCATGGGCAGCGAGGGAGCCAGAGTGATGAGTTTCCCGTCCACATTCTAGCAGGCAGGTGGTTGCAGTGCTGTTTCTTCCCTGCTTCCCCAGTCACTGGCATGGGGGTGTGGGGGTCAGGACGAGGCATGGTGTTCACTGGCGGTATGGTGGTGCTCCATTCTTAGGCTGGCATTGTTCCTTCAGTGTCGCGGGGGATGGAGTCAGTGCGGCCTACTTCCGCCCAGGATATTCCAAGGTGCTGGCTAACCTCTCCCCTAGGATAAATAATGAACAACCAATGTGCTGACACCCGGGCCCAGGCCACTTTAAGAGTAATATTGAAAAGTACTGCACAGCGCCATGCACCAGTTTCCTCAGTTCGTTTTCAAAAGGCAAATATTTGAACGTGCATAACTCGGCCCCCTTTGGACAAATTCTGATAATCTAGGGGTCATTGCGCTCCTGGTGGTGAACTCTGGCCAGTAGGAGCAGGCATCCTTGCTACTAAAGGAGCACATTTAGAGGTGAACCTGATTTTCTGGGTCCCTGCACCAGACTTTCCCTCTGCCTGTCTCCTTATGCTCCTCCTGTTGGAGAGGGCATTGTGTGTAGCCCGTCTGCTACCAGCCGGCAGAGCACCCTCCTGCCTGCACTATACATATACCATGGCCTTCTGTCCATATTTTCCCCAACTGGTCCATAGGGGACATAAGGAGGTCAGTGGCACTGGCCCTGAAGAGACCCATCCCAATCCTGGGGGTCAGCAGGTTAACAAAGTCCTTAGTCCATCTTGCAGGTCATTAGGTGGATTCTCTTTCCAGCTGGGCGTTCGCCTGCTGATGTCTCCCTTCAGGCCAGGGGTCTGTAAGTGTCTGTCCCTTGTGCAGGTATTTTTTTAATGGGGAAAGAAAATTCTAGCTGCAAGGAACCCCTGGCCAATCCTAGGATGCCACATCCCTCCACTCCTCTCCCAACTCTCCTGCACAGTATTCTGGGACAATCCTTCATGGCAAATGCCCACTGGAATGAGCTCCTCTGAAGACCCAGGGGCAGTGCGACAAACTAATTATTAGATGCAGATTTTCCTGCCCACACCTTCATTTCCCACTAACCTGGCCCGGTAGAGGGGGGACAAAGGCATGGAATCTGTTTATGAGCTGAGCCAGAGAAATATGACAATTCCTGAAATGCTATAAGAAGAGAATATAGTGTGTTTGGGAATTGCAAATTCATACTAATCATGCATGTTTTACTCCAGTTTGACTCCTAGCTGAACTGTGTAGGCCAGTGTTTCCCAAACTGTGGTCCGCGGACCCCCAGGGGTCCCTGACACATTCAAAGCACTGCAAAGTATCTTGTTTAATTAGCAGTTTTCAAAGAACAATAAAAGTGTTAAGATAACGCCAGTGATTATGTCCCTGCTGGAGAGCGATGAGAGTTTTGTCCAGTAGCAGCTTTGACTTAGCTAATGTAGCACAGAGGGTTAATATGCTTACTGCTAAGAAAGTGTACCATGCGTTTGAAAAAACTGTATTTTATATGTATAGGTCAGTGGGTTACTGCTTTAATCAGAGAGATTCTTTTGTTAAAGTGCAGTTCATAAGTGACAATCGTAATCTAGCACAGTGACCAATAAACTGCTATCAAACAGCTGCTTGCAAACTGCAAGGTACAAGTTCATGACTTATGTTTTTTCCCAGTTTTTCAATATCCTGATGCTGCTAAAAAGGATTATTTGGGTGGAAATACATTTTTTTTGTTGAAGTCAATGCTAACCACTGTGTTATGTTCTGAATCCTGAGTTTGTGCTTCTCCAGACCAAGCACTCTTTAAAAATGCATACCAGTATGAATGACATGAGTTCTACACCTTGTAGTCTCCTTTGCCTTACGTAACATTTTCAGTATACACTGATTTACACGTACGATTCACTGTCTCTATATGTGTGTGATGTAAATTGCTCTAACATCCTACAATGGTATGAGAGATGCTATAAAAAAGGTATACAACGTTTACCACGCATTTTTTACCACGCACTACACTTACAACGCAGGCATTACCACGCATACCATTACAACGCATTGCGCTGGGGGGCGCTCTAGGATAGGGAATAAGTTTAATTTTATATCCAACACCTTCCCTAGTATCCACGGGGACTGGAGTTGGAATATAAAATTATACTTACCACTATCCAGCACCTCAAAGCGCTATGCGTTGTAACGGTATGCGTTGTAAATACCGCGTTGTAATGGTATGCGTGGTAATGGTATGCGTGGTAACGTCATACATCCTATAAAAAATGAAATACACATGACAGAGGGGCTATGGAGAGATGAGAAGCACTGTTGGAGGGTGATAGTGGGGGAATCATTGAAGAACCCCCGGAAAGATTTTCGTATTCTGGTGCATAGTCAGGTCATAAGGCGAGAGCCTCCCAAAGCCCCCTTTGTAGTGGTTAGGCTCACTCACTGCACTTGGTGTGCACCGTATGGGGACTGGTCTGAAATCATTTGGCAGGTCTGCTTTGGGTTTCCAGTCTGGCCCTGGCAGGAGCAGGAGCCTCTTACTGCGAAATAAAACCAGCCATTGAAAAGTTAGTCACGGAGATGCAGCACCAACTTTCCCACTTCTATGTGTGCTGCTTAATGCAGCACCCCTGGAAGTTACAAAATGTCATTTTTTAAAAAGATTGCTGATGTGCAGGAAGGGTCATCTTACTGAACATAAACAATCCAAGGCGTTTTGCAAAAACGAGGAGAAATTAAGCATTTCACCTTGTTTTGCCAAGTTAAGACCAGGTTTCCCAGGCCTTAATTTTGGCGGCGCTGCCTCCCATTTACGCTGCCCTTGTAAATAGGGAGCAGCGTGAAAATCAATGAGTGTTGCAGGGGACACGCCCACCACAACACCCACTGCCCACCCTTTTCACGCTAAGCATTGGGTGAAAGGGGGTCTTATTTCCAAGGCACCATTAAGTTAAGTGACTTAACGTTGCCTTGTAAATAAATTGAAGCCCTTATCGCCACGGAACCGTCTCAAACAGTGATGGTCCCATGGTGATAGGGGCTTGTAAATATGCCCCTAAAACCATTAGTAATTTGAGTATTTGTTTTGTGTGCACATGTGTGTTAATTTCTTTCGAATTACTGTTGTAATGTTTGAAATTTAAATCCTACAAATTGCTTGGGGGTCCCCGGCTTCCAGTGGTGACTCAATGGGGGTCCTCAGTAATCAAAAGTTTGGGAACCACTGGTGTAGGCCCAAGTGGAGTGAAACAGCGCTTTAGGGCAGATGTTGCCAATATGTACAATACACTGAAAGCACTACAGATTTTCCTGTAAAGGTTACGACATATCAATTTATGCAAAATATTATTATGAGGTCTACCCCAGGTGAGTGCCAATCCTTGCAGAATCCCTTTCTGAACTAGGCTAACTGTGCACAATTACGGGGCTGCACATGATGGTAGTCTCACTTCCACACCCCAAAGACATGCGCACATGTGTGTGGACATGCAATGCCTCATACCCTGGCTGTGCCACAATGGCCTTATCTTTCACAGTGGACACTGGTGGTTACCACACTCTGTCCAATTACCGTGAATTTACCATGTGTGAGACTCAGATAGTATGACACACCCACAGTAAAGGTACAAACCTTAGGCAGTCAAAAGCAAACAATCATGGTGGACTAAATAAGCAGAACCCTTTTACTACTGTTGCCTAACACTAGCAGTGTCACCATGTTCAGGGCATTTGTTCAAAAATGGCACCCTCTTGTTGCCATATGTGATAGTGCCATAAAGCAGCTGCCTACAATGAGCTTTACATAGATAGAACCAGCCTTGTGTGAAAGGGATGGGAACATGGAATTAACAGTGTACAGATGGCCATAGTTACGTCACACATATTTAAACACTTAAGTAGTATGCACTTCATAATGCGACGAGAAAAACTGAGACAAAATTACTTGGCCAGAAATACAAGCGCTAACAAAGCTAATATCACTACTCCACACACACGGTGAAGAGTAGTGTACTCTCACACACTACGCCTGCCCATTTATAACAGGATCCATGTTATGAGTTTTGCACCAGCACACTACCGGTGCTGTTGTTTATGCTTATTAAATGCATTCTGTTGCAAACCAGTAATATATATTATCTCCGGGACATCATGTTAATAGCTCTGGGACATTATGTTCATAATGAAAAAAGTATAACAAAAACAATGACTGAGAATTACTGCACAGATGTTTCCAACATCTACAACTATTTGCTCACAAAAATGCCGGATATGCCCGAACTCCCGCCCTACCATCCCCTTAGGTGCAGTGCAAATGTAAATATACACTCATTGCTTACCTGTTCCACAGACCTTTCTGGATCTCTTTTGTTTGGATACTTCCGCTTCCTAGTCTGGGGAAGTTTCACAAAACAGGAGTAAATCTATGGTTCGTAGACTTACCACACGGCGTTCTGTGAAACTGCCCCTCGTTTAACACTCATAAAAGTCCCAGGGTATAGTCAGATATTCTAAAATCCTATCTTGGCAAGGATACTCCCCTTTTCAATAACCTGTTTCTTCAGATTGTCAGCAGGAATCTGAGAGCTCAGGTATGATGTATATCAGAATAAATTTTTCTGCTCATCTTTGTTTTTCCCTATTAAGAACTTTTCGATAGGGAGAGATTCCTTTATCTATGGTAGAGAGAATGGGGGAGGGTGGATTATTTGTGGCACTTTCACACCTTGAAAGCACAGTACTACCTTGTTACCTAGACTAATTGGAGGTAGACATTTCCCCCCCCGGAATTTTATATAGCGCAAACTTGATCCAAAGGTATTGGGTATCAGAGTGCTTTACATGAGTACCAGTTGCTTACACAAGGACACATTCATTTTTGCTAGGCACAGGGAGATTAAGAAATCACAGGATACTGAGCGTCAGTGCCGAGCCTCAAGCCCGATTCCCCAGATTTTAGATCAACCGCCTGAGCCGTTAGGCTACATCCTCCAATTGAGAATTGTTGAGACAACCCGCAAAGTTTGTGATAACAGCACTTTATGGAAGGGCTGGTGCAACGTTAGAGTGTAAACCACAAGCTTTTAGAATTGTCCAAAAAGTGTTCACTACAATCTTTAAAATTGTTCAAGCTACATAAGGGTGAGAGTATTTGGGTGGCAAGGGTGATTTTAGGGTTTAGGAGGGGTAAGGGCTTTTGGGTGGTAAGAGTATTTTTAGGGTTTGGGGTGGGTAAAGGTATTTGGGTGGCAAGGATGTTTTTACGATTTAGGGTGGGTTAGGGTTGGTTGTTGGCAAAGGTGTTTTTAGTGTTTAGGGTGGGTAAGGGAATCTGGGTGGCAAGGGTGTTTTTAAGGTTTAGGGAGGGTAGGGGTATTTGGATGGCAAAGGTATTTTTAGGGTGTAGGGTGGGTGATGGTATTTGGGTGGCAAAGCTGTGTTTAGGGTGGGTGAGGGTACACACACATATATAATTCCTTTTTAGGTCGAGCGTCAGCGTGCATGTGCTGTTTGCAAGACTAGTTGTAGTCAGTATACGGTGTAACCCGCTGTTTACCATAGGTTGACTCCTGCGCGAGGTGTCTTTGCTGGATTCTTATTGGTTGGTGCTACTGATACATCACTTCTGTTGTACAGTTTTGTTATGCTGTAAGTCTTCATTTGTTCTATTTAAGGACTACATCTTTTATTTTGTATTGTGCCACCATGGCGCCCAGTTTCATGGTTTTTTAAGTATCACCATGGCGCCCACTTCACCTGCCACCATGCACATAACTTAAATATGCACAAGCGCCATGCTTTATAGTTTAGCAGAGCAAACACAAGGACATGATGGACGGAGTGCTGAAACTTTTCAGACACTCACACCCATTCACAAATCTGAGTTGAATCCATCATCATTCTTTAGCTCACTTCGCCATCTCAGTTCAGACCCAGCTATCTGCAAATCAGTCTTGACCCTGAGCCTCATGGGAACACTCCAGCCCGAACTGCCTAGCCAGGTCTTCCCTGAACCGAAAACAAGCATCGTGGGACTGGTTTCCGGCAACACCCCTCATCAGTCAGGATAGCTTGAATTCAGTGGCAAAGTGAGCAAGGGACCCATGTCTGGGCATACCCTGCCAATTTAGGGCAAACAAAACAAACACAAGGAGCTGATGGACGGAATGCTGAATCTTTTCAGACACTCACCCCCAGTCACAGATCTGGGTTGATCCATAAACATTATTTAGCCCACTTTGCCACCTCAGTTCAGACCCAGCTATATGCCAATCGGCTCTAACCCTGTGCCTCATGGGAACAGTCTAGTCCGAACTGCCAAGCGAGGTCTTCCCTGAACCGGAAAACGCATCCTGGGACCGATTTCGGGTTAACACTCCTCATCAGCCAGGCTAGCTTGAATCCAGTGGCAAAGTGAGCAAGGGACCCACGTCTGGCCATACCCTGCCAACTTAGGGCGAATAAAGCAGACACAAGGAGATGATGAACGGAATGCTGAAACTTTTTAGACACTCACCCCCGGTCACAGATCTGGGTTGAATCCATCATCATTCTTTAGCTCACGTCGCCACCTCAGTTCAGACCCAGCTATATGCCAATCAACCTTGATCCTGTGCCTCATGGTAACAGTCCAGCCCAAACTGCCAAGCCAGGTCTTCCCTGAACCGGAAACAAGCATCCTGCGACCAGTTTTGGGGTAACACCCCTCATCAGCCAGGCTAGCTTGAATCCAGTGGCAAAGTGAGCAAGGGACCCACATCAGGGCATACCCTGCCAACTTAGGGCGAACAAAGCAAACACAAGGAGATGATGGACGGTATGCTGAAACTTTTCAGACACTCATCCCCAGTCACAGATCTGGGTTGAATCCATCATCATTCTTTAGCTCACTTCGCCACCTCAGTTCAGACCCAGCTAGATGCCGATCAGTCTTGACCCTGTGCCTCATGGGAACAGTCCCGCCCGAACTGCCAAGCCAGGTCTTCCCTGAACCGGAAACACGCATCCTGGGACCGGTTTCGTTTTAACATCCCTCATCAGCCAGGCTAGCTTGAATCCAGTGGCAAAGTGAGCAAGGGAACCACGTCTGGGCATACCCTGCCAACTTAGGGCGAACAAAGCAAACACAAGGATATGATGAAAGGAATGCTGAAACTTTTCAGATACTCACCCCCAGTCACAGATCTGGGTTGAATCCATCATCATTCTTTAGCTCACTTCGCCACCTCAGTTCAGACCCAGCTAGATGCCAATCAATCTTGACCCTGTGCCTCATGGGAACAGTCCAGCCCGAACTGCCAAGCAAGGTCTTACCTGAACCAGAAACAAGCATCCTGGGACTGATTTCAGGGTAACACTCCTTATCAGCCAGGCTAACTTGAATCCAGTGGCATGGCACTGCATATTTCATTTTAATTGTTTCCTGCCCTGTGTTTTTTTATATCACAATGGCACAGCAGCCACGCTTTATATTTGAGCACGGCACCTGCTTTAATTGTTTCCTGCCTCAGCTTCCTGTGCATGGGGACTGCATCCTCAACATGTGTTCAAAACAATTACCCGGAGATGACTCTGCAGCAGTTATGGTAACTCCAGCAAATGCAAGACCTTTTTTCATTGCAAATGCTTGGTATTGGTGAAAAGAACACTAACAGCCCTTATGCCAATATGATCACTTCAATGTCAACACATGTTTGGCGATAATAAATTACTTCATCTTCAATTCATAATTAAGTCACTTGCATTCAATTCCTGAGTCCTTGCAGCAACGCAATTCATTCCCTCTTTTTTGGGGAGAAGTGCCCATGAGATTATTGTGAGTCAGAGTTTTTCTTTTTTTTTTTTTACTGTTAAAAACAACTACCTGCAGCTGAAATCTCCATGTGAAAATAAACAGATCACAGAAACACCAGGGATCTCATAATTCGGATGGGTCAGTGTTAGACCTGGCATTTCTTGGTGTGGTTGCCCCTGACTTTTTTGACTCTACCTCCTCTTTTTTTGATCCTAATATGGATTTCGTTTTGCTGGCTTAGATGCTTTTGGCACTTTGCCACTGCTGATCAGTGTCAAAGTGCAAGTGCTCCCTGTACAAAGTGTTATGGTAATTGGTTTTCCATAATTGGTATGTTTGTCTTACTAGTAAAGTCCCTAGTAAAGTACACTATGTGTGCCAGGGCTGGTAATGCAAATGCTACTAGTGGGCCGGCAGCACTAATTGTGCAACCCACACAAGTAGCCCTAAAAAGAGATCTCAGGCCTGCCACTGCAGTGCCTGCGCGCAGTATGTTAGCTGCCTGGATGTCCTGACAAGTGGACTCACTAGCCAGGCCTTACCCATCCCTTTTTATGCCCATCAGACACCCATATAGTAGGCCCAAGGTACCCTCCTGGGCAGGGTGCAGTGTATGCGAAAGGTAGGACATGTGTACCATGTCCTGACATTGAAATACTGCCAAAGTCGTTTTTCACTGTTGCAAGGCCATCTTGCCCATAGGACAGAATGAGCAATGCTGTGTCCCATGTTTTCAGCATATCTTCCCATAGGCATAAGATAGAGAAAAGAAGTTTAGTGTGCCTGAACTCAAAATTTAATAACACATCTTTTTGTGAAGATGTTTTTTGAATTGTGTGTTTAGAAACCACACATTTTGAAAGAGGTTGGTTTTTTTCCTAACCATCCTGCTTGCCTCTGCCTGGTTGTGTATTGACAATCTGGTTTGAATGTGATAGGGTCTGGGGAGGTGTCCTGACACCAGGGAGTTGAGACAGCACAGGCTGGCCTGCATTTGGTGTAGTGGGAGGAGTAGTCGTCTTGATGCAAAGAGGCCTGTGCTGCTTTCAGGGTCTGACTAATGTGCCTGCTGAAGGTACAATTAAGGGAGGACTACATCTCCCATACTGCCTAGCGGTAAGGGGACGGACCGGGAAGGCATATAGCCTTTGGAGAGGCGAGGGACCCCGCACGTGATTTGTCCTTTGGAGTCTGCCATTTTGCGGACGCCCTGTTCCCGCGGAGCCGAGTTCTTTGTGTTGCTGTGGGTGTTCGCTGGTTCCGCTTCGGGGCGGCGTAACGTAGTTACGGGAAGGCTCATAGGAGTCAGTCCGCCTGAGGCATTACCGGCAGGTATTGTCAATGTGGTTCTCGTGAGACGCTAGGAGACGCTGGATTTCCCCCTCCGCGTCCTCACAAGCATCGTGGATCCAACACTCGGCTGAGTGTTGACACGAGTGTATTTGGTGCTTGGGATTTTTGTTTGGCTTGAGACTCGGTCGGGAGACACAGGATTGCCCCCTCCCAGGCCACATCAAGCTGACGGATAGCAAACGTTGTTAGTTCTGGGGAACTGAGAGTCAGGAGATGCAGGATTGCACCCTCCTGGGACTCTCAAATCGTTCTTTGATTTCCGGATGCTTGCAGAAAGAGCATTGCGGATACGTAGCGAGACAATCCCATGATGCCTCTGAATGGCCGGTAAGGCTACCTTGTTTTCTTTTTATTGCCATTTCGCTTTTACTAGAGTCTAAGGCGGAACTACACTAAAGACCATTCATGGAGGTAGCGGATTACTGACTATCAATGTAAATAACTTTTGGAGCTGAATTAGAAAGGAAGTTATTTCTAGTTCACGGAGAACTGAGAGTTTGAAGAACCCAATTTCTATTAGGATTATTGTGAGCGTGTTTTTTGGTACGTATGGGTTCTGGGTGGTGTATGAGTACGGGGGCCGATGGTATCCTGGAATAAGTATAACTCCATTCTCACTCTTCTCTCATAGGTCTATCAGGTAGCAGATGAGAGAAGAATCTCAGAGAGGGAAGGGTTCATCTCCTGAGCATATATCAGGTACTGTTTAGACCCAGATTAACAGTACAGTAGAACAGGAAGAGCAGGAGTGTGTACTAACGTATGTCCTCTTTTGTTACAGGTGTCCCTCTCCCTGCTGCTCCTACCCCTACCTATCCCTCGCTTGACTGCCTTTGTGCTCTGGATGTTATAGCTAGTCAGAGTGCAGGGACGTCAGGAGGTGGACCCCTATTGAGCTTCGTTCCGACCTCGAGGAGCCAGCAGCCGTGACACTGCTCCCACAAAAGAAATAGCTCCTCCTCCTCCTGCGGAGTGTCTTCATCCCAGACCCTCACTATCAAAGAAAGAAAGTGGGCACTGGCATGAAGACACCCAGGTCTGGTTTAGACCGGGCTCAGAGTCCCCTGAACAAAAAGACTTCAAAGGCATTCAGGGGTCTAAATGCGAGAGCTGAAACCCCTGAACTCAAGACTGAACTCAAGCCTTAAAAATGATTGAAACTACTTTGTGATCAAGAGGAACCTCAGCCAAAGAAGAACAGCTGCAGAGACAGAAGAGAAGGACTGCCCTTGCTGTGTGTTCTGGGCCTGGCCTGCAGTTTGCTGATTTGACTAAGGAGAGGACAAGGGACTTTGCTGTGTGCTGTGTCCCCCTGCTTGAGACCTTCGTGAGAATTGCCCTGTGACCGTGACCCCCTGAGCAGTCTTCAGCTCAGCTTCGATCATCAGCATGACCAGAAGCGCTGTGATCGTTATCGCCATTGGTCCAGACGTCGTCCCAAGGGGGAGCCGTGAGAAATCACCGCTGCCGTCCCGAGCCTTTATTATTATTATTATTATTATTATTATTATTATTATTATTATTATTATTATTATTATTATTATTATCATTTATAGAGCACACAGCTACCTCCAAAGGGGGTGTCCCGGCACTAGTACGGCAACAGCAGCAGGATTTAAGCCACCTAAGGAATTTCAGGGGAGGCTAAATAGCCATGTTTTCAGTGTTTTCCTAAATAATCTTTCTGTAATAGCCTTCCTGATGTGTACTGGTATGATATTCCATATGGCAGTTGTTTTTACTGAAAACGAGCACCCGCCAATTCTGGATTTTTTGAATTGTGGGGTAACCAGCAGTTCCTGGAGGTTGGATCTTAGGACCCTGGTCTAGGAATATTTCTGTATTCTCTTTTTCAGGTATTTTGGACTATTCCCCCCCCCCCCCCCAATGCTCTGTAGGCTAGGGTCAGAGCTTTAAATTCAGTTCTTTTCCCTACTGGTAGCCAATGCAAGCTACGTAGATGTAGGGAGATTTGGTGGCGGAGTGGCACATTCCTTCCAGCCGAATTTTGGATGATCTGCAATTTCCTGAGCAGCTATGCTGGGAGGCCTAGACACAGACTATTGGCATAGTCCCGTTGTGAAGTGACCAGTGCATGCACCACCGTTTTCCTACATTCCATTGGGACATAGTGGAGGAACTTTCGTAGAGTTTTTAGTTTCTAGAAGTTCCTAAAGGCAATGCGGGGAGGAGACATTCGGACGAGGCTGTGTCCTGGTTCATAGTGCGATTACAGTCACTTGTCCCCCTTGTTCTAAGGCTCATGGGGCATTGATCTTTCAGGAAACAAATTGCCTTTAGAAAATCCAATTGGTAGTGTATTTTGAGCGAGACAAGTCTGTCATTTATTTACGTAGTATTCACTGCCTGTACATATACCACTTTCATAACAATCGACATCGTCAAGATAGTTATGTGAGAGCAGAAGGGATCAGTAACCTGTCCTGAAGAAGAAGCAGCACGCTTCAAAAATGTTGACACACATAGGAGGGTTTGCTCATTAAAGCAATATACCTCCGACCTACCTTTTTAGCAATACCGGCTCTAAGGAATATTAAATTTTTCTAGTCCACTGGAGCTATGTATTTTTTAAACTCACATTTCACTCACCCCTGACCCTTCCACTCACTCATTCCTACACCACACATAGCTTGTAATACCAGTGCTCCAGCGTATCCGTAGGTCCTAGCACTCTGTCCCGCAGCAGGGCGGGAAGAACCCTATGATGAAGCACGACACTAAGGGCCCTTTTGGTGTGTAAGGGGTATTTAAAGAAACTATGTGCTTCCAACAATTGTAGGTAATGCACATGTCCTCTGAGTAAAGTATTTTGCTAGTGAACCTCCTTAGGGTGGATCCTGTTGTTTATGATACTGCTCATTAATACCTCCAGAACCTACAAGTGATTGTTGGCCTAATAACCGGCAAAGTCAAATATTACGAGTATGCATATGCTGGATATTTTTATTGTTTGGTCTAATCGTATTTCTTCTTGATAAAGATACCGCTATTTCCTTAAATCAGTGTGGTGTCCATTTGTGGTGTTATCACTGTGTTACTGGGAGTGTGGTTGCAAATACTTTACACATTGCCTTGGAGATAAGCTTGGCTGCTCGTGCCAAGCTACCGGGGGGGGTGAGCAGGGGTTATCTTAGAGTGTGTCCCTCCTTTCTCTGACTAGAAGCAAGGGTCTCCATTTGGACTAAGGTACCTACCTCAGCCAACTAGAGATCCCCAGTTCTAACAGTCAGTAACTGCTGTTACTGGCCCCACTGGAATTAAGATGCCCCTCATAATGTTTTTATTTGAGGAACTGTTCATTTATGACTAAGAAAGATCATACAGAGAAAATTCCACTCTCCATTCGCTTGTGATAAAAAGGTTGTACGACTTTACAACACATGCCTTTACCATGCAAGTAAATATAAATGAGGTAAGTTAAACCTCTCTCTCTATGTCTCTCTCTCTCTCTGTGTATATATATATATATATATATATATATATATATATATATATATATATATATATATATATATATATATATATACATACATACATATATATATATATATATATATATATATATATATATATATATATAAACATTTTTTTATCCTCCCACTCATTTTGTTAAAAAAAAGTATTCTACTTTTTATTGGAACCATTTCCAACCCCCCTTTTATTAATTACCCTCATCACTATATGCCCCAACCAACCCATAACCCTAAAAATTCACTTACTTTCCAATGCCCCTACCCACCTCTAAATCCTAAAAAACCCTTACCACGCTATACCCATACCAGTCCTAAACTCTAAAAAAACCCTTGCAACCCAATACTGTTCCCCACCCCTAAACACTAAAAATACCCTTACCACACTATACCCCTACCCACGCCTAAACCCTAAAGATACCTTTACCATACAATACCCATGTCCCTATGCACCCCTAAACCCTAAGTTCAAAACTGGTATGATTTGCAAATGTGGGCCACTTTTTTTCATTTATTTGGTTTGCTAATAGCTCCACTTTAATTTTGGTGCCCCGGCCTATTTTTTGGCCCAGTCTGACCCTGTAACTGCACCATTCACTGTAAAGGTAGGGGACACGTGGCAAACTGCACTGTGGTAAGGCACAGGGACTGCACTATTTTAAATTAAGAAGCATACACTTTGTGAAATGCAAAAAAATTAAGGTAGTTGGCATTGTTAAAACTTTCAGAATAGAGTGGCGCAATGACCGCACCGACCATTATTACTAAGTGAGAAGAAAAGCAAGGGGTGTAGTGTAGTTCCTATATTCCCAATAGGCTCTGCGCATTGGAATAATATATCCTATAGATTAGACGTTGGACTGAGGTCTACTAGGTCTCTATCGAATATACTAGACTTAATTGTGAGTGCCAGCTAGCTCAGAGGTCACTAGAAACTTTCTCGAATTCACAAGAAGGGATTCGTTTCTGACAACCGCATAAACATGACAACTTTGTTTCCCCAAGATAAAACTGATCATCAGAGTCGTGGAAACAATAGATAGATATTTCACTCAGTCAATCGTGCATGCTTCATTTCACCAGAGTTGCAGAGAAATAGATGGACGGGCGTTTTCAATAAAAGGATTTATTGACCAGTCTTCTTTTTCAAGCATAAGAAATGAACTGCTACAATCGTGAAACTGGTTGTAAAATATAACGCATTCAGTATAAAAAGTAGAATAAAATAATACTGTAAGAGCATTGCATGGTTCCTAAACCATAGAAAAATACATACATAAATAACAGAGGCTAAAAGTACTCAGCTGGTGCTTCTAAAATATGCCTACCACGGTGTACCTAACCTAAGCTTAGTACGAGGGAAGAAGTAAGTGAGGTGTAGCATAAATGTAGTATTCTTTTGCAAAGAATCTGTCCAAGATTTCTCTCAGGGTCTAATCAGCTCCATACCTTGGTTTAGAATGGAGAATCTCAGTCTCGGGACTCGATTTCCCAACAACCTGCAAGGGTAGCTTGGAAACACTGGAGCTGGATTTCTCGGCAGGAGAAAAGACAGCGTCTCTCTCAGTGCGTCTAATGGAGTGTCGGCTTCCTTCGGGACTTGCTGTAGCAGGATGCTAAGGCAAGTGTGGGCATATTTATACTTTGAAGTTGCTGAGTTTGACGTAAAGGTGGACATAATAACGTCATCAAAGAGTCTCAGTTCTTTGAAAACTCCATGAGTTCTTGGACAAGTCAGTTCTCGAGCAAGGGAAAGTCCCTAGCTGCTGAAGCCGAGTTTTCCAAGAAATCGTTAAAGATTTTCAGAACTAGTGGAAGTAGCCCTGCCGTATTTGGACTGCATGAGCTATGCCTAAATATGGTTATGATTTCTATGCCTATATAAGGATATGGTGATTTATACCTATACAAGGGCATGAATCGGGAAAATTACAATAGGGTCCTAAAATGATACATAACAGGGGATACTGCAACACAAAGTATATGAGAGTGTTTAGGACTATAAATCTGATTTATATGTATTTAGTACATGCATAAATCATTCTCAGGACTTTAATCTTATTTGGTACCATTCATTTATTCTGAGGAAGGGTGGGGTGCCTGACAGTGCCTTGGACTGGCTAAAATCTTTCCTGTCGGACCGATGCTTCCAGGTGAGACAGGGCGCACACTATTCCAAGTTCATCAAGCTGAACCAGGGAGTGCCGCAGGGCTCGACCCTGAGCCCAACCCTGTTTAATATCTATGTAGCTCCCGTGGCGGAGATTGAAGAGGGGTTTGCGATCAGGGTTGTATCTTATGCCGATGACACGCAGTTGGTGGTCTCCTTGACCCAGGCGCTAGAGTCGGCTGCCTCCAACTTCAGGGCATGCATGCACGAATTGGCTGCGTGGATGGCTAAGAACTGCCTGAAGCTGAATGGCAGCAAGACGGAGGTGCTGATAGTGGGTCGGACCCTGACGGTGTGGTCATCAGCCTGGTGGCCCGAGGACTTGGGGGTGATACCTACGCCCTGTGTGCAGGCTAAAAATCTGGAGTTTGGTTGGATCCCAGCCTTTTGTTTGACTATCAAACTAGGCGGGTGGCAGGTACCTGCTTCGGGATTTTGAAGGTCGTTTGTAAAACCTTGGCCCTCCTACCCATGGCGGCTAGGAAGACTCTGGTCCATGCACTGGTGACGTCGCGCCTAGACTATGCGAACATTCTTTATCTAGGCGCACCAGCCAAATGCCTGCTCCGCCTACAGGGAGTGCAGAATGCAGCAGCCCGCCTTATTTTGAGGCGCCCGCGTAGGTCATAACCAGGACAGCTCGGGCAGCCCTCCACTGGCTCCTGCTATTAAAAAGCCCAGGATGGGTGGTCGGTCTTTCCGACTACTGGCGGCTAAGCAGTGGAATGCCCTCCCGATGGAGCTCCGGATGGAGACCCAGAAGAGTTGTTTCAGGAAAAATTAATAACTTTTCTCTTTCCCCAGGTTTATGTGGGTTAGGGCTCTGTACTCTTGATTGCCGACTGACTTGACCGCAGCGCGGGACACGCTCACATTAGTGTAACCATTGCGCTTTACAAATGGACATATTATTATTATTATTATTATTATTATTATTATTATTATTATTATTATTATTATTATTATTTTTACCAAATCTAAATGTATAAAAATATAAATGATCTTCAATCCAGAACACTTACTTTGATCTTAGACAGTTTTGCTTCTCTCCTTTGGAAGACAGGGTGACCAAACAATAAATGACTTGAGGCTGGCTGAATGTCCACATCAGAACCGGTTCCTGCTAGTAGCACCACATGCTAACAGTCCAGCATCAGGTTGGGCAGAGGTTGTTGCTGCTCTGCAGCACTGATCATGTGAGCATTAGAAACCAACCTTCAGAATAATTCACCAAAAGGCCAGTCTGTTAATTCTGAGGCACCATCTACCAGGTCCGGACAGGGAGCCCAGAGCAGCCCTGGCAATTTTGTCAGACAAGCTCCCTCGGGGGCAAGTTAAAAGCACTGCTGCTTTTGTTACTGGGGGCCAATAATGCAGCACTGCTGCAAACCCAGCCCCAAACCCTGAATAACTGTCGCCCACCCTTCTAGTCTCCTTGGGAATCTGCTGATGCCAGCTAAGGCCAGTCCGGCCCTGCCATCTACTCATTTATCGACTTATGCCTATAACAACAAAGGAGTGACTATTGGCGCAAGACAACACAAAAAGGGGACTAGTGTCTTCAGCCTTAAAGAAAAATACAAAGTGAAGTGTGCATAAAAGTGTTCAAAAACCATCAAGGTTTTTAAGAAAACCCTCACTCACCCACCTAGTGGGTGACATGCTTCATCATCGGGTTCCACCCATTCCATCCATGTAATGGATGGAATGGGTTCTTATAATGATGCAGAAAGTGTGGTGTGTACACTATACTGGGTTTACGATAAGACTCAGATGACACCTGAATGTAAAAGGTTGCATGCAATGAACTTAAAATGTTGTTCTGTTGGTGTGTTCCCTTTTTTTCTCCCCTTACAGGTTCGGACACCTGAAAATGCCAGGGCAGTCCGGTACAAAACCATGAGTTTTGCATCATTTTACACATACACCTCTGAGGTTAGGGTACACCTTAGCGTGTGTACACCGCCCAGTTGTTGTTTCTCACCCTATATTTGGTCCTGATGAAAGCTCAGCTGATTTGGCATTATAGAGCACAAACATGTCGACCTTTTGAACACTAAGGACATAGCTGGCTCAGGCTAATAGCCAGCTGCCGTCCGCTTTATTCATTTTCAATGATTGCTTACTTTACCTATAATAAAATTAATTTTTGGTTAAAGTTTGCTCTCTTTTAACTTCACCTTGTCATCATTTCGCTACTGACACAAAAACCAGCTCCACTGCAAATGCAGGTATCGCAGCACACCGAGTAGGCATTCGGCCCACCCGGTGGAACCCGATGATGAAGCATGTCACCCACTAGGTAAGTGAGTGAGGGTTTTCTTAAAAACCTTAATGGTTTTTTAACACTTTTATGCACCCTTCACTTTGTATTTTTCTTTAAGGCTGAAGACACTAGTCCCCTTCTTGTGTTGTTTTGCGCCAATAGTCACTCCTTTGTTGTTATAAGCGCGAGAGAATGGTGACATTTGTCTTTAATGCAAACATGTTTCGTTTCTGAAACAAGTTTACCATCATGGAGTTACTTTAGGAATTATAGATTTACATTACTTGCAGTTAGCATTCAGTAGAGGCACAGTTCAGCCTCTGTATATAAGGCTGACACAACACTCTAGGAAATATGATATATTTCTATCCTTAGTTAATACTTTGATAGCCCTTGACCAACATTAGCTGTTGGAAAACTTTTGGAAAAGAGATAACTGAAACTATACTGGTGAATTCCAGTGTTTTTTAGAGTTTAAACATTTATATTTACATTGTTACTGAACATTTCACCTAATTATAATGTTACTTTACCCTTTGTTTTTTTCTGGGAATATATATATATATATATATATATATATATATATATATATATATATATATATATATATATATATATATATATATATATATATATATATATATATATATTACTTAGCTGCGATGTAATGATTTGTGATGTAACTCTTGCGATGTGTTGACACTTCATGTATGGCCTGCCAAGTAACTGTAACATGTAATGCCATTATGGCCTGTCATGGCTCAAGTTGCCCCTTAAGAAAGGAGGCGGGCCCACGGTACCTAAGGCAAAACCCCCAAGCTGCAAAGCCAACCACGACCACTGCAGCCAGAAGGATAACTGGAAATATCTGCTGGACTCCATACCCCCACGTGTGTGGCTTTTCCTATGTAATATTTGGGTACTATGCAATGATGTCTCCGTTGAGCCTTATGACCCACGTTGTCTATAAAAAGTTTTTTGATGTCACTGTAACTATGACACACATTTACTTCTGTAAGTGGGTGGCATGCAACTCTTCATAAATAGAGATTAAATTAGCGTGCCACCACCAATGCACTCCCTAACAAAAAGTAGAGTAGAGTACTTGATTTTAACTAGCACTATTTTGCACATTATCACCAAAACATGCACTTTATAATAGCATTTTTTGCACGTTCCCTATATATGAGACTTGTTGCAACTATGAAATACTTAAATACGTGATTTGGAGAGAATCATGAACATGATGGGCAATGCACTTTATTTCCATAGATGTAATTATAATATAATATATTTATTTGTAAATAGTCTGTAAATATATTAAATTTGCCTAGCTAAGTGTTTACATTGATAGATATTTTTCATGTCATAAATCTTGCCTTTTGTTCGTGAATTTTGTACATTGGCGATGAGAATTGTAATTAACTGCTCCGTTCAAAAAGTATTTCTTCCATGTTTACGTTGCATTTAAGTATGATTGGGAACTTTCACAGTATATAAGCACACTTATTGGTTCTTTTCAGTCATGTGATCAAGGCTGCCGTGTTGCAGCCGAAACGCGTCATGCTGGGGACGAAAGAGCAATAAACCACCCTTGAACTAACTTGTCGCAGTGTTTGTGGTCTGTACCTACGTTGAGGACTCTGCACTTTGGCTGAGAGTAGGAGTTGGAACGGATATATATATATATATATATATATATATATATATATATATATTACTTAGCTGCGATGTAATGATTTGTGATGTAACTCTTGCGATGTGTTGACACTTCATGTATGGCCTGCCAAGTAACTGTAACATGTAATGCCATTATGGCCTGTCATGGCTCAAGTTGCCCCTTAAGAAAGGAGGCGGGCCCACGGTACCTAAGGCAAAACCCCCAAGCTGCAAAGCCAACCACGACCACTGCAGCCAGAAGGATAGCCCAGCTGCTTACCAATCCTGCCTCCTTCTAGACACCCGGATCTCCTTCTCCTATGAGACATACAGTCTGTAAAACTGCTTGGATAGATTTATTGTTTCTGAAAAATATGCTCCTAGAAGTGAGGGACTTGTTGCATTGTTTCTTTTTTAAGTTACTCAGAGGTGTTACTGGCTTAAATCTTGCCCTCTGATTACATTGCAGCAGTTTCCGGCAATTTTGCAATAGTGCTGGGATAGTTTAAGGTTTTATTTTCACGGATGACGGCAACATTTGCTGCAGCTGACCCGTGAAAAACAATATCTGAAGCAGCGGGTAAGTGCAAAACGCTTGGCAGTCAATGGGTCTGGTGTTTGCTGACAGTCATTTGGCTTTGCCAGTGCTTGTTTGGCTTAGTTATGGTTTTTGAACAACTTTACGATTGGGGAAGCTGCTGGGCTTATCAATCTGGAAAAAAGAACATTGGCTAAAAACAAAAATATTTTGGGGTTTTCAAAAACATATTTCCATACATTCATTCACAGTGAATTTAGCCGATGGCTGAGATGGGCTGACATGCAGTATGCTGTAGTAGCCAGAAGAAAAATTCGAATGACACAGTGACAGACCAATGAATGGAAGAGGGCTAGCTGATCCCCATGCCCTCAAAAGAATAATGTACATATAATCTTAGTGAAATCAAATGGTCTTAGCTATCTTCAGACCTACAAAAAACATTACCAGCAGCTGACCAGCGCAACAACATTTGCAAAAGATGACCGGTGCAACAATAACATATTGTACAACTCAGTCGGTACAAACAAAAATGGTGTTTAATTACTCAACACCAATGCAAGATGTCCCTACACTAGTGCAATGCACGTGATCTGGCCTTTGGGCAGTATTACTCAAGTGGACACAGTTACCAAAGCATATATGCTTTGAAGTAAAGGAAGACAGTGAAAAAGAATGGGCGGTTTACAGTTTGCACGCTTTAATCGTGTTTATAGAATGAAAAGTCCGCCCTCTCTGCTTCAGAAGAGTGACGACGTCTCTTGCACACATCCGCGAGGAGGCGCGCCCAAGTCCTGCATTAACATGCAGGTCCGCGTGTGAAAGAATACATACTGGGTCATGGCCAGCCTTATTTACAATAACCTCAAGCACAAAAAGTACTTTTCCATTTCAAAAGTCACTGTGACCTTCTGAATGTTATCCAACTCTTGAGAAGCTGTCAAATCACATGTATCTGGCACCCAACACGTCTGAGTACACGCGATAAGTGTTGTTCACTACCGCTCACAAAGCAACACTACTTCCGTACCTACAGCATAAACATATTTATTATTATTACGTGTTGCATTTACAATTATTGTTTTGTTGTCAATAATAATAACAATAACAGCAATAATAATAATAATATAATATATGAGATAAAGTACCCCCTATGGTACATTATAAGGAGATTGAAAGTCACTGAGGAGTTTCTTGACCATAACGAGATTGATTTACAATGCAAAGCAACCCTGAGGTGACTTTATTGATTCCTTACAACGTATAGTTGTTGTCCTTTTAACCCTTATAATACATGGTCACACTGTTCTTCTTTTCCCAATTTTCCCAACCCTCTGTTGAATCCTTCCTCTCTTAGTCCATATGCAGGGGATACTCTTTTTACAGATGCTTGCAATACAAAGAATACCCGCACTGCGAAATAAAGGATGTGAAAATAAATTGATTTCAAGCAGTTTCATTCAGTAACTTCAAACCATGCACATTTCAGGGTGTGTTTGGGGTCTGTCTAGACGACCTTTAGCTGTTCAATACAGAAATCGTATCAACCAATGACTGGAGATCTTCATGGGAATAGTACAAAATTAAGAGCTAAGAAGCTAATTGTCTCTATTGTTTTAAGAGCAGCCGGTTGTGTGATGTCTTAGCTCCACTGAAAAAAATAACTACAGAAGAACAATGATGTCATTTTCTTAATTGCACCACCTATCAACTATCCTATGATAGTAAAATTAGGGGCATATTTTTATAAATTCATTACGGTCATACATATGTCGTAATAATAATTATATAGTTATAATATAATTATAATAATACTGCATATATTGTTTCTGCAGCAGAACTATAAAAATTCTTCCTGTAATTTCCAATTACCAGCTCAAAGCATTAGTTTATGTCGATCATGCAGGAATTAAGCATTCGATACTCATATTTGGTTTCTCTCTCTCTAAACTCTGTGCAAAGAGTCCTCTAAAGCTAGATTCACCAAGATTTGTATCGATCCAAAAAAGCAGTTTCTCAGATTATTTCACAGATTTTGATGTGGAAAGAGAATTCGCTATGATTTTCTGAGTGGCAAAGTAAAGGTGGGCTGATCAACCGCATCCCGCCATAGCAAGACCTAGGCAACTCCCTAGCCACCTTCTTTCACCGCAAGATCGCAGACATCCACAACAGCTTCAACACCCAGACCTTCGCCACAGCCGCCTACACTGCACTCACCGCTCCGCAGCCTCACCAACCACCTGCTCTCCTGGACCCACGTCAACGACAACGACACCATCAAGACCATGAACACCATCCACTCCGGCGCACCATCCGAGCCCTGTCCTCATCACTTCTTCAACAAAGCAAACTGCATAATCGCACCCCAACTTCGGAAGATCATCAACAGCTCCTTTGAGACCACCACCTTCCTGGAAAGCTGGAAGCACACCGAGATCAACGCCCTACTCAAGAAACCCACAGCGGACCCAAAGGACCTCAAGAACTTCTGGCCCATCTCCCTTCTTACGTTTCCGGCGAAAATCATCGAAAAGATCATCAACAGGCAACTGACCCACGTCCAAGAGGAGAACAACATCCTGGACCCGTCCCAATCCGGATCCCGCAGCAATCACAGCACTGAAACTACCCTCATCGCTGCCACAGACGACATCAGGACCCTACTGGACAATGGCAAAACCGCGGCCCTCATCCTCCTGGACCTCTCGGCCACATTCGACACCATCTTCCACCACATCCTACGCACACACCTACACAACGCAGGAATACATGACAAAGCGCTGGACTGGATCACCTCCTTTCTCACTGACAGAACCCAGAGGGTCCGCCTCCCCCTTTCTGTTCCGAACCCACCATGATCATCTGCAGCATGCCCCAGGGATCCTCCCTCAGCCCTACTCTATTCAACGTGTACCTGACACTGTTTGCCAACATCGTCTGCTCACACAACCTCAACATCGTCTCCTACGCCGACGACACTCAACTGATCCTCTCACTCACCAAAGACCCCGCCACCGCCAGAACCAACCTCCACAAAGGAATGAAGGCCGTCGCCAGCTGGATGCAGACCAGCCGCCGGGAACTTAACTCTGACAATACAGAGGTCCTCATCCTCGGATCCACCCCCTCCGCCCGGGATGACTCTTGGTGGCTGGCCTCCCTGGGAGCCGCCGCCACATCCACTGGCCACTCATGCAACCTGGGGTTCATCCTGGACTCATCCTTCTCAATGACCCAGCAAGCCAACGCCGTCTCCTGCTTCCACACCCTCTGCATGCTCCGCAGGATCTACAGATGGATACCCACTGGAACCAGAAAAACGGTCACACAGGCCATCGTCAGCAGTAGATTGGACTACGGCAACGTCCTCTACGCAGGGACCACAATCAAACTCCAGAAGAGACTCCAACGCATACAAAACACCTCCGCACGCCTCATCCTTAATATTCCTCGCCACACCCACATCACTGCCCACCTGAAAGACCTGCACTGGCTCCCAGTCAAGCAGAGGATCACCTTCAAGCTCCTCACCCATGCCCACAAAGCACTACACAACGCCGGACCAGCATACCTCAACAAGTGTCTCACCTTCTACACCCCGAACTGCCAGCTTTGCTCTGCTGACCTTGCCCTCGCCACCGTCCCACGCATCCACAGGACCTCCACCGGCGGCCGATCCTTCTCCTACTTCGCTGCCAAGATATGGAACACCCTCCCCACACAGCTGCGACAGACCCAGGACCTGCTGACCTTCAGGAGACTTCTCAAGACCTGACTGTTCGAGCAGTAGCTGCAGCCCTATCCCCCGCTCAGCGCTTTGAGACCCTCACAGGTGGTTAGTGCGTTCTACAAATAAATGATTGACTGATTGATCATCTTTAACAAACTCTGGGCACCCCAAGATGTTTCAAGTGCAAATCTTAGCAAATAGGGAAATGACATCTACAGTGATTATAGGATGAAGACACTAGCTACCTAGCTTGCCTCTACACAAATGTCTAGCTGACTGTAGTCTAGGCAGATCAGTGCCACTTCTACAAGATTCAAGAAACAGGACCTCTTTGCTTCTGCTTATTCAACTTATCTCCCATTAACTCATCAGTGCTGTATACTTCGGAGTCTTCCGCTGTGAAGCCAGTTATCTCGTGCACTAGCATGGCACAGAAGACCACAGCCTTACCTACGTACCCTATGATCAGCACAGACGCTGTCTCTTACTGCGGATACAGCAATATTTCAGGATGGAGACCAAGATATAAGTGAATAAGAAAACAAGACACCCAATCCAGGGGCGGCTCCTCCGTTAAGGCATAGGTTCGTCGCCCGACTAACTAAATTTCCCCTGGAGATGAAAAAATAAAATGGTAATAAAGTTCATTTCTTACCATTTTATTCTTCAAAACCCCATCCAGAGCCAACCGTCAGGATGAGAGGAGCAGGGCTTTTTGCTGCTGCCAGTCAGGCAGCAGCAGAAAGATGTGATGGGCAGGGCACTTTAAGTTTAAAGTGCGCATGTATATTTGGCTGGACATCTTGCGACAGCCAGCCAAACATATGCATTTTAAACCTCTCTAACCCAGCTGTCTAAGACATGGGGGAGGCAGACGGCACCCCGCCTACCTCTTGCTATGCCACTGATACACTATACGTCACCAGGAGCCAATGGAGTGCTTTTTAGGTGGGTTTCATAAGCTATTGCTTTATGTAATGTTTTAGTAGTCCAGATGGGTTATGAATAGGGACCCGAAAAGTCCACCTGGTTTACGCTCACCACCCAGACCAACATAGCCATCAAGTCATCCATCCACTCTGGGGCACCCACCGGCTCCTGCCCCCACCATCTCTTCAACCTTGGACCCAACCCTATCAGTCTGGAACCTCACCAGCAACCTCAACACCTCCTTCCCCACAGCAACCTTCCAGGACACATGGAAACATGCAGAGGTCAGACCCCTCTTAAAGAAACTCTCTGCAGATACCAGGGGCTTAAAAAATTACAGATTGGTCTCCCTGCTCCTCTACCATGCCAAAGTACTTAAGAAAGCCATTGACCCACAGACCACTGAACACCTGGAACAAAACCACCTACTCAACATCTCTCAATTAGGATTCCATGCCAACCACACCACTGAGACTGCACTGATTGATGCCATGGACAGCACCAAAACTCTCCTTGACCGCAGAAAAACTGCAGCCCTAATCCTACTCAACCTCTCTGCTGTGTTTGACACCATCTCCCATCATACCCTAATCGACAGACTCCACAAAATCTGCATACAGTAAAACTCCCTCAAGTGGATCGCCTCTTTCCTTTCAGGAGACACATACAGCATCCAGCTGCCTCCCTTTACCTCTGCACTCAAGGACATTGCAGTGTACTCAAAGGATCATCCTTCAGGCCCACCCTGTTCTACGTCTATATGACCCCCACCCACAGACATCGTAAAAGCCCCCGGATTCAACATAATCTTCGACACAGACGGCACTCAACTTGATAGAATTCACTTTTTCGATGCCCCAACCATCTGCTTTGACATATGTAAGTTAGCATCATATGGCTAACTAATGGAGTGCGTATACATACTCATGTTGAATTATTCTCGTTTGCTATCTTATTATCCATATATATGTGTGACGATATTAGTTCCTTAGCTTAGCTTGTGTGCCACCATTTTGTGTATCCCTCTGTGCCCGCGAGCCTCACTCGCTCATCTACCCCTCCCGCAGGAATAGAGAATTTCACTAGGACAGCAGTTTTCGTTTCTCAGCTTACTGTGGCCGAAACTAACAAGTCTCTTTATCAGTAATATTCTCATGCCCCAGAGACGCTGAAGCCTAGCTCCATGGCCTTGAGTAAAGATAGCGCTGTATTCTCTGCAGGTGCAGATGCCTGCTGCATGATGGCATTGTTCACTGGTCTGGGTTTCAGTAATTTTCCAGAAGGGGCGTACCCTAATGAACTGTGTTGCATTATAATGTATTGCTGTGATGCAGAGAGTCAGTCCTCTCGTTCGCACTCCTAGGAGTGAGGTCGGACAGGGCCCTCTCATATGAGTGTATTTGGCCTAATAAAGACTGTTGTTTATTCTTCTCCACTGTCCGGCTGACTTTCTACAGAATACCTATAGGTGAGTGCGGTAAGTCACTCGGGTGGATTTGAGCCACGCTTATCAGATGGCGCCCGAATAGGGACCCCGCGATAAGGATCTTTCTCACCCGTAAGTGGGTAGCAGAAGACCGGGGACCCGCTGGTCGGCACGGTGGGCCCGGGTACCCATCTGATGCCGAGCTTGGTTCTCGCAGCGCTGCCCCACCCTGCTGATCGGGAGAGGTCCCGGTTCGGATCTTACGCCGGGGTCCAGAAGGCGGAACTCGAAGCTGACCGTGTTGGTCCTGGCAGCCGGAGGTGGAGAACGGTAGAGGTCGGTGCCGCCTACGGAAGGTGAGTGGTCCACCTGTGATTGTTTCGAGAACTGGAGTGTTCCGGGAGACTAGGGTGTCTCCAGTGGTTTGAGGAGCCGGTGTGCTTCTGGGGCTAGTGTGCTCCGGGGAACTCAGAGTGCGAGTAGGCGCTCTGACAGACTTGACGAGGTGGGGGGAATACTTTGATATATTGTTTGTGGTGATCCGACCGGGTGGTACTGTGGTGAAGGCGTGGCTCATTGCGGGTGGACTCCGGTACTTACCCTGAACTCCTTAAGTGGCGGTTCAGTGGAGGTGAGTCCTGGGTCTCCTGTGGTAAAGTGTGCAGTGATCCGTAGTGCCGCCCGGGGAGCGGATTTGTTCCCCATTCTCAGAACAATTAGCGTATTGTTCGGTCTGCGGTAGGGGCCAGGTTCCCCAGGACTTGGGTGACGGGCCTTGTCCCATTTGGTAACACGTGTTTGGAGGTATTGTATATGTGTGTGTGATTTCCTAGCGTATAGTCCTATGTGTGTATGAATGAGCTCAAGCTAGTGATTCAAGGTAACGAAGTTTGTGGAGAAGTGTTTCTTTCACACCAAGGTAAAGATGCCGTGTTTTAGTAAGTTACGATGTTTTGGATGCTGTTGTCGACCCTCAGATACTAGGCTGGCTGAGAGCCAACCTGCACCCCCTGAGGGCACTCCAAGCTTCGATATGTATATCAAGCATGGATTGCCCCCGATTTTGTTTGGCACTTTATGGCACCGGTACACCGCTGACAATGTGGATTTACAGTGGCCCTTGACAGGTTCTTTCGAAGAAGCTAAATTGGATTATTTGCAGGATAAATTGTTTGCTAGGCGTAGCCGTCAAAGTATGTTCGATTCTCTAAGAGTGTGGCAGACAGAAGCCAGGAAACGTAAGTTGAGAGAAAAGAAAGAGGCTTTTAAAAAGTCCGCGCAGACTATGGCACAGAAAGCGAGAGAACATACTAAGAATGAGAATGAGCAGCGTTTGGAGCGCGCAGATAGGCTTTGTAGGTTGAAAGAAAATAAGAGTTATGTAGTGCGAGAGGATGACCCTGATGAGATGGAAGACATTTTGAACGCCCGACCCCCTCCTCCTTATGCCCCGCAGTCCTTGTATCCCTCCTTGCCAGCTCCGGCCTCCAGTAGTGGAGTTCCGGGTCCATCAGCAAGTGCTCCTCAACATGGCGCAGCGATTTCTGCTTCCCCGCCCTCAACACCCCTCGTTTCTTTACTCCAGACCACTTCGCCTACACCCTCCCAATTCTCTTTAGCACTCCCTACTGTTTCAGCTAGTACTACCCCCAGTCAGGAAATGTTAACACCGAGTCGAGGCGCAGGTAGTGGACTGCTCTCACAGGTACGGAAGTTGCTTACACGTTCTACAGTTGGTTTAGATGAGAAGAGTATAGTGGCTAATCAGGCATGCCAGTGGGCAAGGAATAATATTTATTCGTTTGAAGATATTTGGTCCACGATGAAAGATTTTGAGCCCTTGATGCAACAGCACGCTTTGTGGCATATGTCAAATGTATTGATACCGCTATGGGAGCAGGGGTATGGAGGTGTGGCTCCGGCGACTTTGCGAGATATACAGAGCGGAGCCTTCAGAACAAATACTGGGGTGAAGGAGGTGATGCGTAGTTTACACGCTCTATTACAGTACAGAAATGAATTGCCCTCTGCAGGTACGCCCCATTTTCCAGGTATACATCCCATGCGTGAGGTACACCCTATTTTCCATCCCGAGATCCCTGAGATAGTCGATCCAGTCACGAGGGCTGTTACTAGAAATAGGGTAGATGCACATTTCCAGGAGCAATGGGTGTATACACCATGGAAGAGAAGTGAGGTATTAGCCTTAAAGGCTCAGTTGCCAGATTCTAGAAAGAACCCTACTGCGTATTACAAAGAGTTAACGGAAGCCGCGTCTTCCACTGTAATGACTTTGGCTGATGTTGAATTGTTTTTTGGGCTTTTGGTCCCAGTTGATGTGTGGCGGCAAGTGAAGGGAACAGATCATTCGGAAGAGTTGGGAGGTACGTGGCAGGAGTTGCAGGATTGGGATAAAGAACGTAAGCCAGGAGAGAAGCCGAAAGCTGAAATTTTGGCCTTACCGGGGCGCATAATAAAATACATGCACTCTCTCATTCCCCCAAAGAAGGTAGACTGGGATAAGTTGACGGCTTGTAAGCAGAAAAAGGATGAGGCAGTCTCGGACTTCTTCACGAGGTTTGAAGAGACGTTTATGGATTTCAGTGGGCAGGATGTGTCACAGGATGGGGGGTTGCGACTCTTTGTTAATAGGTTCGTAATGAACTTATTGCCCGAGATTTCAGCAAGATTGCAAGCGTCAGAAAGTACATGGACAACGTCCTCTCCTTCTGGTATCCTCAGTATGGCGCAGTATTATGAACACAGAGAAAATGAAACTAAGGACAAGCAGGAAAAGAAGGCTAAGGATTTGAAGACTAGGGTTTTGTTACAGCAAGTGGCAAGGGGTCGAGGAAGAGGTGCAGCGCCAGGACGTGGTGGTGGCGGGTATGGGAGAGGTGAAAGTAGGGAAAGACTGGGACCGAATCAGTGTGCGAAGTGCAAGAAGGAGGGGCATTGGTGGAGGGATTGCCCACTGCTTCAGTCGAATGCCGGTTCAGGGCGAGGACGAGGAAGAGGTAGTGGTGATTTTGGGAGGCAGAACACACGGTCCGATGGAGGCGGGAGACCGGGAGGTAATTACTTTGACAATGGTGCAGACAGGCAACAGTTGCAGAGGGGCGGCGGTCAGTACTATCATGATGATTACTCCGTAGACGATTTGACAGGGTTCTCCCATAACTAGGACAGCGTAGGACAGAGCGAGGGACCAGTGGCTGTGGAAGTTGATCAAAGGGGACCCTATGTCGAGGCAGACTTATTGGGGTCCCAGCAAAAATTTCTAGTGGATACGGGTGCAACAAAAAGTTCAGTAGCTCATTCTCGGGTCCCCGGGGCGGCTCTGTCTGGCAAGAATAATATCTCTGTGGGTTTTTCAGGTACCCCGGTGATTAGCCCCATTTCTAAACCCCTTACGTTAACGATTGGTCCTTTCACTGTTGATTCACCGTTCCTATTGACATCGAATTGTGGAGAAAATTTGCTGGGCTTAGATTTACTGAAGAGGTTGCACGCCACCATCTATTGTTCCCCGGATGGCGTGTACATCACGTTAGGCCCGACTGTCGCTCGCCCACTACAATGTTTTTCTAAAGATGATCCATTGCCACCTGAATTTCAAGGGATACCCGACAGTTTGTGGGCTGTCAATGATACAGATGTAGGTAAAATGGATATTGCCCCGGTAACAATAAGGGTAAAGGTGGGAGCGAAAGTGCCAAGGGTTCCACAGTACAGGATTCCTAGGGAGGGAGAAAAGGCCCTGTTACAAATAATACAAGATTTGATTCGGTCTGGTGTAGTGGAAGAAACGGATTCGAACATATGTAACAGCCCTATACTACCTATTCTTAAAAGACGATCGCCAGAAGCTACGGATAATACTCCTGATGTATATAGGTTTGTGATTGATCTGCGTCACGTGAATAGAGTAGTGGAGCCACAATACCCGGTGGTCTCAGACATCACTACGATATTGACGATGATCCCCCCCTCCGCTAAATATTTCTCTGTTCTGGATCTGAAGAATGCTTTCTTCAGTATTCCGGTACATGAAGACAGCCGTTATCTTTTCGGATTCTCATTGGCTGGCCGAAGCTTCAGGTTTAAGAGAATTCCCCAGGGGTACACTGAAAGTCCGAGCATATATAGTCAGGCACTAAAGGCGCAATTGGATAAACTGGAACTTCCACCTGGCAACGTCATGTTGCAGTATGTGGATGATATCCTGATAGCGTCGGACGACGAGAAGGGTTGTCGGGATGCTACTGTTAAATTACTGCACCATTTGGCCAAAAGGGGGCATAAAGTGTCCCTTCCAAAGTTTCAATATTGTCGAACGGAGGTTACCTACCTCGGTCACCTCCTTTCGAAAGTGGGGAGGAGATTGACGCCACAGCGCATAAAAGCTATCACTAACATGAAGGTACCTAACACGCAGCGAGAGGTGCGCGCATTTCTGGGCATAACATCGTATTGTCGCCAGTGGATACCTAACTATGCGTTACTAACAAAACCCCTATTGTATCTGACTACCAAAGAAGTGCGCGAACCCTTACCCTGGACCCCTGCATGTCAAGAAGCGTTTGAGTCACTAAAAGACGCTTTATGTTCTGCGCCCGTTCTTGGAACACCTGATTACCAGAAGCCTTTTGTTCTTTACGTACATGAGGCGGAAGGTTGCGCATTGTCTGTTCTAACTCAGTGTTTTGGAGGGAAACAGAGACCCTGCGCTTATTTCTCTGCAATGCTTGACAATGTGGCAAGAGCGCTGCCGAGTTGTCTGAGAGCCACGGCGGCTGCTGCGGTTTCTATAAGACAATCAGCAGGGCTCGTATTGGGATCAGATCTCACAGTAATGGTACCGCATGCTGTGGACATTTTACTAAACAGAACACAGACGCAGCATTTAACTAGTGCTCGTCTTACCGGTTATGAGATGACCCTCTTTGCACCTCATGTGACGATAAAAAGGTGTGCTACACTGAATCCTGCCACATTGTTACCTAACCCCACAGATACAAAGCACGATGACATACATGACTGTTTGTTCAGGACAGAAGAGGAGACAAAGGGGAGGGTGGATCTGACAGACAGGCCCATAGACGAACCGGACGGGGAGTTGTATGTAGATGGGTCTTGTTTCAAATTGCCAGATGGTACATCGACAGCAGCGTATGCAATAACGACATTACAGACGGTTGTGGAGACATCTAGGATACCTTACAATTCAGCCCAAGCTGCGGAGATTATAGCCTTACTGAGAGCATGTGAATTGAGTGAAGGACTGGACGTGAACATTTATACTGACAGCCAATACGCCTTTGGCGTGGCTCATAATTATGGGCGACTGTGGGCAGAACGGGGATTTTTGACTTCACATGGACAACGCATACAGCATGGTCCACTGATATTACGACTGTTGACGGCACTGACGTTACCTAAGCGACTGGCTGTGGTAAAGTGTAGCGCACACAAGACGATAGTGGATGATGTGGGACGAGGCAATGCCTTCGCAGACGAAACAGCAAAAGAGACTGCTCGGACAAAATTACCAAGGATGTTTGTGGCAGGACCTGCTAGATGGGTCCCAGACGTTAACATGTTCGCAGATACTGTGCAGAGTGTAAAAAATATACAAGAAAAAGCGACTGCAGATGAATTGAGGACATGGAAGGATGGTGAGGGACGATTGGATGCGGATGAATGTTGGACAGATGTGACCGATAAGAGACGATGGTTACTACCGAATGCGTATGTTCTTCCAGTGGTGACGATGGCGCATGGGCCCGCACATATTAGTGCAAAAGGCATATGTAAATTGTTGGATCCAGTGTGGAGCAATAAAAATATCTCCAAAGTAGCGACTCACTTGGTCCGTTGTGCATGGTGTGTTTGAGGCACAATCCTGGAAAGGGTACCCCTGTCCCGGTGGGAAATTTTGCACCTCCCTCTTTCCCTTTTGAGGTGATTCAGATGGACTACATCGAAATGGAGAGGGTTAATAACCTTAAATACGTCCTTGTGGTTGTATGTGCTTTCAGCAGATGGGTGGAGGCTTTTCCAACAAAAGACTGCTCGGCTATTTCTACTGCAAAAGTGTTAATAAAGGAGTACTTTTCTCGCTTTGGATTACCTAGGGTGATCTGGAGTGATAACGGTACGTCCTTCAATGCGGAATTAGTAAAGCAAATATGTAAAGGTTTACAGATTTCCCAAAAATTCCACTCAGCTCAACATCCTCAGGCCGCAGGTCTAGTGGAGCGGTTTAACGGCACGCTCAAACTGAAAATGGCCAAAATACAGGAGAGTACAGGTCTCCGTTGGCCAGATGCCCTTCCTTTAGCTTTGCTTTCCACGAGAGTAACAGTAAATTCCAAAACGGGCATCTCCCCCCATGAAGTGATATTTGGCCGTCCGGCCAATGTCTGGGGAGTGCCCAGGCCTAAGTGCTTTTCCGATATTCAGTACCCTTTGTTGACAGACTACTTGTATGCTTTGACTAAAGATCTTCGTTCTATTCATCAGCAGGTAGCAGACACCCTGAAGCCGCTGCCGGAGGGGCCTGGACATTCCATCAACCCAGGGGACTGGGTTCTCATCAAAAGATATCAACGGAAGTCTTGTCTGGAGCCGAGGTGGTCGGAGCCGCGACAGGTGCTCCTCACCACCCGTACAGCGCTGCGTGTGGAAGGCAGGAAGGCGTGGACGCACGCCTCGCACGTGAAGAAAGTCCCGCTGCCGTTACCCTACGATCAATGGGTAAAGGACGGCATTGCTGATGAGGAACATGAGCAAATACCCAGATATGTTCCCTTCTCAGATGCTTCACTGATGGGAGCAGAGCAAAGTGACGCCGAGAAGTCAAAGTCACGTGCAGGAAAAAGTGTTTCAGTGAGCTCTGCTACTCCCGTTGCTACTAGTGAAGAGACATCAGAGAGTCCAGCACCTGCCACAGATACACCTGTTTTGTTCACTGACCCCGAAGTGCGAGGGAGCACTCGCTATAATCTGCGGCCCCGAAGAAAATAAAAAAAAATAATAAAGGTGACAAGTGTGATGGACTGAACACTGGAAGAAGGGCTTAGTGAAAATTTTGTTAAAAGAAGATTAGTGGTAGGGACAGACTTGTAAGAGCCCTGGTGTTTAGCCGAAGATTGTGGTTCTGTGAGACTAGAGAGTGGTGCCGGGCCCAGATTAAGTGCTCCTCTGTTTCAATTGCTGTGATTTGAGCGACGTGGGAATAAGGTATGGACGGTAAAAGCCTGCCTGTGAGGCTTTGAAGGACACAGGGAGAAGATCCCTTTTTAGGGTTGAAGACCCCCTCTGGCCGGCTTGGTGGCTGTCTGGGACTATTTTTATTAGAAGTGTTTTTTAAAATATTTTTTCATTTTTTATATCTTTTGAACAATTTTAAAATGTACCCCTTTGGTCGCCCCATCCCTGACGAGGAGCAGCCCTTTGCGGCTCCTCCGAGGCCCGTGCCTGATTCCCCCTGGTTAGCCCTTTCCCGAAAGGGGAAAATAGTGGTCATCATTATAGTGCTAATAGCCTTTCTAGTGACTCTTGGTATATTGTTCTTTTTGGATAAAGCCTATCCCGTCCATGTGTTTGCACCCACACCTACTGCCGTTCCTGAACATAACATGATTACTGTGGATTATGGTGAACGAATGTTGAGGAAGGGTTACAAAGAAAATGTTTTTATTAAGACTTTGCACCATGCACATGTCACCACTAATTTGACTGACTGTTGGGTCTGTGGGCTCCTCCCTTCTGCTGCCTACAAGAAAGATAGATTCTTAGCACTTCCTTTGACACCTGTGAATAGTTGTGTGGGGTGGTATACTCTAATAGGCCTTGTCAAGTATTTTCAGCAGCCAGATTTTCTGACACCTCGACTACAGAATAGGGGATCGACAATGACAATGCGAGTACGTCCTCTACCCCCCTCTTCCCTTGGACGGATATATACTGACGGACGTTTTGATCAGACATTCATAGAGACGTGAGAGAAGAAGTTGGGCCGGTTTTTAATACCAAATGATACTGACAAGGTCAGGGAAAGCTTCCTGCAATTGAATTCCTCCCTGTCTTACAGACACCCCCCAAAGGGAAACGACAGTGTTAAGTCTCTGATACCCCTGGCTGTGGTGGGTCCCTCACCATTTTTCTGTATAGAGGGGAGGGGCCCCATCAAGGTTGGTAATAGCTCCTGTAATGTGACAGCATTGATACGTTTGCCTCTCAGCCCATCTTTGGTTACACCCCCCAGCATCTATTTTGTGTGCGGAGATAATGGATACTTATGGTTGCCCGAGGGTTGGGGTGGGGTGTGTTATTTAGCCTATATGATTCCTCCTGTATATGTGGCACCTTCTGACTACCACAAGACTCATCGTAGATTTCCCAGTCCACAAGAGAAGCGCAAAAGGAGGGAGCTTCAGGTAGATGACGTTGACCAGACAGACACCTCCTACCAGCAATGGACTGACTTTTCTAAGGGTTTGCTGCCTTTCTGGGGTCCGATATTTAATAGTAGGGCCATTCGACGACTGTCAAGGGTAATGGAAAAGGTAGTCCTTACTGAAGCTGACATTGCGACTAACATGTCTGTTGAGATTCAGGCTATGCGATTATTCACGATTCAAAATAGGATGGTGCTTGACGTCATCCTGGCAGATAGGGGCGGGGCCTGTCGCGTCATCGGGACGTCTTGTTGCGTGTATATTCCAGACTCAGCCCCGACTGTTAACTTGGCAGTACAGAATCTCCATAGATTAGCGACTGAACTCCATCAGGATAATGGGACATGGTCCTTGCAAGGGTGGCTCTGGGGTGCTTTCTCATCCTGGGGTTGGAAAATATTGATAGGTTTGGTTGGTGTGGTGAGCGTAATACTGACATGTTGCCTTTGTGTATATTGCCTCCCTCCATGTTGCTCAATGTGTGCTACAAACTTGCGACCCCAAAAGAAGGTGTCGGGTCAATATACTGCTTCAATGATTACTGAAATTCCTGATGCAAATTGGTTGATGTTTATCTCAGATGATGTTTTTGAATAAAAAAAAATGTTGCTCTGCCCCTAGAATGGATGTCGGTGCTACCTTTTGGCAAATAAATGTGGCCACAGTTAGCCAATGATGCTAAAAGGAGGGTCTGATAGAATTCACTTTTTCGATGCCCCAACCATCTGCTTTGACATATGTAAGTTAGCATCATATGGCTACCTAATGGAGTGCGTATACATACTCATGTTGAATTATTCTCGTTTGCTATCTTATTATCCATATATATGTGTGACGATATTAGTTCCTTAGCTTAGCTTGTGTGCCACCATTTTGTGTATCCCTCTGTGCCCGCGAGCCTCACTCGCTCATCTACCCCTCCCGCAGGAATAGAGAATTTCACTAGGACAGCAGTTTTCGTTTCTCAGCTTACTGTGGCCGAAACTAACAAGTCTCTTTATCAGTAATATTCTCATGCCCCAGAGACGCTGAAGCCTAGCTCCATGGCCTTGAGTAAAGATAGCGATGTATCCTCTGCAGGTGCAGATGCCTGCTGCATGATGGCATTGTTCACTGGTCTGGGTTTCAGTAATTTTCCAGAAGGGGCGTACCCTAATGAACTGTGTTGCATTATAATGTATTGCTGTGATGCAGAGAGTCAGTCCTCTCGTTCGCACTCCTAGGAGTGAGGTCGGACAGGGCCCTCTCATATGAGTGTATTTGGCCTAATAAAGACTGTTGTTTATTCTTCTCCACTGTCCGGCTGACTTTCTACAGAATACCTATAGGTGAGTGCGGTAAGTCACTCGGGTGGATTTGAGCCACGCTTATCAAACTAATCATCTCGCTCTCCAAGGAGCCCTCAAACACCAAAAACAAATTCTGCAACGCCATGAACAACTTAGTCTAATGGATGAGAGAGAGCTGCCTCAAACTCAACTCCGACAAACAGAGGTACTGATCTTCTGGAGAACTCCTCCATATGGAATCACTGCTGGTGGCCAGCAGAACTCGGACCAACACCCACACTAACAGAACATGCATGCATCCTTGGCATCATCCTCAACATCCAACTGACCATGAAGTGACAAGTCAGCATGTTGAAATTTTCACCTGGAGGAAAACCTTCAAGCATAGACTTCAAACAAGGTTTACTCAGGGAAATGTAACACAGTTGTAAATGTCCTTGATTACTCCTTGGATCCTTTGTGAATCCCATAAAATGCGGAATTTTACTCAAATATAAAAGTAATCTTACAGAAACAAATTTCAGAATTTTCATGCAAATTGGGTCCACTGCTTATTCAAGATTATTGGCACACAGGAGAATACCCTGCAACGCAAAAATAAATAAATAAAATACCAGGTATTATGGGACCACACCGTGAATCTTTTATGACTAATGTTTTTCTTGTTGTATACATCATCACATTTCACAGGACAGCTATCTGTATAACTCTCTCACCTATAATTCATTAAACTTCTCACCATACTGTATGTAGCACAGCATCGGTTGTAATGCACTAAACATTGCATTGGAATGCACAGCGCAAAGGTCTCTGATACTCTGTGGTACGCAGTACAACTATTACACTAATAAATAATGCACTATAGCACCTTAGTGTTGCATCACTGCACATAGCATCAGACATTATCTGATCGCAGAGGTATTCCTCACAACATGGAAGAGTAAATTGTATTTCATTGTATTCTGCATCTCACGGCACAGCGTGTTTTCTCATTGCACAAGAGACTACATTACAATGTATACACCTCTCAATGCCCCCTTTCAGAAGGTCTCTCAGCATATGAAGCAATGTCATGCCATCGGACACCCATCGTAAGTTTGGCGCTTTCCTGGCTGTTGAACAAAGTTGATCGCACAGCAGCTCCCAAACTAGGATGGGCCCCGAACAATATCCTTTACTTCCCCGGGTTCCGCTAGTGTACTTTTCAGACAGCTTTCATAGGTTCCTATTTTAGATCACGCTGCAGTAGCCCATACATATCAAGAATAGAGACCTGGTGAAGTCCTCCTAGTAGTTGGCTGGTAGAAACAGAAAGACGGAAACATGTCAAAACTCCATTTCAGACAACCATGAGCAGAACCATCGACATGACCACAATAAGGGGCAAAGGTGGGGCACAGTAATAGCTTGGTCCCTTTTCTTTCCACATCTGCACTCTGGAACCGCTGGTGACTTTCCCTAGATTAGGCCTGCATGGCTCCTGCTCCGTATGGCCAAACATTGTGTGATAAATGTAACAGTTAACTGAGTGTGAAGGTACTAACAAGGACGTACAAACCGCTTGTAACCTTATATGTCCCACACACTAAAGGAGTCAGAACTGCAGTAAAATGAACACAGAATTACACTCAATTAATCACATGCTGGAAACGCCCTTCCGTCAAAACTGGACTTGCAATAACTATTTGACTCATGAAATCTATTTGACTCAGAGAGTCAATTGGATGCTAAATGAAGGGTACCAGTGAAACATGATTCGAGCCAATCACTAGCTAGGTTGATTTGATCCCTACGCGAATAAAGATTTTGTTCTTAAAAAGGTAAGTCTGCAAATCAACAAGAGAGTCAGTTTTTCAAGTTCATGGCCATGTGATGCACTGTTGGTAGCATTATAAAATAGCGACCACAAAAATAATGTGGTTCAAAAGATATTTAATTTAAATGTTCATAAGTACAAAAGCAATGTGCTCCAAAATACTGTCACTCCTTTTGGACTGAGGAAGGGAGGCGTCTTCCTCCGGAATCCGCTATGCCGAAATGTTGCTCGCACTCGTGTTCTCTCACCCACTTCTTTGTGAGTTTCTGTAAGCTATGGATGCCCGACGGGAGCTAAAGATGCCAGTACTGCCAAGTATCACGCATCAGGCGTTAGACTAACTCATTTCAGTGAGGTGCTCAACGGAGAGCCACGGGGAGGGAGTTTGCATGTGCAGCAGGGGGAGAGGGGTTGATTTGCACCTCGTGGCCCGACCTCTCCTCTGTCTCGCTCCTGCCCCCTTAATGTTAATTAGGTGCTGGCCTTGTCATATTGGATAGAGGTTCTTGGCTCCCTGGAAGGGAACATCTTCATCCTTCTTGTGTTGCAAGCGAGCCCAGATGTTTAGGGTGTGATGGAGGGGGCAACAGGAAGTGACTTGGCTGAGCAGTAAAGGAGGAGGTAGGTTGCTCCTTTTTAGGTCGGGCCAGTCAGCGCATGCGCTGCTCTGCGAGGCATCCTCCGCTCATATTTTCCATTGGCTTGTGTCACTCTCTACTGTAAATTGTGGTTGTTCATTGGTCAATAGGTTTAGTAGCCCCTCTTTAATGCCGCCTTGTTTAATTTTGTAACCTCCCATAGCATCACCCTGTTACGTGTGTTGTTACTCGGTAGGCTTTAATTAAAGCCTCAGAGCACTATTTTATCAAATAGCTTTGTCCTGCCTGCTATTGCAGTCAGGACATGCTCTCTCCTAATGCTTTTTAAAAATATTTATAGCACGGGTGCTGAACGCATCTGAAAATGCAAAAGGTCCTGCATTTGCGAGAGTTTAAGCTATTGGCATTGTAAAGTACAATGCCTTTTTTTAATCTATTTAAAAAACAACACATAAATAAAAGCCATTGTAATTTACAATGTCAATAGCTCAAACTATAGTAAATGCGAGACCTCTTGCATTGCAAATGCTTGTTCTTGTTAGTTTAGTATTTTGAGTAGTGTTATCTTATTCGAATTAGAGACTGCAACCCTTGTTTTGGGGTGCAGTCCTCCTTTCATTCTGTGTGCTACGGATCTGTCGAGTTATTAACTTAGTGTACGGGTTTCGTCATTGATCCTGTGTCCCCTTTCAGTCCTCAAACCCTCATCCATACGGCGCTACTAGGGTAAAGGATGTGAGAGGCCCAGTAAGAGGAAGAAGGAAGTAGATAAAGAACCAAAAGACTTCATACCAAGTACTTCTGCAAGTACCTCTGCAAGGAACACATGTACCAATCTCTCAATTCACCTCTTCCCTAAGGAAATGTACCCCAAAATATTTTTACTTTAGTATCAACCTTATATTGGACAAGGGCGTGTGGGCTCCAGGAACACAAGGTGTAGCCGAAGTGACTTTAGAGGAAGAAGGTGGCCAGCTAGGAGACCATTTTGGGGACTCGCGTCCTACCAATCTAGAGTAGGGCTCCAGACCCTCATCCTTGCCTTGTCTCGGTCTGCTGGCAGGCACATTGATAGTAGAAGGGTCTGGAGTTCATAGGTCCCAATCCAGCTTGGCCTTTCGGGAACGGAGTAAGTCTCCACCGTTGGGAGATCTGTTTATCCAACTGTCAAACATAAATCAAGAATCAATAGGAATATCCATCGATATCCAGCTTCTGGATCATCTTTTCTGCTGGATGTCATCTTACTTATGTAGAACATGCCACAAGGCATTCTGGAGATGCTCGTGGTTGTTCGTGCTAACCAAGTCCTTCAGTATAGACGTCTGAAAGAGATTCACGTTGAGTTATGTAAGGCTAACAATTGCATGTCAGTAGTAAAGAGGTTTGTGGACCCCATGGAGGGAAATGCCAAGCAGCAAATGTGCATAAGGCTAGCACAATAAAGGATGGGGGCGTGCAGCAGGACCCGATGAGTCCTCGAGCCCGCTATATATCTCAAAATGCCCAATATTAGTTAGGAAAAGGCAATATACTTTTGGTCCCTCAAGTTTTTACTCTGGATATTATTGCTGGAAAGGCTTCAGAGAGAGGAAAAGAAGAGGAATGGCACCCAGAGGGAAGAGATTGGGTAGGGGAAAGAGGAAAATTGGAAGAGAGGAATAGTGCAACCTCAAAAAAAAGGTTCGAGTTAAAAAAGGGAGAGAAGCTCTCATTACCCTTCTAGCAGCCTGACATCCATCTCTCCTGTGTCCAATCCGTTGGAGAAATAAGGCATAGTAGGAGCCGGTCTACTATGAAGTTTTAGTTCATAAATGACCGCAGTAGCACATGTAATAATTTTCAGGCGCTTGACGAGAGATAGGTACCTAAGTCTCTGCATGGTAAGGGTAAGGGAAAAGAGGATATCAACCTGGCAAAGAAGTCCCTCATCCTTAAACCAGGCACTTGTGTCTTTATGCTGGTTATAATCTGCAGTGAAGGAAAACTAAAGAACTTCGCCCACTGAATCATTCTAAAATACTGACTATATTCCAGCAGATACCCTCCCTATCTGGGATCAGGTAATTTAGCCTATGTGGGGTTTGAGGCTGGAGTGGAGGGGGCGGGATTAACAAGAAATTATGTTATTTCACCTTGTATTACAAATATGATAGCTGATGCAGAAATGGATCTAGACGGTGTTAGTCTGGGGATAAAGACCCCATAAGGGAGGAGACTATGGTAAAAGGTCCTAGTTCCCACTGCATCTTAAGTTTGCAAGGTGGACTGGCTCTGAATCAGAGAGTTTATTTAATCTTACTCCTTAACAGGGTCAATGCCAAGGCCCACTCCTAAGAGGTTTGGGCTGAACCGACATAACTCTAAGACTTTTGGGGCTGTTCTAGTGAATGACAGAATATCTGAATGTTGCGGACCCCTAATTGGGAGCAGAATAATAGATTTGCCCCCCACAATGCAGTTTTGAGATATGCAAGAGTGGGACAATCCAACCTGAGAATTCTAAACTGGAACATACATGGGTTTGAGTGTTTTAAGAGGTCCGGTAATTTGGACCAAAGAATAAATCAGTACCATGTGGTATTCCAGCAGGAGTCCTGGTTGATAGAGGACAAAATGGTGGAGGGATTTGTGGCCATAAACAGTAAAGGTTTCAAGCGGGGGGATGGTAAGGGCTTTCCCAGGGGTGCTGACCTTAATTTCTACTAAGGTAATTAAAAAGACTCTTGATGTAGCCAACCTGTCCAGTGGAATTCAGATTTCAGTAGTAGAGTTACAGTTGACGAATAAGGTATGTAGGCAATTCATATTGATAATTATATATATATATATATATATATATATATATATATATATATATATATATATATATATATATATATATATATATATATATATATATATATATATCCATAAAGATGAGTATTGTAGGATGAATAATTGGCTGGAGGTTGTTGATTTTGAACTTTTCAAAAGGTTTTGGGAAAATTCCTGGAAGCCATTGTAATAATGACAGAGGATTCGAATGCATGCCTGTATCACAAATAGTTGGATGAGCATATGCAAGAGGAATTGGAATGTTATAATATACCCCCCACCCAGGCTTTTTCCCACTGGGCACCACTAAGAAGGAGGCTGAGGTGTTGGGTCAATGGCTGGTAAACAATGGATGTTATGTTTAAATGGATGATTTAAAATGGCATTCCAGCTGCAACAATGTTCCGCCATGGCTGCCTCGAGGGTTGTAATAATTATATGTTTATCATAGCCTGGTAATATGGACTTTAACAGCATTTTTATGTAATGAATTATCACAGTAGCTGTTAGACCTGGGGGTCTCTAGTTGGCAGGGGTAGGTACCACTGTCCAAATAGGGAGCCTTGCTTGTTGTCAGGGTAAGGAGGAAACACTCTTGAGATAACCTCTGCTCACCCTCTTGGTAGCTTGGCACAAGCAGTCAGGCTTATCCAAAAGCAATGTGTAAAGTATGTGTACCAACACTCACAGTAGCACAGTGAAAACACCACAAGCTGACTCCACAACAGTTTAGAAAAATAAAGGTGTTTAATCTAAACTACACAAGACCAAAAAGACAAAAATCCACCATACACAATTCAAGAACATGGTTACAAACGAGTTCTTAATGTTGCGATAAAATAATCCACAGTTGTGTTAAAAGTTCACAGTTGTGTCACGTTTTGCCAACAGTACCTTTTAAAAGCGACAAAGTTCCAAAGCAGAAGCTGGTGCGGTGGAAAACAAGCGATGCGTTGCTCCTGAGACCCTGGAGAGGCGATGCGACAACCCCGCTGCAGCAGCCGGCGTGTTGCGACGAATCCGGTCTGTATGGGGAGGAAGGCGGACTTGTATGGATTCCGGTGTGTAGGTTCTGTAGGAAGTTTTCTCTCGCAAAGGCACGATGCGATGATCTTTGGAGTTGCGACGATCTCCGGGGTGACGATGCGCGGACTAGCGGTGATCTTCCTCTCGCAGCTCCTCGATGCGATGGCTTCTGTGACGACACTCACAGCGACTTGATGCGGTCCTCAAGCAAGCGGTACGATAATCTGACCCAGCGACAACAGGCTCTGCGACGACACTCGCAGCGATGGTAATCTTCCCGCACCGGTCTGGTGCGTCCTACAAACGAAGGATGCGACGGCTCTGTCAGCGGCAACAGGCGCTGCGACGATCTCGGCCTTCGTAGCGGCGGGAATTTCCTTGCACTGTCGGGAATGCGCCCGATGCAACAAAACTTGCAGAAAGTCTTTAAAAGCTTGGTTTCCAGCTTTCCAACACAGGTACAACTTCTAGAGGCACCGCACATGGGCCACGCACTCCAGGAAGGACGGAACTCTCTCAGTAAAGTTCAGGGAAGCTGGGGGTGAAGTTCTTTTGTTCCTGGGACTTCATAACAGGGAGCCAGCTCTCTCTCAGGCCCTTGGAGATTCCTTCAAGCAAGGGGACACAGCACAAAGCCAAGTCCTTCCCAGTCCAGCAGAGCAACAGCAGGACAGTCTTCCTTCTTCAGTTTCAGCTTTCTCCTTGGCAGAGGTTCCTTCTTGATTCCAGGATGATCTAATTTTCTGTAGTCAGGAGTCCTGTACTTATACCCCTCAAAGTATTTGTTCCATTTTTGCAAGAGGGCCCTGAGCCCGGTCTGAACCAGTTCTGGGTGTTCCTTGATCAGTTTGTTTTCCTGGCTTCTCCTTTCCTTTCAGAGTTAGGGGCAGGGCCGTCAGCTGCCCAGCAGGAGGTGGAGCCAGCGTTGTGGAAGGCAGGCACAGCCCTATTCAGGCCCAGGTGCCATCCCCTCCCACCACTCAAGATGCAGATGCAGTCATTCAGCCTAGGGCTGACTCAGCCAGCCTCCTGGGGGCTCCCCAGCCCCTGTCACTCTCAAACTAGACAGTCAATTCACAAACAGGTCAAGGCACACAGAAATGTCAGACAAGAGAACAGCAACTTTCTAAAAGTGCTGTTCTCAAACACAGGATTTAAAAAACACCCTTCCTAAAAGATGTGTTATTAAATTCTGAGTTCAGGGATACCAGACTTTTATGCCCTACCTTGCTCCTATGGGACGATATGCTGGTAGCCACTGTAGCCAGCATTCCCCATGATAGCCTATGGGCAAGTGTTACATCCTGCATTATACATCTTTCCTTTTATTACTTCCCCTTTAATGGCATGAGACTTTGTTCATGGTGTTCTGGTTCTCAGAACTTTCCTGGTGATGCATTCTGCATCCTGATGTCAGTTGTACTTGGACTTGAAGCTGCCTACATGATGCTGTGCTGCTGAATAAAACTACTTGAAATTTAACCTGTTCCCTGGATTATTACAAATTTTGGCGACGAGGACTCCAGCCATCTACAGCACAGGAGCGGAGTGAACCCTATTTTATCTCTTCTGGAACTATTTTAAGACTTTTGTGGTGCTTTTGTCCTCCATCATTTGAAGAAATTTGGAACTTTGGATCTGTGCTATTTTGGATTTATTTCTCTCTTTTTCTTACTGCCTGAGAGTATTTCCCCGTGTTTTCCCTGCAATTTTCTTCGTTTTTGGACTTGTGCATCTTTCAAGTCCTTCTACTGGCTCAGCGCGTTATTCAAGAATCCTGGCTTGCTGCCTGGATACCTGGAGCTGTGGAATCCGCTCTCTGAAGCGAGGATTCTGACCTGTTGCCTAGATACTTAGACGCCGAGCTCAACAAACGAAGCGTCAACACGTCAGCGCTTCCTTTTGGAATCAAGCTGCAAGACGTCAACGCTGCCCAGCAACCAAGCTTTGTTTTGTATGCGTCATCTCCTGGCAACGCGTCTCCATTGAACGCGTCATCTCCTGGCAACCCGTTTCGATTTCTACGCTTCATCTCCTGGCAACGCGTTTCCTTCTAATACACGCAGCGTGTGTAGCGTCTCACGTAACGCTGCGTGCAACGTGCCGCCATTTTGTTTATTTTGGCATTTCATCTCCTAGCAACCATTGCAGTAGTTCTGACTTGCCGATTGAGAACGAACGAACTACGTTTTGCTGGCAATTACTGCTGTGTGTTCTGACTTGCCGATTGAGAACGAAGGAACTATGTTTTGCTGGAAATTACTGCTGTGTGGTATTTACAGCGTTTCCTTTAGCATCCAACAAACAATTTACTTCATTTATTTTGTACTTTGTTGTTATCATTTGGAGGATCTCAACATCTATTAACTCTGTGTTTCCTTATGTTTTCTTTTCATTTCACACTGTGTTTTCTATGATATAGTACAATGTATTCATGATACCATTCTACATATAGTATTTCAGTGCATTTCATAATTTTATTTGTTACTATTGCATACGATTACTGTCATTGAGTTATTTAATATGCAATTTGACCCGCCTGCAAAATTTTTACAAGTTAAGGGTGATCCTCCCTTGCCTTGGGCAAGATGGAAGGAAGAGTTCTTCAATTATATGAAGGCTATTGATGGAGAGCGAATGGGGGCAGAGAGAAAAAAAAGTATTTTGTTACATTGTTTGGGCTCAGAAGGGCAAGAAATTTTTAGAACTTTGCCTCTTGTTGTGCTACCTTCTGGAAGTGGTGATAATCTTAATGTTTACTCTGAAGCCCTTGCTAGACTGGAAAAAAGATTTAAGCCTACTGCTAATATTGCCCTTAACCGTTTCAAATTTTATACCAGGGCACAGAAGCAGGATGAATCATTTGATGATTTTCTTACTTCTTTGAGATCATTAATTTTACGCTGTAATTTTGGTACAATGGCCGATGAAATGATACGTGACCAAATTATTGTTCACGTCAAAAACAAAAAAGTCCAAGATAAATTATGGTGTTTAGGTGACCCTACCCTGGAGCAGAGTATCGCTATTGCTAAGTCTACAGAGATGTCTGAAAAATGAATGAATGTTGTAGAGAAACAGAGTACTTATACTAGTAAAACTAATGTTGAGGAAGAAGTATGCCTTGTTAAGCCCAAAAATGAAGGAACATTTTTTACTGCTACACATTTGGGTACAAAGAATGTGTCAAGTAGTAATTTCAGGAAACCTGATTTTAACAGCAATTCAGTTTCTTGTTTCAGATGTGGAAACAGATCACATATTGCCTCTTTCCAAGGTTGTCCTGCTCTTAATAGAACCTGCAATATATGTGGCAAAATGGGACACTTTGGGAATGTCTGTAGAGAAAAACGTTTCAATACAGAAGGGCGAGCGGGGCATCCACGTCCTATTTCCAATTTTCCCACTCCTGCCAAAGTTTCTTCTGTTAATAATGCTGAAACCACAACACAAGAACTTACTAGAGGCTATGTGGTCTCTATCATTCAAAGTGGTACTGTTGTTTCGGTTAGTAAGAAATCACCTAAGTGTATGTTTAACATTTGTGGGATTGAGGTCGAATTGATGGTGGATTCTGGATCCCCATGGACCATCATAACAAAGCAATATTTTGATGAGAAGTTACAGAATGTATGCGATTTTTCTAAGTTACAACCTTCTGACATTCTAGCAGAAAGTTTTAATGGAGGCAATATTTCCATTGAAGGATTTTTGTGTGTCCCTCTAACTTTCAGGGGTAGGTTGGCTCACATCAAACTATATATTGCTATCAAGGGTGTAAATGTTCTAGGATGGCAAGATCAGTGGGAACTTGGTATCAAGTTGAATCCACGAGCTAAGGATCCCATTGAGCTTTGTAGCGACCAAGAGATGGTTAACACCATTAGTGATGGGGGAGAGGAGGTCACTTCATTGTGGAGCAGTAAATTTGATAAAGTGTTTTGTGATCAACTGGGGAAGTTGAAAGGGTTTGCACACAAAATAGTGCTAAAGGATGGAGCTATTCCGGTTAAGCAGAAATTAAGAGGTGTACCTCTCAATGTCAGGTCTGAGTTAAAAGATATGCTGGATGACCTATTAAAAGATGACATCATCGAACCCATAGAGTCTTCAGAATGGGTTTCACCCATAGTTCTCGTACGTAAACCGGATCAGAAGTTGAGAGTCTGTATTGATTTGAGGGCTCTTAATTCGAATATTGTCATAGATTGCCATCCGCTCCCAAATATTAATGAACTTGTTTCTCTATTTGATGGTGCGCAGATCTTCTCTACCTTAGATCTTAGGTCAGCGTACCACCAAATAGAGTTGACGGAAGAATCTAAGAAATTCACTGCTTTTATTACTCCCATGGGTCTCTTCCAATACAGGAGAATGCCATTTGGATTGGCTTCGGCTGCTTCTGTTTTCCAGCGTGTAATGTTTCAGATATTCAGGGATCTTGATTCTTTTGTTAAGTGCTTTCAAGATGACATTCTGATTTTTTCTAAAAATGTTGTTGAACATTCTGCACATCTTGATGAAGTATGTTCCAGATTGCAAAGCCATGGTCTTACTCTTAAAGCACATAAATGCAATCTGTTTAAGAAGTCGGTGGAGTATTTGGGGCATACTCTTTCAGGGGAAGGTTTGATTCCAAAGAAATCTAATGTTGAGGCAATTCTCAATGCCCCAGCTCCTAGTACTAAGGAACAGCTTCTGTCCTTTTCGGGCATGTGCGAGTACTACAGCAAATTTGTTGCTAACTTTGCTACTAAAATGGAGCCTTTAAGGAAGCTGCTGAGGCAGAAGAATGAGTTTATTTGGAACACAGAGCAAGAAAAAGCTTTTACGGAGATTAAAAAAGACATTGTAAATTCACCAACTTTAAGACCTTTTAGGATGGGCAAAGTGTGTATTATCACTACGGATGCGAGTTTATATGGTTTGGGATGTGTGTTGTCTCAGACAGATGGTGTGTCAGAGTGGAATGTTGCCTTTTCATCCAGGACCTTAAGTGAAACAGAACGCAGGTATGCAGTTATCGAGCGAGAGCTACTGTCATGTGTCTGGGCCATTGAAAACTATAGGATCTACATTTGGGGAAGCAAGTTCATCTTAAGAACTGATCATAAGCCTCTTGTTCATATTCTATCAGTGGGAGGAGGATGGAACTCTACAGCGAGAATTGCACGTTTAACATCAAGACTACAGGAATATAGTTTTACGGTGGAATTTATACCTGGCAAGAAAAATGTCACAACTGATTGTCTATCACGTCTTCCATGTCTTAGTGTAGTTGATGGTATCTCTGGGTGTAAGGAAGTTGATTTTGTTTCTAGCTTGCAGGATTTTGTTGGTACTCAGTATCAAGATATTACTGAACAATTTTGGATCAAGTGTCAGGAAGAGGATGATAGGCTGAATACTTTAAGGAAATACCTGTTGGAAGGTTGGCCCAGCAAAGCCAATGTCAGAGAGGATATTCTGCCATTTGTTAATGTTGCTGATGAGTTGTTTTGTGAAGGAAACTTAATTTTTAAAGGTGACAAGTGTGTTCCACCTGTTGGAGTTCAAGATGTGATACTCAAGTTGGCACACAAGACTCATCCTGGAATCTCTGCTATGAAGCGTCTTATTAGATTGAACTTTTGGTGGCCGGGTTTGGACAGGTTCGTGGATCGGGTGGTTAGAGAATGCAGCGAGTGTTGTGACAAAGACAAGATGTTGAAGGTCTTTGTTCCTCCTCTTAAATCAGTAGTGTGGCCTGAATTTCCCTGGAATAAAATTGCCTATGACATTTCTGGTCCGTTTAACATTTTACCTGAGTCTTCTCGTTTTGCTCTGGTGATTATTGATTACCACTCCAAATGGCCAGAGATAAAATTTGTATCCAAGGTTACTTCTGAGGTTATTATTATGTTTTTTCAGGAAGTATTTTCTAGAGAGGGTTGTCCTTCTGTTTTAGTGTCAGACAACGGAGTTCAACTTGTCTTTTCAGAGATGCAGTCATTTTTACAGTCCTGTAATATCAAACATGTCAGAACTTCTCTCTATGAACCGCACGAGAACGGTCAGGTTGAGCGATTCAACCGTGTGTTAAAAAACTTTGTTGTTGATTCCATCAAGGGAAAGGGTAACTGGTTGAATGCACTCAGAGAAAAACTTTGGAACTACCGTATAACTCCCCAAACCACTACTGAAGTTAGTCCATTCAAATTACTTAAGGGAAGAGATCCAGCATCTGTTATCTGTCCTTGGTGGTTCAAGGAGAAGTGTAAGGGTTTTGGTGAAGATTCTGTGGATGTTAAGATTCTTGCGGACAGAGTTTCTTGTAAACAAAAGAAATCGGCTGAATGGTATAACAAGAGGTGGAAAGTAAGAGAGCATGGTTTGGCTGTTGGTGATTGGGTCAAGATTCTGAAACCTTCTTTTGTTAGCAAGGGCATGAGCAAGTATGGCAGACCTATTCAGGTCAAAAATGTTTTTAATAACTCTGTTATCACGCAAGATGGGAAGGTCTGGAATGTAAGCAAAGTTGCAAAGTGCCCTGTCCAGTATGATGTGAATACTCATCCTTGTTCTCATAATTGTTACAATTCCGCACCAGGTCTGTGTTCTAGGCCTTCTCCTGACACCATTGCCTCTAGGATCAAGGAGGATTCCCGCCTTCGTAAGAAACCCATGTCTTTACGGGACTATGTATAATATATTGCTTTTGTTGTCATTATGATTTTGTACATATGTTTTTTTCTTGTTTTTCATTTTATGGGGGAGATGTGTTACATCCTGCATTATACATCTTTCCTTTTATTACTTCCCCTTTAATGGCATGAGACTTTGTTCATGGTGTTCTGGTTCTCAGAACTTTCCTGGTGATGCATTCTGCATCCTGATGTCAGTTGTACTTGGACTTGAAGCTGCCTACATGATGCTGTGCTGCTGAATAAAACGACTTGAAATTTAACCTGTTCCCTGGATTATTACAGCAAGGTAGCCTTACAATAGTGAAAAACGAAAATGGCTGTAATTCACTACCAGAGCATGTCACCTGCACAAGTACATGCTCTACCTTTCACATACACTGCACCCTGCCCAGGGGGGGGGAGGGTACCTTGGGCCTTCCATAGGGGTGACCAATGTGCACAGAAAGGGAAGGGTTAGGCTAGCCAGTGGGGACACTGACCAGGAGGACATGGCAGTTCACAGACTGCACACAGGCACTGCTGTGGCAGGCATGAGACACCATTTTAGGGCTACTCATGTGGGTGGCACAATCCGTGCTGCAGGCCCACTAGTAGCATTTGTTACCACCAGCCCTGGCACACTCAGTGCACTTTACTAGGGACTTCTTGGTGACACAAATATGCCAATCATGGATAACCAATTACAATCACAATTTATACAGAGAACATATGCACTTTAGCATATGCAGTGGTAAAGTGTGCAGAGTCCTATTGCCAACAGCCACAGGTCAGGAAAAATAAGGGAGGAAGAAGCAAAAGGTTTGGGGATAACCCTGCATAAAGGGCCATTTCCAACAGTAGTGATCACTGCCTTATGTTTCCTAGAACCAGAGGAAGTTGCAATAGTTTGCCCTTGGATATAAGCTTCCTGCTGAGACTTATAACTCATCTTGATTCACCGCACCTACAGCATCTGGCTTAGTATCAAATCTCCAAAAATATCTATGTTATTCTCTGAGGGGAACCAAAATAGAATTGAGTGGTTTAAGATTATCTTGAAAAATGTGCTGTATTGTATACGTTTGAGCTTTAAAAAGTGTGGGGTGCAGGTAATGACAAAGGTTGGTTGAATTCTGCCTGTCTGTAAATAAAAGCCTTTTCAGAAAGGTATCTAAACAATCTAAGCTAAGGCTAGAGAGAGTTTGTAATTAGGTAGTTGACAGTTTAAAATCTCAAATACAGGCAACTACTTAAAGAGAAAAAAAACACTATTTGTTGTTGCCAGGGGAATGGAGTGCTGGAGGTAATACATTCAGGAGATAGGAGAGCATTCTGGTGGCAAGCAAATTAAACCTGTAATCCTTATGAGGGGGCGCTTACCTGTATGATTGAGGAAAATAACTAGGTTGCATACTTGGAGGGTTTATATGGCACTTCGTCCATGTTGTTTAGTCCCCAGGCCCTTTTGAGAATATGGAGCCCTATTGGTTCTCTTTGAAAGAGATGAGGTGGATAGTTGACTGTATTACGTTAACAATAACCCCATGAACGACAATATCCCCATTGTCTTAATTAGGACAGCAATTAGTGGTCTAGGGTCTTCTCACATTTATTTTGCTGGATAGTCATAAAGGGGCAATATCCCCCTACGTGGGGAGGCTTTATAGTGAACCCGATACTAAGAAAAGGCAACAGCTCGCATCCCTCACATTATAGATTGATTAGCCTCCTGGACGTTGTCCCACTTGGACGAATGGGCATGAAAGAATACGATCATCCCAACTGAGCAGGGAGAGTTCTGGTAGTGTCTTACTAATGTATATTATTGCTTTGCTCTTTGGGCTATTATTTGGAAACCTTTGAAACTTAATCAGAAGCTATGCTATTGCTTTCTTGATTTCCGTATGGCTTTCGATACAGTAGACGGAGGTCTGCTCTGGGAAAAACTCTGCTCCTGGAAGATGTCATCTTTACTACTTAATATGGTCCAGGTATCACATGCTGATAATTGGGTGCAGGTAGAAATTGACTAGTCTGGGAGATTATCACAAAAGATTCCAATTCAGAATGGTCTGCATCAGGGCCGTGTCTTGGCTCTTTCGCTTTACAGTCTCTTTTGGCAGACTTACCAGCAGCCATAAATTTATCAAAATGATCAAAATCATTCTTTCCAAAAATTGGGGAATGGCTTATCCTATGCCTGCTGTATGTTGATTTGATTCGGCTAGACTATACCCCACTTGCAGGTATATGCATCAAAGGATTTTGCGATCGCAAACGGTGCGAATCGCAAAAATCGTCCGTTTGCGATTGCAAAATCTGCTTTTGGAATGCATGACGGGTGAAGGCCCTCGCAATTTGAGAATTCGCAAATATTTGCGAATTCTCAAATAGCGATTGCATTTAAGGAATCGCATTTTGCGATTTCTTAAATGCAATGCATGAAACTTTAAAAAATTGCGATTTCGCAATTAGGGGGAGCAAATTACCATGAGGTAACTTTTGTGCATTTTTCAAAGTTTCATGTTGTGCACACACATGCCCTTATGGCATGTGTGTGCACAACATATATACACAGATTGATTTCAGGGGTGCATCAGGGTGTCCTTTGGACACCCCTGCACCCTTGAAATTGCATTCTCAATTTGTGAATCGCTAATTGCTAATCGCAAATTGAGAATGTCTTCCCATTCCTTCCTTTGGGCCTCTAGGCCCATAGGAATGAATGGGGAGGTATTCCTTAATTGCGATTCGCAATTTGCGAGTCGCAATTAAGGAATTTTAAGAAATCGCAAATTTTTCAGCGATTTCTTCATGCATAGACTTTTGCGATTTCTTAATTGCGATTCCTTAAAAATCGCAATTAAGAAATAGCAAAAGCCAACAATGATGCATGTGCCTGTTGGTTTGCAAAGGAAATTGGACTTCCTCAATGCCTACAGTAAACAGATTTCCTTAAAAATGTATCTAAAGAAAACAAAAGTAATGGTTTTTGGGAAAAAATATATAATTTTAACTGGACTTTGAATTCACTAGCGGTGGAAGTGGTGGACTACAATAAGTACTTGGGGTTGCCCTTTTATGGGAATTTAAATGTGGACATTCACATGGAGAGTGTCAAGTCCAGATTTATGTAACAAGAAGGGTGCCTAGTTAAGTTTAACAAGCGGTATGGAAAGGGGCGACCACTCGGTCCCCCCGAACGTATGGTTGGAGGCCCGGATCCCCCCGGGAAACAATTTTGGGCGGGGGCGTGTCATGGCTGGTATGCCCGAAGCGGCGTAGCCGGGGCGCGCCTTCTTCCCGCCCAAGAGGGGTTGTCCTAGACACCTACACCGATGGCCACGCCCAGGAGGCATATCAGCAGAGGGTTCACGCCCTCCCGAAGACGGATAAAGAGAGCGGGAATCCGAAGAAGCATCCTCTTGTTCCTGTGCTTGGAAGCTGCACCCACTCGTTGCACGTGAGCCCTCGACGGAACAAGGAGCAATTTTGACCCACCCACCAGCCCCTTATAGCATGGCTAGTACTGCAATAAAGGAATTCTCTTCTTGATAACATCTTCTTCCCTTTGTTTAGCAGGATATGAAGGTCCAGTTAGTGATAAGATGAATGTCTGAATGTACTGTTTTTTCGTAGCATTGACAAATATTTCAATTAAACAGCGTAATTTTCTCCTTCGTAGGTAATCAATGTCGTATTTATTTTTTGGTCGGGCGGTAAGGTCATGATCGGTGAGCAGTAATTTCAAGGTCCCTAGAGAGGGGCGCCACCCAATATGGATGGGAGCGCCCGGGGGGAGGTGGCCATTGGCCCCTCCCACGGGGAGGCGGCACCCACTAAGTATGGGTCGCCTAGGGGAAGACGGCCATAGGCCCCTTCCAGGGGAGGAGGGGGCTATATGCACCTCCCTCGAATTTCCGGGGGCCCGGATATCCGCGACGGCGGATGTGATTGAAAGTGTGGGGTGGGAGGGGAGTCCACGCTGCCTTCTTACAGGCACCTCACACGGGTCCTCGGACGACCTCTAAGATGGCGTCGAGTAAATGGGGGCCCCGCACTACAAGGGAAATTGGAGTTGGCACAGAGGGTACAATCCTCGGTGCGGCCGCCACTCACACCGTGAGGGCGAGAGTTTTGGTGGTAGGGATCTGACACCGGTTGCGACCTTGCCGTTGGCCCTTAATGCTAGGATGTACAATTTTAATTTAGAAAGTATGCATTGGCAGGATGTTAGACTCGGCTAGGAAAACCTTTGTACTAGAGATTTGTTAAGGTTAGCCAATAGACATGTCTTCATCGAAATGTAATAAATGAAAATTGTACATGATGTGAAACGTTATTTTAATGTTTTAATTTTGTTTCATATTTTAATAAATACGGCCGGGAGGGTGACTCCCTCCCGCCTTCCAAAAGTTCAGAACTGCGTCCATCTACCCATCCTTGGGGATTTGTGTTGGGAGGGGGTAACAGGCATCCCGGCCATATGGGAGCTTGGTACTCCCTCCTCTTATGAAAGCCTATGAAGGGAAAATACACCCCTGGTGTTGTATGGGCAAGAGATTCTTGCACGTTGCCCCTCCTGTAACTGAGCTATATTGGAGGGGTTTGTCCTTAAGAGGTTACTGTCGCTTCCACCAGGAACCGGGATATAGAGTATATATATATGGAGGGAATTGATTTTGGTTTCTTGGGATCTGCAGGCTAATTCCCACATTCTGTGGTTTCTCAATAAGCTATCTCTAGATAATGAAGCTTTAAAGGTTTCCAAATTATGCTGGGATGAAATTCTTGCTAGCGAAAGGAAGTAGGCCGTGGATGTTCAGCTTAGGACAGGAGACCTTAAATTAATGCATTCTTCATGGGATACAATTAGAATATGGACTCGCTTTCAAGCAAACAAATTCTGAGAGAATCATCTAGGTTAAACTTGAGGGAGAAACCTTCCATAAGCTTCTCTCTTGGCCTGGAAGCTGTTTCTCCCTATTGGGCTTATTTACCTGATCCCAGGCTATACAATGCAATTTTAAAAGTGAGACTTAGGTGTAACACAACTTTCTCAAGTGTTAAACAGTATAATGATTTACTGGCCGAAAAAAGTTCCGTATGTGTCTCTTGAATATGAAATGTTCCTCGTGTCATGTTCTCATGGATTGCGTTTTTTATAAGTCTGCCTGCATTAAGTTTTCTAGACCCTTATTTTTAAAATAGCAAACATATTTGAAGTTGGATGCAATGGAATTACTGTCTGAGATGCATTTTATCGATGTTGTAGTAGGAATGCACGATTCATGTTTTTTGTTGCCAGTGTTTTAAAAATGGTTTAGAATACTTTTTGTGTGGACTTGTGGTTTTTGGATGTTTTATTATCTAACTGTTTTTATTTTGTTAGAATATTTTATGGACAATCGTCCCAATAAACGTATTGTAAATCTGAAAAATATTGTGGTCCGAAATATTGACATGATAATGGTAAGTATCAATATTGAATTGTAATGAACATTTGTTATAAATTAAAATAAAAATTAATTATTTTTATAAAGTATATTTTTTTTAAAAACCAATAAACAGATTCCTAAAACATATAATATTAGAACTGTATATTAAAGAATAAAACACAAAACATATAATTCGTTTTTTTAAATCAATACTAATTAATATATCATTTAAAAATTACCCACCCAATGTTCCCATAAACCCAACAACCAAAATATAAAAAATATATATTTCACCATTACCATAATATGTATATTTTTTTTAATTAAGTGAAATATAATATGCATATGAAATGCGTACATAACACAGTAAAATTAAACATAATAAACATATTACAGTAAACTAGATTTTACATTTCAATGATATTGCTGAAAAGTAAAAAAACAATATAATTCCCTTCGATATTTTTGTCTACAATAGTTTTAAAGTCTCGATTTTCTGACAGCGATATTATAGGCAAACAATACTTTTGAGTCGATATTTAGGAGGAACAATGTATGATTGACCTGAACAGGTGCTTCAAAGCAGAAGTGATGTATCGTTCTCTGGGCTTCAATAACTGTTTTCTCGGCATGCTATAAATATAGCAGCAATGTCTACGTCAGGAAAATCTGATAATATCGTTTTTGATCAAATGGATGGATAAACCAGAGACAATCCTTGCTGGAGATCAGGAACAATAAGGCCCTAGGCCTTGGCCAGCAAAGAGAGGTCCCGCAAAGGGTGCAGTTCATGCATTAAATATTGTCATAGCCTTTACAAAGTATATCATAGCAGTACAGCTACAAATACATGTCACATCTTGTCACATCACTTTCTGGTCTGCGTGACCAAGATGTCATATTAGATATCCTCATAAAAAGAAAATTTTCTATTTAAGAAAATAAGGAAATATCTCAGTATTTCATTGCAAACAGAACTTCCAGCAGAGATATCAAACCCAAAGCCCTGATGGTAGTTCCCTACTTCAGTATTGCTGAGACATTAGATATACTCCTTTTTCTCAATTAATGCATTGAAATAAAGAACAAATGAGCAGTACTGTTGAAAGCTTACTAACCTGGGCAAGCTCACAACTATTGTGTCAACAATTACATACATACAATGAGACATAAAATAACTTGATGTGGAACGCACAAATTAGGCTACTACAGAGCAGTCACTGGGGCAAACAGTGGGTATGATCCCAACCAATAGAGTGAAATAGTCAATATTTTGGTGGAACTTACAAATATTGAACCTCTAGAAAATAACCCACATGCTTCTCAATAACATTGTGAGGACTTACCAACCAACCTCAAATATAAAATATTTCATTTGTTGCTGTTCCCTCTTCCTTCCATAATCAGCATCCCACACTCCTATAATGTACTACTGTTAGAGCTGGTGTGGGTCTCCCTTCCATTTGTTTGCGGTTGCCTCCTGTGTTTTTGCAGTGTGTTGGACTCTGTGTTGCTGGTCTAGATGCTTTGGGTACTTTGCCACTGCTGTTCTGTGCCAAAGTGCAAGTGCTCCCTTTGAAAATTGTTGCTATTGATTAGTGATTCCATGATTGCCATATTTGATTTCCTTGTCTGACCCTAGTGTAGTGCACTGTGTGTGCCTAGGGCCTGTAAATCAAATGCTGCAAGTGGGCTGCAGAACTGATCGTCCCACCCACAGAAGCAGCCTGTACAATGTAATTCAGGCCTGCCACTGCAGAGCCAGTGTGCAGTCTGGGACTGCAATGTGGACCTGGCAAGTGCACACACTTGCCAGTCCCTAAGCCCTTCCCGTTTCTACATATTAGTCACCCCTAAGGTATGCCCAAGGTATCCCTGGGGCTGGGTGCATTGCATGGACATTGTCTTATGTGTGTGGCATGTCCTGATAGTGGACTACTGCAAGGCTACCTGTTCCCATAGGAGAGAATGTTGGGTTTGTTTATAACATCTTATAAACATAACTGACCCTGGGAACAAGGTAGAAAAATAAAGTTTAGTATGCCTGAACACAGAATGTTGAAATGCATTTTTAGTGAGGGTGATTATTTGACATTCCGTGTTTGAAAATACCACTTTTAGAAAGTAGGTATTTTCTTGCCTAACCGTCCAGTGTGCCTCTGCTAGGTTTGTGTATTGCATGTCTGGCTTTTGGATGACAGGGGCTGGAGAGGGGCAGCGGCTCCAGAAGTCTGATGAGTCAGGGTTGGGCTGAATAGACCTGGGCTGCATTTAGAGTAGGGGGAGGAGATTCCTTTCACCTGAATGGGACTGATCTACCTTCAACAATACTGTCTCCACCTCCTGCTAGGAAGCTGCACCAGGGAGGACAGAACTGGTTTTCACTGGGTACAAACACACTCTGCCTTCAGAGAACATAGGATTTTGGTGTATAAAAAGAGGGGCCCAGACCCCAGACCCAGACCCCAGACTTTTAGATCATTTCTGGGAATCAAGAGAAACCTTTGCCGAGGAGAAGAGCAGGAGAAGCTGAGGAGGAATATTGCCCCTGTGCTGTTTGCTGTCTGGGGTTAGCCTGCAGTGGCTGCTTGCTGCCAAGGAAAGGGGAAAAGGACTTAGCTGTTTCCTTTGTCATCTTGAGGAAGATCTCCAAGGGCTTGAAACTGAACTTGCCTCCTGTTCTGAAGTTTCAGGATAACAAAGGCTTCACCCCTTCTGTCTCTCTGCAGCTGAAACTGCTGTTTTAGCTGACACAGAAGGAAATTGCAACAACAACGCAGGCGAGCGACGCCGTAACCTGCACTGAAGAAGTGGGTACTGCTCGTGAAGAGCATGACGCACTGCCCCGACTTGCGACGTAGGCCTGACGCCAGCTGCCGTGCCGCATCAACATCGCACCATCGTAAAGAACAGAGGCTTCGCCGCCAATTGTGACGTCACCTCCCCGACGCAGTAAGGAACCGACGCTTCACATCCCCTGCACCGCAGTAAGGAACAGAGGCTTCACCTCTCCTGGTGTCATAAGGAACCAACGCAGCTCGGCGCCAATGAAGCATCACCTCCCGGACGCCGTGCGTCATCTTTGCTTTCATCGTTTCCAAGGTACTGTTCTTTGTGGGCCCGACACCGCACACCTCACGGTCGGCGCCATACTTTGGGATTTTCATCGGGCACGATGTTGTTATAACTCCAGGTGGAGTTATTTGTTGCTACAAGCTTTATTTGAGTGAATAACCTATTTTTAAGGATATGTTGATAACTGTATTTTGTTTTTTTTGTCGTTTGGTCTTGTTTTGGTTTAGATAAAGGTTATTTATTTTTCTAAACTGGTGTGGTGTCCTTTTGTAGTGTTTTCACTGTATTACTGTATGTGTTCCCAAATGCTTTACACACTGCCTCTGAGATAAGCCTGTCTGCTCGTGCTAAGCTACCAAGGGGGTGAGCAGGGGTTATTTTAGGAGTGTATCCCCCTTACCCTGACTAGAAGCAAGGGCTCCTATTTGGACAAAGGTACCTACCTCTGCCAACTAGAGACCCCCATTTCTAACAACTACCTTCAAACATATGATCATGAAAAACATTGAGGAAGCCAGCTGGTAAGGTTAAGCTTCTAACCTGTTTGAAGAGTAATGGTGAGCATCATGCAAGAAAGTGCTTTTAATTACTGGCCGCTGAAATAATTACTCCTTAATCTGCTATCCGCAATGACATGAAATAAAATGTTCTAACCCCAGCAGTCTCTCTTTTTAAGCAAAATCTTACAGAGAGATGTCACAAGACAAATTTCGTTCCGTGATTAACAACCTGCACCAAACCTGTTAATTTTGTCAAATTTCGAACAGAGTAGATGCAAATTTCAAGGAGTGCCTTGGAGTGGATGTATTAGTTCATCCTTAGCTCATTCGAACTTACCAGTTTAGGATCAATAATTCTTAGTTTTTCATGGCATTCCTGTGGGAACCTCCTTTTCACCTGTACAATGGAACACTTATGTGTACCCACTGGCCTATCTCATCGAACAACAACAATTGGCCTTTTAGATGTATGCAAAGGACACAATTATCAGTGAACACAGCAGGGTGAGGATCCAGAGACCATGTCAAGGTAAATTGCCTAAACAGATTGAAACATTCTAAATTTATTCTTAAACACTTTCTGGTTATTGGCCTTTTATAAATTTAAAAACTAAGGGCCTAATTTCGATGTCGGACGGACCGGAGTCTGTCCGACATCAGTCAGGAACTGTAACCAAACAGCCTCCTGTCCTCCTGCCACCTGCAAGAAGGATGAGACCGAACCCTGTTCGCTTGTATGCCTATACCTTTCAATGAGAGCATTCATTCTGAACGGAATGCATGCTCTCATTGAAAGAACAGCGGTGCAGTTCATCCCTGCACCCCTTGGTAGGCACCTCAAGGTGCCTGCCAACAAGTGCAGGGATCAACAGGGTGGCACCATAGGTGCCCCCTAGGCCGCCATTCGGCAGCCACGCACCCATAGGGGGCCTGCTGGGGCCCCTAACGACAGTTTCCCACTGCCTCTTTGTGCCGGAAAGAACGGCAAAAAAGGCAGTGGAAAACTGCAATCACGCTCCCTCGGCCGGAAAGAGCCGGCCAGGGGAGTACTCAAGGGTTTCCCGTGCCCGTCGTAAGCCATCGGCAAAACCGAGCTGGATTCCTTTCCAACCAAGCCCACCGGAGTGGCTAGGTCAGAAAGGAATCAGAACGGTACATTTGATGCAGGCAGGAGGGTTCTGACTGATGGTCAGAGCCCATCCTGCCCCCATCGGAATCGGCCCCTACTAAGAGTATTAAAATTGATAACCTCTCATGCTTACAGCCACCAATGCTCCATTTATACAGGCATTGTGATTATTCTTTTCTGTCCATATCTAGAACACGATCTTTATGCAGGTCATAAGTTTTATTAACATATTAATTCCTCCCCGCAGGCCTTTGTAAGTGGCAGCTGTGAGCAGTAAATACAAGGGCAGGGGTGTGCTCTCCACCTAGTTCAGGAGGGAATCGGGGGCACCTTCTCCGTTAAGGCGGAGGAGCGTCGCCTCACTAACCAAATTGCCCCCAGATATGGAAAAATAGAATGATAATAAAGTCAATTTATTAGCTTTTTATTTTTCAAAACCCCATCCCGTGTATCATTACTGGGCTTTCTGGTTTCTGTTGCTGCCAGTCAGGCAGCAGCAGAAAGCAATGATGGAAGCGCATTTTAGTTTTAAAAGGCGCATGTACTTTTGGCCGACCATCTTGCGACTGCCAGTCAGACATGTGCTGTTTAACCCTCTATAACCCAGCTGTCAACGGCAGCTGGGTTAGAGACAGCATAGGGCTCCTGTGCCGCTCCCTCCTATACGAGTCCTGGCATGTCTTTCATGCTGCATGAAAGCAGAGCCAGGACTGGTTACTGCTGTTTCCTGGTCCCGCGTTGAAGCCTGCATGCCTGCCTGGACCTGATTGGGGAGGATGTCACGCCAGGATTGATGGCAAGTGTAATTTTTTAATGTTATTTATAACTTTTATTTTTTATTTTTTTCCTTCCTGCCTCACCAGCCTCCTTACATGCCAGCCGCCACTGGAGGAAATATGCTAACTCCACCACAAATTCCACGAAGTTCTGACCTGGATGTCAACCAGTTCGGGGAAAGCATACATCCCAGTTGAACTTTGAACTTGCTACATATGAGCTCAGACAGTTTGCCACTACCTGGAATCTTTACATCTGCCCAGGTGTCTTTAACACCTTGGCTGCTAGGCGTTTGAGCTCGTCATGAGCATCGAAAGGGTTGAAGAGTTTGTACATTACCATAGGCAAGCCTAAGAGAGCTCTATAGCATTTTAGACCCTAACTACATCTAGTCCTCTTTGTCAAAGTAGGGGAGAAGTTCGCAAATGCACAATACAGTGAAACCCTACTTGTATACAGGGCACACATGGCAATAACTGCTAGGGCACTGGAATTGCACAGAGCCACAATACATACAAATTCTCATCTGTGGCACTAAAGATACTTTGAAGTAACACACAGATAATGAAAGGTGGCTCGGGATATGCCTTGTAAAATAAATCCAGAGTACTATGTTCTTTGTTGAGTACTTGAAACAAAGATTGACCTAGCCAATAGGTCTGTGTGATATGAGAACACAGATATCAGTAGTACATTAGAACATGACACAGGGGAGGGAGATAGCAAGCCTGGAGAGAGCCGACTCTATTCTTAAAATAGTGCTTCATGTACTTCAACTCAGGCACTCAAATGGAAGAAGAAGGATACACCCAAACAGCCAAAAATATTAGGTGAGAGATGAATACTTCATGTAGCTGAGCCAGCATATCACTGACAAAGTTTGAAGCCAATGGCTGACAGAGACTGGTGGAAGAAAGCAAAAGGATGTAAGGGTGGATGCAAAGCCCACACCATGCAACTGGTCAGCTTGACAACTAAGCTATCACAACTCTGACCACAACATCTCTTCAAGATGTAGTTTGTGATAAATTAATGGCAGACTGATGCCACAATATGGACCCCGTCACAACCCTAGAATTTACGTGGGGTTTGTGCTTATCTTGCTGTACTGTAGTAACTGTAAATGTGTCTTAAAATGGAAGACTCTGACAAATCAAGTTTAATAAAAAGACATTCTTATAGTATTGGCTAGCGTGCCAAGGTCAGTGTGTGTCCACATTATGGATGATACATGAAGCATGATGGAATGGAATTATGCTACCGACTTCTGGGATTAGTCTGCTACCTATCGGATGATTAGCTCCTTTGCTCTGGACACCTACCTAAACTACACGGACACAAACACTGTTTTAAGAACAACTTCTAGCTGGCTAGACTTCATGTTCCTTCTACCTCCAGTTTTGTTAAATATTGACAAATATCCAACTGCCACTTACAGGAAAGCTCTGTTTACCGAAGGCGAAGGTAAACACAAGTCAGACAAAAGGCAGGCACAATGGCAATCTTGTTTTTTGAAGGTGAAGTTTATTTTTTTAAGCAGTAAATTAATGTTCTGCAACAAAAACACACACACACACACATATATATATATATATTATCTACTGGCGGTCGCCAGCAGGTAGTTATAGTTAGGACCAAGTTTCCATAGGAAGAACATTTTTTGTTTTGCTTATAACTTTGTCGTTGTTTGATGAATCTTCATTAAATTTTGAAATTTTCCAAACTAATTCTTTGTTCATATCAATTGCTATGTTGAAAGATTGAGGGTGATTCGTCAAGGTGGGGCCGAGAAAAAAGGGGGGTCCCAAAACGTGTTTTCTCCATGCAATTTCGTGGGGAAATTTTAGTCAGGGCTACAGGTCTAACGAGTGAACGGAATTACCCAAGATTTGGCAAGGAGAAGGGTCTTGGTCTAGAAAGCACGCTTTTTTTATTTGGTGTAAATCCATTCAGTAGTTTTGGAGAAATATCAAAATTTAAAGATATCGATATTTGGGAATTCTGTCATCTGATTGGCTGAGGCGTTACGAGCACGAGCTTGCTGCTTATTGGCAGCACAAGGTTGCAACTAGGAAGTGTTGGTAGCCATTTTGTGTTTCCGTTGAAGTGAGTAAGGGGAAAAAAGGGCAAAAAAAGTAGAAAAGAGGAGGGTAGGAGCGCTGTGAGCTCTATGGAGTGGTTTGGGTGTGCTATACAGGGAATGTGAAGCGAAATATTTTCCCCTACTGGTGTGAAAGTGCTGTTTTGCCCAGAGTGAGATGGTGCTGAGGTGAGGTGTCAGTACACTCGGGGATGAAAGTGTGCACCTAAACCGTGAGCTGAGTGCTGTAAACTGATGTGCTCTGGGCGCTGTAGCATACTGGCTGAAGCGAAGTATTTACCCCTACCGGTGTGAAAGTGCTGTTTTGCCCACAGTGAGATGGTGCTGAGGTGAGGTGCCGGTACACTCGGGGATGAAAGCGTGCGCCTAAACTGTGAGCTGAGTGCTGGAAACTGATGTGCTCACGGTGCTGTAGCATACTGGCTGAAGCGGAGTATTTACCCCTACCGGTGTGAAAGTGCTGTTTTGCCCACAGTGAGATGGTGCTGAGGTGAGGTGCAGGTACACTCGGGGATGAAAGCATGAGCCTAAACCGTGAGCTGAATGCTGTAAACTGATGTGCTCTGGGCGCTGTAGCATACTGGCCGCTGTAGCCTAGCTGTGCAGGTGGTGTTAGTATGCGTTTAGAGTATAGCGGGAGTGGGAAGCAAACTACTCACTGGTACCGGTCTGAAGACTCGAGAATGAAACTGTGAGCCTAAGCCGTGAGCTATAAAGTGCTGTAAAGTGATGTGCTATGGGCGCTGTAGGAAACTGTCCGCTGTAGCATACCTGTGTAAGTAGTGTTAGTATGCGTTTATACTGTACAGGGAATGGGAAGTGAACTACTCACCCCTACCGATCCGAAGACTTGAATTCAGTGTTTTAGAAAGCAGGAATAAAGAAATTATTATGAAGAATATAATGCAGAATGTTGCAATGCCACAGAAGACAAATGGTGAAATCATGTGTGTCTAAGAAAGTGGCTGTGTGTAATAAAGCGATGGAGTTTGAAAGTTATATAAAAAGTGTCTTTATTTTAGTGCCATAAATGGATCCACTGGTGCAAGAGCTAAGGCATCCAGCTGAGGCAAACTCCAACCGCTTCTGCTGTATTCAAACGTAAGCTCCTACATCAGTGAATTCCACATTACATGTTACAGTTCCATGTGACATAAACAATACCTATTAGACTTATATGACTCTAAATTCTACTATGAAAATAAAGGTAGGATACGATTACCACATGTATCCTTTAAGAAAACAAAGAAAAAAATAAATTTGCAAATTGTAATCATCAAACTTCTTAGGTACCCTGGTACTCCTTTTTTGTAACACAAAATTATCAACAGTAGAACACTCAGCAATCTCTTGTCCAGTAGATTCAGTCTGGTGCGTGTCAGAATTGGTAATAGTTCTACCCACATCAGAACTTTGAGGAGGAACACAAACATTGCGCTTCTGAGAAGCACATTCAATACCCTTCTGGCCAAACCATACATTATTGTCTTCAGCTGTTTCAAAAAACCATTCTTGTGCAGAGAGCTAAGGCAAACTCCGACCGCTTCTGCTGTCTTCAAACCGAAGCTCCTGCATCAATGAATTCCACATTACATGTTACAGTTCCATGTGACATAAACAATAGCTATTAGACATGAATGACTAAATTCTATAATGAAAATAAAGGTAGGATACGATTACCACACTGTGCCACCCAGTTCCTAAACCAATGTTGAGTTTTTTGATCTTGTTCGCCAGCTTGTGAGCAGAGGCTGAGGATGAGTAAATTTGTGTGAAAGGGCTTCGTAGATAACAGGCAGGCAGAGATATGTGTGCACAAGAATAGACATGGTTTTAAAATGGATGTCGGATATAGGCTAATTTAGCAAGTAAATTGCATATTTGCATAAGCCTTACATCACCCATCCCTGGTTAGAGTGGAGACATAAGGGGCAATAATGAAAACAGACTTCAAATGGCTGAGCATACTTAGCATACTTAGAAAGTTATTATATGAAAGTAGTTTAATTGAAGTGTATTAAACATTTAAAGGAAAAAGTCAAAAAAGATGGAAAAAATCAATCCACGTGAGTTTCTTACAAGTCTTGGAGATTGCAGTCCGGAAGTTCTTCAGCGGCTTGAAATGGGTAATGTTCCAAGAAGTCATTGTTGCCATCGTGTGAGAAAAGCAAAGCGATCCAATTCATATCCTCAAAGGGACAGTAATGTTCCTCGAATGTTGGAATGGCAATTTGAATTGGCAGGCAGTCTGCGATGTTGAGATCTTTCGCGGCTGCTCAGAAATCCCATTCCACCACAATACCTTTTTGCGTTGCATCCGCCATTCTCCACTGCCTGAACAATCAAGTTCATGGTTTTTAAAATACTCCATTACCTGCTGGATATTGGGAGCGATTGTTGGGAGGTTGGCATGGCATGCATCCATTCGCCAGTAGAATGGGCAAGTTTTGCAATAAAAAGATGGTTGCATGCAGATTGCATATGTGTAAATAAATGTCATGTTGTAGCTGGCTCTAATAATAAATAGAGGCAGGCAGCCGAAAAGTTGTTCCATTGTTTCACGGTATTGATGTAGCTTCGCGTAGAGGCATATTCTGTTGGACATGGTTGTTACCACAGGGAGCACAGCCATTTTTTACAAGCAAAAATAGTAGTAGGATGGCCGCAAAGAGAGCGAAAATTATGGGCACTGTTCCTGTTATTCCAGAGATGATCAAATGAATGAAGTCTGGTATTATACCAAAAACTGTTTGAAAATCTGTGACAAGGCCGAAGGAGACCGTGTTAAAAAAGTGTGCCAGACCTTGAGTGTTAGGTGTGTTGAAAATTGTGTAACAATTCACAAAGTGTAATGGGAGGTTCGTATTTAAAAGGGACAGTATTTTACTTGAAGTTTGCGCTAACTGCAGTCGATCAATTTCTTTTGCAGAAGTGAGGGACACTTCTGTTCTGAACAAAAGCGCTTTCAGTTTGGTCAGTTTAATGAAATCTGTTTTCAAAGTAGGTATTGAAAGCCAAGTTGAAGTTTGGAAGTTACTTTGTGTGGGTGGGAATAGACATTGCCACAGGAAGTTACTCGGTTTGAAACAGTAAGGACATACGGTATGCCAGCTCACATTTCGTAGGAGTGCATATTATTTAGAAGCAGATAACTGCTGTTAGAAAGCTGTGTGAATGTTGATCAGATTATGGTAGTTGGCATGCTTTTAAGAAAGCACGCAAGATTGGGGGCTGTAAGCTTAGAAGCGTGCAGTTGGACATTCTTGCATGGTAATGAATGCCTGCCATTGTGGTCGCAGTTTTAACCTGTGAGAAAAAGTTCTGTATCCTCTTTAGGACAGCGATGTGTAAATGGGAGAAACCACTGCTCGTGAATAAATGCGCTACCTTATATAATCACATACAACATGGCAAACAACATGTACACCTAGAAGACACAACAACACTACGTACTGTGGAAATCGTGGCTAGCCATGTACACAAACCAAACATGGCATGGCACCTCTGCCACAAAATTCAGAATGCGGGGAGATTAGAGCAAAGTATGTGCGATGGTGGCAAGTGATTCTCGATTATAAAAGTATACAATGCAAACTGTTGAGAGGATGTACCGGACTGACTTGAGAATGCAGAGCACAGACATGTACATGTCAACATACACTGATGGTGTATTGAGTGAAGTGGATAGTGGACGCAACCATGATAGTACAGTCAGTAGGGAAGTTTACGAAAACATAGCACGTATGTGCCCCATCTCCCCCCCAAATCTTTTGCATACTGGGCTGGCTCGGCGTACGCAAGGCTAGCATAGGGGTATGAATAAAAGGCATGTTTCTCTGGGTGTGGTCTTGTTCCGGAATGGCGAACGTGTCTGTGAGGTCTGCGCAACTTACACCGCGACAACGTTGGCCCCGTGAGCGAAGGTGGCTGCGTGTATGATGTTCTCAGTGTGCTGGTACTCAGAAACGGTCATGGCCGCTGCAACGCACATATGCTGCACAGTTTACCTTTCGTCACTGCCCTATGTGAAAAGCGCCCACCACGTGCCGGCGGAAGCTCCTGGGCCAAGGTCTGCGAGCTCAAAAAGCTCCTGAGATCAACACTTGCTACCGCAACACAGGCACACATCGCCTAGCCTGAGGCCCACCAGCGTGGAGTGCTCTGTATACTACAAACACAGTAGTCGAACAGGTTCCAACAGTGGAACGGTGTCTTGATCCCACAATGGACGATGTTAGAACTGCATCTGAGAGCGGAGATGAAGGTACTCCCTTCGACCAGGTGCAACCAACTCTTAGGCCACAACAGTGTAACGTTGTCTTGATCCCACAATGGACGATGTCCGATATTACCTGCTGCTTGGTTTTCACACAACTCCCTCCGTTGAAGTACATCTGACTCTGTGCTTCCGTAGCTAACTGCTGCACATGATATTTGGCTTAGTTGACTGTAGTCGCTGGACTACACCGCGGTACAGCAGGTCCGAACAGTGAAATGGGATCTTAATTCTATGATTGAGCATGTCAGAAGTTAAAGTCTGCAATGATTTCTGTGTACCCCCTCTGATCAGGTGCAAACAATTCAGTGCTTTCCAATGGTACATGCCTGTGAGGCGTTAATGACCACTGCCTCTAGCCTACACTGTGGTCAGGGGGCTCACAATTCAGATCAAGTGGTGATTGTTTAATGATAGAATCCTGTAGTCAAGTAACTACAACATCTATTGAAATATACACAATATCCTTTTAGTATAATTGCTTGAAGAAATTATTTCAGATGAGTTATAGGTTTAGTACAATGACCAAATTCTTCTTAGTAGTGGAAAAGAACACTGAATAACAATCTACACTGTGGACAGCAGAGATCGCAATTCGAATTGTTTTGATTTATTTTTTGCTGCGTTTTCTGTAATTTATGTTGTTGTATTTTGTGAAGAGGAAGTGAGAGAAAATATTCATTGATGTCTGTGTGACTACTGCCTTCAATTTACACTGCAGACAGCAGTGTTCATAAAGATCGAGTCGCTATTGTAGATGACGCAGTCCTGTAGGAAAAGACATTGCTCCAGTGCGCTCTGTCAGCACCACGTTAAAGTTAATTGGACATTTCACTCATTCAAAATGATAGAAAGTCCCCTGTTATAGTTAGGTGAGCTAACTATAACTTGTGCCCCCGCAATGCACTGATGATGACGTCACATATTACATCATTCATGACATGGTCAGTGAAATCACGGATGACATCACTGATGGCATCTCAAATGACATCACTGATGGCATCTCAAATGACATCACTGATGGCATCATCCACGTGACAATTTGATGCACCTCATCAGACTCTAATATAACACTTGATACACCCACTCTAAAATACAGACTATAATTTTCGAAACCATGAACACAGCAATACCAGTTAGTACATATCCACTGACTAATTCTTAGGTCTACACACACATCAATTCATTCACCCATACAGTCACTCATACATACAGTCAGCCATCAATACAGTATCACAGCGACGGCTCGTGGAGGGAGTTACGGTGGGGCAGGAGGGCGGGGAGGGGGAGGGGCAGGGCGGAGGTTGCTAAAAACCGGCATATGGATAATTGCAGGTAAGTAAACAATTTAATTAATAAAACGAATTTCGTAGTGCGCCTTGCATCGCAAAATGCAATGCAAAGCGAGCTACGAAATTCGTTTTATTAATTAAATTGTTTACTTACCTGTAATTATCCATATGCCGGTTTTTAGCAACCTCCGCCCTGCCCCTTCCCCTCCCCGCCCTCCTGCCCCACCGTAACTCCCTCCACGAGCCGTCGCTGCAGTATCATATCCAGTCACATATTTATACAGACAGTCAGACACCGCCTCTCATTCATAAAGTTATTCACACACCTAGTCAGTAATGGAAATAATGAATCACACTTTTATTTACTCACCTGTACAGTTATGCACATACCACCTCACTTATTTAAACATATACTGACACACACTTTCACTATAATACAATAACTAATACAAGCATACACTGATCCATACAGGCACTCTCACAATCACTCACTTTCACATATAGTCATTTATACAGTCCAACACTCACATATACTGCCTTTCACATATGCAGTTACTCACACATGTACCACTGAGGCATCCATTTACTACCAAGATACCCATACACAAACTCACCCAGCCATACAGCCCTTCACAGATACAGACTTGAACACATATATGCAGTGAATTATCCACTCACACATTTATGCACAGAGTCACGCCGCCCACCCACCCACACAGACACTCAGGCACCCACATAGATACTCAGACAAGCAATCAATAGCCCATATAGATCCTCATTTATCTGCTAACCAATCCATACAACTGCTTACACACCATCTGACTACCTAAACTGTGGGAATGTCTGTATCAGTTGCTAACACATGCATTAAGTAAGACACAATTAATCACTCACTTATACAGTCAGTCAGACACCTACTTAGTCATGCATCCTGACTCTTATGCACCCATTCTTTCTTTAATACAATTTGGCATATATATATATATATCTATCTATCTATATATATATATATATATATCTATATATATATATATATATATATATATATATAGATATATATATATATATATATATATAGATATATATATATATAAAACATATTTACATTTTATAGAAACACATAGTCACTGGATGATGTCATCAGTGATGTCATTTGAGATGTCATCAGTGATGTCATCAGTGATGTCACTGGCCATGTCATGAATGATGTAATATGTGACATCATCAGCAGTGCATTGCGGGGCGCGAGTTATAGTTAGCTCAACTAACTATAACAGGGGAATTTCGATCATTTTGTATGAGTGAAATGTCCAACTAACTATAACGTTCCTGAAACCTATGTTTTTTTCAGTGAATATATATATATATATTCACAAAAAACAGGCTCCAGCACGCTTGGGTTCACAAGACGTATTTGTATATTGTGGCAGACACAGGTAAATATATATGTATATATATTTACTGGAAAAAACAAAGATCACAGGGACGTTATAGTTAAGCTCAGATTTCACTCATACAAAACCTTTGAAATTCATCAGTTATTGTCACCCGGGCTAACTATAACTTGCGACCCCACAATGCACTGCTTATGACCTCACATCTTACATCACTCAGGACATGGTCAGTGACATCACTGATGACATCTCAAATGACATCATTGATGACATCATCCAGTGAGTGCAAGTGGTTTTATGGATGTGTAAGTGGGTGTGTCACTGGCTGCATTGGGGAGTGAGAGGTTGTGTCAGTATCTGTATGGGAGAGTGACTGGATCTGTAAGTAGCTCTACTGGTGGGTGACTGGGTATGTAAGTGGATGCATTGACTTAGTGAGTTGGTGTGTGAGTGAGGTGTGTGTGTGTGGGTGTGAGTGCTTATATGGGTGAGTGACTGGGTGTGTTAGTGACTGTATTGATGGGTGAGTGGATGAGCCAGTGACTGTATGGGTGATTGAGTGGCTATACGAGTGGCTGTATGCATATGTGATGGCTGTGTCAGTGATTGTATGTATGTATAAGTGGGTATGTGAGTAGCTGTATGGATACATGAGTGGCTGTGTGAGCAGTGGTATTGTTAAGTGAGTGGGTATGTGATTGGCTGTATGGATGAGTGAGTGGGTGTATGGATGGCTGCATGGCTGCATGGCTGAGTGAGTGTGTTGTATGTATGTGTGAGCTGTATGTATGAGTGAGTAGCTGCATCAGTGACTGTATGGCTTAGGGAGTGTGTTTCTGAGTGGCTGTATGGCTGAGTGGCTGTGTCAGTAAGGGTGAGTTAGTGGGTCTATGAGTGGATGTATGTTTGAGTGAGAAACTGTATTGCTGACTGTTTCGGAGAGTGTCTTGATACGTCAGTTAATGTATAGCAGACTGAGTGGATGTATGAGTAGCAGTATGGGCGAGTGACTGGGTGGGTTACTAGCTGTAGAGGTGAGTGAATGGGTGTGTCAGGGACTATATGAGTGAGTGAGCTGGTGTGCGTGGTTGTATGGATCTGTGAGTGGACATGTGAGTGGTTGTATAGTTCTGTGAGTGGGTGTGCCAGTGGTTGTATGGTTGTGTGAATGGCTATGTGAGTGTTTGTGTTGGTATGTGAGCGGGTGCACATATAGTATGGGGTGTGAGTGGTTTTCTGGGTGAAACGGAGTGTGCTGTGGATGTTCACCCATTTTCAGCACCAATAGCCCCCCAAATGTGATGTTCACCATGAAGTTCAGAATAGCAGTTACTGTTCTCCTCTTGAACTGTATCTGGTGTCCCCTTGTTATTGACCATCAGGTCCAGTGACACTGGAACAGTTACTTTATAAAATGTTCTTTGGAACCCAAAAAAACGATCATTTTCTAAGGGCAGATCACCGAGTATACTTTTTGGGTGGTGAGTGTTGATACTTTTTTGTGGTTTGTGATATTTATGGTAGATTCTCAGCTCCTTGTACTGAAACCCACTGCTATTGAGCAAATAGGACAACAGCCTCATGTTTCACAGAGCATCTAAAACACTACTAAATTTTACTTGGTACAGATAGTTCCATTTCCCAACACTGTGAACTGTCATAATAAGAGGACTGAGACATGAATCCTTTCAAGGAAAGCCGAGAACTCATAAAACTACCTGCATATGTAAACATTGTACAAAAGGCCATGAAACTGTTTTGGGGGCATTGTTCTGCCCTACAAGATGCTAGAACCATCTGGCTTATTTTTGGTTCAAAATGTTATGTTGCCCTGCATTTACTAATGTAAATAAAGACCTAGGACCTGATTTAGATCTTGGCGGACAGGTTACTCCGCTACAATGGTGACTGATATTCTGTTCCCCAAAACATAAATCTCATAGGATATAACAGGATTTATATTTCGGCGGACGGGATATCCGTCCCTGTTATGAAGAAGTAACCCGTCCACCATGACCTAAATCAGGCTCCTATTGTTTTAAACGGTATCTACAGTCAAGATGGTCCACTCAGCATGGTATCTATTTACAGAAACAACCCCCAAAATGGGGGGTGTTCTGTAAAACAAAAATTAAATATCACTGATATGATAGGAGTTTTCTCTGAGTGCATTAGGGACATTTCTACAATTTTCTTATGAGTCAGAATCCTCACACTAAGTAGCGGGAGTTTGTACTGATGGATGGGCCATTGACTAAACGTTTCCGACACTAAAGCCAGCTAAAGTCTCACCATCAAAAACCAAGCCACCTGCCTCAAAAATAAGTAGAGATGTGCAGATGGAACATTAGTTGTTTTTTTCTGGATGTTCTGCAACTACCATATCCTAAATGCTCCCACTCCCAATTTTGACTGGTTCTTGTAGTTTGTGGTGTGTCCGAGGACCATAGGGATTTTTTAGGGCTGTTCCAAAACTATATACACTCCATTGATCAAGTTTAGTCAAGAAGATCAGCTTCAGTCAACATTTTTTGAAGCAATGCCATAAGCTATCTACATTGGATCATTATCTTGTCAAAAAGATGTAGTAATCCTCCATCTTAGCACTGGTTTAGGAACTCAAAAATCTAATGACTGCCAATTGTTGGCTTTATGAAAATCTCAAAAATATATATCCTTTTTCACAGCGACACCATAAACCTTTCAAAGTAGTTCACACAGTCGAGTCAGTGGCAGGGTAAGCACCCTTGGGGAAAGTACATCTATGAAATGAAAATATTGTTTCAACACTCTTTATTCAGTATTGACAGAGTTTGTAGTTGTACCTTTCGTAGCGTAAATCATAAGAATTTATGTATGCGTTTCTTGATTTATTTTTGACGATTTGCAAGGCACAATACATTGGCAGGACTGCACAGTAATAGAGATTTTCACATGCTTCCATTTGTAATTTCAGCAGGGACTACTACTTGTTTATGTACAGTCAAAATATATGCTCTGATGCACATCTTGTTATCTACTGGTCCCAGAAAGAAATTATGCTTTTACCAATAGTACCTCAGTGTCATTTACAAAGCTGTGTTGCACTAAAGATAAGTGAACATTTACATTTACATCTGAATATAGTAGATTTTGGAGCCATATGTTGGGCATGCTGGCTAAACAAATATTTTGTTGTTATTGATTAACTGATTCAGTTTTCTATTGACATTGAAAATTGTCTACACATGTTTCCCTCTATAAATACTGCATAAGAAGGAGATTTCAGACTTTGTTACTTGCCACAAGATAGGGATTCTTGCTCAGGATCCTACCAGGCTCATAGATCTGCAGACCACTCAACAGGGTTAACACAGGTACCCAATTTTGATGCTAAATGCACCTAGCAGTAGGCTACAATGTAATAGTGATGGATGATCTGGATCCACGCATTGTAACCACTTGACGACAAATGCCTCTCAAAAATATATTTCGTATGATTAGTGCCTTCCCACGCAGAGTTACTTCCGTGGTTCCCTTTTGTCACTTACTTTGTGCTTTGCTCTTTTTCTTCCTGATTGAAGCCCGCAGAAGATCAGACCCATGTAAATCCTCTTCAAAGCGTTTAGCTTTCACATCATGAAACCATTCTCCTGTGACAAACTTTTTCTTCTTTTCGTCTTTTAGCGAGCCTTGCAATCGTCTGAAGGAACAAAAATAAAGTTAAAATGAAAAATTAATCACCATCCTTGCAGAAAGCACTCAGAGTTTAATTTATTGTTGGGTGGAACAACAATTTATCTGTCAATATATATATATATGTATAACTGTGATATTGGACTACTGGGGGGTTACTTGTTAACCTTGTGTATTTTTGAAGTACTAAAACTCTGCTGCAACGTTTGTAAAGAGCGTGTTAAAATACCTGAAACACTGTCCCTTTAACTGGATTAATGGACTGTAGTCCTTTTTCACTGTTCCAGAGTTACGTTATTTAAAACTAACGAACCCACAGGATATGGCAGTAGATGGCATTTGAGGAAGAGTTATGTTAACTCGAAACGCGTTATGCCTATTTTTCCTGAAAATAAAAGAACACTGTCAAGCTCTGCTGGTGTGGCCCGTGTAGCGTGATGCATGGCGCACGTCTTTTGTGGATGTAAAAGAGATGTCTGACACATCTCAGAACGAGCCCCGACCCACTAGGAGGAGGCACCTTTGTTTGTCAGGGTTTTGGAACTTGAAGCGCGAAGCTTCTTTGAAAAGGTGCCCTCCGGCTGCTGAAAACTACACGAACGGAGTTTGTATTGGAAGGGCCTCCAGGAGGGGCCCGCCCGAACTTGGTGGATGGACATTTGGCGCAGCTAGGGTTTGCCGAGAATTTCCTCTCAGCACAACAGACTTGAGGCAACAATTTGGGAGAAAGATGGAAAACTGCACGAAACCAACGTGCTAGTGAAATTTAAATTGAGCTACCTGACCGAGGTATGGAACTCTTTCCCTTCAAAAGCATGATTTGCACTCGGGACACTATGTACTTATTGGGATTTCACCAAAATCGGCAGTGAATACCGGCATAATGTTGAAGGGCAGTTAAGGAGCATTCTGGGTAATGCAGTCCCTGGCGAATAGACATTAATTTTTGGAGAACTAACTGCAGAGGAAACTGTGATATTGGACCACTGGGGGGTTACTTGTTAACCTTGTGTATTTTTGAAGTACTAAACTCTGCTGCAACGTTTGTAAAGAGCGTGTTAAAATACCTGAAACACTGTCCCTTTAACTGGATTAATGGACTGTAGTCCTTTTTCACTGTTCCAGAGTTACGTTATTTAAAACTAACGAACCCACAGGATATGGCAGTAGATGGCATTTGAGGAAGAGTTATGTTAACTCGAAACGCGTTATGCCTATTTTTCCTGAAAATAAAAGAACACTGTCAAGCTCTGCTGGTGTGGCCCTTGTAGCGTGATGTATGGCGCACGTCTAAAATATACACACACACTAAAATATGGCCATTAGAGACACAGCTTTGAGGTTGATTATAATTGCTGATTTTTCTCAGCTAAGTTTCTGTTTATCTGTTGGTCGTTCCATTAATTTGTTCAACCATCCATCCATCTATCTATGACAACCCATAAACTCAGCCACCCTGCTTACTGGCTTTTTCCATCCATCCATCTATCCATCTGTCCATCCATCCATCCATCCGTCCGTCCGTCCATCCATCCATATTGCTTTCTCTTTTGCTTTGTTTATTCCATTATCACTTTCTCTCTTTTTCTCCCTTTACATGTGGGAAATGGTTATGAATGAAGGACGGCTAAAAGGAAAAGTAAAAATGCGACAACCATCAAACCAAAGATCTTCACCAAGTTTAAATATTTTATATACACCTTTTGTTGAATGTAAAATTCACTTCAGATATTTTTTAATTGAAGGAACAGATTCACAAACCATCTATTGTCATATGTAAATATGACAATAGATGGTTTAAATTTACTATTTAAGTGGGCAAAAGCTTCATTTACTAGAGCAGATTAATTTTTGCAATTCCCAAAATGTGAATTTATGCTCACATCAACATACAAACAATTATCACAGTATGGGCAAACATTATGTGGGAGTAACTTTAAACCCCATAGCAGAGAGTGGGAGTAACTGCGTTGAATATAATGGAAATGTAGTGAAAACCTACAACACCGTGACCTAGTGTTTATTCAGAAATGTGGGTGTAATAGGGTGTGCAATCCAAAACTTCAAAGCCATCAATGAGAATGTCAGATTTCATAAGATTGGATGCTCGAGGCAGATGTGTGATCTTTGATGTAGAGTCTCTGAGCCAATGATGTGAGACCTATCCAGGGGAAGGCGACACTGCTTTAGGGTGAATGTAAGCGTTGATAGAACTATGGCACTGCAGCATTTGGGGGAGTAGATTAGAGTAGGGATGTAGCCTTGGACTTGACCGTGGACAGTATAAATGTGAAACTGGTGTGGGGCCAAGCAGAAGTTGTCCTAATTTGGAGAACTCACTCTTTAGCGAAGGCTGGGCACACTTGTGCCAGAGGGCAATCTTGATACAGGACCTCACAGCTGACCAACTCAGTAAAGGCTCATGGAGTTGCGGATGTCTCAGAGCCAAGATGCACAGGTATGATCTGTAGGCGTCCTTGAATAGAAGCGCATGTCAAGATCCTATCATCCTGCCATTGGGTGGGGCTACACGAGAATCTTCTGCAAGCTTGCTGTCATCATGAATACTAGTTTGGAACCTGTGCTTAACTTCAGTGTTCAAATCCTCTTGGAAATCAGTTCCACTCCAGATTCCATTACAGGGTTTATTAATCAATCACTAATGCATTATGGTACTTGTATGCCTTACCCGATCATGAGTGCTGTAGAGGAGACTTTGGGTGAATCGTATTATACTTGGAACTCTAGCTTACCACATTCAGCATACCCATGTGCTCCCTTGCATGAATCCCTGTCAAATAAAAAAAAATTAGAGTGGATCCATGTTCCATTCCAGATTTTCGTTCTGCCCACTAGTTGCTTTCTGGGACCTCTGTGCACTCCTTCAGACAGAGAGCCGGAGGAGGGACGTTGACTGCTCTAACCTGCACTGCTCTGCAGCCTGCTCACACCTGTTCTGAATTCCAATTACCCAGTGTGGCTGGGAGGAGGGATTTAAGCCTGGCTGCTGCTTCCAGAACTCGTGTTTCTCTAGTTGCCTACACTCCTGAAACCTTCAGAGGAGTTCCTGATATCTGCTACTGGATTTTTGCAGTATCCTGCTTTCCTGTGGCTGCCCTGAGCAGCATTATGTTATGTGTTTTCTTTGTTCCTTAGTCTCAGCTTCCTTTCTAGCCTGGCACCCTGATTTCTCTATTTTCCCTGTTGGGCTTTGGGCCAGGCAATCACTGAGTTGGCAGCGGTTTCCTTTATTTCCTTGTTCTGAATCTCTGTTCTGTCCTTGTTTTGAATTCTTGTGTTATCACATGTACCAGCAGGGCATCACATGTCCTGTGCCTGTTGGGTACATTCTTGAGTTCCTTGTTCTGAATCATAGCTCTAGTTTCCCTGTACCAACAGGGCATAATTTGATCCAGTGCCCGTTGCACAGCCTCGAGTGTCTTGCTCTGAATCCTAGTTCAAATTCCCGGTACCAACGGAGCATTACTTGTTCCAGTGCCTGTTTGGTACAGTCTGCCCTTGAGTCCTGTATTTCTGTTCTTGATTTCTAAAGCCATGTTCATATTCATTGTCTTGTGTTCCTCCTGGTCTGATTGCTGTCTTGTCTGTCCTGTATTCTGGTTTTCTGTTCCATTTCATATTCGGGTCACGGTCTATTGCAGTCCCTATTCATTTACAGTGTGACCTTGGGCTTTGTCTCCATTCCAATCAGGTAATGGAAAGATTTCTGTTGTTGCACACAGGTCCTTTGGAGTCTTACCTGTCTCAGTGTTGTTGACGGTCCACCTTGTGCTCAGTACAACTGTCTCTAAACAGCAGGCCTCACTATGACTTCTCTGTATGACTGTTATAAAGAGCAATCTGCTAATGTCAGTCTAAAGGGCTTTCTCTAAGCTAACAAGAGACCTCTTGTTCATATCCAAGTGCACCCCTTACTTTGATCATACTTTGATTGTCTATATCCTGTCCTCTGTTTAGTAGCCTCAGTTATACTTTGAGTAGCCTGGTATTACCTTGCCTTGCCCCCTTGCTAAAGTTTACCTCTGAATCACTCAGCCCTGCCTTCATTCCATCACACCGCATGGTACAAACCTGCTGAAGTACTGTCTCTTGTTCTGATTCTCATCCCCCTCTCCTCAATGGAGTATGATTTTACCATAATTACTGGAGTGCCCTGATATGCACTAAGACAGCAGATCCCTCACAGACCTTGCTGGAACTGTGTAGTAAGAAAGATAGTGCTGGGTCAATAGCAAAGATAGTCTAACATCACAAAATCACAAACTCTAACATAAAGAACAGAGAAGCAAGGTTAAGCTTCAACAACTGCACTTTAGATGTTTTTGAAATGGTGTTCCTCAAGGTTGAGGCAATCAAGAACACTTGTGACCCCCTACGCTTCCTTAATGTATTCAGCCCTAGAGCTCCTAAATAACTTACAGAAATGATTGCTGATTAAATCACAATGGAAGCAGTGATGAGAACAAGAGTAGAAGGGACGGGGCAAATAACAGATTCATTCAGCAGGTAGAGTCACTCTGAAGGAGGATCCCTTTGTGCGGTTCCAACTCAAAGCTTCAACTTCCAGATAGAAGAACAGTCGATGTGAATCAATACACCTTCAAATTCCTTAGCCATCTAATCAAAGCTGCAACTTAATGGAGTTAAAAGTGCACTTTTCACAATAGCTGTTTCTGTTGAAGCAATGTCTACCAAAAATGGCAGAAGTACAGCAACATTCTGGAAGAAAGGAGGACACCCACCCTATAGAGAGAATAGGGGTTCCATTCTTTATATATTGTTTGGAAATCACAGACATGACCTATCCTGGGGGCACGGCCAAATAAATTAAGAACATAGACAGACATCATATGGGAGAAAACATTCCAGAAAGTGAGGGTGGAAGGTAAAATCAAGCACTCAGTTCAAGTGTTGCAAGAAAAGAAGAGGATTCGACATGCTATTCTCTAAAGTGATAATCTAGAATTTTGGGGGGATCAAACAAATCTTTTAAAGACTATAAACAATTTCATAAGGGCCAAAATATTGGCCCAAAAAATCAATCTTCACCTTGGTCCTAGTTCTACTCTGAAGATCTGGGAAGCTGACAGGGAGAAGAGGCAGCCCACAGCAGTCACCAAGAAGAATAACACTGCATAAAAATTTCTTAGTAATTGAAGAAACGTTAACTCAAGAAGATATTCGTTGACAAGGCATCCAAGATCAAAAACAAGTTGCACAGAGGGTTAGACAGGGAGGGAAGTATCAGTCCATGGATACTCCAAATGTACAAATATAATGCCTATCCAGTTCTGAGGTCAGTCATGATGCCCTCCTACTAACTCTCAGTCATATCTTACAAGACAACATGTAAAACTTTGATGCTGGGCCTGCACAACAGCTTGGTATGTGGAGAGGGCACGATTTCCAGCACACTTTCTAAACAGTTGTACCTGAACTGAAAACACTACTTAGAAAGTTATTGAATGATATCTCTTCTAGTGGCAAAATATCTTCTTAGCATTCAGGGATCCTTGTAAGTTTCCTGGAACAGGGTAAGAAGGTGTAAGATCCTAATCTGATTACATTGCTTAACTAGGACTATATGTTATTAGCCTAACTCATTGCAGCAAGACTTGCTAGTCAAGCTAATATTTTGGTTCATTTTGTGAAAATAGGTTGATCATCATAGTGCGCCATTCCTAAACGAACACAAATTGTTACATTGAAGCAACTGATCTATTTTCAAAGAAAAGATTCCTACTGAAGCTATCCTACTAGATGCAGAGAAGGCTTTGGATCTTATAAGCTTGGAATGTTTATTACCAGTCTGGAAATGTCTCGATTTCCCTTCCAGCTCATTAGGTCATTTGCACGTTTGTAGGGCGACTCTACCAACCATTATGGTCAACTCCACGTGTGCAGGAAAGATTAAAGCCTCTAGGGGTTTCCATCAGAGGTGCCTGATATAATCATTTCTTTGTTTTAATTTATTCAGATGATCAAGGTATCTTCATTTTCCTTTCACTACCAAAACTTTAATTGTATGCTGATTATAACATCAGCGTTTTAAGTCTTATGAGCAAAATACTGAGCATTTATTAAGTCAATCAATCAGTGAACAGTGATAACAGATTGTAAATTCAATTACAAAGAACAGAGGTACTGTTATTTAATACTTATTTAGACGTTTAGAAATGTAAAGAGGATTTCTTCTAACAGTATGATGACCCTGTCTAATATATACAAAAAGAACAATTGATGGACAGAATGCAGAACAATGTCATACATTCATCCCAGTACAGAGATCTGGGCTTAAATCCATCATTTTTTGCTCCCTATGCCATTCCAGTTTGAACCCAGCCATATGCAAATCAGTCTTGACCCTGTGCCCAATGGGAACAGTCCAGCCCGAACTGCCAGGCCAGGTCCTCCCTGAATTGGAAACAAGCATCCTAGGACCGGTTTCAGGGTTTCACCCCTCTTCAGCCAGGATAGCTTGACTCCAGTGGAATGGAGAGCACAGGACCAACGTCTAGGCATACCCGTCCCACTCAGGGTGACAAATGCAAAGAGAACAATAGATGGACAGAATTCAGAACAATGTCATACATTCACCCCAGTTTAATATATACAGAGTGGCTGATTCCTGAAAAAAGTGTATTCAGTCTTTGTTACCCATAAGTACCTAGATCGTCCATTGTGAATTTCTCTTGTACTCCAGAACTCCTTCTGTTTCAACTTTAAGTTCTGCTACCGTAGGTTGGACTGTGAGAAAATGCAGATGCTAAAAAGTACAATAAGCTACAAGCTCATGTCTGCTAGCAAGACATGCAAACTTTGATTATGCAGTTTCTAAAACTCCCCTAAAGCAAATCTTTCATGGAAAAAGAATGTTTATAATAATCTTTCTTTTGTGTCGTAATAACATAAAATTATGCAACACAAAAGTCTATATTTTGTTGTTGTTGTAATTTGAAAAAGGGGCAAGAGTTTCAATATTGGCTAGGGTTAGTTTATTCGCAAGGACTAGCATTGGGATAGTGGTTATGGTTAGTGCTAGTGCTTGGAATAGCATTAGGATAATGGTTAGCATGAGTTTTCAGGCTACGGATATCATTAGTGTAATAGGGATAGGATTAGGATAATGGTTATGGTTAGTGCTAGGTGTTATATCCCGTTCTGCATTTCCCTCGAGCCCCTTGTGTGACGTCTACCTGTCATCGCTCCTGCGCGAGAGCACCCATTGTCACCCTACCCCTTTCTATTGGTTCCCAACGTTCTACCCTTCCTTCGGTTCCACTGCCAACTGCCTAACTGCCATTCTTGTGATTACCTTCCTGACCCACGCACCGCATCTGGTGTGGGGCTGTTCTTGAATAAATCTATTACTGATTCCTACTGCTGAGTACGTGTAATCTACTTCCAACACTAGGGGCAGGTTTAGCCTCATAATAGTAGCTGAGGAGAAAGTTAGGGATGAGTTTAGGATACTGGCAAGGGTTAGTACTAGTGATAGCATTGGGATATTGACTAGAGTTACTTCCAGAGCTTGGTATAGGATTAGTTCAATGACTAGGGTTAATGTTAGGGCTCGTGATAGCATTTAGGACATGTTATTTTTATGTTGATTTGAAGAGCGCACTTTGACCCAGGAGGGTATTCTGGCACTGAGAAGGTGTGAGTCTAGCCAAATCTAGGGCCTAGTGGGACCACTCGAAAAGCCAGGTCTTCAACTTTCAGTGGAATTCAAGAAGTGAGGAGGAGGCTCTTATGTGTAGCGGCGCATATTTCCATGCTTTAAGAGCAATGTAGGAGAAGGCTCAACCACCAGATTTGGTTCTCCATAAGCGTGAGACGTGGGCAACTTGTAGTACGGACAAGTGAAGGTGTCTGGAGCGTTTGTTGAAGCTGATGAGATTGCTACGGTATGCTGGCCCAGTGTTATCTTATTACACAAGCCTCCCAAACTTAAAATACAAACTTCATTCTTTACTATTTAATTGCTTTTATGTCTTGATACAGACATTAATAAAGAAGTAAATGTCAAGCCAAATGAATAAAGCTAACCTTATCTTTAGCTGCTCAATGTTGTATTAATATATCATGCTGTGTTGTTTATTTACGGTGGGCACTCTGAGAATTGAATCGTCTTGCACAAAAGGACACCTTGCTTGCATACAGAAACAGACCGATAGGTACCATGAAACCTACTATGTTTGGAGTATTTTTTTAAGGAGAAAAAGGTTAGGCAGAATTTCGATGCAGGTAGATGGGACAGTCCAGGTTCCTGGTCACTGAATGGCAAATTGTTGTCTATTTCGGGGATGACTTTGACGAATGGGACATGGAGAAGAGTCTGATTGTCAAGGTGGAGGTACTTCGTGAGATTATGAATTGCCATTTTTTCCAGAGAAATGGGGGCTTGCACCCGAGATGCATTTGACGGACAAGCAGGGAAAATGTATCCCAATTTTGAACTTGGTTGACTATTATTGTAATTGCTTCTGGTTTGGTTTAAACACGTTTTATGTCCGCATCAAAGAGTGCACAGCTTTTCGAGGGCTATAAGGGGTGGTTGGGCAAGTCAGTGAATAAATTGTTTGCATACTCCAAACTGGCTTTGATCTGAGTGCTCAGTACAATGGCTTGGATATTAGGAAAACACATGGAAAGATTTGCTACAATGTTACAACTCACAAAAATGTGTTTTGTGAAAATACGCAGTGACATGTAATGGTATTTCTTGATGATGGATGTTACTGCTGAATATATAATATATGATATATATATGTTATATATATCTGATATATATATATATATATATGAACAGAATCTTCATATCAGCAAACTCCTGCAATGAAGACTCGGACCCAAGGCTGCAGTAAGGGAGATTTTATTCAACCTCTCAGGCGACGCGTTTCGAGCAACTTGTGCTCTTGATCACACACCATACACCTGGTCAGCAAACATTTAAATGCATTTTTTTAGTACATGATGCTCCACCTCCATAGTGAATCACATGGTGCATAGATATAGATGAAATACTCATCCACACATCGAATGGTGCAAACCCATACAAACTTACAGGGTACGAAAAACATATATATATATATATATGGGCCGGCTCTCAAGGAAAAGTGTGCTAGAAACAAGTTGTCTATGTATGTCTTCTTTGTTGTTTGTCCTTGAATGAGGAAAAAAGACAAGAGAACCGTTTTGACAAACTTATTTCCTATATGAAATTGTAGACATGTTATATTTACTATCTTTGTCATATTTTTAAAACTTTCATCAAACATGTTTATTAACCACAATTAAAAAATCCGTCCCAGCGACAAAATCGTTTAGCTCACCAGTAGAAGACTCTTTGGGTGTGTCAACCGGTATATTGAGACTTAACTTAAGCTCTTTGTGCCTGCATTGATAGAAGGAAGGACTGTACGGGATTATATTTTAATATTAGAATATTGAGGACTTCTTAAGAGTAAAGTTAAAAATTAGCTTGTGAAACCGTTTGAAAACTAGAAATTATATGTGTAAAATAAGATAGTTCTGGAAAGCACATGTACTAATGTACAAATCTACAAATGTAACACACCTATCATGCAATTGTTGTTTCAAGCACGGATTGATTTACATTACAATTAAAAAATGACAGATTAGTAGTAAATATATAAGAAGTAATTTTGAGCAATAAGTATAGTATTTGTTAAAAGCTAGTCTACAGCAAAAAATTAGAAGTTAAGGATTGCAAGATGCTCCTCGCCTTCCATAAAAAGAAAATTGTCTTGGAGGAAGGATGGTGCTGTCTGGGACTGATAAGTTATCATGCTATAGGAACCTAATAAGGACCTGTTTGGTCACATCTAATACAGACTTTCCAAGCTGCTCCTCAAGGGATAATGCATAACTGTAGTATATTACCCCCTACATTAGTGCCATGATAGACGTGTTTTCAACAATCTTCCTGCTTAATAATTTTACAGCATAAACATGATATAACGTCTGTTAGCTACTTGTGAAAAACATAAGAAAGCAGTTATATTAAGTTACTAGCTTACCCGTCGCGCGTTGCTGCGATCTCAGAAGAAAGGAAATTTAAGGAAACTTGTTATGATAACATTTAATTACATTGTGTCATTTTTATTGAAACTTATTTATTTTAATATGGAAAACATTTTAAAGTGTTGTTTTAATTCTGTTTATTTATTCGAGTGCTTGTGGGTACACAGTATTTTTAGGTTTTTCATCTGGTGCGTACACAAATTAATCGGAAGGTTTTCCGACGTGTGAGCTGGCCACATACAGTTGTCCATGTGAGAAGCACGATTCGCCAAATCTAGTCCACACAGTTGCAGCGATTGTCCTTGTGCTTTGTTGATGGTCATTGCAAAAGCGAGTCGTACCGGAAACTGTAAACGTTCAGTATTGCAAATGCAAAGGAAGTGACCCCACGAAACCAAGAGAGGGGGTACCACAGGTAAGTAAAAGAGACAACTCTCTTGGGTGAATTGTAGATAGGGATTTGTGCACAATTTCATAAACTCATACTTTCACATTCAACCACATTGTTCTGATGGCCCCCAGACCCTACTAGTCAATCAACACATATATGATAAAAATAGCAAAGAAATACATACAAAGGTTATTTTATTTGAAATTCGATTTCTAATTTTGCAGATAAAAACACTTCAAATACATGAATGCTAATATTAAAAACAGTACCTCATAAAGAACGTCTCTGGTGGTATGACAACTGATTTAAAACTTCTGACCAACAAATTGGGTACATCTTGCAGTAAAAACATTACCCCAAGTTTTTCTACATACCACTAATTTATTTCTTATGGTAACTTGACTTTATGGTGTCATGCACTATTACTCCATTTGAGTAACCCAGTAGTTTCTTGGAATCTATGATTTCTATAAAAGCATTCAAAGAGTTGTGCATGAGCCTTCACCAAGGAAGAGGATCCATGCTTGTGCAGTTACCTTTTTCTGTGGGAAGTCAACCTCATTTCACAATGAAGTCTGAATTGACAGACTTGCTCCTTATAGTTTAACAAAATGGCGATACTGTACTGGCAACAATTCAATGATCTGAGGTTATTATTTCCCATTCATCATTAGGCTATGTGGAATTCAACTTTGGTGATACTACAACATCACCTACAGGCTGCTCTGAAACCACTTGAAAATACCCCCTCCTCTTGTCTATTATTGTTCCAAACAGGGATATGGATGTCAACAAGGATACCTTCTGGTTCTTCAAGACACTGCCCTTTTTTGGCTTCCCTCGTGCCAATTTTTAATTAATGATGCCTTACATGCAGAGATATCAGCAGTGTGTTGGCAAATTCCTTTCATTCCACAGACATTTTGTATGTGCCAAAGCTAAGTTGCAAAATGCACAACAACATGGAATGTTTGATTCATTTTTCAAACGGAAATGTGGCAACAAGTAAAATGCCATTCGTGCCCATTCTTGTTTACTACAAGCGTGGAATTATTGATCCATGATGGAAGCATCAATGAGAGATTTTCAGGGTATTCACAGAAAATCCATTTACATGCAATGATGATGCTAAGATGACTTCATTGACTCCTTGTCCTCCTCCCCATCCCATCCCTTACTAACATGATTTCGGTGCACCTGTCAGAGTCCACTACTTGCTTATCTGCCAAATGGCTTGGCTCCTCCTGCTGAGAGGCCCGCTTTAAAGCAGAGTCTCTTGATCCAGTGCCATGATTTGCTGCGGAAGTGAGAGCCTGAATAGTGTCTGAGATCCCTGCTTCTTTCTCTGAATCCTGGGCGAGGAATATCTTTCAGTGTATTGTTTCTCAGGATGAGAGTGTGGTAAATCATATTTCCAGAGGACAAGAGTTCTTATGGTCTGACTGAATAAACATCTTTCTATACTTGCAGGTATCAATGATGCCTCAATTCATGCCTGTTGCTGCCGGAATATGGTGGTGATGTGTGAGTGACTCCCTCCGCCGTGATATCTTGATAGGGCTAGGACGATATAAAGAAGGGTATACCTATAATCACTTGGACCTGGGTGTAGAACAGTATAGAAGGTGGTGGTCCCAGTACTAATTACATCAAAACAGTGTAAATTTATTATTAAGCAAAATAAATAAAACAGAAGAAATTGATAGGTGCTAGAGTGCTATTTAATCACACCAAGCACCTGAAGCTCATTAACCAGAATACAATTTACAAAAGATATTAAAACATAACGTTGGTGTGCCCAACTGAGTGGGGGGAAGGCAGGAAAAAGTGATTTAAGTGAGGTAGTGAGGCAAGTGACAAACACTATACAAAAGGTATCACAATCAAATTGTTGGGCATGTTATTCAATGCCACATATTCATACTGTAGTTCATAGCAGATACATTACACTAATGTGTATAGCCATGTACAATAGAGGGTCACAGTGCAGAAATGCGCTGTTGGTGATACTGGCATCAATGGTGTGTCGACGTTTCGACCCCTGAAACCATGTAGGCTGGTTCTAGTCCTTACTGACCGGGTCTTCCTCAGGACAGAAGTGTAGGTGAGTGCAGAGGGGCACCTAAGGGTAGAATAGGGGGTATGTCAGATCCAATAATTGAATTAAAGACAAGAGAGAATATTCATGTGTTAATTACTGTATTTACCATATCTGAGTATAGAAAAGGGCTGGTAGGCACAATGGATCGTCAAGGACGATAGGGCTTCAGAGGCTCCGAAGGGTGTAGGCAACAGTGATACACACCTGCAAAAATAAGGTGTCTGTCAGAGGCGGCCTTGTGATAACAAAGGTCACAAGACAGTCCAAGAGGTACTCCAACTTACTTAGAAAGAGTGGAGACATTCCATACAAATTCTTCAAAGCAGTGGCAATGCTGCTAGATAAGCCGTGGCCAAAACATTGGTCAAATTGGGGAATTAAATCACAAATTTCTTCCAGGGACATGAATCAAATAGTCTAAAATGAAAAAAAGGGGGAGGAGGGGACAATCAGTGTATGGACCCAGGTTAAAACATCTGAGGTTAGTAGTGTAAAGAGAAACAGTGCCTAGTGTTAAAAATGACTGTTTACACATGTGGGCAAATTCCGATTAAAAACTCATTCTAAATGGGGAAGCCTAGGGAGATTTACTCGTGCTTTCATACCAACGAATCCAAATGGAGCTGGCGTTTACGTCTCTACTGGACGCAGTGTTCATGCAGAATAAAGCAAGCAAACAGTGTGTCACAATGTGCTGGCTGGGGTTATGCCGAATTCAAAACTCCTGGTTTTGTCAAAAGGGTGTCTTCGTAACTAACGGGTCGTTGTACCTTGATGTACCAAGAAACAGGGTGACGTGGTGTCATGCCGGTTCAATGTAAAAATGTGAATTAACCACGCACGCAGCTGGATGCCGAGATACCAGCCCACTGACGTGCAAAACTGAAGTCAATGTGGGCTCGAGAATGAACTACAAAAGCGCCCGACAATACACAAGGGATAGAAATGACTCACAAAAGCCAGCTGTTCAAAATGCGAGCGAAAAGTGAGTAGTTCAGTGCTCGCTGCGGGCTCAAAAGTGAAGTGACACGCTGCCACTCGGTCTCAATCTAAAACATGACTCATACAAAAAACATTATAACGTTAGCCTGTATCATGACCAAGAACCCGTGTGCGGGGTGTATTGCCAAGAATAAGCAATCTTCTTTGCTGGGTATGCATTCTGACGAAAGTGAAGCCTAAAAACGCACTTACCCTAGTTGTTCAAGAGTCCTGCATCGGTCGGGGAGCAAGCCGCTTGTGTGTGTGCCCTTATTTATGTTACGTGTGAGGCACCAGAAGCCGCTAGATGCCTTTCAATCAATACGTAAGGCCTTGCGTTGGAAGAAAGACTCAGACTAGGGAGTCAAAAGTATTAAACTATTGTCAAACAGGGGAGAAAATATTACTCTATTAAAAGCCGATGTGATTTATCTCTGTGTATTACACCGCCGTCAAGGACGGAGCAATAGGGGTACAAGACACAACAGCATACAAGTCAGAGATCATGAGGCAACTTCAGGATGGGGTGAGTTACTCTCTGCTGAGATCAGACCCTTCCAAAGATTTGGCTGACAAAATCCTGAACATCACGTCTGAAGCCCACGAGCTTGGCTTTTTAAGTAAACTTGAATTTGATTATCTCAACCAGAAACATCTATGGCTGCCTACCATTTACACTCTGCCTAAAATTAATAAGGATATACAAAACCCACCTGGACGCCCTATTGTATCCGGGTCATTACTCGAACCCTTTTGCAAATATATAGATTTCTTTTTAAAACCTATTGCTGAAAAGACTGAAGCATACTTGAGAGATACCATGCAAACGATTACCCTGATTGACCAAAAACCTTTCAACCCAAATGAGCAACTACTGGTAACATGCAACATTGTATTATTATATACAAGCATCTCACAGAAGCCAGCATTGGAAGTAATGAGAGAAGTCCTAAACCAACGATCGGCACCGATGAGAGTGCCTACCGAATTCATCATAGCCCTATTGACTATTGCAATGAGGAAGAATTGCTTCTTCCAAGGAAGCTAATATATACAAACAAAGGGCGTGGCTATGGGGCAGCCTTTGCCCTGGACCTAGCCATTATCTACATGGACAACTTTGAGAGATTACATATATTTAACAACAACTCCTTTTACCATCAGGTGGATCTATGGAAATGATACATTGACGACATGCTGTGTGTCTGGAAAGGTAATGCAATTGAGCTGGGGCACTTTCACCAGTGGCTAAATGGATGTGATCAGGATATAAAATGTACGATCCAATCGGATGCCAACGAGATAGCCTTCCTCAACATCAACATTTGCTGTGAGGACAATAAATTATTTACTGCGCTATACCGAAAACCTGCTGAACGCAACTCTCTCCTAACGTATAACATCTATCACCCACGCGGGCTGAGGGACAACCTGCGGGTGGGACAATTTCTACGAATTTGCAGAAACTGCACAAAGAGGCCAGACTACATGGCTGAATCGGAAGACTTGAGCATCGGTCTGATGAGTAGAGGATACCCAAAAAGACTGGTGAAGAGAGCTCGGAAGAGGGCCTGGGCCAACCCTAGCGAAACCTGATTGACCCCAAAGGACAAGAAAGATACGATGTCAGAAAGAATAATCTGTGTCACAACATCCTCTAACAGAAGCAACGCAGTGAAGAAGATAATAAATAAATATTGGAATCTGGTAGCAACCGACATTGACCAACCCAACCTACCAATGCACTCCTTCAAGAAAGCCATGAGTGTTAAAGATCATGTTGTACATTCTTTCTTGGAGATCCCGACAGTACCCACAATCCAATCACTCTGGAACTTACCACCTATGAAAGGACATTACAAATGCGGACATTGGAAGGCGTGCCTCACTACAATACCAACCAAGACATTCACTCACAAACAACACACTATCGTGATGCAGTCCTTCACCAATTGCAATTCCACAAATGTGATCTACGGGATAGTCTCCCCATGTGGTTCTCTGTATGTGGGGCAGACACAACAGAAGATTAAGGCCAGGATACTACTACATCAAAGTAGAATCCGCTGCTCCGTCATAAGTGCGCCCCTAGTTCAACACTTCACTCAGATGGGACATAACACGGATCAGAAGGAATGGTTGGTGATGGAGAAAGTCGAATTGGGACCAAGAGGGGGCGACATTGCTTCAATCCTAACCATCGGAGAATAAAAATGGATGGTACGTCTGGACACGATTGCCAACGGCTTGAATGAATTGGACCCCAGCAATGCCCAACTGGCATGTCTCAGTATGTGTTTTGGCTACGTCGCACATTTCGAACGTCTTCACCAGTGGCTATGATGTATTCTTCTTTTGAACCATGACATGTGAGGAGTGTAGAATCAGATATTCCCTGTAACACTGACCCACTCATGATTATACTTTGATTGTAGATCTCTCACACATTCAATACCACCCGTGCCAATCTACAATACGTTCCATTGACCAACTTACTCTATATTATCGATTCATTGTTTTATTTTGAATTATGAAATGTGAGGTGATTCAATGACTTTCATTACTGCTATTGCCACCAAACGGCCATCACTGTTGCAAGATGGATTCTGTTAACCAATAAGTTTTATCCCTACTTTGTCACAGAGTGACAAAGTAGGGATAAAACATATTGGTTCACAGAGTGACAAAGTAGGGATAAAACATATTGGTTAACAGAGTGACAAAGTAGGGATAAAACATATTGGTTAACAGAATTGGCTCCCTATTCCCTTTAGGGTGTCTTTCAAACTCCTTTGCCTCACTTACAGTGCCCTCATGGCAGGCCCCTCTGATGCTCTTGGGTCTCTGCTTACCCGCTATGTACCCAGCAGATGTCTTCGCTCTCGAGAGCTGAATCAACTGGTAGTCCCTCGTTCTAAGAAGGTTAGATGGGGGAGTAGGGCATTCTCCATCTTGGCACCCCAATTATGGAACACACTTCCTTTGGAGATCAAATCTCAGCCCTCACTGGATCTCTTTAGGAAAGCCCTTAAAACTTGGTGTTTCATTAAAGCCTACCAGTAAGTTCCCGACACATGGTTGACTCAGCTAGATATTGAGCTAGGCGCCTTGACGCCCACTGGGCTAAGTTGCGCGGTTACAAATCACATTTCATTCATTCATTCATTCAGTGCACTAAAGCCCTGTAAGGATTCGTTTTCTCCACATTTATGTAACCTTAGAGGTGTTCATAGGCTTGGGTGTGCATACGTGTGAATTTCAACAGGTCCACTTTTAGAATGTTTTCATTTGCCCACGGCTGTATAATGTACAGAGATAAATTATATAGGCTTTTATCTGAGTCACAGTGATAATTACCTCTGGATGTGTTTCTCGACTTTGTCACAAAGTACTCTGAAGCTCTGTAAGAATTTGTTCTCCCCACATGTATGCAACCTTATAGGTGTCCATAGGCTTGGGTGTGCATATGTGTGAATTTCAACATGGGTATCAGGCGGCAGCATCCAGATAATTTTCTTTAACCAACTCAGAATGGTAAAGCAGATGGCTGCCACCTTGTTTACTTGACACTGCATGGTTAGACCATTGCCTACGGTGTGTAATACATAGAGATAAATCACATAGGCTTGTAATCGACTAATAGTGATATGTTCTCCCCTGTTTGACAATAGTTTAATACTTTTGTCTCCTGAGTCTGAGTCTTTCTTCCAACACGAGGCCTTACGTATTGATTGACAGGCATCTAGCAGCTGCAAGACGCAGGACATCACGCGGCTGCTGGTGCCTCATAGGTAACATAAATAAGGGCAAACACACAAGCGGCTTGCTTCCCGACCGATGCAGGACTCTTGACCGACTAGGGTAAGTGCATTTTTAGGCTCCACTTTCATCAGAATGCATACCCAGCAAGGTAGATTGCTTAATTAATTAATTTATTTATTTATTGAGCTTATAGAACACGACAGCTACCCAATGGGTTTCCAGGCGCTAAAAAAAGACAGTGAGCAATTGAACCAAAAAGATACCTACGTACTGGAGATTTATAGATTGAACAGCCAGGTCTTGATAGCTCTGCGAAATTGGACATAGCTGGTCTCTGTATGGATGTTAAGGGGAGAGAATTCCAAAGTTTTGGACCTAGAAAAGAAAAGGACCTACCACCCATTCTAGCGAGTCTGCATTTAGGCACGCTAAAAAGCCTTGAGATGAAGATTGGAGGCAGCGTGCAGGAGTGTAGGTGTGGACAAGGGATTGAAGGTAACTGGGGGCAGTGCCCCACTTTATTTTATGCATGTAACTCAAGGTTTTAAATTTAACCCGGCTCGCCACTCTCAGCCAGTGTAAGTCACGGAGGCGCCCCCTAATGTGATCAGTTCCGTGACTTTTGCATAGCAGTCTCGCAGAGGTATTTTGAACAAGCTGGAGACGTCTTGTTACTCCCTTAGTTGCCCCTAGATAAAGGACATTGCCGTAGTCCAACCGAGAGGTTATCAGGGCATTGACCACGGACTTCTGGGTATCAGGCGGCAGCATCCAGATAATTTTCTTTAACCAACGCAGAATGGTAAAGCAAATGGCTGCCACCTTGTTTACTTGACACTGCATGGTTAGACCATTGTCCATGGTAACCCCCAGGTTACACACATGTTCTGATGGAAGAGGGAGGGCACCCATCTCTGATGGCCAATCCTTAGAACTCCAAAGGTCTTCCTTTTGTACCCAGAACTAAGACTTCTGTTTTCCCTCCATTCAATTTGAGCAGGTTTTGGTTCATCCAGTTTGATATTTTCTTTAGGCCTGACTGGAGGAGGGAGGTGGAGGCTTGATCCGAATGCGATAGGGAAAAGAAAATCTGGGAGTCATCGGCGTATGTAAACAGAGTAAGACCTTCTTGTTCCGCGATGTAGGCCAGAGGGTTGACATATAGATTGAATAGAAGGAGGCTAAGAATCGAGTCCTGGGGAACTCCATAAGGAGACGCATGGATATTAGAAGTGGCAGTGTTGGAGTAAATTTGGAAAGTCCGGTGAGCAAGAAAGGATGTCAGCAAGCCCAGAGCCAGGCCGCCGATGCCCATAGAGGCAAGGGATTTTATGAGTATGGTGTGAGAAATTGTATCAAAAGCTGTGCTGAGATCAAGCAGAATCAGCGCAGCTGTGTCTCCTCTATCTAAAAGATGCTGAAGGTTTTCTGTGACGCCCAGCAGAGTTGTTTCAGTGGAGAACCCAGGGCGAAAACCAGATTGGGAAGGGTGAAGTATATCATTGGCCGCGACGAATTGGGCAAGGTGGAAATGGATATGCCTCTCCAGAAATTTGGAGAAGGCCGGTAGCAGAGAGATCGGACGAAAATTAGAGAGAACTTTAGGATCAGCAGTGGGCTTTTTCAGAAGGGGAGTCACCATGGCATGTTTCCAGCTTGCCGGGACTGTAGCACTTTTTGGTGAGAGATTAAGGGTTTTACAAATCGTAGAAAGCTGCAGAGTGTCCAGTAATTTGAGTATTGAGATGGGTAGTGGGTCTGCTGGTGAGCCCGATTTCACTTTACCTAGAATATCAGTAAGTACTTCTGGATTGATGTCTGGCCAAGAATTTAAGGAATCATAAGTAAGGAGTGGATGGTAGGCAGTACAGTGATTTATGCTATTCGGGCTGATAGCCTGCAGCAGCTGGGGACTATTGCAGTTCTGTTTCGATATATCCAGATAGATATTTTCTTTTTTCCTTGTGAAAAACTGTGCAAGTTCTTCACATTGGTTGCTATTCAGGGGGGTGGTTTGGCTATGGTCTGGGAGCCCGCTAGATCTTTGACTAGACCAAAAAGTGTTTTGGATTTGTTGGTTGCTTCTGCAATAGTCCTGGCAACCTAGCTGGCCCTAGATAGGGTGCAAGACTTATGGTAAAGCTTCAATTCTTTTCTGTAAGCAGCACCTGATGTGAGGGAGTAGTCCTTTCTTCAGGTACGTTCCAACCATTTGCATTTGGACTTATCAGCTTTTAGCGATTCATTGAACCAGAGTGCTGGAGATTTATGGGCTTTCAATTTTTTGTAAGACAGGGGAAGACAAGTATCAATGGCCTCAGTGAGCCAAATGTTTATCTTAGTAGATGCAACTTCCACATCGTCTTTGTCACTAAAATCTAAGGGGAGATAGGTATCTAAGACATGCTTTCCGAGTTAATGTCTAGTTTTTTCCAGTCTCTTTTGCAGATATTTGATGTCGCGTTTGAAGGTAACAGGGCAACAGGGGAAATGAGATTAAATTTGGATAACAAATGGTCCGACCAGTGAAGAGGCAGTGCGGGAAAACAGTGTATATGGGGAAGGTTGGAAAATATAGGGTCGAGAAAGTGGCCACCTCTATGCGTGGGACCACAGTTATGTAGTGTGATGTTCATAGCCGCAAGATCGGCAATAAGGTTTTTGCCTGCAATGTTTTTAGAATCTTCAAAATGTATATTAAGGTCTCCCAAAATCAGAAAGTTGCTGGAATTCACAAGTATCGAAGCTATAATGTCCGAAAATTGGGTTGCCACGCTTTAGCAGGACCGGGAGGTAGGTAGACTAATAGGCCTGTGAGGGTGAAATTTGGGTGAAGGGCTAGTTTAAAGAGAGCAGCCTCGCAGTTGCTCAAGGTGATGGATTCAAGCATACATTGAAAGTTGTTATTGAAGATTATAGCAATGCCCCCCAATTGTGTTAGGTCTATCAACCTTGACAATGGCATAATTGGAAGGCAGGGGTTCGGCAATGTACGGACCCGAGCTATCATGAAGCCACGTCTCAGTAAAAAACAATGCTCATCATTTAAGAGATCGTAAATAAACCTTTTGTGCTTCGGTAGTGAACGACAGTTGAAACTGAGGAACTTGAAATTGGGGGAAGACTTACTGCTAGGTGCATGGCGACGACATAACTGGGGAGTATCCAGGAAAAAAGTGCAGTTAGTACAAAGACTGGGGCCCTGAAAATCAACATGAAGAATGCTGCAGTCATGGTTCTCCTGAGGTCTCAGAGCATAAAGTTGAGATGAGGAGTAGGTGAGATACATCGTGGGTTTTTGAACAGGGGATGTGGCCCCTGGGCCGGCCTGGCGCGGACGGGCGCAGACACGCTTGCCTTTGGCGTGCCGCCGGCGTGCCCGCTGCGCGCGTCCGCTGCGCGGCCGGGTGATGATGGTCATTTCATGCAGATGAGGGCGGTAGGGGCCAAGTAACTGGACTGCAACCCGGAAACTTTCCCCAAGATGGCGGCTTACCCTGGATGTACCCCGCGGCAGCGCCTAATCGGCTGCGAGTGGTCAAGTGCGGTGATGAGGTAGGTAGGCTTGTGCAAGAGTGACACAAAATAACACAGTTTTAAAAGCAAAGATTAAAAATGCGGCCACTAACTTTCCAGGCTTCCGCCTCAGGAAAGAGCAAGCTGTCTAATCAGCGCGCAAGGGTCTTGGAGCGACTTATGTGCAGGTGAGGGCGATGAGGGCCAAGCAACTGGACCACAACCCGGAAACTTCCCCCAAGATGGCGGCTTACCCTGGATGTACCCCGCGGCAGCGTCTAATCGGCTGCGAGGGGTCAAGTGCGGTGATGAGGTAGGTAGGCTCATGCAAGAGTGACACAAAATAATACAGTTTTAAAAGCAAAGATTAAAAATGCGGCCACTAACTTTCCCGGATTCCGCCTCAGGAAAGAGCAAGCTGTCTATTCTTAATCTTGGCTATACACCCCGCACACGGGTTCTTGGTCATGATACGGGCTAACGTTATAATGTTTTTTGTATGAGTCACGTTTTTGATTGAGGCCGAGTGGCAGCGTATCACTTCACTTTTGAGCCCGCAGCGAGCACTGAACTATACACTTTTCTCTCGCATTTTGAACAGCTGGCTTTTATGAGTCATTCCGATCCCTTGTGTATTGTTGGGCGCTTTTGTAGTTCATTCTCGAGCCCACATTGACTTAATTTTCGCACGCCAGTGGGCTGGTATCTCGGCATCCGGCTGCGTGCGTGGTTAACTCACATTTTTACATTGAACCGGCATGACACCACGTCACCCTGTTTCTTGGTACATCAAGGTGCAACGACCCGTTAGTTACGAAAACACACTTTTGACAAAACCGGGAGGTTTGCATTTGGCATAATCCCAGCAAGCACATTGTAACACACTGTTAGCTTGCTTTATTCTGCATGAACAACACTGCGGCCAGCAGAGACGTAATCACCAGCTCCATTTTGTCCGTTGCTATGGAAGCACAAGTAAATCTCCCTATGCTTCCCCTTTTAGAATGAGTTTTTAATTGGAATTTGCCCAAGTGTGTAAACAGTCATTTTTAACACCAGGCACTGTGTATCTTTACACTGCTAACCTCAGATGTTTTTAACTGGGTCCATACACTGATTGTCCCCTCCCCCCTTTTTTCATTTTAGACTATCTGATTCATGTCCCTTGAAGAAATTTGTGATTTAATTCCACAATTTGACCGATGGTTTGGCCACGGCTTATCTAGCAGCTTTGCCACTGCTTTGAAGAATTTGTATGGAATGTATCCACTCTTTCTAAGTAAGTTGGAGTACCTCTTGGACTGTCTTACTCGGTGACCTTTGTTATCACAAGGCCGTCTCTGACAGACACCTTATTTTTGCAGGTGTGTATCACTCTTGCCTACACCCTTCGGAGCCTTTGAAGCCCCATAGTCATTGACGATCCATTGTGCCTTACTTTGGGATGGCTCTGGTATCACAAAATCAGGTATCAGACCTCTACCCCTAGGATTTTTTTATCCTCCCCCCCAGATAAGAACAGGATTACTTCCCGTCCCAATTGTTTTAGATGGGAACATAACATCAGCCCCTACCCAACATGCTCACACTACCACTCAGTATATAAAAGACGCAAATATCCCTTCTTGTAGTACAAACTATAACACCAGTTTAACATATCCACCTCCTTGCACACTACCCCACTCTCTAATTTAGAAGAAAATGACTGACTAATACAAAATGAGACATCTGTAACTGCGAAGGTCGCTGTTAAATCTAATCAAATATGTAGAATAGTGAGTTGGAACACGGCAGGTGTAAAAGGAAAAATGGCTAATGATATTTGGATTAGCTACTTAAAAACATTCCATATAATAGCCTTACAAGAAACCTGGGATCATCAAAACAGTTTTTCCCTGGATGGTTATTCTCATTTCCATGTTCCAGCTAGGAAAAATGGGTCCGGAAGAGCCAGAGGGGGATTAATTAGCCTGTTCTCCCTAGAAATAAAAGGTTCGCTCACAAAATTAGACATGGGAGGTCATAATTGTTTGGCGGTAGAACTCCGGGCACTTGACTCCGGTAATATCTTATTTTTAAATTTTTATAACTCCCAAGACACAGATAATAACCTTGGCTTACTAGAGGAGTTATTATTATTATATAGCAGTAAGTCTAAATCCTTCGAAGTGATTCTAATGGGGGATCTGAGCATACATCCATGCGAAAATAAATGTGGGAGTGATTTGTATGAAGGACCACAGCTTTCAGCAAACCCTCACTTCCAACACACAAAACAAGGGGAGGATCTAGAAAATTTTCTAGCAAACCAGAACCTTTATGAATCAGGGTGTAGCGAGGTAGGACAAAGGATCCCCACTTTTAAAGGGAGGGATGGAGACACGGGCACAGTCATTGATTATATTTTTTTAACTTCCTTTATGTTAGGTTTGGTTTTTAGGTACTTTATAGAGGTCTCTACCTTCAGCGACCATAATCCCGTGATAGTCGAACTAGCAGCGGTGGGTGCATTGACTTTAAGATCTGACCCCAAAAGGTCAATAAGAGAGGTCACATCAACGGACCAAGGTAGGAAATTAAAATGGGGAAAAGTTGTCCCTGAGGCCTTTACAACAGAAATTTTAACGTACGCAGGGGCCGAGATAAATATATGTTTAGATGATTCAGGACTTGTACCAACCATAATACATGCTTTTGATGTTATTTGTGCACATATAAACCAAAAGTTGACAGTTAGGGATAAACGCAAACCTCATAGGGAGCACAGATGGTTTGACAAAAAGTGTTCTTCTGCTCATGCCGCACTCCTGAAATCCCTGAAGACAACTCCACGGGATAAGAGACTGGTAGCCCAAAATAGAGCTGAATACAAACAAGCTGTACTTAACAGAAAAAGGGAACTACGGGATGAGGCGTGGACTGATTTGCTGTCACCTGAAGTCTTGAAAAATAGCTCCAGATTTTGGGAAGTTATAAATCAGCCACTATTTGAAAACAATGTTAACACTGTGTTAGACTGTAACATCACTGATGAGGCCTGGATCGCCCACTTTGAGCAAATATATAGTGTCCCTCAGAGTGGAGATAATACCAGGAATTATGCCCCTAATTATGCTGTACAGCGCTTGAGGTTTGAGACTGAAGAAATTGAAAGGTCCATTGGGGAAATGACTAAAAATAAGGCCCTCGGCTCGGATGGGGTACCTGCGGACCTGTTCAGAGCCGCCCCCAAATTATGGGCTAAAGTCCTAACAAACGTTTTTAATTCTATAGGACAGGACAGTATCCCCTCTACATGGACCACATCAATTATCGTGCCAATTTTTAAGAAGGGGTCTAGACAGGACCCTACATGTTACAGGCCGATTTAATTGATCGACTCCTCTGTAAAAATCTTGGGTCGGGTCTTATTGCATAGATTAAATGATAGTCTAGCTGATAGAGGTGTCCTGTCAAAAACTCAGTATGGTTTTAAAGCTAAACATAGTACTATAGATCAATGTTTGAATTTACATCTTTTAATCAACAAGTATACTGTGGCAAGGGAGGGGTCCATGTACATGGGGTTCATGGACCTCTCCTCTGCATTTGACTATGTAAATAGATCCAAACTCTGGAATATTCTGCTCGAATTGGGGGTAGATGCACCGCTAGTGCACTTCATAGCAGAACTGCATACAGACCTCACGGCCAAAATTAGAGTAAACTCAGATGGCAGATGCACTAAGCAATTCAGGTCAGACAGGGGCGTCAGGCAGGGGTGCATTATGGCACCCTTGCTGTTTACACTTTATATAAACGCCTTAGAACAAACTCTAGGGGAGGTTCTCGCAGATAGTCCGCGTGTGGTGGAAATGGTTTTACCTGTTCTACTATACGCGGACGACGCGGTCCTTATATCACAAACCGGGGTAGGTCTACAAAAACTGTTAAATAGCTTTGGCTCCTTCATGCAGAACCTGGATTTAAAAGTAAATGCCAAGAAATCCCAGGTCCTCATTATAGGAAGAAGTAAACCAAAAAACAAAGCAAAAACCTTCTTTTGTAATGGCGAAATGGTTTCTAGGGTCCCTACATTTCCCTACCTGGGGGTGGTCTTTGATCAGAATGGCACCTGGCGGGCACAAAATCACAGCCGCTCGGTGGCATTCACAAGAACAGTCTCAGGGCTTATGGGGTTTAGTAAAAAATTGGGAGCTAAACCGATAAAGGCAATCTTAAAAGTATATGAACCTAAATGCCTGTCGGTTGCAATGTATGGGTGCGGAATTTGGGGTTATACTAGAGAAGAGAAACTCCAATTAGTGGAGAACTAGTTTCTACGAAGTATACTCTCAGTTCCCCAATCCACCCCTACTTTCTCAACCCACACAGAACTGGGACTTGGGTATATTTCTGAACGGATCAAAATCGCACCCTTGATTTACTGGCTAAAAATATGGGTGAATGATGAGATCCCTCTAAATCACTCAATAATCAAGGACTGTCAGACACTGGATAACGCACATAAAATCCCCTGGTTGGCATATATAAGAACTGGATTCCAGAGAATAGGGCGCATTGGCTTATTTACATCCCCAGAAACTATAACTAAAAAAGATATTAGCTTAACGAAGAAAGCCCTTTTGGATCTTTTCTCCTTAGAGCGGGAAGGGATAGAGATGGGAAAAATCAGGGTAAGAGAAAATTATGCACTGGTCACCTGCACAGGGCCGGAACCGTATCTGGTCACAGTAAATAAACCCTATCATCGGTTTCTTTTGACCAGATTCCGGCTCAACCTTATTCATTATACGCTGGGTGTATATCATAAATGGTGCTCCCCTGAACAAGCAGCCCCTTGCTCTTGCGACAATTTCTCACCTCAAAATACCCTACATTTCCTAATGTTCTGTGAACATTTTATTGAGTGTAGGAGGAAATATTTGTTGCCAATCCTCCGAGAGGCAGGATTTTTACAAGTTAGACCGGCATTAGTGTACCTAAAACAACTTGGTTCACCAAAAATAATGTTTCATGTTGCCTGTTTTTTAATTGCAGCAAATCGAATAAGGAGGAGAAATGTCACACTTCCACCACTCTTAAATATATGTGACAAATAGTTGTCTTGATATGTATACTTTACTTTATTTTATATGTCATGAAATGAGTTTTAAGTTAAACATTGCTCTATTTCTATGAAATTCTTAATCCTAATGAGTTTTATTGTAACTGTAACTGACTGTACATTTTTAATTCAATTTCGCCATAATTGTTTGTATATATGACTGTGCTATTTTGTCTTTATATGATATTAATTTATCGAGAATAAAGGAATTGACTGACTGACTGACTGACCTACCAGGCCTTTTCTATACTCGGATACGGTAAATACAGTAATTTACACATGCATATTCTCTCTCGTCTTTAATTCAATTATTGGACCTGACATACCCCCTATTCTACCCTTAGGTGTCCCTCTGCACTCACCTACACTTCTGTCCTGAGGAAGACCCCGTCAGTAAGGACTAGAACCAACCTACATGGTTTTTGGGGTCGAAACGTCGACACACCATTGATGCCAGTATCACCAACAGCTCATTTTTGCACTGTCACCCTCTATTGTACATGGCTATATAAATGAGTGTAATGAATCTGCTATGAATTACAGTATGAATATGTGGCATTGAATAACATGCCCAAAAATTTGACTGTGATACCTTTAGTATAGTGTTTGTCACTTACCTCACTACCTCACTTAAATCACTTTTCGCCCTTTCCCCCCACTCAGTTGGGCACACCAACGTTATGTTTTAATGTCTTTTGTAAATTGTTTTCTGATTAATGAGCATCAGGTGCTTGGTGTGATTAAATAACACTCTAGCATCTACCAATTTCTTTAGTTTTATTTATTTTGCTTAATAATAACTTAACACTGTTTTGATGTAATTAGTACTGTGACCACCACCTTCTACACGGATAGGACTCGGAGGCGTAGGGCAAGGCTTGCGGTGTGTTCGCAGATTCCTGGTTCTTGAGAGCTGTGGCTGCGTCTCCCAGCTGCCTTCTGGATAATGACTGGTCATATTACTGAGCTTTTCCTTGCACTGGGATGGTATTTCATGGTTATCGGGACTCATCTGTCAAACAACCACATTGTTTCAGGCTTTGCTCTTGGCAGCTAGAGTGAGTTCATACGCCCTCCATTTCACTGTCACCAAGATACTGTGTATCCTGCCTCTGCTCAGACTCTACAGTATCATGGTAAGAGGAAGGGAAGGTATTTATAAACAAATATAGCATTGGTGAATACTCAAAGTAACAACCCTGGGGGATTTCTATACCTTGTGCGGGCCACCTCCACTGTTCTATGGGGACAACCCAGATTCCCACCCAGACCTCAAAAGTACCTTCAAACTGAGTGCTCTGGAACTCTATTGTATCATGCTTTTCCATGGTACTAACAAAGGCATAGCTGGGGGTTGTGGGGGGTATATGGGGTGTTATACCTCCCTAATAAATACATTTTCTGATAAATGGGTACAGGTGCTTTCTGTTGGGAATGGTGAGCTGTCTATTGGATTTCACAAGGACTATTTTACATACACACAAACAAAAACACACACTCTCTACCTCTCTCTGTTTTGAAAGTCTTCAAACATATTAGTTATTTTAAAGTGTTCTCTCACTTAGTGCTCCTACCAATCAGAATTCCTCTCCCTTTTCGCTACCACTTAAGACCTTCTTATGCGCCCTGCTTGCCGTATATTGTGTCTTAACATTAAATCCCTGCGCGATGGTTAGAAAATCTGAATCTCACATTGACCAAGCTACGCCCCTGGGTACTAACTTCCAACTGTGTCGCAAATGTATGTGTACTCAATTTTATAAACCACTGTATAGGATTTACTCCTGCTGTTGTTTTTTGTGCAGTTAAATTAAACGTAAGTAGGAAAAAAGGGATCCTAATCGGACATTTAATTCTGTTTCTGCTTTACCACCATTACACAGGTGAAATTTTATAAACTATATCCTAAACTATCTGGATTCCTACATTGTTAAATTGTCCTTGCTGTTTATTAACTTAATAACACAGTGTTCAAAATACATTTCCAAAATATCCTGAGTCAAATAAATATCCACACTGTGGTCTAAGTTATGAAGCAAGTCACACAGTTACACCATGGCCGCTGGGGATCCGCCTACTTGGACAAGATTAATTTGTCATGATCTAATCTGCTGAGCAAACAAAAGCAATAAGGAAGCAAACAATGGCAGTTTTTTTTATTGAGCTGCATTTTTTACTGTGAGGAAGTCATCCTTCCAAAGTACAGTAACTGGCGCCCACAGAGGATTCTGAACAAAACAAGAAGCTGAGGTGATGAGGGCTACTCTACCCTGCACCAGCAGTGGCAGCAAGCATAATATAGAATTACAGCCCGATGCTGAGGGTTATACTGGTTGTTAAAGGTCCTGAAACCAGGGCCTGTAATGAGGGAGAGGGCCTTTAACAATCGGTATGGACCGAGGAAGAAGGTCGATAAGGCTATTAGAACATTTCACCTGCTGAGGGTAGAATCTTCTAAATTAAAAAGGGAGAAACATGAAGACAAACATTGAAATGTTGGAGCTCCGGGCTTATACTAGCCATTATAAGGCCCAAGCCACTTCATTGTCTTCAACAGAGCTCTCAATATTCCAATGTTCTAATATAGCCTTATAGCCCGCCGTAGCGGGCTATACCGGCTATTAGAACATTGGAATGTTGGTAGCTCCATTGCAGACAATGGAGTGCTCCCTGCTTCTACGGGCCGGTAAAGGCCCGCAGAGCAACATTCCAATGTTCTACAAAGGCTTCTTGAAGCTCGAGGGGATTTATATCCCCTCGAGCTTTGAGAACCCTAAGTTTAATTTGTTAGAACATTCTGCCCTCTAGTGGCAGAATGTTCTAATAGCCTTATAGCCCTTCGTAGCAAGGCTATACCGGCTATTAAAGTCCCGCTGTCTCGTTAAAGTCCCTCGCCTTCGGCTCGGGCCTTTAACGATTCAGCGGGCCTTTACTAGCCGGTATAGCCCGCTACGGCGGGCTATAAGGCTATATTAAAGTCCTGCTCCCGGGCCTTTAACAAGGGAGCGGGACTTTAATAGCCGGTATTGCCCAGCTACGAAGGGCTATACGAACTTTCTGCCACTAGAGGGCAGAATGTTCTAACAAAGAAAACAAAGCCTTCAGGGAGCGCGAGGCGATTGAAATCCCCTCCGGCTCCCTGAAGCCTTTGTTCACAGCCACAACTGTGAACAAAGAAACATTGGACTGTTGGGGCTCTGGGCTTCTACCAGCCATTATAAGCCCGGAGCTACTCCATTGTTTTCAATGGAGCTCCCAACATTCCAATGTACTAATATGTCATGTAGAGACCACAGAAAGTGAGGAATTAGGCTTTGTGCATAGATCAGAGGTTCTGTAGAAGAAAATTTATTTACCAAATTACAGATACCTTTTCCCCATATATTTGGAAGAATCAAGCCTCAGTCATCCACAGAATGTCCCTCCTCTATTACTTTGCTGACACACAGGGAGAAAGTTGATCAAAGGCCTCAAAAGGTAATCAGCAGCTATAATGAATTTAGCAACTTTCTTGTCCAGCTCTGTTACTGTCCGATTTCATCCCCCTTCTCCAGGACCGCTACAGTTATCAGCAGCGAAGGCCTGGGATTTTTCAGTATGGTGACAAAATTGTTCATATTACAGCACACTTTGATAAAGTCTTTGTTTAAAATAATATATATTTAAAAGGCAATTCTTAAGAGGAACTCTTGAAATGTGCAAATTATTCCGAACAAGCGTGCATGTCTTTGGTGCAGAAATACACATATTGTTTTAAACAAATAGAGGACTTTACACAAAATATAGTTTAAGCAGTGGCGGTTTTACCATTTGGGCGGTGGGGCGTTGCCCCACTAATAATTATCGGACAATTTATTCGAGCGGCGCGTTAATAAAAACGTTTATTAATTAACGGGCCGCTCGAATAAATTTACCAATAATTATTAAAACTGCGCTCCATAGCGCTGCGGCGTCATGTCTGCAAATCACATGATGTGACATGGCTGGCCCATTGACTGAGTCTGTGTCGCTGCAGGTGCGCACTGCGCATGTGGTGTTTACCCGGCTGCCTTTCTTCAGCTAAGAACCCAGTGACCTTTGAAAAGCAAGCACCGCTGAGGACGGGGTTTGCCTAAAGCCACAGACCCCAGTGGTCCCAAAATGAGCGGCGTTTTTTCCATGCTCACTCCAATCCTGATGCTGCTCTCTTTAGAGAGCAGCTCTCCTCTGAAGAGAGCAGCGTCAGGATTGGCTACTGTACTGCTGCAGCATGTAGTGCTGTCTAGACACTGTTTAATATGCGGTTGTCATTGTTGCAGTCTAGTCTCGTACCGCGGGGTGGGAGCATCCAACATGGGGCAATGGCAATGCCCAATCACTGTAATGGCTTAGTGTTAAGCCATTCAGTGATTGGACATTCAGCAGTTGCTGGGAAAATCGGGCCGGCCCACGGCCAGGCACCCTTCCTCTTACTCTCTACAGCACAAGAGCACATGCACTGCAGCCGACTCGTGGACATCGTTCGAGAAGATCATCAGACATGTGAGTGACTGTGTGGCTGGAATGGGGTCACAGTACCTGACCCAGTACTCTTGACTTTGAGTGTCTTAATCTTGGGTGTCACTGTGGGCAGTGTGAGCTGGGAGTCTCTGCACTTGACTTGGTTATAATCTTCTCCTGACCTGAGCTGATCCCCCCGCGAGAAAGCGATTCTGGCTGCATTACCATTACCAATACACCTCCTAGTACTCGAGTCCACCGTCATGCAGTTTTCCGTTATTTTTCAGAGTAGGCATAACTCGATCAAGTGGTTGCATTATTTGAACGAGGGATGTGCCTTTTAGCTGCAGTCAAAGGACAGACATCATGTGTTCTTAATGCCTGTGTGAGGAAACAATTTGTCCAAAGGCTTTGAATTTCGGTTGAATTGGTTGTGCGGTGGCGTGGCACTGCATTACACCACATGACTGGATCAATGACAGCACATCATGTAATATTTCCGCTGTTTAAATATGTTTGAGCATCACAGCTGTCTATAATCCTCATAATTATGCCCAGGACTTCTCTCTCAGTTAAAGTGTTCTCTCCGTCATGTTCTATGCGGTAGATGTCCAGACATCAAAAGGCTTGAGGTGAGACGCAGTCATACAACAGTCACATTTAAATGAATCACCCTTTATTTGCAAAATGCCGTGTGCAAAACTCTTGAATATGACAGCATGACTCTGGCTGGAGGTTCCTCTCTTACCCCACAATAATAATATAATAGATACATTTTATAAAGCGCTCAGCTACCCCATTGGGGTTTCCCCACGCTAACATGTCCGATCTATCCAAGCCCTGCCTCCACCTCAGAACAGCCAGGGCTTCAGCTGTCTTCGAAAAAACGTCAGTGAAGGCCAGTTTCTAAGAGTTTCTGGCTGGTTGTGCTATAACTTGGAGTCCTGAAATGCAAAATACCAACCTCCCATCCATGTGTGTTTGACTATGGGGACACCGCACAGGGTAAGTTCACTGGAACAGAAGGAGCGGGAAGGTTTGTAAGCAGTAATGAACGAATTCATGTAGACATTGTTGACCAACCTCTGATCTTGCTCTGTGTACATAGTACCAAGGCCTTAAAGTTAATTCTCTACTCCATTGTAAGGTAGTGGAGTTCCTGTAAAAGACAAGTTTCCGAGGCCCTTTTTGGAATCTATAGAGCATCCTAGTCGCCGAGTTCTGGACCACTTGCAACCTTTTGATGGAGGCTTTATCCGCGCCCAGATAAAGTATGTTGCCATAGTCCAGTGTTGACATAATGATGGCCTTAACCGCTGTCCTTTGAGCTGGGAAAAAAAAGCATTCAAACAAACTGTAACATATGGGCAGGCATGTACAGTGAGTGGCCTTTGCCCCCAAGCTTGCATTCACACTCCGACCTTCGAACGCTTGACACAGCGCTATGTGCTTTCAGCTGTCTGCTTCCACCCATAGTAGTTGCCCTCAGCAAGATCTGCTCAATCGAGCCGTCGATACAGCTCTTGTTGCAATCCATTTTGCTCAGTTGCATCCATATATTCTCATTGACAGGCGGCTTTTCTTTTAGTTTCGTAAGTTTATCTTGTGTTTTTTTAATGTCCCACCCCAGGATTTGGACTTGTACTGAGGGCCAGAGTGCTGTTGGTGCTATGTGGATGATTTTAAGGATGTTGTTTAAAATTAGTAGAACCGAGAGTGGTGTTTATAATGTTAATTTATTAACTTTATTAATTAATAACTGCACTTTCACAATTGCTTTATTAACCTTCCTACTTTTTCAAATTTGCTTGAAAATGCACCATTTGTCCACTCTTTTTTCAAAATTTTCTCGGGGGGAAATCCACCCGAACCCTCCTTAGGGGTTCAGGCTCGCTAGCTCGCTACGGTGCAATATAATTATCATTTTACGCCTCACCACTTTCAAATGTCACCAGCCGCCACTGAGTTTAAGACCGACACCTTACCTCTCCAGAATATGAAAAAATTAACAAATAATCGGTATTTTTCACCACGAAGGGTGCGTTATTCTAGTTAGGAGCATATTCACAAAAGTGGTCTAAATTGCCGAATTTACCATTTATCCAGAAAAAGTCACAGTGCTGTTTACCATTTGATTTATGGTTCTTGGCGCTGCTGAGAACAATAAAAGACTTTTGCCCAAAACACAACACCCATCAAGCCCTATGTGGCACAAACCGCTTCTCTCTTAGAGTAAATTACGTTCCTCCTCTGCCTCGAAGGCTGCCATTTACGATGTCATTAACTTTTAAACAACGTGAAGGAGTCTTTGCAATAAGGAAAGAATTCTCATTTTCAGACCAATCAGTCAAACGTGGCACGGAAACGTCACACCTCTAATAACCTTAACACCAACAGCCTCAGGAACCGAAAGCTGGCTGGGGTGCAAAGTGAATGAATGCCAGAGCTTCCTACCTGGAACAAAAGAATCAGTAAAAACACCTTTTTCCTCAACAATGCATGTTTGGTTTGGCGACCCTTTAGGCGATGTCTGTGATAGAGCAAAAGCAGTGCACATCCAATTTGCTCTATTATCACGGCCACTGACTTTTAGACACTAGATCGCAGAGTTATCGGGGAGAGTGATTTTCAAACTAAAATAACTTTTTTATAACTCATGTTATTGTTTTTGTTCCAGACATATCAATGATCACAGCGGTGAAGTGCATGAAGCTCAAATTTCTAACTTCATGATCTGATAGTCACCATAGGACTGGACCCCTGTTACATCGACACATGTAGAGCTCCCCTCTGACCCCTCCTCACTGCCCCCCTCAACCATGCGTCTGACCATCATAAGCTCTGATTTTGTCTTCTAGGGTGCGGGATTGCATACTTCTCGTATCTAACGGGATGGCCCTTGTCTGCATCAGCCCACCCATATTACTGTGCTTCTGTGGGCAGCCATTTGCCGTGTAAATTGGAACCTCCAAACTCATGCAGCGGTCCAAGCCTCTCTTCCAAGTTTCTAAAAAAAGGGGGTGAGTGGGGGCTTACACTCTTCCATTCTTTGGTTATGTCTCACTTAGCAATCACTAGCCCCGCCCAGTGCAGCTTGGCATCTATTGTAGTCCAGGTCAACAGACTCAAGTAGTAGGGCTAATCTGGGGTCCTTCAGTATTCTCCATCCCAACACCCGCCCCATGCGTGTGAGCAGTGGCGGCTGGCAGAGGTAACGCTGTGAGGCGGTGAGGCGGGGCGAGGGCAGGGCTGGGTAGGGGGTTAGTGGAGTCCGTCATACGACGAAAGATATTTATTTATTTATTTACGTTCACCTTTGCCGTCGTATGTCAGTCTCCACTACCCCCCCACCCAGCCAACACGGACACGTGCACGCGGTTGTCTCGCCCCGCCTGCTCACAAAACTCCCTACAGCTCTTACACACATGCTTCCTACATACAGCCCAGCGCCCGCCTGGTGCACAAGGGTCGGACTGGCACTTGTGCAACAGTAAAAACATTGAGGGGGCATTGGAACGTTGTCGTAGGGGGGGCTCGCCACAAACTTTAGGGAAATTCCATCCTCCTTTTCTAAGTGCATCACCCCGCCGATCTCTAAACCAACCCCTGAGTCACTGAGGTGGGGGGGGATTCCTTCCACATTCCTGGGAGCCTGGGGCGCCGCGTGCTGCAGGTTTCTCACTATTAATCACCACTTTCTTACTTAGGAGATATTCAGACATTTAATGTCTCCAAAAGAAATAATTAATCCCTTCTCTTGGTGTCTTGGTGGAGGGCGGGAAATGAACCCTTTAATCTGATTCGGGTGCTGGGGAGGGAAATATTTTCCCAGTGATACAAATACAGCAAACAAGCATTGACAAAGCCAATCGTTCTTACTTGCCAGTGCTGTACAGACAAAGCGTTGGCTTTGCCACTGCTGGGGACGATCGCGGTATTTTGAACGCTCCAGTAACTTTACTGAGGACAGAATTATGCATCACGAGCAGAGAAACCAATGAAACATCACACCGTGAGTTGTTACATTAACATATTCTATAAGTACAAAGCCATATACAAGCCGATTAAACTGTAACTAGGGACGTTTTTGTGTGTGTGGCTCTGGGTGGGTGTGTGTGTGTGTGGCTCTGGGTGTGTGTGGCTGTGTGTGGCTCTGGGTGTGTGTGTGTGTGTGTGGCTCAGGTTGTGTGGGTGTGTGTGTGGCTCTGGGTGTGTGGGTGTGTGTGGCTCTGGGTGTGTGTGTGTGTGTGGCTCTGGGTGTGTGGGTGTGTGTGTGGCTCTGGGTGTGTGGGTGTGTGTGTGGCTCTGTGTGTGTGTGTGTGTGTGTGTGTGTGTGTGTGTGTGTGTGTGTGTGTGTGTGTGTGTGTGTGTGTGTGTGTGTGTGTGTGTGTGTGTGTGTGTGGCTCTGGGTGTGTGTGTGTGGCTCTGGATGTGTGGGTGTGTGGGGCTCTGGGTGTGTGGGTGTGTGTGGCTCTGGGTGTGTGTGTGTGTGTGTGTGTGTGTGTGTGACTGAGTGTTTATGTGTGTGTGTGTGGCTCTGGGTGTGTGTGTGTGTGTGGCTCTGGGTGTGTGTGTGTGTGTGTGTGGCTCTGTGTGTGTGTGTGTGGCTGGCTCTGTGTGTGTGTGTGTGTGTGGCTGGCTCTGGGTGTGTGTGTGTGGTAGTAATTGCTGTCTGCTGAGCTCATACGTAGGGTACAATAGGTATTCGACACGGTCTGCCACCGCACCCTAGTACAGCGCCTCAGCAACATCGGAATCCAGGACAAGGCGCTGGAATGGATCATCTCCTTCCTCGACGGAAGAACACAGAGAGTCCGCCTACCACCGTACAAGTCAGAGGCCTCCGAAGTCATCTGCTGCGTCCCCCAAGGATCATCTCTGAGCCCCACCCTCTTCAACGTCTACATGAGCCCCCTCGCGGCCATCGTACGCAAACACAACCTCAGCATAATCTCCTACGCCGACGACACCCAGCTGATCCTCTCCCTGACCAACGACCCCGCCGCCGCCAGAGCCAACCTGCACGAAGGGATGAAAGAGGTAGCCGAGTGGATGACGACCAGCCGCCTGAAACTGAACTCGGACAAGACGGAGGTCCTCATCCTGGGCTCCTCTCCCTCCGCCTGGGACGACTCCTGGTGGCCTCCCGCCCTGGGCACCGCACCCAAACCGACAGACCATGCACGCAACCTGGGCTTCATCCTGGACCCCTCCCTCTCCATGACCAGGCAAGTCAACAACGTCTCCTCGGCGTGCTTCAACATCCTACGCATGCTACGGAAGATCTTCTGGTGGATCCCCACCGAGACCAGGAAGACCGTCACCCAGGCCCTCGTCACCAGCCGACTGGACTACGGCAACGCCCTCTACGCCGGTACCACCGCCAAGCTCCAGAAGAGACTCCAGCAGATCCAGAACGCCTCAGCCAGACTCATCCTCGACATCCCACGAACCAGCCACATCTCCGGACATCTGAGAGACCTTCACTGGCTCCCCGTCAACAAAAGAATCACCTTCCGCCTCCTCACCCACGCACACAAAGCCCTACACGACCAAGGCCCGAGCTACCTCAACAGCCGAGTCAACTTCTACGCTCCCAAACGCCACCTCCGATCAGCCAACCACGCCCTCGCCCGCGTCCCCCGCATCCGAAGAGCGACTACAGGAGGAAGGTCCTTCTCCTACCTGGCCGCCAAGACCTGGAACTCCCTCCCTCCCGACCTGCGCCTGACCCAAGACCACCTCTCCTTCAGGAAGAAGCTGAAGACCTGGCTGTTCGAGCAGTAGCGGCACCCCCCCCCCCCAGCGCCTTGAGACCCTACGGGTATGTAGCGCGCTTTATAAGTGTCACTGATTGGTCTCACATTTTGCGAGAGATAAAGCTAATGGCAATGTAAATAACAATACCATTTATTTATCTGTTTTCAAAACCAACACATAAATACAAATTTTGTCATTTACAATGCCGATAGCTCAAACTTTTCCGAAGGCGAAACCATTGCATTGTAAATGCTTGTGGTAAATTTGTAACAATGTTGCCATCCCAGTGGGGGGGCACCAAATGTGCAAACTATGTATCCAATGCATAGAAAGCTTACTCATTTTTGATCATAAAATTATATAATGCATTTGTTATAATAATAAAGGTGTGCTATTTTATGATTAATTCAAATATATGGTCAATCCACCACAGATTTGCATTTCTGAATGAAAAAGAGCCAGGATGTGGGAGGACTGTTCTGTTTTATTACTCGATTCTTTTGTTTCTGATGTCATAGAGGCATCCATGCTTCACCTGTACTCTCTGGTGTATACATGCTTCCATCTCTTTCCATGATAAAAACATAAGGTTCGAAGGGTTAGATAAATGCAGATCATAGGCAAATATTTTTCTCATGATGACAACCTTGACCTAATTCCTGCTCATATCAAATGTCTGAGACACACTGATGCATTGATGAAAGCAAGGCATCTTGAGCTCAGGGACAGTAACATCGGGTCCCTGTTGTGGGGATGAAGAGATTCTGCTATGGAGGCAGATGCAGTACCACGTTCTGTTATTTATCGGGGCATCCCATATCATTTAAAGACAAAGAATAAAATAATGAGATGTTGGGGGTCATTCGTAGGTCCACCCCTCTACCTAAAGACCCAGGCCTGCCTGGCAGTCATCTCTGTGCAGCACTGTAGGTTTGCTGAGCAGGTGCCATGTTTAAAGTATGCACTCAGGATAACTTGTTTAAAAAAAAGTCTCTGAACGTGGGAGTTTGTTTTTACTAAACAAAAATCACGAAATGGGCCAGATGAATATCATATCATCAGATTCATTCAAATTGTACTGTACAATGAACACAGAGATGCTCTTGTAATGACTTTTGGATTTATTTTCTGGCTTTTTCCTTTGCCGTTAGAGCTCCTTTAGCCAACACGTGTTTTGTCGTTTTGGGAAAGTATCCCTACGACTTCATCAAAGCTATTATGTCCGAAATATATCTAATAATATTCTGGTGCCTTGATAAGATATTATTTAGGATCTTAAAATTCTTGATAGTGACTTCTGGTAAGTTTAATATCCTTATCTCATTGTCTAGTTTTGCGATCTCCGCTTGTGGCCTGGAGACCTTCCTATCCGCATTCTCTGCTAGAACATCCATTCTTTTCATGGAACTTGACATAAGTTCTTTTTCCCATAGAGTCAAAAGGTAGTCATCAAGATCACCATAGGTATGGATGATCGGAGATCTTAAACTCCTCGTAATCCTCTGGGGTTTGAAACTTTGATTTAAGGTAGCAAAAAGAAAAAGCAAGAAAAAAATCCAAAAGTCAAGACAAGAACATCTCTGTGTTCATTGTATTGTACAATTTGAATGAATTTGATTATATGAATTGCGTGTGCCTCATGAGTTTAACCATTGGTGTTCAGTCCTAGGATGGATAATCAGGGGAGTAGGGTGTATCTTCCCATCATTTGAGAGCAGCGCAAACCTTGATCTGGTCAATTTAATACTATATGTGATAGCTATATGAGTGCCTCAGACCTCATAAACACCCAAGTGTTAGAATTAGTTATAATCGTAAACCTACAGCTGCAAAAAACAGTTTGTAGTAGAAATGTTTACTTATAGCAAAGTTATAGGTCTATTTCCAAATATCTAGCTGGGCCCATTGGATAGTGAAGACTCCTCGTTTTGGTCAATTCAGTAGTGCGAAGTAGCTCATGCCCATGTTAAATCAGCAAGTCGGTCCACTGACTTGTATCCAGCTGCATGAAGGACAGAGCAGCCACTTTGAACCCCAGTAACTCTAAACCTTAATTTTTCACCTGAGCAAGATGTAACCATATTGCAGATTTACTACGTAAGACACGTATAACTTTGCTTCATATGATACCACACTCGTTCACATTGGAATGAGTCCAGCAGGCATACCGTTTCTGCAGAACATACCTTTTCTACTGTTGACAACAATACGAGGAAAATACTCCTGTTTTCGATTAGCCTTGAAAAAGCCTCAAGGCAAAGAATACAGAAGTAAACCCGTTAACCCAGGTGAGACCGGGTACAGTTTATATCAAAACTCAACTGGAAAACATTTAGAGGAGGCAATTTTTGTTTTAAAAATGATAGCAGAAGTCGTAAGGGAAGGGGAAGAACAAAGGGAGACCACAGCAGGAATGGTGCAAGGAACAGGATTATTTTATATATATTATATAAGCAATTATATCAGCACAACATTATAATTAAATAAAACAGTGACCATACCATACAAGTGTGAAAAATAAATAAAACGTGGTCAAATACAAAAATTGTACAGGGTTAATCTAGGTCAATTGGGTAAATTATTTTGACCACAATAGGCGCCAGCGTTCTGAGCTGAGTAGTTGAAGGCGGTCAAGGCAGAAGAAACCTTAATTGAAGCAAGGTCCGGCGTAGGACTGCACGGGGTGGTATGGTCACTGTTATATTTAATTATACTGTAGTGCTGATATAACTACTTATATAATATATTAGCTGCCCGCCCCAGCGTTGCCTGGGGCAGAAAGGGGCTGGGGGCAGTACACCCGCTCCCGCCCCGACCCCCTCCCGTCCAGACTCCCTCCCGCCCCGACTCCCTCCCGCCCCCACTCCTCCCGCCTGTCCTTCTGTGCACACCCGCCCCCCTCCCGCCGGCCGCCGCCCGCCGCCTGCCTCCCGCCTCCCGCCTCCTACCTCGATTTCAATGAGCATTTACTTTACCTGAGCTGCCGCATCTTCCCGCGATCTTCACTTCACCGCCGCTCCACTTCGCCATGACGCGCCCGCGCTCCTCACTTCACCGCAGCTCCATGTCTCTCCTCCTCGTCATCACGCACGTCCTTATCACGCACGTCGCGGCCAGCGCTACGTCGCGGCCAGAGCAGTGTCGCGGCCGGCGCTACTTCCAGGGCACTACTTTTTTTTAAAAGTTATATTTTTAAATGTACGTTTATTTTTTATTTTTTATAGCCTATGTCCATCTGCACACCCTGACAATTTCTACAATGTATCGGGTGTGTGGATTTGCGCTGTGGTTCCCGAGTTTACCTGGCTCAAAGGTGCGTGTTCTCTTTTTATAATAGTAGTATAGATATTAAAAAATCCTGTTCTTTGCACCATTCCTGCTGTGGTCTCCCTTTGTTCTTCCCCTTCGCTTGCGACTTCTCTAATCATTTTTTTTTAATTGCCTTCTCTAAATGTTTTCCCGTTGAGACATTGTGTTTTGGTTGAAAAAGCCTCAGGCCTGAGCACCAAATAGGGGGAGAAAGACGTGTTAGCTGGCTCGGTTTCCTCAGTTTCTCAAAATACTATACGTCCAAAAATATAAATAAAAAAATTATTTAAAAATAAAACATTCCTATACTTGCAATAGAGATCCAGCTCATATTCACTTTATTAAAACTAAATCTGAGCTTTATCTCATTAAAAATTATTTGCAACATTGTAAACTGTGTACCCTATGTACTTCAAACAGCCGTGTATACTGACTACACATACTAGCAGCAGCAATTGTACCACTCCATTCATATTTGGTCCTGAAGAAAACCACTGATACAGATTTCTGATCATAAGGCTGAAACATGTCGACCTTTTCTTAAATAGTAGTTGTAAATCCATACTACTTTTTTGCACTGCTTTTTAATCCTGCCAGTGAAAGCACGCTAATAAAATCAGATTTGTGCAGCGACCTAGGCAGTTTTAATATTCACCACTTTCTCCTTCCCATCACTCCTTTTGCGCTGCACCCTCGCTAGACCATAAGCTTCACATATGGGATTTTAGCATCCTATTTCCATAGTTATACATCAATGAAAACATCTCTGAGCTCCTTCCTCACAGTGAGGAAGTTGTAGCTCCCAGTATGACTAGGTTTTTCTACTGGTAAGGAGGAAATCATATGATGAAGCATGTCACCTTCGGGTGAGTGAGGGTTCTAGTCCTTAACGGATAAATTCCCGTACCTTTTTCCTTTAGGCTTCACTTAAAGATTTTTTGAGAGAGTTCGGACATAGATCACATTTCTTTGCCTAGTAAAGGTTTTTTGAGTGTGTTTCCTAGACCCCAGGTGATTGTGTGTTGCTAATTATGTTAAGGGGAAGTTTCTCCTCGAAAGTCTATAAATTAGGTTCCCTGGGACCCTAACTACACCTACTTTGTTGTTACAGTGTATACTGACGGCGCGATTTAAGGCTCTGCTGGTGTAATACACAGCACTTTGATTGACATTAAATAGAGTGGACAACCACGAGACAGGGTGGGAGCCCCATTGACGTAGGGCCATGCTCTTGCTCCGCCGAACACTAAATACGATTCTTAGTGTGTTAAAGAAATGTCCTTATAGGGCTCTTTACAGAACAAACTGAAGGATTTTTTTTCAATAATATTTATTTTTCCCCAGAGATTGGGCCTTGATTTTAGGGGCAACCACCATTTCACCACACAATTGCTTGCAGGTCTCCTGACAAAGTAATTTAACTGATTGGTGGCAGCCCAGAACAGAGTCCTAAAATTAGGAGATGTGGTCTAGTGGCTAAGTGGCATCTTTTGAATTTGATGACTTGGGTTCAAATGCAAGCCTTGGCACATTACTGATAATTTGGTCATTCTGGGCTAACCACTTTGTGGTAACATCTAGGATTGTATGATGTAACTGTGATGCAGTGGAACTGTATCACAGCTAAGATTCCAAGAATAACCAGTATTGATTTGTATTGCTGAAGGTTGCTGCATGTAAATCTACCTACAAATAAATCTACTTTAAAAGACCTATTTGGACCTGTCTGGATTACTACAAATTATGGCGTCGAGGTAGACCTGTGCAGAGGGCAGGAGAGGCTCAACCTTCACCTCTGAAACGCCGCTGATTTAAAATTAGCGCTACTGGTTGATTTCATGAGCAATGTCATTAACATTACTGGAAGCAATTGCACTCGATAGTCACAATCAAGTTCAGCAACTTTAATCTTTTTCCTGACGTCTTTAGAAGGACAGTTCCACTGCATCACAGCTATGATTCCAAGAAATAACAGTATTGAATTGTATTGCTGAAAGTTGCAGCATGTAAATCTACTTTCAAATACATCTACTTTAAAAGACCTATTTGGAGCTGTCTGGATTACTACACACTTCATCTCTGTGTGCCCCCCCCCCCAAAAAGCGTGGAATGTAATTTTGTAATTCAAAGATGTAAAGCCCTGCTGGATGTACGCAATCGGGTGTCCAACGATGCACAACACTCCGCTACACCCCAGCTGGGTTTGCTCTCTAATGAATGAATGAATGAATGAATGGAATCTTATAAAGCGCAACTTAGCCCAAGGGCGTCAAGGCGCATATATACATGCTTAGACACACACACACACACACACTTTTAGCTGGTTAGTAGTTTTAGAAGGAGAGTGCATGTTTCAGGCCTCAGGAGGTCCTTGCATTGCCAGTTAACTATGACCAGGATTATATTGTAAAATATCTAACCTAACAGTGAGCAACAATGGGGGCATGTCCTGAGAATCTCTACAGTGATTTGAAGTGTGAATCTTAATCCAGATATTTTTGATCAGAAAGGTTAAGAATCATGACTGTTCCAAAGATAGCCTATCCCTGTGAAACCAAAGGGTCCACATTATTTTGCCATATATGAGCTACCTGGCTCTTCACAGTCAATATGGGTCAGGGCATCGCACACAGGGCCTGGTCTCCAGGGGGCCTGGTTTCTTCGAGTGTGTTCCTCACAGATATCAGAGGAGGCGTCCTCAGAAGGCTCCTATTCCAGTCCACATGGAAACAGTGGTGGGGCACCAGGAGGAATGTATCTTGTGGCTGTGCTTCTTCATACGTCACCTGGCAATAACACGGCTTCAGTCAACTGAGACCAGTAAGTAGGAATGCGTATGGTGGCCAGACGTTTGGGTAGACATTCAAGGCATACTGCTGGTTTGAGTTTGAGTTTGAGTTTAAATCATTTCTAAAGCGCGCGTACATCTGACGGTTTCATGGCGCTGTAGTTCACTGAACCTCAATTAGCGGAGGAGACCGGGGGGCATAAAGACGAATTATTGAGGAAAAGCCTGTAGAAAAAGAAAGGTTTTTAATGCCTTTCGGAAAAGAGGGTATTGGGTGGAGGATCTGAGGTGGAGCAGGAGAGAGTTCCAGAAAGTGGGGACGAGTGTGGAGAATTTAGAGCCTCCCCATTTTTTTCGCCGAAACCAGGGAACAGTCAGCAGGTGTTGAGAAGAAGATCGCAGTTCCCTTGCGGGGGCATAGACTTTAATCTCGGATGAGATAAAGGCAGGGGCGGATCCTGACTGAGCCTGAAAAGTGATGCAACCCATTTTGAACTGGCAGCGTTCGCGAATAGGGAGCCAGTGCAAGGATTTTAGAAGCGGGGTGACGTGATGGGATTTGGCCAAGTTGTAGACTAGACGAGCGGCCTGGTTCTGCACCAGCTGTAGCCGTCGAACATTATATGTAGGCATACCGCAGTATAGAACGTTGCCGTAGTCTAATCGAGAAATGACCATAGCCAGTATAATGAGTTTTAGGGCAGAGAAAGAGAAGAAGCGGGAGACCTTGCGGATTGTGCGGAGTGGAAGGAAGAGGACACCACTGAGCTCACCTGGGAGTGCAGAGTGAGTTGATCATTAATCTTAAAACCAAGCGTTTTGACGGAAGGAGAGGGGGATGGCAGGGGACCAAGGGGGGGGGCCAAAAGAGGGGAGACCAGGGACTGGCACAACCACCTGTCAAAACCAGTTCAGTTTTGTCTGGGTTTAATTTCAGGTGGTTGTGGTTCATCCAGTCCCGTATGAAGATCATAGTGGTTTGAAAGTTAGACATAGAGTCAGGGGATGAAGATAGGGAAAATATGAGCTGGAGGTCATCCGCATAGTTATATACGGAGACCTCCATTTGTTGAAGGGCAAAGATGAGGGGGGCTATGTACAGATTAAAGAGTAGTGGGGAAAGGGAGGAACCCTGGGGGACCCCGCATGGAACCTTACATGGTTCAGCCGAGAAGTCGCCCAAACGCACCGCTTGGGTGCGGTCCCTTAGGAAGGAGGACAACCAGACCAGGGCCGCACCACCAACCCCGGCCACCCCGACACGGGAGAGTAAGATGGAGTGGTCCACCGTGTCGAAGGCGGCGGAGAGGTCGAGGAGGACCAGGGCCTGGGGAAGGTTAGTGTCCATGCCTTCTCTAAGGTTGTCAAGGACGGATAACGCCACAGACTCGGTGGAGTGAGTTGGGGCCCACCTTTGCATCAGGTCTTCTCAACCCCACCCATGTCAATATGTACGTATGTATGAGTGTTCTCTTCCTTGTCCATTGGTGCTCCGGTAGCACCATAATGTGAAAATGAATTATCTTTGTAATAGCATACACTCACTCTGGGCTTTACAGAAGGGCAGAATTCGGAAATGTGAATATAGAGTCAGCATCTATGTTATCCAATCTTTACATACAAGCCTCACTGGTGCATTTATTGGTTCTAATAGCATAGATGGGTGGATACAACTAAGTATAATTGTAGTACCCTTAGTGTATCTGAAGTGATGTCAGTCACCCTTCCTTTAAATACATGTCTATATAATTCATTTTGTGAGTTAACTTGCAGATGGAGAAATACAATAAAATTCTGTAGATTTTCCAGTTAGGGCATAGATGGCTACAAAGGTACCTGTGGCCTACAAAGTGCATCGTCAGTGACCCATGCAATTGGTTGTATACAATATGTTTGCTGCTGTTATTCTAATTCAATAAACTATGCCAGTGGCCTTTGTTGCTGTTGGCTTAGCTTTCCCCAGCCAGCTTTTACTTGTTGTGTTTGATGTTCTAGGTAAAACAGCATTGCACAACAGCCACATGGACATCCCACATGCCATTTCTAAAAATATGAATGGCCTGGGTAATTATTTTCAGTCTTTTCACACACGCCATATATCATACCTGATTCGGTCGCCATCTTTTTTCTTCAGTTCTTCATCCCTCTGCAGTACATGCATGAGCTTCTCATACTCCTCCTCGGTCAGAAAGCTTAGGTCCAGCATCGTCTCTTTGTTGCTCATTAGCCCAAATCGTGATGTCTTCAGGCCTTGTTGGAGAAGGGCATTGTCGCCTGTTGCTGTCGCGCTCCTAATACATCTGCGCCAGTTCTACAACATGCCATCTGGGATCAGCACCAATTTTAAGGCCACATTATTGGTCCAAGAGCTACTCGACGTCAATTGATTTCTCCTTCACATGATCATCTGAGCAAATGTTCCTTTATGCCGTAGAAGGCTTGCCAGATAGACTTTTTTCTCTGTTTCAGCCATGCAGCACTATTGCTTTCTTCTCAAAGGGTGGAACACCCACACTCCCGATGCAATGGGTCACCTTGCGATCAATTATCTGTACCTGCAGACCTCCACGACACCCAAGGGAACTTCGGGCATGTCCTTCCCTTCCATCAATGAAGAAAGTTTAGGAGTTTTCAGCCACGGCTGCAAGAAGGAGAAAAAAACCATAATTAAGAGATCTTAGAGAATAAACATGGCATATGGTGACTGTATGTGTACACTTGGGCGGGTGTTTACTCTAGAGCAGAACTTGCAAAGCGAGCTGTCCTGCTTATTCCCATGTCTCTGGCACCTTCAATGCCTTTATGCAAATGTGATATCTGAGTATTTCAGGCTGCTTTATCAGAGAAAGCAAACATTTGGCGACAGGGCACCTAGAAACATCTGACTGGCAAGCCACAGTTTCACGGAGGGTGTTTGTGGTGTTACACTCCCCTAATAAATGTATTTTCAGATAAATAGTTGGGTACAGGTGCTTTCAGTCGGGTATGCTGAGTTGTAACTCGGATTTAACCAGGAATGTTTGCATACACACAGAAACAAACGCACACTCTCCCTTTTTTTTTTTAAGTCCTCAACATTTTTGGCTATTTTACAAAATATTATGTTTTCTCCACAGAGCCAGAGCAGGCGTAAGATCCTCTTCTCACATTGCAGCCAGGACCTGGAACGAGCGACCGGCAGGCATCAGAACACCTTCAGGAAGACCCTCAAGACCTGGCTCTTCGGCTAAACAGATCTGCGCCCACCCCCCCATCCCCTCAGCGCCTTGACACCGTCACGGGTGAGTAGCGTGCTTACAATTCCCTGATTCATTAATTGATTGATTGGTAATGTATTTTAATGTTATGAGATATCATGATTGTTGGGAATTCTGAATCTCCCCTCCATCACCCTCCAAATTAACTGGCCAATCTACGCCCCAGCTGACTGGGTTACTCGAGCTCTACTAACGTCACAACAGTGCCACCTTGCTAAATGCCAAAGCTTTGAGAGTGTTCAGGTAAAATAATGTCATTGCACAACAACACAATTTCAGGTAAGATACTAGACACATTGAACCACACAAGTTGTCTAGGGCTGCAGTCTATTCTGTGTGGCTGTAGTTGGTGCCATGACGCACATTTCTTTGTTAAAACCTACTGATGGGCGGGGCTGATGGAAGGCTACTGGTGGGCGGGGCTCCGACACGCCACTTCCTTATCCGCATCTCTTCCCAGCAAGTCGTTATTTTGATAGGGTGATGACGTGCTCGCGCGGGCGTTGGCGCGTGGTTAGCCGCTTGACAGATGGCGGAAGAGAACTGATTTCACAGCGGTTGGACTGCACCTGTCAGCCCTTCCCTTTAATGGGCGCGCTCACCGGATCTGTGAAAGTTCAGATCTGTGGGACACAACAGCGCATACCTAATGCATACACCCTTAGGCTGTCCATTGCATATAATAATACGTCGGCATTTTTTAAAAGCCGCTAATTAGTACGTTGATGTTACTTTAACATATGTAGCAAGTCACTTCGGTTTGGTGCAAAGGTTAGAAGGTTAGACGCATGCTTTCTCAACATAAATACATCAATAAAAAAACTACCTGCAAAGAGTAGACATTTTTTCAATACAAAACAGGAAACGTCACACATGTAAAACGAAGTTCAATTAGGGTTGGGTCTATGCCAAATTCCAAGATATTGCTTTAAACTAGGTTACATTCAGTGAATCTAAACCAAACTCATTTACATAGTCTGCGCTTATCCTGAAAATCTGCCATGGATCTGGCCCTCCTGGGACTATGTTGGACATATCCCCTTTAAAATCATGGCAGTTTAAAACTGAATGTTTTCCCACACTTTTATGAAGTCGACAGACATATCACACTTTGAAGCTTGTCAGCGTTACAAAGCATTGCATCAAGCATTCTATGCAGAACAATTTTCCCACAAAAGCTTTTTTGCAAGCAAATTTTTCCACTAAATGTGAGACTTTGTGGGAGTTGTTTCCCATGAACTTACTTTCTGTAAAAAAATATCTTTACAGTCTTCTTCAACCTCAGACAACTAGCAAAGCTTTAATAAAACGTAATTTATTTATTTGCAAAGTTTTATATAGCGCTGGCTAGACCCGAAGGTATCAGAGCGCTTTACATGAAGATCAGCGAGTTACAGGTTACATAGTTATATCAGTTGGATCAGCAGTTACCTGTTACAAAGTTACAACAGTTTGAATCAAAGAAACAGAGGGAGGAGGTGGGGGAGGGAAAGAGACACAAACGGGGAGATGAGGAAGACCATGCCAGATGACCGGCTGGGTAGGTGACGGCCAAGGGGCCAGACTCCTCTATAGCTGCATAGGACAGCTCCACCCGGCATCGGCCAAGGTTGCACAGACTCCCCTGTAGGTATCTACATCAGTTGAATCAGTGAGTTACAGGATACATAGATACATCAGTTAGAATCCAAGCAATCGCAGAGGAGGGAGGAGGGGGAGGGAAGGGGACCGAACGGGGAGACGAGTAAAACAATGTCAGATGTCAGGCTGGGTAGGTGACGGCCAAGACTCCTCTATAGCGCCATAGGACAGCTTGCAGCTTTGTATATCTGTGACGTGGAAACTTTCATATATTTTTTCTTTTTTAAGCTTGTGTTATTCTAACCACATTGGCAGGACTAAAACACATATGTACATTTATCCTCTTTATGCGTACATATCATTGCGCAGTGGCTGTAGACATCCACAAATATTACCTCCCCATAAACCTATTCCAAGGTTTCACAGGAAAAAGCATTGGCTCTCATTTACCCCTCAATGATTTGTACCGGTTGTGCCTTTTACCAATGTAAGACTGCATTGGTAACAAAGAGTTGTAAACAAGTGACGGGGACTGATTAACCCTCTGAAGCTAAACAGTTCCATCAACAGGGCAAACAGTCTACAGTTTGGGACCAGCCCTAGATCAACTTTTTTTTCTTCTTTTAATACATCGGATGTAAAATGGATCTACATCTAAAAAAGAAGAGAGGGGTCCAACACTCCAAAGGGACAGGACACCACAAAGACGATGAAGTCTAGAAATAACCCCCTTTGGGGTATTATATTAGCATACCAACCATGTATTCACCACACACATACCACTCAAACATCTACGGGTCCATTAATCAGGTGCCAGTAAGTCAATTCTCAGTACAGTATGTCGTAAAAAATATTTAAACGTTATAATTTTATGAAGTTGGTTCAAGAAATAAAATATATATAAAAAGCACCAATTCACTTTAGAATTGATGCTTCATATTTCACATAAAAACACATAAAGTTAAAAGAATGATAATACAATGTAATTAGCAATAGACTCCAAGACTCCAAGTTCAAAGGAACAAAGCCCCAATGATGTACAATAGTGGGTTCAACGCTACATTCTATTGCATAATACAAAAGACCATAAAAAGGCCAAGAACAAGCGACGCGTTTCGGAGGGTTTGCACAGGTCCAACCTCCTTCTTCAGGCTTCTCAAAACTTGGTTATGCTGGCTGTATCAGAGTACCGCTCAATCCATATATCATCAAAGAGAAATCGATAAAATAGGAATTTCTCCTTCCAGATTTCGATAAAAACAGGCTGGTTGATCACAGCCAACGTACATCAATATAATAAAGTTCTCAATTCAGTTTCTATACGTCCATCGGTGTTGATGAACGATGCGTACGGGTGAGGTACAATCTCAATAATTAAAAACCTCCTATGAGTACAAGATATAGATCCTTCATAATACAAGCGAAATACACAAATTTATATCTTCCTTATTGTTCTAACTGTGCTGTAGAAAGAGATACTCGTGTGCCCGGGATTACAAAATCTCCTGCTACCACACCAGCAATGTCCGGACGGACGTTGCTGGCATGGTATGTGTGCGGTGAATACATGGTTGGTATGCTGATATAATACCCCAAAGGGAGTTATTTCTAGACTTAATCGTAAAATGGATCTACGCCATGATACAGGGACTATTTGAGTTTCAAATGCACTACTATAGAGTGTGAGACGGTAGGAACCCATTAATCAACATTAGATTTAAAGAGGGCGGCAGGGAGGCCATTGGGGCGGCAGGCCTGGTGCTCCATCTGATCTTGAAGTTTGTAGAATATGTGAACCACGGCTACAAGATAATTCAGCATCTACGGAGAAGCCCAATCTCCTGGTGATGTTGCTAATCCAGCTTTTAGCAGAGATTGAATTACCTGGTTCCCTTAATGCTTGAAATTAAGGTTATTTATAAAATGCCAGAATGCCTTAGAGCAACCCTGGCAGCACATTTGAATTTTCAACCAGTGAACTTCAGAGTGTGCTCTCTTAGCCTCCCAAACTCACTGATTATATCTTTTCCTCAGAGACTTTGTTACCTGAAAAATACTTGCATTCAATAGTGACTTCTTCATGTGCCCTAAGAACCTGTTTAGCTCTTTTTTCTACTGTTCCAATTTTTGAGTGAACCATATTTTATTGGTAAGAGCTCTCTCTAAGCATAGGTCAATTTCAGACTAGGTTGGGGTCTAGTGTTAACATGAACTTTGTAAGATCAGGCCATACAATGTCACAAGTTGTTTGCGAAGGTCACTCTTCTAGAAGATGTGTAATTTCAAATGAATCAACAATATCAAAGAACCCTGCTGAGAGAAAAGTATAGTCCAACACCGCATTACGATTATGTGCCAAGAAATGTGTCTGTTTCAGCGGCCTGTTGGCAGGGAACCTTTCATTCAGAGAAGGTAAATTGAATGAAGGTAATGTCTTGACCCCTGGGTTCATGCCTTTGATGTGCAACTATTGTCCTGGGAATTCCCCAGAAATTGTCAATGCATGTAAGAAATGGATGATCCATCAAATTTTATTTCAAGTTAAGGTTAAAATCACCTGTTAGGACAGGTCAGTCATCTCTCTCCCTGTTGAGTAGTGAGTGAAGTGTGGTTTCAAGGCGCGGTATAGTACGTGCTTAAATAGTACTGCCAGACTGGAAAGAAATATGTATTGGTAGGAGTCTGGAGGGGAAACATCCTTTACAATGTAACTTTTACCACGCAGTGCCTTTACCACGCAACTTTTACAACTGCAAACCATTACAACGCATTGCGCTGGGGGGCGCTCAAGGATAGGGAATAAGTTTAATTTACTATCCAACACCTTCCCTAGTGTCCACGGGGACTGGAGTTGGAATAGTAAATTAAACTATTCACTATCCAGCACCCCAAAGCGCTATGCGTTGTAAAGGTTTTCGTTGTAAAAACCGCATTGTAAAGGCATGCGTGGTAAAAGCATGCGTTGTAATGTCATACATCCGTCTGGAGGGAATAGATTGCTTTCCCTCTGATATGCCCAAATAGGCCGGTGATATTGCATGGTCTTTGGGACATAGATATTCAGACCCCCACTGGCTCTGCCCTTACTTGAAGGTTTCATAGCATTAACACAGAAACTCGGGAAGCACAAGGCAGAAGTGGGGTCACAGCACCAGGGTTCCTGAATGCACACTATATCATTGGAGCAAAGAAAAGAGTAACTGGCGGCCTCTTTTAGAAGTTTTTCCAGCCCGGCTACATTCCAATCGAGCATCTGTAAGGCCTCCTGCTGAAATACGCCCCCTGTTTGCATTGCTGAATGCTGTTACCCCCACTGAGAGGAAGACTTGTATAGGGTAGTAGCCAGTCAGTTTCAGCCTGTTCCATAATCTCTTTCCAAGTTGTAACATTTCTTTACAGCTTCTGGTCTCCCTGTTTGAGGTTTACAAATAAGTGTTAATTCATCAGTAATTGAATTGCATATGATTTCCTTCCAGGGGCCTATAGTTCAGAATGAGATTGTAAATGTAACTTGTATTTATATGGTGCTTAAAACCCCTGACAAGGCGTTGCGGTGAGTAGCAGACTACTCTGGAACCCAAGGTTAGAGGTATATAGGTTATGATTAGTAAGTCACGCTTCCTTTTCCTAGTAGGATTAGTTGTGTTTAGGTTGTTAAACTTGTTCTCTTGAGATATGATGCATGTATTCTGTTCTTTAGAATAGGGATAGTTTAATTGAAGTTGGCTAATCAAGGGAAGATGTGAGATGTTATTGGGAGTGGTAAAGGTTTGAGATGAGTCAGAGAGTGGATGGCAAAGAAGAGATGGATTTTTATTTAGATGGCTCAACTACCATCAGACTAACTTGCTCCCCTACGACCACATGGTTCTGAACAAAACTGTATAATCAGGACTCACATGTAACCCTTTCAGGGGCTAGGCACGGTAATGCACAAGGTAGGGTGGAGGTCAAAGCCCTCTATGCCACTGAGCATGCTCCCCCTGGTCCCCTCAGATGTCTCCCAGGTTATGCTCCTTATCTGTACACCTGTGTAGGACCCTTTATATCTGTTTCTGCAGATGCTTCACTGTGCCTCTCTTCCAGAGCTCTGTCTGTCCTCTGATTTACTGCTCTTGAACACTCATCTCTCAGTATGTCACCCTCACACCCTTTGTTACCTTTGCTTCTTGTGCCCCTTCACCCTCATGCCCTTCATCTTCGCGACACTTTTGTCCTCTGACAGTTTCCATACCAGCCCTCTCATCATACCCCCGTACTTCCAAGCCGCCTCACCTCCTCGCCTTAGTGCTTCACCATCTTTTGTCCCCTCCCCGTGCCTGTAGTTCTACTGCATGAGAGTTCTTACCCCCTTGCCTCCTTGACCTATGTACCCTAGAGCCTCTTACCTGTGTCCCATGCATCTGCTTGCCCATGAACCCACTGCAGCTCCTGCATACCTTGGTACTTAAGCCATGTTTGAACAGCTGTAACCTGTTTACTGCACGATGAAGTAAACTAATTGCCCCACCTAGGTATTCTATGTGACTAAAGCTTGCACTGAGCTGCTGCGTTGCTGTACCTCCTCGGTCTGTGAGGGAAGCTTGCACTGAGCTGCTGCGTTGCTGTACCTCCTCGGTCTGTGAGGGAAGCTTGCACTGAGCTGCTGCGTTGCTGTACCTCCTCGGTCTGTGAGGGAAGCTTGCACTGAGCTGCTGCGTTGCTGTACCTCCTCGGTCTGCGAGGGAAGCTTACACTGCTGCTGCTGCTGCTGCTGTGCTGTAACTCTTCGGTCTGTGAGGGAAGCTTGCACTGCTTCTGCTGCCTATGCTGTACCTCCCCGGTCTACGAGGGAAGCTTGCACTGCTGCTGCTGCCTGTGCTGTACCTCCTCGGTCTGTGAGGGAAGCTTGCACTGCTGCTGCTGCCTGTGCTGTACCTCCCCGGTCTACGAGGGAAGCTTGCACTGCTGCTGCCTGTGCTATACCTCCTCCGTCTGTGAGGGAAGCTTGCACTGCTGCCTGTGCTGTACCTCCCCGGTCTGTAAGGGAAGCTTGCACTGCTGCTGCTGCCTGTGCTGTACCTACTCGGTCTGTGAGGGAAGATTGCACTGGTGCTGCTGCATGTGCTGTACCTCCTCGGTCTGTGAGGGAAGCTTGCACTGAGCTACTGTCTCTGCTGTACATCCTCGGTCTGTGAGGGAAGCTTGAACTGCTGCTGCTGCCTGTGCTGTACCTCCTAGGTCTGTGAGGGAAGCTTGAACTGCTGCTGCTGCCTGTGCTGTACCTCCACGGTCTGTGAGGGAAGCTTGCACTGAGCTCCTGCCTGTGCTGTACCTCCTCGGTCTGCGAGGGAAGCTTGCACTGAGCAGCTGCCTATGCTGTACCTCCTCAGTCTGTGAGTAAAGCTTGCACTGCTGCTGCTGCCTGTGCTGTACCTCCTCGGTCTGTGAGGGAAGCTTGCACTGCTGCCTGTGCTGTACCTCCTTGTCTGTGAAGGAAGCTTGCACTGCTGTTGCTGCCTGTGCTGTACCTCCCCGGTCTACAAGGGAAGCTTGCACTTCTGCTGCCTGTGCTGTACCTCCTCGGTCTGTGAGGGAAGCTTGAACTGCTGTTGCTACTGCCTGTGATGTACCTCCCTGGTCTGTGAGGGAAGCTTGCACTGCTGCCTGTGCTGTACCTCCTTGGTCTGTGAGGGAAGCTTGCGCTGCTTCTGATGCCTCTGCTGTACCTCCTCCGTCTGCGAAGGAAGCTTCCACTTCTGCTGCTGCCTGTGCTGTACCTCCTCGGTCTGAGAGGGAAGCATGCACTGCTGCCTGTGCTGTACCTCCCCGGTCTGTGAGGGAAGCTTGCACTGCTGCTGCTGCCTGTGCTGTACCTCCTCGGTCTGTGAGGGAAGCTTGCACTGCTGCTGCTGCCTGTGCTGTACCTCCTCGGTCTGTGAGGGAAGTTTGCACAGTTGCTGCTGTCTGTGCTGTACTTCCTCGGTCTGTGAGGGAAGCTTGCACTGCTGCTGCTGCCTGTGCTGTACCTCCTCGGTCTGTGAGGGAAGCTTGCACTGCTGCTGCCTGTGCTGTACCTCCTCGGTCAGTGAGGGAAGCTTACACTGTTGCTGCTGCCTGTGCTGTACTTCCGCGGTCCGTGAGGGAAGCTTGCACTGCGCTGCTGCTGCCTGTGCTGTACCTCCTCGGTCTGCAAGAGAAGCTTACACTGCTGCTGGCTGTGCTGTACCTCCTCGGTCTGTGAGGGACATTTACACTACTGCTGCCTGTGCTGTACCCCCTCAGTCTGTGAGGGAAGCATGCACTGCTGCCTGTGCTGTACCTCCCCGGTCTGTGAGGGAAGCTTGCACTGCTGCTGCTGCCTGTGCTGTACCTCCTCGGTCTGCGAGGGAAGCTTGCACTGCTGCCTGTGCTGTACCTCCTCGGTCTGCGTCGGAAGCTTGCACTGCTGCTGCTGCTTGTGCTGTACCTCCTCGGTCTGTGAGGGAAGCTTGCACTGCTGCAGCTGCCTGTGCTGTACCTCCTCGGTCTGTGAGGGAAGCTTTTACTGGTGCTGCTGCCTGTGCGGTACCTCCTCGGTCTGTGAGGGAAGCTGGCACTGGCGCTGCTGCCTGTGCTGTACCTCCTGGGTCTGTGAGGGAAGCTTGCACTGTTGATGCTGCCTGTGATGTATTTCCTCGGTCTGTGAGGATAGCTTGCACTGCTGCTGCTGCCTGTGCTGTACCTCCCCGGTCTCCCCGGTCTGTGAGGGAAGCTTGCACTGCTGCCTGTGCTGTACCTCCTCGGTCAGTGAGAGAAGCTTACACTGTTGCTGCTGCCTGTGCTGTACTTCCTCGGTCTGTGAGGGAAGCTTGCACTGCTGCTGTGCCTGTGCTGTACCTCCCTGGTCTGCGAGGGAAGCTTGCACTGCTTCTGATGCCTCTGCTGTACCTCCTCCGTCTGCGAAGGAAGCTTCCACTTCTGCTGCTGCCTGTGCTGTACCTCCTCGGTCTGAGAGGGAAGCATGCACTGCTGCCTGTGCTGTACCTCCCCGGTCTGTGAGGGAAGCTTGCACTGCTGCTGCTGCCTGTGCTGTACCTCCTCGGTGTGTGAGGGAAGCTTGCACTGCTGCTGCTGCCTGTGCTGTACCTCCTCGGTCTGTGAGGGAAGTTTGCACTGTTGCTGCTGTCTGTGCTGTACTTCCTCGGTCTGTGAGGGAAGCTTACACTGTTGCTGCTGCCTGTGCTGTACTTCCGCGGTCCGTGAGGGAAGCTTGCACTGCGCTGCTGCTGCCTGTGCTGTACCTCCTCGGTCTGCAAGAGAAGCTTACACTGCTGCTGGCTGTGCTGTACCTCCTCGGTCTGTGAGGGACGTTTACACTACTGCTGCCTGTGCTGTACCCCCTCAGTCTGTGAGGGAAGCATGCACTGCTGCCTGTGCTGTACCTCCCCGGTCTGTGAGGGAAGCTTGCACTGCTGCTGCTGCCTGTGCTGTACCTCCTCGGTCTGCGAGGGAAGCTTGCACTGCTGCCTGTGCTGTACCTCCTCGGTCTGCGTGGGAAGCTTGCACTGCTGCTGCTGCTTGTGCTGTACCTCCTCGGTCTGTGAGGGAAGCTTGCACTGCTGCAGCTGCCTGTGCTGTACCTCCTCGGTCTGTGAGGGAAGCTTTTACTGGTGCTGCTGCCTGTGCTGTACCTCCTCGGTCTGTGGGGGAAGCTGGCACTGGCGCTGCTGCCTGTGCTGTACCTCCTGGGTCTGTGAGGGAAGCTTGCACTGTTGATGCTGCCTGTGATGTATTTCCTCGGTCTGTGAGGATAGCTTGCACTGCTGCTGCTGCCTGTGCTGTACCTCCCCGGTCTCCCCGGTCTGTGAGGGAAGCTTGCACTGCTGCCTGTGCTGTACCTCCTCGGTCAGTGAGAGAAGCTTACACTGTTGCTGCTGCCTGTGCTGTACTTCCTTGGTCTGTGAGGGAAGCTTGCACTGCTGCTGTGCCTGTGCTGTACCTCCTCGGTCTGCGAGGGAAGCTTGCACTGCTGCTGCCTGTACTGTACCTCCTCGGTCTGTGAGGGAAGCTTGCACTGCTGCTGCTGCCTGTGCCGTACCTCCCCGGTCTGTGAGGGAAGCTTGAACTGCTGCTGCTGCGTGTGCCGTACCTCCCCGGTCTGTAAGGGAAGCTTGCACTGCTGCTGCTGCCTGTGCTGTACCTCCTCAGTCTGTGAGGGAAGCTTGTACTGCTGCTGCTGCCTGTGCTGTAGGTCCTCGGTCTGCGAGGGAAGCTTGCACTGCTGCTGCCTGTGCTGTACCTCCTCGGTCTGCCAGGGAAGCTTTCACTGCTGCTGCTGCCTGTGCTGTACCTCCTCAGTCTATGAGGGAAGCTTGCACTGCTGCTGCTGCCTGTGCCGTACCTCCCCGGTCTGTAAGGGAAGCTTGCACTGAGCTGCTGCCTATGCTGTACCTCCTCGGTCAGTGAGGGAAGCTTGCACTGCTGCTGCCTGTGCTGTACCTCCTCGGTCTGTGAGGGAAGCTTGCACTGAGCTGCTGCCTGTGCTGTACCTCCTCAGTCTGTGAGGGAAGCTTGCACTGGTGCTGCTGCCTGTGCTGTACCTCCTCGGTCTGTGAGGGAAGCTTGCACTGAGCTGCTGTCTCTGCTGTACCTCCTCGGTCTGTGAGGGAAGCTTGAACTGCTGCTGCTGCCTGTGCTGTACCTCCTAGGTCTGTGAGGGAAGCTTGAACTGCTGCTGCTGCCTGTGCTGTACCTCCACGGTCTGTGAGGGAAGCTTGCACTGAGCTGCTGCCTGTGCTGTACCTCCTCGGTCTGCCAGGGAAGCTTGCACTGCTGCTGCTGCCTGTGCTGTACCTCCTCAGTCTATGAGGGAAGCTTGCACTGCTGCTGCTGCCTGTGCCGTACCTCCCCGGTCTGTGAGGGAAGCTTGCACTGAGCTGCTGCCTGTGCTGTACCTCCTCGGTCTTTGAGGGAAGCTTGTAGTACTGCTGCTGCTGCTGCCTGTGCTGTACCCCCCCCTCCGGTCTGTGAGGGAAGCTTGCACTGAGCTGCTGCCTGTGCTGTACCTCCTCGGTCAGTGAGGGAAGCTTGCACTGCTGCTGCTGCTGCCTGTGCTGTACCTCCTCGGTCTGTGAGGGAAGCTTGCACTGAGCTGCTGCCTGTGCTGTACCTCCTCAGTCTGTGAGGGAAGCTTGCACTGCTGTCTGTGCTGTACCTCCCCGGTCTGTGAGGGAAGCTTGCACTGAGCTGCTGCGTTGCTGTACCTCCTCGGTCTGCGAGGGAAGCTTGCACTGCTGCTGCTGCTGCTGCTGTGCTGTAACTCTTCGGTCTGTGAGGGAAGCTTGCACTGCTTCTGCTGCCTGTGCTGTACCTCCCGGGTCTACGAGGGAAGCTTGCACTGCTGCTGCTGCCTGTGCTGTACCTCCTCGGTCTGTGAGGGAAGCTTGCACTGCTGCTGCTGCCTGTGCTGTACCTCCCCGGTCTACGAGGGAAGCTTGCACTGCTGCTGCCTGTGCTATACCTCCTCTGTCTGTGAGGGAAGCTTGCACTGCTGCCTGTGCTGTACCTCCCCGGTCTGTAAGGGAAGCTTGCACTGCTGCTGCTGCCTGTGCTGTACCTACTCGGTCTGTGAGGGAAGATTGCACTGGTGCTGCTGCCTGTGCTGTACCTCCTCGGTCTGTGAGGGAAGCTTGCACTGAGCTGCTGTCTCTGCTGTACCTCCTCGGTCTGTGAGGGAAGCTTGAACTGCTGCTGCTGCCTGTGCTGTACCTCCTAGGTCTGTGAGGGAAGCTTGAACTGCTGCTGCTGCCTGTGCTGTACCTCCACGGTCTGTGAGGGAAGCTTGCACTGAGCTGCTGCCTGTGCTGTACCTCCTCGGTCTGCGAGGGAAGCTTGCACTGAGCAGCTGCCTATGCTGTACCTCCTCAGTCTGTGAGTAAAGCTTGCACTGCTGCTGCTGCCTGTGCTGTACCTCCTCGGTCTGTGAGGGAAGCTTGCACTGCTGCCTGTGCTGTACCTCCTTGTCTGTGAAGGAAGCTTGCACGGCTGCTGCTGCCTGTGCTGTACCTCCCCGGTCTACAAGGGAAGCTTGCACTTCTGCTGCCTGTGCTGTACCTCCTCGGTCTGTGAGGGAAGCTTGCACTGCTGCTGCTGCCTGTGCTGTACCTCCTCGGTCTGTGAGGGAAGCTTGCACTGCTGCCTGTGCTGTACCTCCTTGTCTGTGAAGGAAGCTTGCACTTCTGCTGCTGCTGCCTGTGCTGTACCTCCCCGGTCTATGAGGGAAGCTTGCACTGCTGCTGCTGCCTGTGCTGTACCTCCTCGGTCTGTGAGGGAAGCTTGCACTGCTGCTGCTGCCTGTGCTGTACCTCCCCGGTCTACAAGGGAAGCTTGCACTTCTGCTGCCTGTGCTGTACCTCCTCGGTCTGTGAGGGAAGCTTGCACTGCTGCTGCTGCCTATGCCGTACCTCCTCGGTCTGCGAGGGAAGCTTGCACTGCTGCTGCTGCCTCTGCTGTACCTCCTCGGTCTGCGTGGGAAGCTTGCACTTCTGCTGCTGCTGCCTGTGCAGCACCTCCATGGTCTGTAAGGGAAGGTTGCACTGAGCTGCTGCCTGTGCTGTACCTCCTCGGTCTGTGAGGGAAGCTTGAACTGCTGTTGCTACTGCCTGTGATGTACCTCCCTGGTCTGTGAGGGAAGCTTGCACTGCTGCCTGTGCTGTACCTCCTTGGTCTGTGACGGAAGCTTGCACTGCTGCTGATGCCTTTGCTGTACCTCCTCCGTCTGCGAAGAAGCTTCCACTTCTGCTGCTGCCTGTGCTGTACCTCCTCGGTCTGAGAGGGAAGCATGCACTGCTGCCTGTGCTGTACCTCCCCGGTCTGTGAGGGAAGCTTGCACTGCTGCTGCTGCCTGTGCTGTACCTCCTCGGTCTGTGAGGGAAGCTTGCACTGCTGCTGCTGCCTGTGCTGTACCTCCTCGGTCTGTGAGGGAAGCTTGCACTGTTGCTGCTGTCTGTGCTGTACTTCCTCGGTCTGTGAGGGAAGCTTGCACTGCTGCTGCTGCCTGTGCTGTACCTCCTCGGTCTGTGAGGGAAGCTTGCACTGCTGCTGCCTGTGCTGTACCTCCTCGGTCAGTGAGGGAAGCTTACACTGTTGCTGCTGCCTGTGCTGTACTTCCGCGGTCCGTGAGGGAAGCTTGCACTGCGCTGCTGCTGCCTGTGCTGTACCTCCTCGGTCTGCAAGAGAAGCTTACACTGCTGCCGGCTGTGCTGTACCTCCTCGGTCTGTGAGGGACGTTTACACTACTGCTGCCTGTGCTGTACCCCCTCAGTCTGTGAGGGAAGCTTGCACTGCTGCTGCTGCCTGTGCTGTACCTCCTCGGTCTGTGAGGGAAGCTTGCACTGCTGCAGCTGCCTGTGCTGTACCTCCTCGGTCTGTGAGGGAAGCTTTTACTGGTGCTGCTGCCTGTGCTGTACCTCCTCGGTCTGTGAGGGAAGCTGGCACTGGCGCTGCTGCCTGTGCTGTACCTCCTGGGTCTGTGAGGGAAGCTTTCACTGTTGATGCTGCCTGTGATGTACTTCCTCGGTCTGTGAGGATAGCTTGCACTGCTGCTGCTGCCTGTGCTGTACCTCCCCGGTCTCCCCGGTCTGTGAGGGAAGCTTGCACTGCTGCTGCCTGTGCTGTACCTCCTCGGTCAGTGAGGGAAGCTTACACTGTTGCTGCTGCCTGTGCTGTACTTCCGCGGTCCGTGAGGGAAGCTTGCACTGCGCTGCTGCTGCCTGTGCTGTACCTCCTCGGTCTGCAAGAGAAGCTTACACTGCTGCCGGCTGTGCTGTACCTCCTCGGTCTGTGAGGGACGTTTACACTACTGCTGCCTGTGCTGTACCTCCTCGGTCTGTGAGGGAAGCTTGCACTGCTGCTGCTGCCTGTGCCGTACCTCCCCGGTCTGTAAGGGAAGCTTGCACTGCTGCTGCTGCCTGTGCTGTACCTCCTCAGTCTGTGAGGGAAGCTTGCACTGCTGCTGCTGCCTGTGCTGTACCTCCTCATTCTATGAGGGAAGCTTGTACTGCTGCTGCTGCCTGTGCTGTAGGTCCTCGGTCTGCGAGGGAAGCTTGCACTGCTGCTGCCTGTGCTGTACCTCCTCGGTCTGCCAGGGAAACTTGCACTGCTGCTGCTGCCTGTGCTGTACCTCCTCAGTCTATGAGGGAAGCTTGCACTGCTGCTGCTGCCTGTGCCGTACCTCCCCGGTCTGTGAGGGAAGCTTGCACTGAGCTGCTGCCTGTGCTGTACCTCCTCGGTCTTTGAGGGAAGCTTGTAGTACTGCTGCTGCTGCTGCCTGTGCTGTACCCCCCCCCGGTCTGTGAGGGAAGCTTGCACTGAGCTGCTGCCTGTGCTGTACCTCCTCGGTCAGTGAGGGAAGCTTGCACTGCTGCTGCTGCCTGTGCTGTACCTCCTCGGTCTGTGAGGGAAGCTTGCTCTGCTGCTGCTGCCTGTGCTGTACCTCCCTGGTCTGTGAGGGAAGCTTGCGCTGCTGCTGCTGCCTATGCTGTACCTCCTCGGTCTGTGAGGGAAGCTTGCACTGCTGCCTCAGTTGTACCTCCTCAGTCTGTGAGGGAAGCTTGCGTTGCTGTCGCTGCCTGTGCTGTACCTCCTCAGTCTGTGAGGGAAGCTTGCACTGCTGCTGCTGCCTATGCTGTACCTCTTCGGTGTGTGAGGGAAGCTTGCACTGCTGCCTGTGCTGTACCTTCCCGGTCTGTGAGGGAAGCTTGCACTGCTGCCTCTGCTGTACCTCCTCGGTCTGTGAGGGAAGCTTGCGCTGCTGCTGCTGCCTGTGCTGTACCTCCTCAGTCTGTGAGGGAAGCTTGCACTGCTGCTGCTGCCTGTGCTGTACCTCTTCCATCTGCGAGGGAAGCTTGCACGGCTGCTGCCTGTGCTGTACCTCCCCGGTCTGTGGGGGAAGCTTGTGCTGCTGCTGCTGCAGGTGCTGTACCACCTCGGTCTGCGAGGGAAGCTTGCACTGAGCTGCTGCCTGTGCTGTACCTCCTCGGTCTGTGAGGGAAGCTGGCACTGCTGCTGCTGCCTGTGCCTTACCTCCCCGGTCTGTGAGGGAAGCTTGCACTGAGCTGCTGCCTGTGCTGTACCTCCTCGGTCTGTGAGGAAAGCTTGCCCTGCTGCTGCTGCCTGTGCTGTACCTCCCCTGTCTGTGAGGGAAGCTTGCCCTGCTGCTGCTGCCTGTGCTATACCTCCCCGGTCTGTGAGGGAAGCTTGCACTGCTGCCTGTGCTGTACCTCCCCGGTCTGTGAGGGAAGCTTGCACTGCTGCCTCTGCTGTACCACCTCGGTCTGTGAGGGAAGCTTACGCTGCTGCCTGTGCTGTACCTCCTCAGTCTGTGAGGGAAGCTTGCACTGCTGCTGCTGCCTGTGCTGTACCTCTTCCATCTGTGAGGGAAGCTTGCACTGCTGCTGCTGCCTGTGCTGTACCTCCCCGGTCTGTGAGGGAAGCTTGCACTGCTGCTGCTGCCTGTGCTGTACCTCCTCGGTCTGTGAGGGAAGCTTGTACTGCTGCTGCTGCCTGTGCTGTACCTCCTCGGTCTATAAGGGAAGCTTGCACTGCTGCTGCTGCCTGTGCCATACCTCCCCGGTCTATAAGGGAAGCTTGCACTGCTGCTGGTGCCTGTGCCGTACCTCCTCAGTCTGTGAGGGAAGCTTGCACTGCTGCTGCTGCCTGTGCCGTACCTCCTCAGTCTATGAGGGAAGCTTGCACTGCTGCTGCTGCCTGTGCTGTACCTCTTTGGTCTGTGAGGGAAGCTTGCACTGCTGCTGCCTGTGCCGGACCTTCCCCGTCTGTAAGGAAAGCTTGTACTGCTGCTGCCTGTGCCGTACGTCCCCGGTCTGTAAGGGAAGCTTTCACTGCTGCTGCTGCCTGTGCTGCACCTCCCCGGTCTGTGAGGGAAGCTTGCATTGCTGCTGCTGCCTGTGCCGTATCTCCTCGGTCTGTGAGGGAAGCTTGCACTGCTGCTGCTGCCTGTGCCGTATCTCCTCAGTCTGTGAGGAAAGCTTGTACTGCTGCTGCTGCCTGTGCTGTACCTCCTCAGTCTGTGAGGGAAGCCTGTACTGCTGCTGCTGCCTGTGCCGTATCTCCTCAGTCTGTGAGGAAAGCTTGTACTGCTGCTGCTGCCTGTGCTGTACCTCCTCGGTCTGTGAGGGAAGCTTGTACTGCTGCTGCTGCCTGTGCTGTACCTCCTCAGTCTGTGAGGAAAGCTTGTACTGCTGCTGCTGCCTGTGCTGTACCTCCTCAGTCTGTGAGGGAAGCCTGTACTGCTGCTGCTGCCTGTGCTGTACCTCCTCAGTCTGTGAGGGAAGCCTGTACTGCTGCTGCTGCCTGTGCCGTATCTCCTCAGTCTGTGAGGAAAGCTTGTACTGCTGCTGCTGCCTGTGCTGTACCTCCTCGGTCTGTGAGGGAAGCCTGTACTGCTGCTGCTGCCTGTGCCGTATCTCCTCAGTCTGTGAGGGAAGCCTGTACTGCTGCTGCTGCCTGTGCCGTACCTCCTCGGTCTGTGAGGGAAGCTTGTACTGCTGCTGCTGCCTGTGCTGTACCTCCTCAGTCTGTGAGGGAAGCCTGTACTGCTGCTGCTGCCTGTGCCGTATCTCCTCAGTCTGTGAGGGAAGCCTGTACTGCTGCTGCTGCCTGTGCCGTATCTCCTCAGTCTGTGAGGAAAGCTTGTACTGCTGCTGCTGCCTGTGGTGTACCTCCTCGGTCTGTGAGGGAAGCTTGTACTGCTGCTGCTGCCTGTGCTGTACCTCCTCAGTCTGTGAGGAAAGCTTGTACTGCTGCTGCTGCCTGTGCTGTACCTCCTCAGTCTGTGAGGGAAGCCTGTACTGCTGCTGCTGCCTGTGCTGTACCTCCTCAGTCTGTGAGGGAAGCCTGTACTGCTGCTGCTGCCTGTGCCGTATCTCCTCAGTCTGTGAGGAAAGCCTGTACTGCTGCTGCTGCCTGTGCCGTATCTCCTCAGTCTGTGAGGGAAGCCTGTACTGCTGCTGCTGCCTGTGCCGTATCTCCTCAGTCTGTGAGGGAAGCCTGTACTGCTGCTGCTGCCTGTGCCGTACCTCCTCTGTCTGTGAGGGAAGCTTGTACTGCTGCTGCTGCCTGTGCTGTACCTCCTCAGTCTGTGAGGGAAGCCTGTACTGCTGCTGCTGCCTGTGCCGTATCTCCTCAGTCTGTGAGGGAAGCCTGTACTGCTGCTGCTGCCTGTGCCGTATCTCCTCAGTCTGTGAGGAAAGCTTGTACTGCTGCTGCTGCCTGTGCTGTACCTCCTCAGTCTGTGAGGGAAGCCTGTACTGCTGCTGCTGCCTGTGCCGTATCTCCTCAGTCTGTGAGGAAAGCTTGTACTGCTGCTGCTGCCTGTGCTGTACCTCCTCAGTCTGTGAGGGAAGCCTGTACTGCTGCTGCTGCCTGTGCCGTATCTCCTCAGTCTGTGAGGGAAGCCTGTACTGCTGCTGCTGCCTGTGCCGTATCTCCTCAGTCTGTGAGGAAAGCTTGTACTGCTGCTGCTGCCTGTGGTGTACCTCCTCGGTCTGTGAGGGAAGCTTGTACTGCTGCTGCTGCCTGTGCTGTACCTCCCCAGTCTGTGAGGGAAGCTTGCACTTCAGGTGTGCTGAACCTATTCTTTGTCTGAGGGAAGCCTGAACTGCTGTTGGATATGCTGAAACACTCCTGTGTGTATGGGAAGCGTCCACGGTTGATGTCTAAGCTGTCTTATCTGTGTGTGAGGGAAGCTTTCACAGCTACAGCCTAAGCTGTATCTTATCTGTGTATGAGGGAAGCTTTCACATCTGCATTAATGCTGTCTCTAGCATGCATGTTTTCTATGTGTAAGGGAAGCTTGAACTACTGGCATCTGGGCTTAACCTCTTGGGTGTGAGAATGACTCCTGCCTGCTGCTGCCCACGAGGTATCTGTTCTGTAGATCTTACTAAAGCCTGACACAAATGTTTCACTGTGCAAAAGTGAACAGGCTTGCTTCAGTTAATGCTTGCTTCTTTAGGCAGTGGTTATATTTCCCAGTGATGCAGTGTTCCTCGTCCAGAATGTATGCTCCTCTCCGTCTGATGGGGGATCTTTGCGTGAGTCCCTCAAGGAAGCGGGTTCTGCCAGGGCTCCCCCCAGGGAGGACACTTTGATGGAGTCAGCTCAGGCATCTCTGCTTGGCAGCCTGGGAGGGGTGCCAACAGAGAGGGTGGGCCACCTTTCTCTCTCCTCAGCTCTTACTGTGAGAATGACGGTGACCAGGAGAGTTTTTGAGGGATAGGGCAGGCGAGAATTAAAGAGGATAGGTCATTCTTTCTCCCCTAGGATAGCCCACTGTTCCCCAATGCTGCCTGAAGAGCAGACATGGGGTCTCAGGCAAGCAGAACATGCAGTGAGTCTGGGCTCCCAGGCTGAGGGCCCTGTTCCTCGGTGTCCTACTGAATGTCCACGTGGCGTCACCACCCCTTCACTTGCTGCGCCAGCCTCTTCTGGGACACCGGTATGTCGATCGAGCTGCTGGTGGGTAAATAAGTAACCCGGGACTACTTAACTTTCCTTGCAGACCGCATAAAAGCGTTTTGATAATGTCACGTGCAACGCACTGTCGCGCCAAACAATTCTTTGCTTTTAATTACGCCATAAATTTCTATTTTTTTCGCGTTCAAACTGCAAAAATCTTTTAGACGCTCGTAAACTTCTGTTATCCCCCAAGAAAGGGGTTGCGTTGGAGCCCTGGAACACGCCGTATCCGTGGCGCTGTTAATGTCCGACAAAGGATGAAAAAAGATAACAAATACCTATTTACGTATGTCTTTATTTATTTTATATTTCAAGCACACCGCCGTCGTAAAGGCTTCATGGCGCTAAAAGAATAAATAACTAACAACCCTTAAAACAGAAATGCGTTCAGACCACAGTAAAGGCCGGAGTAGTCCTCGGTCCCGAGCGCTTGGAGGGCAGACTGGCGTCTCGTGTGCCACAGTTTGGGGGTCAGGCAGTGAAAAGGGCACCAGCTTTCATCTCACAACTGCCTCCGGGTTCCCGACAAGAGAAGACGACTAGAAATGCAGTTGTGCAACAAATGTACTAATTCACACTTTTTCCTTCGACACAAAACTCTCCGAGTCTCACTTTGAAGCCTATTCCTGAAAGCATTTTGGAGTATGTAGTGTCTGCAGTACTCCTTCCTGTAGATACGGCTGGTGAATTGGCATCAAAACATGGAGATATGGAGGGAATATTGATATCCAATTACTAGAAATAGAAAGGACTGCGCCTCCTTTTATAAAGAAAGTGGTCGATTCACAGAGGCATTATGAGTATGTAAGAGCACTCAGCGGCATCACTTACGGTATTCATAAATGGCTTTGTTTATCAGTCCATACACATTTAAAACAGTACCTGTGCTCCTGGGCAGTCAGTGTAGGACAGGCTTCTCCAACCAGTAGCCCGTGAGCCACTGGCAACGCTCCAGGTACCCATAAGTAGCTCTCCTGTGTGCAGTCCAGCCCACTAAATGACAGGCTTTGGCTTGTTTGAATACATATACAGAAACCTAAATTGAAAAGCGAGTATCTGAGATGAAAATGTGTGTATTTTTAAAGCCCATAATCTCCCAAAAATATTTAAAACTGATAAAAAATTATCATACAGCATTGGGAGATTCATTACGTATATTATTACCTTGGTATTATTACCTTAGTGCCAGGGGCATTGCAGCTGTGGAAGTTATGTATTACCCTTGTAGAGGCATTCAAAATTGATATAGCCTTTTTAACATTACTACTGGCATTCCTGCACTGGGTGATCATGGCTGGTAATCTTGCATAGAGTGGACACTAATATAGTATTTTCTGATGTGTACGGCACTAATATTAGTAGCTCAGAATGATTTTCATTGAACATAAGTAGCTCTTACTACTGAAAAGGTTGGAGACCCCCGGTGTAGGGCGTTCCCTGCCTTAGACATGGGGATAAAGTGAAAGGAAGTGTTGGGCCTGCAGAAGAACTGACAGCAGCGAGGCAGGCAGCCTAAGACGGGGCTTGACTTTCAACAAACATGGCCGCCACCACGTGTGCATGTTTGTCTTTGGGATGCAATGGAAGAACTTTCCATAGCGGGTGGAGGGTACGGAAGCACGAACCTGGCACAGTCCAGGAGTGCGCATGCACAATTACCCCAGATGATTTTACTTTTGTAGCTGGTATTAGGGCATTTCTGTATAAACATAATGTTGATGTCCCCGCCATCCCTGTGAACACACCACCAGTATTGTGGTTGGTTACCTACTTTTATAGTGCCAACATAGCTCGAAAGCAGGCTGCGTGTTCTTTTTTTAAATGGTGTGCCTTTAACACACCTATTGTTGACAAAGTTGATTTATTCAAGCCTCACCTTAGTCAATAATTAAGAACAAACACAAATGGTTGATCAAGGAGGCAATTCAAAGGCCATGTCTCAATGGTAAATGCTCTGAAAAAAAATAATTATCTAAAATTGTTCAGCACTGTTAGAGAGGAAAATATTTAAGTTGGCATAAACAAACTCCTCGTGGCGTCTGTGGATATATTGCCGTTGATGTTAACCAACCTACAGTAATGCAGAAAAATACAAAACGCAGCCGTGTAACAGCATGACTAATTTGTTACAGCGAGAAGAGTCTGAATGCTGAGCCTGTATGCTACTTCCTGGATTGTAGCTATGTACCAAGGTGTGCCACTAGGGAATTTGCATTTTAACGATTTTCAGCATAAACACGGTCTATATAAACAGTTCCAATTTACTTTAATTATATATATAAATGTATCTTGTGAATATTACAAAATTCTGCTTGGCTCCAATCTTCGTGGACTATCAATGCACAATCTTGCACAGTAGAAACGCTTATGAATTAGAAAAAAAATCGTCTTAAACTACGTGTTTATATATATATATATATATATATATATATATATATATATATATATATATATATATATATATATATATATATATGTATATATATACATATATACATATATATATATTTTTTTTTTTAGAGCAAGAGAGTAAAGAGTAGGTGAGTGAAGGATTGAAGAGAGGCGGACCAAAATAAGAATCTAGGTAGCCACTGACTTGTATGTTTTTATGAGCCCCCTGGACCTACCTTGGAAACCTCCACATTGGGCATAAATTTCATTTACGGTGTTTGTATTTTTTTCCTGTTTGGTTTGGAATCCATAAAGCATGTAGCACGTTCATTCCTCGCTTCCTTTCTCCCACAAGCATAACCTAATTTACATGTGGCCTTAGTTGTCACATGAATGTCACAGTTTCTCTTTTTGTGGTTTTTACAAATGCAGCTATGAAATGAATGTTGGAAAGCATAATATCTGTAAAACCCCAATTCGTCTGTAACATTTAATTTTGATCTAACTCTAGTATAAAGAGACTGTTAAAAGAAAAGGAGAAGTTAGCATGAAAAACAAGTTTCACGTGAATATCACATAAATGTGGTGGAAAGAGTTTTGAGAAAATTCACGATTAGAATCTATCATATTTCAATTTTGCGCTTATTTGACGCAAATACACTTTTTTCAGAAAAATATTTGATCAAACATTACATACATTACATATATGAGGTCGTTTGGTTGAAATTAATAAGCACATTTTATATAGCGAATGATTCCACAGTCTCTGCCTTTTGTAACAGGTGTTACTATTACCTAGTTCAATGGTGCTCTGTTTATGGACCTTAGAAGGATGAAAGGCTGTTCAAACGCGATATTGTAAACTAAAAGCACTTAGGTCGCCATGCCATTTTGCCACCTAACAAAGAATAAGAGCCGATTGTTTCTGGGCAAATAGTTCTTGTTCTATTGCATACATTTATTAATTGATTCTTTAATTTAAAAATAATAAAAGAAAGACTATGTCAATAGTTAGAATTAGGATAAAAACACCCTACGTTGTAGGTTGAAATTAATGGATTCATTCATTCTGTTCCAGCTGAGAGGTAAAAAAATCCTAGGGTGATTCTAGATAGTGAACTCTGTCTTAAATGACAGGCTAATTGCACAGCTGCAACTTTCTTCTGGCTCATAAGAAGGCTAAAGAAAATGTTCCCCTTCATTCCCTTCTCGGCACGGAAGCTGGTTGCCCTGGTGCTGGGTATGTCCAGAATTGATTATTGTAATACCCTTTATCTGGACTCTACATTAGCGCCCAGGCAAAGCTACAAGTGGCAGGGAACGCTCTTGATAGGATGAATCTTGACATTCCCAAGCGTCAATCATCTTCAGCAGGGTTGCATGAGGTCCATGGGCTCCCTATCAGAAAGCGTATTATGTTTAAGGCTATCTGTATGTACATAAGGCTCTCTATCACGCTAGTCCAGCTGGGATTAGGGAGATGATCCATCGGTACATTCCAGGTAGAAACCTCCGCTCAGTCCATCACAGCCTGGTTACCCTTCCTAGAGTCCGCAAGAAGAGATGGGGGAAGAGCCTTCTCAGTCGCTGCAGCCAGACTTTGGAACTCACTCCCCCAGTCTTTCAGTTAAAGGGCAGTGAAATCCGTGTGCGCACAGGTGGTTCTTCAGGGGATGGAATATGCTATTTGTACATATTCCTAACTGAGTCAGCGTCCGAGTTAACGTTAGAGCTAAGGTCAGAGACACTAAATACTCTAATGCAAGTAATAGAAGGTGATTCATGCCTTTTCAAGGTAGAGAGTCAACGATACAAGAGGTCTCCATCCGACAGAGCACCATTCACTATGATCATATTACACATATTATGTCACAGACCTTATCGATAGCTATTGCCAAACACAATCTCAAGATAGTCTCACTGAATGTTAAGGGTATAAATCACCCTATCAAAAGAAGGAAGATCCATGACTATCTCCTCAAACAGAAAGGAGACATCATCCTACTGCAGGAAACAAAAATTGACTCCGAACAATTAACCAACTTAGAGACAGGTTTTACAGCGAGGTCACTGGCTCTGAAGCTACAGGTAAAAAAAACGGTGTCTGACTTTAGTAGCTAAAAAAGCCAACATAGATCTCGTATCAAGCTCTACCGATACACAGGGAAGGTGGGTCAAGTCAAGTCAAGTCAAGTCATAAAATTTATATAGCGCACTACATACCCAGAGGGTTTCAAGGCGCTTAGGAAGGGGAGGAGGATTATTTGTCAAAAATCCACGTTTTAAGCAGCTTTCTGAACGCTAGGTGATTCTGGGTGAGGCGAAGGTAAGCGGGGAGTGAGTTCCATGTTTTGGCAGCCACAACGAAACTGGTGACAGACAACAAGGAATTCTACATTACAAACATCTGTGCCCCCAATAGGGATGACTCAGCATTCTGAAAAGGCTCTTGCCTTTCAGAAAGGCCTTAGAGGCTTGTCTGTATATTATATAGGAAGACCCTTTTTTATCATCATAAGTATTTCATTTGCTGCTAGGTGGAAGCTGACTGCTGTGACTGTAGCTCCTTGACACCTACAGGCAATTGTTGCACTTTATACATTAAATTCAAATCATTCTAAATGTGCACTGATCAATATTTACTGGCAAAGTCTCATGGACTTTCAAGTGATATTAAAACTGGCCATAACAAACTGGTTAGTTGTTTGAACTCTACCTGGATCTGTGTGATTTTAGGATCATTATCTTCCAGACCTTCTGAGCAAGCAATGTCTGTCACTTTCACAGTTGGACTTATGTTGTCTAAAATGAGTATGGTGAAACACACGAGGTAGGTGTCAGTGATTTGAGGAAATAGTTGTAGCAGAGCCAGCAACCCAGTGAGGGAGAATTAACCTAGACGTCCTTCTTTTAAATAAAAAAAGAGATAGCAATTTTTGGTGGCTGAGAGGTCGCAAAAATGTGATTAATTGAACAATCTTTCTTCTTGGTGATGGTTGCTAATGAGATAATATGCTGGTCATTAATCAGCAGCAGTTTCAGTTCACCATCTAGAAAAATAACGTTCCATTGCATTCACTCTAACAGCCTGATTCCTCAAGCCGAAATCGGCTCGCAAAGGGCCAGATTCTGAGAATCTGGCCCTTTGCGAGCTCTATTTTTGCATTTGGGATTCATCATCCCAAATGCAAAAATCGGTAATAGCGATGTCGCAATTTTGCGAGGAATTACATTTAGGGAATCTCTATTTGAGATTCCTTAAATGCAATTCATCATCCATTAAAAAATTGCGAATTCGCAATTTCGGCCCGCTATTTACCGCGAGGTCAAACCTCGTGGTAAATAGCGAAAACTTAGAAAAATGCTTTTAAAAGCATTTTTCTAAGTTGCATGTTGCACACACACATGTCCTTTGGACATGTGTGTGCGCAACACCTGTTTCAATTTGCATTTAAGGGGTGCTACAGGGTGTCCTTTGGACACCCCTGGCACCCTTTAAATCGCTATCTTATTTGCGATTAGCTAATTGCTAATCGCAAATAAGGAATACTCCCCATTCATTCCTATGGGCCTTTTGGCCCATAGGAATGAATGGGGAGTTATTCCTTATTTGCGATTAGCAATTTTCTAATCGCAAATAAGGATTGTGTAGGAATCGCAAATCTTTTTGCGATTCCTACATGAATCCCGTTTTGCGAGTCTGTAATAGCGATTCCTTATGAATCGCTAATATAGACTCGCAAAACAGGTCTATGATGAATCAGGCTGTAAGACACCAATATGAAGTTCTATTGCAGGTGCTATTTACCCATCCATCTCTGAATGACAGCACTAATATATCCTTAGAACCCGCTATAGCGGGCTTCACCGGCCATTAAAGGTCCGCTTCAGCGTTAAAGCCCCGAGCAAAAGTTCTTTAACAAGGGAGCAAGCCTTTAATGGCCGACAGAGCCTGCAACAGAGGGCTCTAAGGCTATTAGAACATTCCGCCCCTAGCAGGCAGAATGTTCTAATTTATAAAACAAAGGCCTCAAGGAGCCCAAAGGGTTTGAAATCCCTTGGGCTCCGTGAGGCCTTTGTTCACAGCAAGAGCTGTAAACAAACATTAGAATGTTGTTGTTTCGAGCTTCTACCAGTCGCCCCACTGCATTTAAGCAGTGGGAAGCAGAAACATAAAATTAGAATAACTTTGCGTTATCATCATTTTATGCTGCTTCCTGCTCCTTTAAGGGCCTGTGGGCCTGTTCTGCTCTTGAAGAAGGGCAGGGGAGGAGTGGTTTGCCCACTCCTAAGAGCACAATGACTGTCTGCCCGGCCCTCTCGGGCCGCCCAAACCAGTCATGTGCATTTTCCCTGTTCTCCATGCAGGCAGCATTACAGCCTGCATGGAGAACATGTCCAAGCCTCAAATCCCTGGTTGAGCGTCGAACTAGGACGCTCAAAACCAATCACAACGCTGCATTGCGGCGTTGTGATTGGTCAGGGGAGCATGGGTGCCTACCGATCACAACATTACATTACAGTGTTGTGATTGGTCAGTGGGGCCGGTGTCCTGTTCCTCGTTGTGCAAGAGGAGAGCAAGAGCAGCCAGTACCATGTTTCCCTTCGTTCTATAAGATCCCCCTACATGTTTCTCTTTGGCAGCAGTCTGTGGGTTCCCTAATATCAAAGGTCCCCGAAAACTGCAGGTTGGCGCTCCTCAGTCCACCCTTTTGGTAAGCTCTACCAGGGGAAATCCTGGTTTGTTACATCAGATATGTGGTGACATTGTCTCCCAGCTCGTAGAAGAGATGGACACAGAAAATGTGGAGGCCCCATAAATGGTCATGCAAAATCACTCCGATAGAGCTCCAGAGCTTCCTGGGTCCACAAATATTATTGTTGATTCATTTCTGGATCTACAGGCAACTTAATGTGTTGATCAAGGGTACCCACCAAACAGACAAAACAGAAATCTGCAAAGCCATGGCAGCCCTATCACACAGTGTGAATACCTTTGGACCCCAATGGACTAGGAAGAGGCCTTCACACCCTGATGGGAGTGGCATTCAATGACCCCAGTAAACTGCATCTCAGTTAGTTGGAGTAGTGTGTTTCACTGGTTAGAAGCGGCAGACCCAGAAGCAGAGGTCGGCCCGGGACCAGGGTTCAATTCCCGACGCGGCAGGGTGTTGGGCCAATGTCAGCAGGCTCGATAAATCTCGCCTCGGTTCCACTCTAACCATGGGTCCCACTCAGCAACTCTGGGTAATAGCTTGCTTAATCTCCACAAACGGCCCCATCAACGCCCGGGATGCCTGGCTTCACCTTGGGGGTGCCCAGTAGGGACCATCTCACAGGGAAAGCCAGGACGGGTTCCCCAGCGTTATACAGCGCCAGGAAACCTACGGGTAGCAGTGCGCTTTACAAGCTCAAATACATTACATTACATTACATTACATCTCCCGCTTTATTAATGTCAACTTCGAAGGGCTTGGGGCTGTGGTGTATCAAGGAGAAACAAAACTGCAAAACCTACTGCAACTAATAAAGTCAGTCCAGAGTACACAAGAACTATGCAGTGCACAAAATGTAAGTCACTGTCTTGAAAAGGGTTGTCAGAGAGAATTGATCTGACTACTTATAGAGAGACAGCAACCCCTTAACTTGAGTGATAAGATCTGCAAAGATGGATGCTGCAGGGATCTGGCAGCTAGCGACATATGTGGCCTAAGACTTCGATCCTCAGGGCCAGTCTTGATGTCCAACATTGATGCCAGTGCCCTATCCAGAAACCCTCATCCCTTGAACCTCTTTCCAGTTAATTGGTGCAGGAACAGGTGCTCCTTTTTTTTGGGGGGGGGGGAATTTTAGATCTTTATTGTACACAGTCAACGAGTCACACAGCCGAATGCCTACAACCCTGGGGCCGGCGGGCGATAATCACAAAAAACATCCAAGACAGGCAACATCTGCAAGGATTACACAGCCCCTCAGCCGACAACCCAGGGGTCCGGCGGCGTCATAGATGTACCATTATCGATAACAGGCGAATGGTGTATAATTGAAAACATAGTGTAATATACATCTCCCTGAGAACTGATACATAGTGATGTCTGTGTGTCGTATAACCAACAAAGCTCGAACCCCAACAGCCTCCCCCCTCTATCAAAGTCGTACACCCCTACTCCCCCCCTTTACGTGGCTCAATGTCCAGAGCTTCCCGCCCTCTCGATTTAAGTCGATTACGCGATCATGCACAAACAACACCGTTCTGAAGACAGTGTGAGTAACCCCTTGGAACGCCTCCTACATCGTGGACCTTCTCTCCCGGATATAGCATGACACTCACGGCAGTCCAGGCCTACATTGCCGCATCTTAAGCTACGCCGCCCACAGAGCAGTTACACCTCTAGGTCCTCCCCGCCGTGAAGTTCTACACATCTCGCAGGCGAGTCAGTCTCTACTATGGTCTCTACATGTGTTGGCTGCTCCCCTGTATCCGATCCCTCAATCATTTTCGCCTCCGAGCTCCTATCTCTTAGGTAGGTTTGGTAAAGGTCCCAAAAGTTCTTAGGGCGACTGACAGGGGGAAGCAACTCACTATAGTGTTCAGATTGTGCACAACAATATAGCATATCATGTGCCCAATGCTTCTTCGTCGGGAGTGGTCCTCTCATCTAGCAGAGCGCCACAACGCGTCTGGCAACCAGTAGCCCCATATCAATGAGTCTACGGACAAGCCTCGGCAGGCCCCCGGAGTAGCCAAGCAGTGCGAGCGCCGGATCCGGGGTCAGCTTCAGCTCCAGGATTGTGTTCAACTCTGTAATGATAGCATCCCAGTATTTTGAAATCCCAGGGCACATGCACACCAGGTGAATAAAGTCAGCAACCGGTTCGTGGCATCTTTCGCATTCCGCCGATTGGCGAAGACCGTATCTGCATAGTCTCTCTCTGGAGAAACTTGAAGTGGATTAGCCTATGTCTGCCATTCAGAGAGAGTTTCCTAGTATTAGCACAACAATATTGCCACATATCATCATCAATTGTGGTCTGAAGATCTCTCTGCCAGTCTATTCTAGCCTTCACCAGTAGTTGACCTAGGAACAGGTGCTCCTTGCTAAGCATTACATAAATGCCACACTAAAACACTGAGAACAGAATTCAGAGAAGATTATCACTTGCTTGTGGTGTCAGAAGAATTTACTAAAAATGGATCACAGCTTCTTACAAATGAATGAGAAAATCTACAGATTAAGGATTGAATTAGCAAAATAATCTCGGTAGTGCCATCATATTTATACAGTTTATGTGTCCAAGTAAGGTTAGGAAGAACTTTTGTATATATTTAGGGTTATCTTTTATATTATGAATGATTATTACTCATAATAGTAATCATCCTACTATTAATTGTATACTACTGCTGCTTATAAAATTAATAATACCAATAGAAACCTAAATAGATCCATAAACCCTAACGATGATAAATATCATTTGTAGTATTAGTAATGATAATACGATGAATAATATATATATTTAAAATATGTAACACATCATTCCACAGTTTTACCATCTGTAAAGAATATAAATGTCAGGTTACCCACTTCAATGGGACTCAGTCAATTGACTCCAGAATGGTGACAGGCCTAGATGACCTTGCAAGGATTCAAAAACATGAACTGCATGTCAGTGCAAACCCCAGCGGTGAGCAGTCAGATCAAAATAGCCACTAAAATTTGGGAGTCCTCAGATCCAATATTCAGCTCCAACATCTCAGATCCCAAACCACTCTACTAAAGCCACTGGACCCTAAACAGCACCCTACTAAACCACAGATCCAAAACCACTCTACTAAAGCCACTGGACCCTAAACAGCACCCTACTAAACCATGGAAACTCCAGCATCAAATAAAGGTACTTAGGGGCCTTTTCACAAACTGCATTTTGTAGTAAGTGAGCAGTGCTAAATTTGTACTACCCACATACTACAAAATGCCATTCACTTACCTACACTCTTTTTCTATGCGGCGGTCTCCACAGCATCTGCGGTGACCCTGTGCACATTGGTTCAGTGTTTTGTAGTAAATGTGGGAGGAACAAGGAGGAGTGGCTGGAAGATGAGGAATTCTTACAATGTAATGGAAGGGATTAGGGCAGGGTAAGGAGTGGTTTAAGGAGGGGCATGCAAATACAAACCACTACTCACAAAAGCTTAATGCCGTTGCTATTCGCAAACAACGCTTCTTGAGTTCCCAGAGCTAAAAAGGTCTCAAAACAATGGTAAGTGTACACTAGCCCACCCTTGGAGTAAGTGTGGCAGAAACATGGTCACTCACTCGTACTGCTACATGCACCTGTAGAAAATAATGGAGCAGGCACCTCGCAGGAATTAATGTTAACTGAGTCCAATTTTAGACTTTTAAAATAAATGTGTATATTTTGTCCAATGTTAAAAATGTATAATTAATAAACAATGATATTATTAAATGCAATATTGAACTTATTTTAATATTAAAAGAATTTGGAACTTAAAATGTTATTAAATATTTTAAAGGGAAGATACATTAATTTTGTGCATATCTTTAAATAAACGTTTAATACATATTAAATAAAAATAATTGTACAGTAGGTAGAATTGGCCATGTGACCATACCCATGAAGAGCATAATAAATCATGGGAACTAGTATATATCCATAAACAATGCCATTGAGACTTAGCATAGATCCCTTTAACCCTCCTCTGCCAGACACCTACACATGGCCATGTTGGGGTCCCAGAGTGAGGGGGCTGGACTGTAGCCCATGAACTGATCTTGTCTTATATGGACGGCCATATTGTGGGAACTGTGTCTGGTATAAGACAAGTACATATCCTTACAACCTATATCATGAAACTGATCTCTTGTTTGTCAAACTGGTCTCAAAGTGGAACTATGCTGCTTCTTTTGCTCGACACTGCCCTACGTAAAGCGCTGTCTCACCCATCTGCGTCTAGTTCACGCTATATAAAACTGCTAGATGAGATGTGGTGTTTGGGGGGCAGCCAAACACATTGAGGTCTGCCCCCCGGGCAGGCCAATTAGCGCCCATTTTGTGGGTATTGAACTACATTGGGAATAGCCCATTTGTAGACCAATTTTATTTGTAGCCCAAGGGGTTTAAGGGCCGTTTTCACACTTCCCCAGCCACCATTTTAGGTTTGGTGACCTGTTGGCTGGGATCGCTGTAGTGAGTAGCCCCTGGGTTGTGGAGGAGGGCTGGGAGGAGGGGGAGGTTTCCCCTATTGATTTGGAGTCAGAAGGGAGCGAAAGGGATTGGAGAGGTCTGGATATTTTCTCCTCTTGGACAGAAGAAATTTGGAGGACAAAGGGGGTGGCCCAGCTAGGGGGGAGCTGTTGGCAGGTCGGGTCGAGGGGTTTTGGAGGGGGCACTGGGGCAATCGGGGCAGGAAGTCGCGGGTGGAAAAGCGGGTGCCGTGTGGATAGCTTCCGGGGGTAGAGGCCAGGCCGAGTTGGGCCGGGGGGCATGACGTGGCAGGTTGGGAGTGGAGTGATGGGGAGGGGGATCTAGGGGAGGGAGGGGAGGCGGTGGACCTGAGTGTGGTAGGGCGGGCGTGGGTGGCCAGCACTTTGAGGGCAGGTAGGAAAAGGAGTTGAGATGGGAGAGAGAAGAGGGATAGGCTCAGCACACCAGACCATTCCTTTTTCATGTGGTGAAGCAGCACGGGGCGCCAGACTTTGTAGGGCTGGGAGCCGCCCGATGGCACCAAGGAGAAGGTAGGGTGGAGTCTCGTGCGGCATACCCAGTACCAGTGGGTGATCACGATGCAGCAGGCATAAGTAGGCCCGTGGGACATCATGGACAACAGAGCTCTAAGGTTCGACATTTGAGTGGTGTTAGGAGGGTGCAGTCTGCACCTCCGGCTGAGAAACCCTTGGGTTCCAGGGAGGAGGAACTGGATTATGACAAAGACAACATGGAGGAGGGAGAGTTGAGGGACATGGACGATGAGGGAGCGGGGGGGCGAGTAATGTTGTGTCTAGTGTTTTCCAGGTGTCACAACGCCAGGCTGAGCCCAAGGGTCAGACATCGCATTGGGGGGAGCGTTCGGCCCCCTTGGCAAGGCGGACAGACGGACGACGGTCAGGGTGAACCGCCAGTCGGCCAGGGATGAACAAGTTTTTAAATTGTTGGGGATGTTTGTGTTGGGCTGCTTAATTCATAATATTGCCCTCCGAGCAGTGCATGTGCCTGGAGTGGACAATGACATAGCAGATGCTTTGTCTCATTCACAGTCAGGGAGATTCCGTGGGCTAGCCAAGGACGCGGACAGGCACCCGACTGGCAGGCCGTGGCATTTGTAGTACGTAGGCAACACAGGATGTTGCACCTGGTCTTAGGGTCCCTTGCTTAATCCACGAGAATAGCGTACAGGACAGCATGGGAGGAATTTTGCGGTCAGGTGCTAGGCAGCAGGACTCTCTAGCACTTTGAAGGGAGGCTGTGCTACAGTTCATATTAGATCTGATTGATAGAGGACTTTCTAATGTTAAAAATGCGGGTAAACTGGCGGGGATTGCATTCATGGGAAAATTGTTGTGGGGTTATACGCCATCCGCAGGAGAAATCGGGACGCGGCTGCTGGAGTGTTGTGTCCGGGAATGTGGCCATGCAGGCAGGGCCAGGAACCCCATGTCTTGGGATATGTTGAGAAGGATTCTTTAAATTTTACCTGGGTTATGTACCGATGGATATAAAGCGTGTCTTTTCTCCACACTTATGGTGTTGATGTTTTTTGGGGCCTTTCGGGTCTCAGAAATGTTAGGAACGAAATCTGGGGAAGGGCTTATATGGAGTGAGATGTCCCCCTTCAGGGAAAGGATCGGCATTTGGCTGCGGAAATCTAAAACAGATCAGAGGGGAGGGGGTAAATGGGTGTCCTCAAGGCTGCTGAACCACAGCTGACTTGCCCATGTAGGTGAGAAGCGAGGTGGAGGAACCTTGCTCCCAGCCCAGTTGGTTTAGTTTTCGTACATTCGAATGGGAAGAGTGCAACAGGTCCCAGCTTTTAGTGGTTTTGAGGAAAGCATTTGCGGTGCTGGGGATTGATGGCAAGGGCTTTGTGACACATTCATTCAGGATTGGGTCAGCGTCAGAAGCGAGCAACAGGGGCTGGGGCGAGGGGACATCATGTAGTTGGGTAGATGGTCTTCGGATTGCTACCAGCGCAGCGCATCGGGAGGGGATGTAGCGCGGTTCTGTTGTTTTCTCTGGCCCATTCATTTTTCTCGTTTCAGGTTCGGTGATGGGTCCCCTCGCCAGGGAGATGTCTATCTGGATTGTAGGATATTCCTTTGTGAAGTGGGCACAGGCCCGGGCCGGCGCCAGTTATTTTGGGGAAAATCTTGGATTTAATAAAGATTTGTTTAAAGTTTCTTGGAGGGGCAGAGGGGGCATGCGATGGAAGAAGTTGCTGCTTGTTCTGAATGGCGTCTTGATGGCTGGTAGGTGCCCCGATGTGCTGGTGATCCATCTTGGGGAAAATGACATGGTCAAGGAAACTGGTTTGGCTTTAATGAGGATCATAAAGCGGGATTTGTATTTGATAAAGAAGCAGTGGTCAGGTTGTGCTTTCATTTAGACAGAATTTGTTCCTCATAAGGTCCGGAGAGAAGCAGTTAATCCGGGAGCAGTAGACAAGGCCAGGAGAAAACTCAACACTGAAATGGTGCATTCTTGTCGGCATCTGGGTTTTTCTAGGATTGCTCATCGGGACATTAAGTACGATATACCGGGTTTCTTCAGGGGAGACGGAGTTCATTTATCCAAGTTGGGCATGGATTTGTATTTACTGTAAATCAGGGAAGTCCTGGCCAGTTGCTGAATGTGCAACAACGCTAATGGGTCAGACCGAGGAGGCAGGGGGGACAGGAAAATGGGGAGGCGGCTTTTCCACCTACTCTCCCGCCTTTTCCTGGGTGGTGGGGTTGTTGAAAGGTGGCCAAGATTGGCTGAAGTTTTTAGTTAAGTGTTGGTAGTTTGTGAACAGGGGCAGGGAAAGGGTAACCAGGTAGGCCAAGTTTAAACTAGAGGTTTTTTAGTTACAGTTGCACAAAGGCAAGTACGGGTTTGGGTCATTGGAGGATAGGATTTGTAAATGCAATATTATGTAAGATTGTGTAATATGGTTGTTATGTAATGTTATTTTGTATTCGGCAGGGTGGGGGATTTGATGTGGGGGTCGTAGGGGTGGGGGGACAAGGGGACAGGTAATTTATGTATAGTGAGGTTTTAGTTTTGTAAGGCAGTTGCAAGTGTTAATAAATTGTGATGTGCACCTGTTTCAATAAAGCGGCCTTTTACACACACAAACATTGGTCTCGGTTTGGCTTACCCCCATCCCTCCCAAGGGGGGCTTGGGGGACAGCCAAACACAGTGAGGTCTGTCCCCCTGGGAAAATTGGGAGGGGGTGGAGCAGACCGATTAGTAGCCATTTTGTGGGTATTGGGCTACATTGGGAAAAGCACAATTGTAGCCCAATTTTATTTGTAGACCAAGGGGTTTAAGGGCCGTTTTCGCGCTTCCCCAGCCACCATTTTAGGTTTGGTGACCTGGTGGCTGGGAGCGCTGTAGTGTTAGCATCTTTCCCCCCCCCGCCCACTCTCGTTTTCTGGGTATGGGTGTTTTTTCTTTGGATTTAGTTTTTTTTTCCATAGGCGGTTATTGTAACAGGTTCATAGGGGTTTTGGCTAAGTTGTATATTCGTCGCTTGGAACAGGTGCTGGCGGGGTTGTTGAAAGTTGGCCAAGATTGGCTGAGGTTTTTAGTTAAGTGTTGGTAGTTTGTGAGCAGGGGCAGGTAAAGGGTAACCAGGTAGGCTAAGTTTAGACTAGAGGTTTGTTAGTTACAGTTGCACAAAGGCTGTTAGGGGTTTGGGTCATTGGAGGATAAGATTTGTAAATGCAATAATGTGTAAGATTGTGTAATATGGTTGTTATGTAATGTTATTTTGTATTCGGCAGGGTGGGGGATTTGATGTGGGAGTCGTAGGGGTGGGGGGACAAGGCGTCAGGTAATTTATGTATAGTGAGGCTTTAGTTTGTAAGGCAGTTGCCAGTGTTAATAAATTCTGATTTGCACCTGTTTCCATAAAGCTGCCTTTTACACACATAAAAATTGGTCTAGGTTTGGGCTGCCCCCCTTCCTCCCAAAGAAGCATTAATTACAGAGCAGCCGGCATGCAGCCACTGTTTTGATCTCCACAGGAGGCAGAATGGCAGCACTGCAGGTGTACTCACTGCCTGGTCCTCAGTCATCACCCACAGCTCCCGGTTATGAACCCGGAGTTAGGAGCTTTACAACTGCCGTCTCAAAGACCGCCAACATAAAACCGCTTTCACTTGCAGCTTCTGTGCTGGGGCGTGCCCTGGTTCGGCAGGTGGCAATACAGGCCACGCCCAGACGGCCGCGAGCGCAGAGAACAATGCCAGGTGGTTTACTACAATTCCCACTTCTGCACTCTTAAGTGAATTTCAGCTGGTCAGACAGCTGCCTCAATCTGGCCATGGGGGAGTAAGAACCGGTTTGAGTACAATTACCATGAAAAATAATACCTGTGTGTGGCCTTATTTACAGTATTCTGAACCATTCCGCGGAAGCCAAAGGCTGGCGGGCTCCAGGCGGAAATGATACATATGTGTGAGTCTGTGCTTTTCCAGCAGTCATTTGCAGCATAAAAAGTCAGCTGCCTGAGCTGACAGCATTTGCTACCTGAAATAATGTCTACCTCTACACGAAAGTCACCTGCCTATATGTGATAATCCAATAAGGTCTCAAATATTACACAAAAACACCAGCGCTGACAATTGCATGTATTCAATAGTCCAACAACCAAGTTATTTTAACAAAATTATTTGTCATTTTTTTTTCATACTCTCTAAAACACAATTGTCAAGCTTTTGCAAGATAAATACATGAGAGGTTTAATACTAAACAAATACACATACACAATGTCCCACCCATCCCAATCTGAACTATCAATCATACTAGCATGCATTCAGGTTGAAAAATACATTCATACTGCAAAACAAACAATTCCATGACATCACATATCAATCAAGATTACAAAACTGCCACATGATGTTCAGATGAAATGCTCTTGTGTATCGTCTCGGTGGTGAGAGGAAACACAATCCACGGACACGAGATAAATTAAACGCCAACAGCTTGATATGAAGTTTTGATACATGTGTCAGACTATCAAGGGTGACAATAACAACGTAGAGGTTCAAGATTTGTAGAATCAAAAAACCAAAGCGCCTAAGGTGTCCCGCTAAGCAGCAAGGCTATCTACAGTCTGCAAAGTTTCCCTTCCGCCTTTTGATTCATGAACTAATCCAAGGACTGTGGGGCATATTATCAAGAAAGGGCGTTCCATTATCGCCGCTTTTATTGGCAGGAAACTGCTGATAAAGCGGCGATAATGGGCTTGATAATATGCTCTATTGGATTCCAATCGAAGCCCATGTTAGATGTGAAGACATCTAACATGGGCTTCGATTGGAATTCAACAGAGCAAATTATCAACCCCATTATCGCCGCTTTATCGGCAGTTTCCTGCCGATAAAAGCGGCGATAAAGGAACGCCCTTTCTTGATAATATGCCCCTATGTTCCAGTTGTCTCTGTATATGTGCCTCTCTTATCTTTGTGTTTACATGTTATATTTAGGACTACCAACAGTGGCTGGTTTTTAGAGGTGGGCATTGTGCATGAGACTTTTAAGGAAACAATAACCAATTTACTTTTGTATAACACCGGAAGTGGTGCGGCACCATATACCCTGCCACCGTTTATCAGTGTGCTAGTATCTATATCAAGCACTTTTTTTATTTCTTGGCTACTATAACGGTTATACGCTAGTCAAATTTAAATCAAGTCAGCTTCTCAACATGCAATTAAAGTCGAAATGCAGTAATTAGTGAAGGTGGTCTACTATATTGTCTCAAAGCAGCAATTGCAATCTTTAAAAAAGTTGATCATTTTTAAGATAAATGTTTATTTACAGTGGTAAAGATTGTCAGATTTCTAGCACAAAGGCATTCTAAAATTGGGTATTCAATGCTAATATCTAACAGTAAAGCACTATTTCACCAAAATTATTTCATGCTGTGACAAAGATATGCCAAACACTTATAAGGGGATCTATTTATTGGGAATAGAAAAACTACCCATTACCTATCTATAGGAATTTTATAGTACTTGTTATCCTGTCCCAAATTAGTCAAATCTATTAGAATTTTTGCACGTCACAAGGCTTCCTTTAGTTAGTGCATGTTTCTAATTGAAAAAAATTAGATCTATTTTCTGCAAAAGTATATTTGGATGATTTTCTTTGCAGTTTTATGCAGCGTGAGCTTGGCTAAGGGCATTAGAGAACCAGATTACTTTACACAAGGTCAGAATAATGTTCTTAGGCACAGGGAGATTAAGTGATTTGCCCAGAACCACATGATGTTGAGACAACGCCGAGACTCGAACCTGGTTACCCATTTCCAAAGTTTACTATTCTGGCCATTAGGCCATGTCTCCTCCTGTGCCAGATACAAAACACGACTATGGCATATTTAAACTAAGAATTATTTTAATTCTTGATCTGGTGTTCAGAGGCCAGCCCGAAGTATTTGTATGTCAGAATATTGGGGTGTAAATTATCATTCTTCCATAATAATGTGGCAAAAATATCGACTAGCACAATATTTTGAAGGCAAGTATATATAGGTGAGTATAAACAGAAAAATCAACTTAGCTTTAACCACTTGCCTACACAATACTGGGGTTTTGTGAAGGCAAGTATGTATAGGTAAGTATGGATTTACTATTCTTAACTGCACCTGGAGTTAAGAATACTAAATCCATACTTACCTATACATACTTATTCACAATATTGTGGTAGTGTTTTTTTGGAAATGACATTTGGCAGGATGATATTAAACACTCGGGGCTCAATTACAATGTCGGTGGGAAAGCCTCCGATTGCTGGTCGGAGGTTATCCGACCGTTATTGTAGGTTTAAAGTCTGACAGAAGTATTATAATGATGGTGGTCGGAGTTTAGACCGGCCGGGTAATCCAAAGAGGCCTCATAATCCCTTAAGTATGCTGTCTCTGCCGTCAGGATTATAATGGCACTTTCCAACAGTAGGTCCATGTCGGCCTTTATGACATGGAACTGCTGTTAAAAAGTGTCTTTGGGGGCCCCAAGCAAGAACTCCATCCCTTCGCATACCTCCCTGGGTGCCCCCATCAACACAGTTTGGGCTGGACTGTTCCCATTGGACACAGGGTCAAGACTGATTTGCATATGGCTGGGTTCAAACTGGAATGGCATGGTGAGCAAAAAAACTATGGATTAGGTCCAGATCTCTGTACTGGAGTGAATGTATGACATTGCTCTGCATTCTGACATCAATTGTTGTTTTTGCATTTGTCACTCCGAGTGGGACGGGTATGCCCAGAAGTGGGTCCCATACTCTCCATGCCACTAGAGTCAAGCCATCCTGGCTGATGAGGGGTGAAACCCCGAAACCGGTCCTAGGATGCTTGTTTCTAGTCCAGGGAGGACCTGGCCTGGCAGTTCGGGCTGCACTGTTCCGTTCCCATTGGGCACAGGGTCAAGACTGATTTGCATATGGCTGGGTTCAAACTGGAATGGCATGGTGAGCAAAAAAATGATGGATTTAGGCACCCCTCAACATCCCTGCACGTGTGGCAGGCACCGGTGCAGGGATGTTTGGAAACGTCCATTTTTCTATGGGAGATTATGCTGCGGGTGTTTTCTACCCGCTGAACAAGCTAACATAGAAAAGTTGATGTTTTGGACCGCACTGTCGACCTGAAATCGGTCAGTTCCCATTCCGCAACAGTGCCCAATATTGTAATCAGGGTCTCAATCTTCTGGTGAGTACAGTCAGAAGCTCAAATTAACTCGGAGTCCTAAGGCGAGCTATAGCTTAACTTAGTCACACTGTGGTGGTCACTAGAACTTTATTCTAATGTGTCTTTCTCTGATCCCACCAGGATGGGAGATTGTGGTTAGTGTTACTACCTTTGTTGCTGCTTACTACTGTTTAACTAAGTACTCATGACTTTGGACTAATTACCTTAGTGGATTGCCAGACCCACCGACATGTGACCTATTTGTAGATATTTTACTGTGAATGTAGTATTCCATTTTGTGAACAGACTCGTGTATATGGCCATGTAATTCACAAACTTGATGTGTGTTTCTTTTTTTTCTTTATTTGTTCTGAAAACAATAAACAACTATTGCAAAAAAAGCTCAAATTTGTCCTGGTTCTTTATTTAATTTCCTGAGAACAATATTTTTGCTTCCAAAACAATTGTATTCTACTTAGAAATTCATCTGAAAAATCAGTTTAGTCATATATCCCCTCTGTGTTATAAAATTGATCAAACATGCATGCACAACAGCGGATTGCAGGCACTATGTGCACTGAAGTCACAAAGTGAGTCTGTTTGGAAATGTGATTTGAGATCTCTCACTGTTTCTTTCTGCCTACAAGAAATTTTCTTTCATGTACCCAGTCATATAAAACATACCAAATTTAGAATGTGTATTTTTGTATGTTTTTCACTGCCCAAAACAATTTACAATCTGACATTTTTCATAGATGTGAAATGAGTGGCATTGTGATATCACTGTTGCTTTCAAATTCTCTCAAAAACTAATCTCTTTGAAATGTGACACTTTACCAGACTGGCATGGGTTAATTTTGTATTTTCAAATAAATTAATTTTTGCTGAATTTGTTTTTCATTGTTCAGACCTGTGCAGGTCCAGGGCATATTTCCCAATTGAAAGGTATTTCAGGCACTGACTCGGGAAGACAAGATCAGGTTCTGAAACTCAGACGGGGCATATCCCTGCATCACTTGGAAAATTAAAATATCAGGTAGGACAAACGTTGAATATGAGCCAACAACCTCCATGACAAATTTGGCATCTCAAGAGTGTCTAGAGACAGGTTGAGCAAAGCTCTCCTCTTACTCGGAAATCTGAAAGATAGCTAGAGAATTAAACTCTGTTGATCCAGCCTTATCTTGCCAGGCGCCCAGCATTTGGGATCTCATTCTTGAACACCTCAGACTTAATCCAATCCTACAAGTCTTCAAACTATATATAAATGCCAAATGCTTCACATAATCCCCACATCGGTTCTTTATTCCTATACTCTTTTTTTTTATAACCATTGTTTTTGTTTCATTGCACTACAACAACCACCACATCCAGCTGTTGCTGATTAACACTGCAAGATAAGGCAACATCATTACAGACTTATCAATTACATCAGCACCCCACAGAAGAATAATTAAGACACAGACATTATGGTGGGCCCAATCCAAGATAGTTGCACCACTTGCTCCAAATCTTAGCATGTTTTTTGGGACAGCTTCTGTCTTTGTGGACTTGTTTTTCCTGCTGAACACACCAGCCCACCCCCTTACGCCATTGAGACAGCGAAGGCGGGTGAGAGGATTTGCATTTACTAGTCATATCTCTTTTTGCCATTGTGGTGGTCACTCCCAATAGCACCTGATGCGCCCTCGTGCCCCAACTCCCTCAAAGATACCCAAAAGAAATGATTTCGGTGACAGCTCCACTGTCCATTCAAAGACCTCCACCAGTTCTGCAACAATACACCTATGTTATTTTGTACCCTACCACGTTTGTGTATACATGCTCCATTTAAATCACTCTACAGCCCACGTTGTGAGGTTCATGATGTACAAATATTTTTTGCTTAATCAATATTCTGGCCCTTGATTTGTTTTGTGAATCAATTTCATAATTGAATACATTTTACAACATGTAACTTATGCTGCATGTGAGGAGCATGTACAGAAATATAGAAATGAGGCAGAGCCGTATGTCTGGTTCGGTCATACTCAGAGGCGTCTATGATTCACTAAGGGACACTACGCAAGATTGCCTACCATGGCCAGGGTTAGTCAGTGCATAGGTAATCATTATGAACACCGTCATGAAACTGCCCGCTTTGTGCATTTCTATGGTCTGTACTTAACTCTTGATGCTATAAGTAAGGGTTGGTGGACCAGATGTTATTTCTACACTGTTGTGACACATAGAAAACAGATATGCTGTATTTACAAGTATGGAACAGTTAAGAATCGTTCTTTGAAAGGTGTGCTCCAACACGCTTGTGGTGGGAGAGCTGCTTAGATCAGCCGACCATTGCACCTTCACTCGCTTGCGAGTATCCCAAAACATAATGCTTTCATATGCATGGAGGGCTAGGCTGTACATCACTTTGTCTTGTAAGAAGCTATTGCACACGTGTGATGCACACAATGCACATCTAACAGGACAGCAACTGGGCAGCAAGAGCACAGATGCATTTGAACTGTGGTGTTGTAGGAGAATTCTGCTCATACCTCAGACAGTCAGAAAAACAAACAGATGTACATTTGGTAAAAATTAAGCCAGAGTATTCAGTCATAGCACACATAAAGCTACCATACTCTTGACACATCATTCAAAGACCAAATTCCCATGAAAGGTCAATGGAAAAGAGAAAGATGACCAGCGGCAAAGAGGATGGATCAATTATGACAATTAATAAAACTGAAGAACCAGTGCATTCGGGAGATTATCTGTCTATCTATCCATCTATCTATATATCTATTTAGTTACCTGGAGTTGTCACACACTTGATGGCACCTAACTACAACTTCAGAGATGTGCATCCTATCCTTTTTTCACACATCCTCCTTATTTCCTCCTAAAGTCTTTGTTGCTCAAATGTATTGTGCAATATAAGCATCAGTAGCACAGGTAAGGCTCCTCATAGATATCGAGGCATTGGTCACATTTTGGACATTTCTGAATGTCAGAGGGGGGTTTGCTTGTCCTTTGAGTGCCACTTGGTCAGCGCCTTGAGACCCTCACGGGTGAGTAGCCACACTTTACAAACCTCTGATTGATTGACTTGGTCAAGTAATTCCTGACAAGGAGGAGGCTGTGAAGGTAAAGAGGGAAAGGAAGAAAGTGGTTGAGGAACATCGAATATTATTAATTGTGTTAGACCCTGATGGAGGGAGAAGCATCTCTATATGTACTGCACAGAATAGGAGCAGAATAATAGTTACTGGGGAACACTGTGCTTGCAACACCAATGAAATAAGATGTAATATGAACAACGTGTGGAGCCCATTCACAAAAACATTTATAACTGGCAACATACAATGTCTACAAATAGGCAAAGTTGTAGTTCACAAGTGTTTGACTGATTCACAAACATTTCTGACAGGACTATCAAAAGTATGCAATATAGCATCCGACATGCAAATATTTTAGTTTCTTTCCATAATATTTTATCCTCAATTTGCATGCGAATGTTGTCTAGCCTATGTACTCATCCCCCCAACCATTGGATGAACTAAAGTAGCTCATGCTAAGGATCACACCTAACTCCTATTACTTTAACCCACTACAATGAAACTGGAAACAATACAAAGCATGGCTGACTTGAGTGCACAAGACCAATCACAATAAATATCCATACCCACTGGATTAATCAAGTTCAAGTTCAAAAGACCTTTATTCGAATTTCATAAAATTCATAAAAGTACCACAATGAAACAATTCATTTATATTACATTCTTAAAAGTACCATAATAAAAACAATTCATTTACATTAAACATTTGCACAAAAATGTTCCATGATTAAAGTGTAATACAGTTCTGTTCTAATGAGGCTAATTTCAGGGATTTTCCATCATTTTGCGCACTCGTGTTATCAGTCTCAGAAAAGTGCTAGTGCGAAAAATTAGTTCATCTGAGTCCAGAGAAACCAACATTATATAAGACTCCTTGAGCGAAAGAGGTCTGTGTTTCTTAAAATATGGGGTTAAAAACCATTTAATATATCTTAAATAAAATTTACAAAGGAATAGGAAGTGCAAATCATCCTGTGGACTCACACCGTCGCACGGGCATGGGTTATAGTCAGTGCTGTGTTGATACCCCAGTGGGAAAGACAACAAAAATTTCACTGAACCAAGCGGAACAAGAGCGATCTCTCCCAACTGGTCATGGGTAGGGTGAGATAAAGCGGGAGTGGTTGTCTACACAGTTCATTTCCCAGGTATTTTGCGACAGTTGATTTCGATGACTCTCTTCCCATCCGTTCAGATTTATAAAGTGTATACAGTGCATGTTTGACCTCAGCATTGTCCTTAGGCTCAACCCTGGTGGGGTCTGAAAAAAGATTGCCTCTGTCCACGGCGCTTAGTGTTTTGGAAACTCCTGAAAGCCTCAGAATCGCCATGCCATGATCACAGTTTAAGCAATCATTTATAATATTTTGTGTGAGGGTAGCTGAATTGTTCCTCCAAACCCTAATCCAGAAAAGTGCTGGTCTGGCTCTAATGAAATCGCTTACATAGGGGAGATTTAATTCATTATGACAAATATAATCAGAGGTTGAGATTGGGGCGCCCAGTATTTTCCTGCAGAAACAGCTTTCTTCCCGCTGTATGCATGTGCTGCTTCCCAACCCCCAAACCTCAGCTCCATATGAGGCGACTGGTAGGCACTGTAGTTTAAATTTTTTTAAATAGCTCTAGTGGCACCTATTTTCTTCGGGCGGGGCAAGCTCAAAATAGAATTGGTGGCTTTCGAGAACTTGCTCGTGGTGTGGGCCAAATGCCCACTCCACGAGCCGTTCGCAGCGAAAACCAGTCCAAGGTATGGGAATGTAGGGACAGATTCGAGTTTATCTGTACCTATCTGTGTGGTATTGAGCTCCCGTTTCCCGGGGCCACATGACATGATAAAAGATTTTTTTAAATTTACACGTAGATCTAATCCCTCCATATATTGGACAAAACTTTGAACAAGTAGGCAGAGGGCATTTGGTGTGCGGCCCATGAGCACCGCATCATCTGCGTATAATAGCACTGGTAGGGGTTTCCCCAGGATTGTTGGAACATCACTAGTTACTTGTTTGAGATTTTTGGATAGCCCATTAATGTAGATGATGAACAGCAGGGGCGCTAAAACGCACCCCTGTCTCACCCCCCTGCCAATAGCAATTGCTCCGGAAACTTCTCCGCCCATGCTGATCCTGACCTGTGCTTTCAGATCAGTATGGAGATAGGCCAGGAAGCCAACAAGTGCATCGTCTAGCCCATAATTCAATAAGATTGTCCAGAGTTTTGATCTATTCACTAGGTCAAAGGCGGATGAAAGACCCATAAAAGCAAGGTAAGTGGGGGATGATCGAGCGATGCTATACTTATCAATTATCAGTTTTCGGTTCAGACATTGCTCCACTGTCCCCACCCCGCTCCTGAATCCCATCTGGCACGGTTCCAGTAAGTCTGTGTCTTCAGTTCATTCAAGCATCCTGTTATAGATTACTCGTCCCAAAATTTTTAAGGTGTTGTCCGAGATGGAGATCGGGCGATAATTGACTGGATACGACCTGTCTCCCTTTTTAAAGATTGGGACGATAGTGCTAGTTGCCCAGGTAACGGGCATAGCCGCTGATGGCAGACTGTTAAAGACATTAAGAAGGATTGGTGCCCATAGGACTGGGTTATGCTTAATGATATCAATGGGCAAACCATCAGGACCAGGCACCTTGTTTCCAAGGCTCTCTTTTATGGCTGTTTCTACTTCGTGGGCTTCAATCTGTAGGCCGCGCAAGTGTCCTGGGGTAGGAGTCGTCAACTCCTCAGGCGGTGCTGCATAGATTTTTGAGAAGTGGGTTTCCCATACGCTGCTAGTTGTGTTGCAGCTGATTAGTGTAAGCTTTTTACCAATTTCCCTTGTTTTTCTGACTGAAGACCAGAAAGGCCCGCTGCCCCCCAGATTAGCGCTGGCGACAAGCGATTCCCACTGATCGGAAAGTAGTGCAGCCTTTCTTTCTGTTATTTTAAGTTTATATTTTTTCCTGGCTGTCTGGACAGTCGTTTTGCACCTGGGTTTGGTGTTAAGTGCCCTTCTTAATTCCCTATTTGCCAGTGAGCAAGCTGAATCAAACCACCTTGGTTCTTTCCCTTCCTTAGGTAGCGGGACTGACAAAAGATTTTTTATAATTGAGCACAGCTTACCAAAGTCGGCAATTATCCTGTGGTGATTGCCGTTCGTAAGTGAGCAGGACTTAATCAGAAGCGGGTGTTTAATTTGAACACTATCCAAAATTGCCCAACTGTCGACCCCCCTCCATTTTAGTCGCAATCCGTCAGTCGAGGGTGTGATATCAATCAATCAATCAATCAATCAGTGACACTTATAAAGCGCGCTACATACCCGTAGGGTCTCAAGGCACTGGGGGGGGGGGGGGTGCCGCTACTGCTCGAACAGCCAGGTCTTCAGCTTCTTCCGTTAAGGTTCGTATAAACCGAACTAGGGGCAAGGTTCAAAGTCACTATTACTGGATTAATCATTTACTGGCCCAAAACAGGCATGAAAAATACATATCACTGCTGCTACTAACTGTCAGCAAAAAAATGTAAAGAACTGAAACCAATGTCAATACAGAAAAAAAACTAAACTTCTACTTTTAATTAAAAAAAAAAGTTTGACAATGTGGTTTATGCTCTAGATGTGGTTGAAATTAAGTCGAAGACCTTCCTACAGGCTCTAGGCTGACATTCTTGAACATCAATTATGGAATGCAGTGATTTGGAAAGTTCACGTCTTGGTTTAGGTAATTCCAGGTGTTCAGACTCGCTTTTCATATTATGTGGACCCAGGCACAGTAAACAAGTACTTGCACAGTCAAAGGGTTAGCCTTGTTAGGCTGGAGCGTGTTTTGATATTATAAGCATATGTAATACAAAATATAAAGTAGAAAAAAGAAAACCTAATACCATAGAAATGTGGTGACCATATGCATGGGAAAATAGTTTTAGAATTAAAAACAATTAATCATTTACAAAAAGATGATCAGCACACACTTATTTGCAGACATGAATAGATTTGCTAAGTTCATTGTTATCATCAAGTGAAATTCCAAAAATTTCATGGAAACATGTATTAGGTTTTTTTGACAATCCTTTATTCTTATTTTCTCTTCACGGTGTAGCCAACGCGTTTCATCCCTTCGCGGGACTTCTTCAGGGCTACAAAAACATAGATAACATGTATACATTTAAAAAACACAATAAAATACACAACTCCATAAAAAATATTTACATATTTCTATATGTGGTGCTACATATATATATATATATACACAGTGCATTACTTACTAAACCACATATTGCCTAATAAGAACTAATATAGTTATTGATTTGCTTATGTATGATATTTCATTATATCCATGGAAACCATGCTTGTTCTAAGTGTATAAATCTGGAAGATAACCCTCCTGGGCTGATACTACATAGCTAAATTCATAATTCATGAAGGGTAATAAATACCCTAATTATAATGTCAAAAGCAAAAGGTTACCTTAGTCACTTGATATTTTCATGTAATATATGTATTGTCTCTAATGTTCAACAACATAAAATTCTGGTTCTAAAGAGATAGAGTGGACCTTCATAAGTACATTTTTCAAAGTTAATTTAAAAACATTGGTACCCCTTATATAGCATTTAAGAGCAAATTAAAAATTCTAATTTGCATACATTCTTTATGAGTTGATGTTTAGTGGGTCCAATACTCCCAAATAAAGCTATTTCTTTTTCCAATATTTCAGGCCTGGTTTGGCCACTGCATCTAAAGTAACATAGTTCATAATCAGAGCAAAGCAGTTTTTGCTTGCAAGTTAAGCTTAGACTTATGCACTAGGGACAGGACGAATGATAATGTGTCTATAAAACTGACAAAATTAGTAATATTTTAAAATGAAGAGATGACCACAAGTCAAGATGGAGCCATAGAGGGTACATATTCAGACAATATCTCTTAGATGTAAGTGGGGATCCAAAACACATTAATATGCTTTGTCACGAAGCAAACCCCAAATATAACGCCACGTAATATCCATAATCAGAAATGTGACATCTGTACCCGACTTTAATTGACACCCGCATAAGTCTAAACATTTCACTTATGTTGTTTAAATATCCTTGCTAATCCAGTCCCAGAGCCTATCTTAATAAACTCTGCAATAATAAGCATATACCAAAGTGATTTGATCTCATACATTCTTTTAAAAACTTTGTTGACTACTTAAAATCTGCATCTTTATTATTAAATAAGAGTTTAAGTGAATATAACATTCTCAGTACACTGTGCGGCCCTCATTCTCCTGGACCTGTCTGCCACTGCACCCTATGCACATGTCTCCACGACACAGGGATCCCAGACAATGCTCTGGACTGGACCACCTACTTCCTCTCAGGCAGAACCCAGAGCGTCCGCCTCCCCCCTTTCCGCTCCGAAGCCACCAAGCTCATGCATGGTTTACTTGGATATTATGAAATATCATACATTAGCAAATCAATTACTATGTTAGTTCTTATAAGGTAATATGTGGTTTTATAAATAATGCACTGTAGATGTATGTATATATATATATATATATATATATATATATATATATATATATATATATATAGATAGATAGATAGATAGATAGATATATATTAATATATAGCAGCACATATAGAAATATAGACATGTTTTTTATGGAGTTGTGTATAATATTGTGGTTTTAAATGTATACATGTTATCTATGTTCTTGTAGACCTGACGAAGTCCCGCGAAGGGACAAAACGTGTTGGCTACACCGTAAAAAGAAGTAAAGGATTATCAAAAAAACTTCACATACGTCTCCATGAAATTCTTTAGATTTCACTTGATGAGAATAATTAACTTAGCAAATCTTTTCATGTTTTCAAATAAGTGTGTGCTGATCATCTTTTTGTAAATGTTCATGTGAATTCATTCACTATTTTGGAAGTAGGAGGTCTGTTTTCCTGTGATCGTTGCACCACACATAACAGGATCCTACTTATATAACAACATGTGTTATTTTGTCTCAGGCCTCCGTTTAAATTGCTTCCTTTAAAAACAATTAATCATCTCATATTATTTTAATAGACCATCACAGGTGCTTCCTGGAAGGTAGAGCACATCTCAAGAAAATATGATTTTAATTTGTGCAAAGAGAAGTTACTATTAATGGCTTTGAATTACTTTGACATGAAGACATGGTTTAAACATTAGAGGATGATTAAGAAATAAAAAAAGGTTCAAGAATGTAAAAAAGTATTAGGTAAGTAAATTATAGACCCACCTACCCTGGTACGCAAGTGCTCTTCACTTGAGGTGGATGTGTACATGAGATGAGAGCATGAGAGCAATGGCTGAAGTGAGGTGCCCATTGGTATTTGAGGACACTCTTTGGAACTTGTGTGATGTTTATGCATAACAAAGTTTGCATATTTTTTAAAACGACCTTTACTGCAATAAAACTGTGCATAAATGTAGAAGGGACAGAATGAACATGCAATTGGGTCACAATGCATAACAGCTTGGGCAGTGTTAATTTATACCCGCAAAAAACACACAATTGATGGACGGAATGCAGAACAAATCAAAACATTCACCTCCAGTCAAGAGGAATGGGTTAAATCCATCATTCTATTGCTCACCATGCCACCCCACTTTAGACCAGGCCATATGCAAATCAGTCTTGAGCCTGTGCCTCATGGGAACAGTCCAGCCCGAACTGCCAAGCCAGGTCCTCCCTGGACCGGAAAGAAGCATCCTAGGACCGGTTTCGGGGTTTCACCCCTCTGCAGCCAGGATAGCTTGATTCCAGTGGCACAGTGATCTAAGGGCCCACGTCTGGGCATACCTGGTGCACTTAGGGCGAGAAAGCAAAAGACACACAATTGATGGATGGAATGCTGGACAAATCAAAACATTCACCCCCAGTCAAGAGATTTGGGTTAAATCGTTCATTATTCTGCTCACTATGCCACCCCAGTTTAGACTTGGCCATATGCAAATCAGTCTTGACCCTGTGCCTCATGGGAACAGTCCAGCCCGAACTGCCGAGCCAGGTCCTCCCTTTATCGGAATCAAGCATCCTAGGACTGGTTTCGGGGTTTCACCCCTCTTCAGCCAGGATAGCTTGATTCCAGTGGCACAGTGAGCCCAGGACCCACGTCTGGGCATACCTGGTGCACTTAGGGCAAGAAAGCAAAAGACACACAATTAATGGTATTGCTTTGTTCGCCCTAAATTGGCAATGTATGCCCAGACGTGGATCCCTTGGTAAAAAATCTCCGTTAGTATCAATTTATACCCGGGCACTAGTTCCCACCTGTGGTGGAATTTCACAAGATAAAGCGCAAATATGCACATATGTTTCAGAGCTTGATTGCACTCACTGAATGTACATGTTTGCAAAATTTGGGCGACACATAGGTGCAAACCAACTTTTAAACTATTTTAGTGTCCAATTCATAAAATACACATAGACCAGCAGTTTTTCGGGCCAATGTAATACCCCTTTTACATTTAGGCATAAAATATACAACTTGCATTGCCTGGCATACGATTATTTTACGATTTGGACAGTAAAATAGTTTCACTGCATTTCTAATTAGTTACTGAAAAGTCGACTTTGTGCAAAAAAAGCTGTATCAGTCTAACTGAGGCAAATGTTGCACACCATTCTACCGCAGGGCAAAAGGAAATAGCAATGTTACATTAATAATTAATTTGATCGGGCCCTAGGATGACGTAGATTGCTCTAATACCACCGGCAATTTAACACAAACATTCTACCCAGTGCCACATAGTGCCTGCACCTGTGCAAACATTCCATCATGGAGGCGCCAGTCTGCGCAACCTATGTAGTCCGGCCCATAATACATACTGAGAGGAAGTACGCCTCTTCTTTTTGCAATGTTTATCTTTTGTCTATAGGGATGGCAGATAAACGCTGAAGGTTGTAGCCACATGCCAGTACAGTATGGTGATTGTAGTGCCTCCATGCTAATAACCACCACATGTACAATGTCTTCATACAGCCCCTAAAAGAGGCATCCTAGAAAGAATGAACTGGCAAGTGTGTTTTGTTGACACAGGAGCTTAAGGGCATAATTACAAGTTTGCATGTCCATTGGACCGCCAAACCCGTGGTGGAAGTGTGGATGGCAGTCGTGGACTGCCACATCGGCGGTCTGCCAGACAAATTATGATTATTGTGGTCAGACTGCCTTAGGACCTCCACAACTGCGGTGGATCCATAATCACTGGTGGTGGCGCGGCGGTCTGAGGCCACAATATGCTTGGCGGTACCACTGCGGCACCGCCAAGCATATTACGAGTTTCCTCACTGCCAGCGGTCTCATGGCGGTGCTCAAGCCGTGAAAATGATGGCGTGATGAAACTAAGGGGGGCCTAGAGGGCCCCTGTTGCCTCCGGGCCTGAGGATACATGTAGGGGGGCACATGTACACGCCGTGCAGTAACAGGCTTTGGCACTCCCATTGCACAGCCAGACCATGAGGAAACTCATAATTTGGTGGGTGGGTGGTGGTCAAGTTTGGCGGTGTGCTCTGGCCCGATCTCTCACCACCATACACATAATCTGGCAGTAAGTCATGTTGACAAAGCCCTAGGCTCGAGTATGCACCATAACTAGGAAGCAAGGCCAGGATTTCACAACAGCACCCTCTTCAGTCTGCAGGAGGAAGACAAGATGCCAAGCACCTCTTGCCATGCTCCCAGGATCCGGAAGTCTATTCCACCCACATGTGGCAAGCTCCCTCACTCCTGGTCTTCAGGAAGCTAGTCAAGACCTTCCTCTTAAGTAACACCCAGGGGAGTGGCAAGGGTGCAGAGGGCCCCAATACAAGTAAGGACAGACATACCTTGTGTACACCGGGGCCCTTTCCATATGTACGCACGCAAACATGTAATGCTCTTGAAGCTTGAATAGGAGGAGAGTGAAAAATGAAGCCCAATCCTGCATGGTATTCATAAATTAAAAATCAAGCAATATAAAAAATAAAAAAACAATCAATTAAATGTGGGGTGAGTTTCTCTTAGTATTGCACGCTAGAATAGCTAAAAATAGATCTATAAGATTGGTACAAGAAGGTAAATGTAACATATACTGCATCTTTCCGACTGAACAAGCTTGACAAGGTTTTTTTTTACCATATAAATTGATAAGCCCATCTACCAGGCTCTGCAAGGCATGCCCCCTTCACCATCTCACATGAACGGCATGCTGACAAGCAACCTTTAGACAGTTATCTATGCTGAACCACAGAGACCAAGGAAAGTGACAGACACTTAGGACAGCAAGGAAAGTGATCCATAGTTATAACCAGCAAATGCTTCACAAAACGGAACATCTCTAGTCCTCAGGGCTGAACTGCAACACACCTTGCTCCTTCCACCTTGCTTTTCGCATACATTTTGGCGTCAACATTCAATAGTGACAGCGGCCTGAAGGAGCTGCACTCTTTAGGTGGTTTCTCCAGTTTCGGAATGGCCACAATCAATGCCTCTCTCATGGAAGTGGGCATCACACCTGTCTCTCTCATATCAGCAAATAGGGCTAACAAGTGGGGGAGCAGGACATCCAGGAATGTCTTATAGAAACCTACCGTAAGTCTGGCCGACCCCGGTGAACTGCTTGCCCTCATTCCCCCTAGGGCTTCACGGATCTCATCATGTTCTATAGGCAGCATGAGGAATTCTCTGTGCACATCCGATAAAAACGGGAGTTGAATGTACTCCAAATAATCCAGGATATCTGCCTCACTACCCGACCCGCGGATGTCGTAGAGCTCTGCATAGTATTCCCTAAATCTGGACACAATGTCCTCCTCCGCCATGAGCAGATCCCCTTCTTTAGATCTGATGGCTGTGACCGTTGCCCTCCGTCGCTGTTGTCGGACCAGGTTTGCCAGCACAGAGCCAGGCCTGTCACGCTCACCGTACACTCTAGCAGTTGCACACTTCCCCAAATGCTTCATCTCAGCGTCTGCCTCTGACTGAAACTCAGCGACTAATCTCCTGAGTTCTTCTCGAGTGTCATCGGAGTCGTGTCCCAACAGTCGCCTCTCGCAGTCCGCCACCTGTGTCTCCAGCTAGGCCAAACGTTGCCGAATAGAGCGAAGCACCCCTGAATGCTTGCTCATGGCCAGCCCTCTAATTAAACCTTAAAGGCCTCCCAAACCATGGTGAAGCTATCTAGAGAACCTATTTATATCTCGAAAAAAGTCTCTATAGCCTCGTGAAGGTCTTCCCGGAGTTGCGGGTCCTGGAGGGAATAGGGTGGAAACCTCCATGTAAAGGGCGGGATAACTGTCTGCGGCGTGGTAAGCGTCATGAGGACTGGGGAATGGTCGGAGAAAGTGTGAGGGAGCACCCGACAACCCCGCACCAGAAGGAGGAGACCCGCAGATGTGAGCCAGTAATCAATACGGGTATGTATGTTGTGATAAGCGGAGTAGTGTGTGAACCCCCCCTAGATGGGTATGAAGTGCGCCACACATCCGTGAGGTCATCACTGATCAATATTCTGTCTAACTCCCTGGCCGCTGCAGCCTGTCTCCTGTCAGGACCGCTCGATCTATCTATCCAGCTCCGGGGAGCGGACCATATTAAAATCTCCGCCCCAAACCACCTTCAGGCTAGAAAAAGTTTGCACTACCGAAGCCAGTTGTTGATAGAACTCAGGGCATTCGTAATTAGGGCCATAAACATTAACCACCAGCAATTCCATCCCTCTCCCAACAAGTCGTGAAAGGACATAATGGCCCCCTGGGTCAGCACTTAGCATATGCAAGGTATATGGTGATCTTGGGTTCACCCAAGTCAGTACTCCCCGCGCATGTGTAGTGAAGCCTGCTGCATTATTCTGCCCCTTTAGACCCCTAGCGTGTAACCTTGGGCTATTTCCAGAAAAGTCTGTCAGCGCCAAATCTATATGATGCCTCTGTAAGTAGTGCAAGACCTTACGCAATTTCCTGAAATCGTTCAGCCCTCGGACATTCAACGTGATAGCATTAGGTGCCTCCCTCCTTGCGTCCACATCTAAACCATCATTCGCCATTCACAAAAAGGAATCTATGACATAATATCGACAGACAGAATATAGACATACAAAAATATCGAGACAAAAATATCGACATCAAAAATATCGGAGTTCTATCTACATGAAGGTAAGTACAAAAATATCGTGAAAAAAATATCGTAGTACAAAAATATCAAAGTTAAAAATATCGTTTTTTTAAATGTATTAATAATGTAAAAATAATTTAAAAATACATATAATTTAACAAATTATAAATATAAACATTAAAACATATTTAAAAAATAATAGCTAATACATATACATTTAAAATAAATTAAAAACTCTACATATAAATTAATATATATACTTACTCCACATATTGCAACAGTAGGGAAAGCGTTGGATAGCGTAGGGTTAAAAATTACTATTCCCACTCCAGAGGGTGCAACAGTAGGGAAAGCGTTGGATAGCGTAGCGGTAAAAATGACTATTCCCACTCCAGAGAGTGCAACAGTAGGGAAAGCGCTGGATAGCGTAGGGGTAAAAATTATTATTCCCACTCCAGAGAGTGCAACAGTAGGGAAAGCGTTGGATAGCGTAAATGTAAATGTAAATATAAATTGATACTTGTATAGCGCACTACTCACCCGCAAGGGTCTCAAGGCGCTTGTACGAATACCGCTGTGGAACCCATCCTGTGAGGCGTCCACTCCTGGGCACCCCCAAGGTGGAGGCCAGGCATCCTTAGCGTTGTGGGGGCCGTTGTGGAGATTAAGCAAGCAATTGCCCAGAGTTGCAGAGTGGGACTCCATGATTGGAATAGGCACCGAGGTGAGAATTATCGAGCCCGTGGAATTTTTGAGCCCAAGACCCGCCGAGGCGGGGAATTGAACACTGGTCCCGGGCTAGACCTCTGCATCAGGGTCTGCCGCTCTAACCATTGAGCCAACACTTCTCCTAGGGGTAAAAATTACTATTCCCACTCCAGAGAGTGCAACAGTAGGGAAAGGGTTGGACAGTGTAGGGGCGAAAAATTACTATTCCCACTCCAAAGGGTGCAACGGTAGGGAAAGCGTTGGATAGCGTAGGGGTAAAAATTACTATTCCCACTCCAGAGAGGGCAACAGTAGGGAAAGCGTTGGATAGCGTAGGGGTAAAAATTACTATTCCCACTCCAAAGGGTGCAACAGTAGGGAAAGCGTTGGATAGCGTAGGGGTAAAAATTACTATTCCCACTCCAGAGGGTGCAACAGTAGGGAACGCGTTGGATTGCATGGGGGTAAAAATTACTTCCCACACTACTCCCCCTTTAATACACAACACACTACACATACAAAAAAATACAATTAATATAAATAGCAATTAATCAATTAATAACAATTAATATTATTACATTGATGTAAATATTAATTACCAATAATTAATGCTCAATTAATAATTAACTAACAAGATATTTACAAGAATAAACAATATTTATTTATAAATTATTTATAATTAATATTATGAAATAATTAAAAAAACTAATTACCAATTAATTAACAATTAATTAACAATAAATACCAATAAATAAATACAATCTCTTTAATTAATTTAATTTAAATATGTCACACTCTATTCCCCTATAAACACACAACCCACTACACATAAATAAATCACATACAAAATGTAATTGTCATTTAATCACTTAATAATTACCAATTAATTATTAATTAACAATAACAAAAAATAATAAATATTACTACATTAACTCTAATTAATTTAATTAACTAATTAATAATAATTAATTACCAATTAATTATTCATTAATAATTATTCATTATTCAAAAATATTTTTAAAAAAATATTGATTAATTAATTATAAATAAATGACTACCCACCCATTCCCCTATAAACCGACAACCCGCTCTGATACTAAAACGCAAAATGTAAACAAAATTACTAATTTCTAAACATACATTAAAAAACATGTTTAACAAACATATAAACAACATAATAAAATACATAACACTAAACATAATTTCGAGATTAGTAACATACATACCTTAATATCGATATTCTGTCTATCGATATTATTGCACATCGATATTCTATACCATCGAAATTAAAACATAGATATTATTGTATATCGATATTTTAATTTTGATATTTTGTCTCTCTACCCACAAAAAGCACTGCAACAGCCAGATCGCACCAAGGTGTTTGCGGCAATACCAGGTGTCTTCCAACAACAGTAGTTTGGCATCAAACGACATAAAGCATACAAATCCCCCCCTCGACCCAAAAACCCATCCCCACCCACAGCAGACCACTCCCAACTAGGTCGCGAAATGTCCAGATCCCTGGCCAACCCACCCCCCCAATCCAACAAACACTCCCCCACTCAGTGTCGCCGCATGAGGGTGGAGGTTGCTCTGTGCCAACAGACATAGTAGGGATGAAAGTCAAACTCAGTGCGTGCTACTCGTCCCGCCTCCCCCAGCCGGCAGCCAGGGTTCTGGTCAGCGCCAGGGGCGACCCCCAACAATGACAAAGTTATGCACCTAATCCTCATGGTGCTACTATCACTCAAGGTGTCGTGCCCCAAGAAAAAATGTACCCAGAAGAGGGAAAATACCTGTAAACTAGATTTTCAGTCCTGTTCATCGAAGCCACCGCCTGAGGCCTCCTCAAGAGGGTCACGGATCGGTGAGACCCGTCCCTCTTTCGCCCAGTCCTTTATAGCTTTCTGCAAAGGTCTCGGATCCGTAAAGATATGGGACTGACCATGCCTGTTTACCTTCAACTTAGCCGGGTATAGCATGGCATAGTCCAGCCCTTGGTCCTGTAGTTGTTTTTTATTGGTAAAAAATGCTTCCTCGCCTCCTGTACTCTGGCGGTGAAGTCCGGGTATAGGGAAATGGTCGAACCTTCATACGACAGAGTCTACTTTTCCCGGGCCGCTCTGTCCCTATAGTTGAGGAATTTCACTATGATGGGACGTGGTGGAGCCCCCGGCTTCGGTCTCGGGGCCAGCGAACGGTGTGCTCGTTCGATAATGAACATATTGGAGAAGACCTCCGCCCCCAGCAGGGTGATCAGCAATCGTTCAATAAAGAGCTCCATCTTACCAGTTGGTGTGGATTCTGGAAGTCCGATTATTCGCACATTGCAGCGCCGAGAGCGCACTTCTAAGTCCTCAGTTTGATCCTGGAGCAGCTGCGTCACCTTCCCTAGCTGCTTATGGTTAGAGTCTATGGTGGTCTGTGCTTCTTCCACCTCCGTGATCCTCCTCTCTGACATATCCAGGCGCTCCGCATGTTTATCAATTCGCTCGCCCATTCTCGCCAGCCTGTTCGTGAGTGCGTCCATCTTGCCCCCCAGCGATGATATGCCGTCTCCATGGACTTCAGGAGGGTCTTGAGGTCTTGCTCCTGTTCCGCCGAAGAGGAGGCCCTAGTGTCATCCTCCGGAGGCTTGTCTTTCGTTTTCGCGCTTTTTTGTGGAAATGGCAATTTGGACTGGATACAGTCGGACTTCGCCATCCCGTTGCCGCAGCTTAAATTCAGTCCGAGGGCCTGTCCGCTCTCTGCTGCCTACTCTTGAGTTGTAGAGAGCGAGTTCCGCCACCGTCGTAGCACATGTGATCCTCTGTATAGTGGCGCTTATTGCAAGGCTCCGAAGCCCCCTCGACCAGCCCCGGCAGGGCAACTTTCAGGGCCCGTCGCTCAGTGGGGGGGATGCACAGCTCGTCTCGGTGCACCGCGCAGCCGGTGCGGCTTCAGGCCCCTCAAAAACCCCGTCGCCAGCAGCATTCAGCAGCAAGGCCTGTCCGGGTCTGGGCACTTCAAGAGAGGGTAGCTCTGGAGTCCACAGGGGTAGGTCGCTCAGCAGGGACAGCCCTCCTTCGACAGACCGCCCCCACAAGGATCTCTGCAGGGGGCCCGGCCCGTTGGTTTATGGTCTCTCCTCTGGGGCCAGCGGGGGACCAGAAACTGGAGGCGGACACAACATCGCCCGCAAGGCCCAAGGGGCCGCCTCACCTCTGTCACTGTAGGCGTGCATTGTCAGGAACCTCGCCGTCAGTATTATTTAGGAGCCCACCTCCGGCTGCAATGACACCAGCTTATGTGGGGGTAGGAAACGGCCAATCTCTAGTGTGGTCACCGCCGCCGATGGGATGTTCGGTTCTCTGTCCTCGCTCCCCGCCTCCAACGTGGTCCGGCATTTCCCGCGGCCACCAGCACTTCACTCTGGCCCAGGCCGCACGCAAGTGTGAGTCGCCGGGCAGGAACGTCCAACTGAGGCAGGTGCCTAAGGGCCTGGTCGCGCCTCAGGAGAGCTCCATTCCGCATGATCACCACTGCTCCCACTCCCTCGCCATGGACCACCGGAGGGGTCCACGGGTTATAAACAGCACCTCACCTAAATAGGGGTGCCCCCAGCGCCTCCAGGGTACAGGATATTTAATGGATTATTTGCCGGCCGACCGGAGCTCGAGACTCAAGCGTCCATCTTGGTCTCGACCAAGCTCCGCCCCCCTCACCTTACTAGGGACTTATAAGTGAATTGAACGGAACAATGAGGTGTAAGTAGGAGAGGGAGTGAGCACAAGCACCTTAGCACTAGTAAAGTGCACACAGTCCTAAGGCCAACAAAAACAAATTCAGAAAAATAGGAGGGATGAAGGCAAATGTTTGAGGATGACCCCGCAGACAGTGTCCAACAGTTGCCACAAGGTCCATGCAGACTAAGGGATGGAAGAATGAAGTCCTGCTGACTACCATGACTTCCATGCAGATCAAAGGGAGAGGGTATGAGGTATAGAGCAGCCTTTGAAGTGGTGCGCTTCAGATAAGAGTGAGGACCAAACTCTTGAAAGTTTATAGCCTAAGGCATAATACAGGCAAACACATGCCGAACACCCAACTGCTGCAAATAGAGAATCCAAGTTCGATTGTTGGAGTTTCATTTTGGCAGATACTCCTTCCAGGCTTAGTGGAAAGTAGATTTATCCTTGAACGGGTGAACTATCATGAGAAGCTAATTTCTTACCCCACATGGGCAGAATTAGGACCTTATACCAACTGGAAGAAAAAGGAATAGCAGAGAAGAGCTTTAGACAGAAATCAAAAAGATTCCCTCAAATTTACTGGCAGATCTGAAGTTCATTTTCAATTTTATCTGGAGTCATGAAATAATTCAGGCGTATGCCTGTACAGCCATCCTTCCAAGGGTACTCACATGCTTAAGCAGTTACACATCTGTAAACATATAGGATGTACATTTCCACATGTGGAAATGTCTAGCTTAAGTGCCTTTGCTCGATAAGTTTTTTGTTTTTTCCCAATTCCTCCATGGGGAAATAATTTCAGGACAAAGAAACCTCTTCCTCATCACTCTCAGCTGTTTGGGTGGTGATCATTCTTTAAATCCCAAATGGACACATATACTTCTGCCACTGACAGGAGTAAGGTGTATATCCTTATGTGTATGCAGTGTGGAATGTGCTTTTCAAAAAACATATCAGGATACACAAATTCCTAGGTTCATGTTTATTCACCAACTGTTTAAGGCACCTCAGCCATGCAATGCACACTTCTCATGCCTGTGAGCAGATTGGCTCCCATGTGATAATGCTCAATTTAAAATATTTGGATCCTGATTAGGAGTGCCCCTTGTCATGTACAAATGTTTATTGGATGCAACAATTATAGTCTGTTCATATTTTTTAGGGAAAAACAAGCTGCCATCCAAGGTGCGGCGGCTTGTTGGCTCACCTCTTTCCTTGAGGATCGGGCCTCGGCGGTCCGCCTAGACCACTTTTTGGCCCCATTGTGTAAAACCAACTGTGGCGTCCCACAGGGCTCCGCTCTTTCTCCCCATTTGTTCAATCTCTACATTGTTCCCCTAATTCAGTCCCTTAAAGATAGGAATGTGATGGTCTATAATTATGCAGACGACTTGCAATGGCTTTCTCAGTAGATAACTCACATAGCTCCGTCACCCAATTTCAGGCCACCATGCTACATATTCAACAATGGATGGACCATAACCACCTTAAGCTAACCCCGGCTAGTCGGAGCTGGTTCTTACTGGGGACAGCCATAAGTTTTGGGGCCCACACTAGAGGCCACCGGAGCTAGGTCCACCGCCCTCCCCCTCCCCATTGGCCAAAACGTAAGAAGTCGCCCTCAACAGTGACCTGTCACTGAAAACTCAGGTTGGTTCGGTCATCTCTAAATGCTTCTTTCAACTGAGGAAAGTTAAGAAAATACACCACTTTTTCACACAGGAAGCTTTGATTCAAGTGGTAATTGCCACTGTCCTATCGCACCTGAACCACGCTAAATCTGTGTAGTTGGGCATGTCAATCTATCTGTTTAAACGGCTACAGATGGCCCAAAATCTGGCAGCCAGAATGATTCACCAACCTAGATGGCAGCCAGCTACCCCTCTGCTGAAGAAACTACACTGGCTCCCAATCCCTCAACGCTGTGCTTTTAAGGTAGGCTGCCTTATATTGGGAAACGGCTTTTACAACGAAGCCGTTTCCACGAAATCTTTAACCACGCATGCAGTACAACGCATGCGTGGTTACAACTAATGCCTTTACCACGCATGCCTTTACTACGATGTTTGTTGTAAAGGCATATGTGGTAAAAGTAAAAAAAAAAAAAAGAGGGGGCTTGGGGGGGTCTCCCCCCCAAATAAAACAACTCACCATAAGTCACGTCGGCATCAGAGTCGATTAAGAGAAATCGGTAAAAAAATGCCGTTTCTTTTTAACGACGTATGACGTCACCACGCAAATAGTCGGTGAAAGGTTTATGCGTGCTAAACGAATTCCGTTGTAACGCATGCGTGGTAAAGGCATGCGTTGCAACGGAATTCGTTGTATCATCATATATTCCCTTATATTCAGTTCCCTGCACGGCAACAACCCCAAATTTATTAACAGCCTGAAACTCAGGCACACCCCCTTTCGGAACCTACGTTCTGCCCACCTCTCACTCCTCACCATCCCCCCTTTTAATCGGGTACAACAAGGAGGCCGAAGATCTGCCACACTAGCCCCTAGACTGTGGAACTCCTTCCCGCTGGAGATCCGGTCTTCCACGGATCTATTGCAAATCAGGACGTCCTTTAAAACCTGGCTATTTTCACAAGACTATAATTCAAGCTGTTCACTGTTAGCTCTCAGAGCCTTCATAGCGCCATGAAACCACCTGGTGTACGCGAGCTTTACAAATCATTAAAACAAAAAAAAATCCTTACTGAAGACAGGTTTTGCAAGCCCAGGGTGCAGTGCGTCTGTAACTTTTCTTGGCTCCTAGAGGTTATATGCAGCAGGCACATGGAGGCTGCAAGAGAGAAAGAAGGGAGGGAGGGGATGGCAGAGCCGGGAAAGGGATCAGAAGAGAAAGTGAAGAGAAGGGAGAGAGAATGGATGGATGGAAAGAGATAGCGTCAGGAAATGAAGAGAGTGAGGGGGGGTTGGTTCATTCTTGACAGGGCTGCTTCAGGTTCCCAATTCCAGCCCTGCCATTAACCCCCACGTTTTGATAAATCTAAGCCCTTTCCCCCAGTTATGTTCCAGCCGGTTTGACATGCCAAAGTTTATGGTAGTGTTTGAACTTTATGACAACCGATAACTAAGTTGTGCAATAAACGTCCCACGCTTTATAATCGCGTAATTTGCGCAGGGGTCGCAATGTAACTAACGACTTGTATCAGGCCCGAGGAAGGAAAGAACATGGATAGACTCATGAATGCAGCAAAGTATTTCATCATCCACCAACGCAAACTACCTTGTGTTTGGATGCGAGGAAATATAGCAGGACCACGAACCCCGGACACTCGCACGAGAAACGAGTGTTTTAGGCGGTAGTGAGTGACAGTCATGATCATTCTAGCTACACTTTGCAAGAATGCGCGCGAGCTGACCTTCTGGGCACGAGGCGTGCGAATGACACTCATTTGACTATCGGCATGCAGAAGCAAGAGGGGAGCTTTAAATGGTTACCGGTATATTAAGTGTGAATTTAATGAGAAACCTTAAATTGGTGCCACTGGGAAGGATACACTTTATGTGTAATTTACTCCAGCACCATGAATAGAAAGTAGCTGCATTTCCAGCCCACCGTGGCATTGCCTGTAGATTCGTGTCCTGTGCCACACACAGGGGTAACACAGGCATCTGTCTGGACGGGACATTCCATCCCGAAACGATACGTTTTCTATTCATCCTAAAGCAAGTGTTCAGCTGTGCTTCCGAGAATGTCATTCATCATAAAAGACACCACGTCTCTGGGAAGCTTCAATGTCTGCTTATTTTTTCAATTGCGCGCATTATTAGCTGCTATCTCTGCCTTTAGAGGCAAAGTCACTTATGTGTTAGAAATAACTAATGACCAATCTGTCCAATCAGCCGTAAAGTTGAAGAGGACCAGAGGAACAACTCCCACCCACCGTACACCTGACAGACCCCCATCAATCCCCCTTCCGCGTGTCCGCTGGGATTGGCAGCACTGCGCTGACTTCCATGAGTTGATGTGCTTCTGCACCCTCTTAAGCTCTGTTCCTCGATGGTTCTTACAAATAAGTTGTCATGAGACCTCTCATAGACCTTTCAATCCATCTAAACCTCCCGCTCTCATTAAGATCTCTCCCATCTCCTGTTTCTAGGCACACTAGGCAATGTCTAAAACCCAACACACTATGGCTGCAGCTTGGGCTTCAAAAAGTTAACAACCTTCTTCCAAAGTCCTCTGAAGTTCATCAACTTCTTAATCTTAGGGTAAAAAGAAAAAAGCTGGCTGGCATAAACAGGCATTGCATGCTTTGTTGGTAGGAGACTCGCCACACAAATTAAAAACGCAGAGCGTGGAAATAACATCAAATATTTATCTGCGTTGCTTCTGGCTCTTTAAGTACTTGTTTAACATTGCATGTTGTTAATAGTTACTCTGTCTTGCTTGTCTATGGTTCACTTTACTTTACGAGCCATGCCCTTAAACTGTATTCTGCCACCGCAGCCCCAATTCATAACATTTGGGAACAATTGTATGTTGCATCCTTGGGATAAGTGCTACTTTTGGAGCAAATATCTGCCTTTTGAAAGATTGACACATAATCCCTGGAGTTCAACTGGAAAACTATGATAGTCATACATTTCCAGGGGTACCCAAGTGGAATTTTCACCATATAGAAAATTGTGCACATGTAAATCTGGTACACGATCCTTTGCACATTTCATTCTGCTTTTCTTTTTCTTCATGAGGAAATATTTCCCCCAACTAGGATCCCCTTCCTTTACTTTGCATTAAATAATCAAACGCACTTACTCCTGCCATTGGCAGAAGTGCATTTGCTGTCTTTTTCCAAGTAGGTAATTACCTGCAAAGATTATGTGAATGCCAGAAACATACAATTGCATGGGTGTTCACCTACTTTTGCAGCTAGGGCCTCCAGGAAAGCCCACAAAAACAGTTCTGATTGCAGAAATTCCCCTGTGGAACTTCCATATACATAAATACTATTTGTGGCAGTAAAATATCAAGATTAGTAAAATGTTTCCTTTTAATATCTTATTTGTCAATACCCTTTTGAATTTAGTTTTGCAAATGCTTTTTTGTGCCTCCAAATTGAACCTTGAGAACCAGGCCTCCATTGGCCAGGCAGCTCAACAATTTGAGGGTTAAACATCTGTTAAATTAATCAATAAAATTCTCATTCATGCCTCGGCAGGTTGCAACTGTCAGAGAAGGGATCATTATTCTTGAACTATCTGAACAAGGTTATCCTTTGTTGTCTGCCCTGAACTGCACTTAGCAACCTTAATTGAATGTACTTTACAATAAAAAGACATTTGTGCTGACAATTGAACCAACCCTTCACACCCACACATATAACTGTAAGTTTTACTTTTACGCACTGGACAGTGTCAGTCTTCTTTACCCCCACATCTTGTTTGTATTTACTCCTGGGAGGGTGCCGCATGTTATTCTTTGGATTTGTGATATACGGTAGGCCTTGCTGCAAGAGTCAGCGCAGCGATTCACAGGCAACGGATGACTTCTAAAGGGAATCGTAAATCTACAAAAAAAGAAATACTATTCCACATTGGTGTAGATTTACTAATCTGCCCTGGCCATAAAACTCCTCCTTTAGAAGTCTAGCAAAGCTTCCTCGGGCACGGCTTTCAGCCCTAATTCTGGGCGCTTTCTCTAAAGGCTAATAGTGCCTCAAAGTGGAATTAAACAGTTTATAAATTGTGAAACTGAAAGCCAGGCACGATTTTTGTCCAGGTAGAAAACATTTTTCCTTGTGGACAAACCTCATCTCCTCCATCACCAGGAAGTCTGGGGTCCTCCATTCCCCTCCCCGCCCAGGGAGGGAAGTTACTCCGGCCCTTCGCTGGAGGAAAGCTCAAACTATTTCTAGAATGAGAAAAGGACCAGGAATCTGTCAGTGCCCAGGGATGCACACCTTTGTAAGTGTTGAGAAATGTATGAGGAAAAGCATGCCTTGTACTGCTCACTCCCCACCCACTGCATGGGAGTCACTACTGTTCATTTGTTCTGCAAACAATTCTACAGTAATATTTGGATTAATGGCGCTAGGTTACCTTTTCTGTCTCTATGGCTGCCATAAATTCTATCCTGTGAACATTTAAATCTCCTGTACAATTGGAAATGTCTGTGTGAATCAGGGTCAACCTTTATAGTGTAGCCTCTAAAGTGAGATGCTGTACATAGAACAGTGAGGTGTGCAGGGTCCGGCTGAGACCGAGTTACAGAAAACAGCAGGTGATGATTAATGGGCTAGAACAGTGTTTCCCAACTGTGGAGTCGCAAGCCCATATTTGGTGGGTTGCTAAAGTCAAAGCAATAAATAAACATGCCTTAAAATTCTGTACTTATGGTGTAAATGTAAATTGATACTTGTATTGCGCACTACCTACCGGCAAGGGTCTCACAGCGCTTGTACGAATACCACTGTGGAACCCATTCTGGCTTTTCCTGTGAGGCATCCACTCCTGGGCACCCCCAATGTAGAGGCCAGGCATCCTTAGCGTTGTGGGGGCCGTTGTGGAGATTAAACAAGCTATTGCCCAGAGTTGCAGAGTGGGACTCCATGATTGGAATAGGCACAGAGGCGAGAATTATCAGGACGGTGGAATTTTTGAGCCCAAGACCCGCCGAGGCAGGGAATTGAACCCTGGTCCCGGGCCAGACCTCTGCATCAGGGTCTACCGCTCTAACCATTGAGCCACACTTCTCCACTTATGGTGCTCTTCAAAGACAGGAGCCAAACGTCAGCGTATGTCTTCTGCTGGCTATGTTTCTTTTAACATGGGAACTGGTGTTTACACAGCCACAGCATTGTGCAAGTAAGAGTAGTGGGGGCGTGAGGGGGAGTTCGAAAGATGACGACGAGGGAAAATTAATTATTTATTTAATGTTCCTTTATGGTCGTCCGTCGAATCCCCCCCATACTCCCAACACGGCCCCACTGCTCTTACCTGCATGGGCCGCTCCTGTGTTTACAAACTCTCCTCACTGAAGTCAGAGAAAATAAAGAAAGTGAATTATGTGTCAATCTTGCTGAGGTACACGAAGTGTGAAATGGAAGGCTGTAGAATGTCATTTGTTCGTAACTCACAACAAAATGCAAATACATGGAAGTGAACTGTACAAATTCAACACTTAGGAAAACAAAAATGAAGCACATGTATGTGTAATTCTGAAGTGTGATGGATACACAGACTTTAATAGGATCAGAATAAATCAAGACACTTTATTTGGTAAAGCACAAATAGTCAATATTCACTGAAACCAGATTTCCAGACATTATCATTCGTGTGCGATATAATTTTATCAGTAAAAGTCTCAGTGCAACTTTAGTGGCCATTCCAACGGAAAATGTGCGGGTAGATAATGACAATACGCTACCACATGATGCTTTAGTTTCATTAAAATATTAACCACCTCATGTCGATTGAAGCTAGGTAGGTCGTGAAAGTTTGGTGCTCTAAAAAGTGGGTTGTGGTTCTAAAACGTTTGGAAAACCCCGATGTAGGTGCAAGGTAAAGGACAGACTGTATAATTGTTTATTTACTAGACACTTAAGAAATCTCTACTAACAACAATGGTGTAATGTAAAAAGATGCACTCACTACAGAATGTGAAGAGGACCCCCTCAGTGTCTCAGATCTCAAAGATATTCATTTGCCTTGGGGTGAATGGGAGCACCTTGAAGGGTTGGGGCCACGCTCCATGCAAGGGCTGCAAGGGCTTGCATTTAAACCCTCACCAACATTACACAACTGATTCATGGAAATCCAAGAACCATATGAAAAAGGTGACTAGACTAAAAAAGCATATTTGTTGCAATCCAACAGTAAAAGTGGATAAATTAGCATATTCTGAAAAGCCGAGGTGCACAGAAATAAACTGCCTTGCCCGGGATGAAACAATTTTCCATAAAGTGCAAAATTTGAGATCAGAATTCATTCCTCATGACACGCGGCCATATCTCTTTTGCTAGAGAGTGAAATTTGCTGCACTAAAAAGAGATTAATGCCTGACTTTAATTCATATTTTGCCCTGAGGGTTTGTTTAAATGTTGCTTCATTTACACAGGGTCAGTTTCAATCTACGCACACTTGTTTAATTCTCTATTCCCTCAACCATATCAAATGGATAATCTCTTTCGTTTGGCTGCACATGAATTCACATGTTTTTAATATATTTTACACTTTAATTATCACGTTTTTGCTTTTTCCTACACTTTCCAATTTATCTAAATATAAATGTTTAGTTCCACTTACTTTCTTAGAAGAAGATGTACCCTCTGCTATTCCTCTGATCCATTTCTTTGCAAGTGTTGGGGTTCCTGTGACGCTCCTCTGAATCATCAAAGTCCCTTGCCTTCCCTTTACCTTCAGACCTCTGTATATTCAAAGTCCCTCTAGTTAATGTGCATTTTCAATCTTTCTAGTGCACCTGTGTTATTTCAGTTTCTCGCGACACCCCCACCTGTGTTTCAAAGTTCAATGCACACCTCGTTCCCCGCTCACCTCTGTATTTTAAACATTTCTCACGCTCTAGTAGCCAATGGAAAGCCGGTTCGCCCTGGCAGGATACAATGCATGCACTTAACACACCAGCTCCAGCGAGCAGTGAATACGAGGTTGTAACTACTGCTGTGAGAGCCCACCTCCAGGCAGGATCTTCTGTCTCTCTGTGGACTGTTGACTCTGCTGTATACATAAGTCACTTGTGCTTTTGAGAGAAAGCACACACTTCTAAAAGATAGCCCATGGGATTCATTAACCATTAACCTCTAGGCACAGAAAGCCTCCTAGATGTAAATGCCACACCTGAAGTTAATACAGGTCAAGGAGAGGTTCCCGGATCATGGAAGGGGAAGCATATGGCGTTTCACTCTTTGGGTGAATGTTTGCAGAGAGCTGCTCCTGAGCTCTTTATTAACACACACTCCAGGTCCAAGCCGCTGCTCTTCACTCTCTGTAGAGTAACAACTGCATTTCACATCCACAGCAAGATCACGAGTGCAAGCCACAGTGTGAAGCGGGGCGGCCATTTATAATGTAGCAAAGGGACTTCAAACATAAGGTGTTGTTAGAAGACAGTAAGGTGTGCAGGGTCCAGTCGAGAGCGGATTACAGAAACCAAGATGTGATGTTTAATGGGATAGGAGCAATCTGAAGGGCAAACTATACAATTGTTTTAACATTTAAAAAATCTCTACCAACCATAGACAGCTGACCTATGGAAAGCCAAGAACTGCACAGAAAGGGTGCTTTGATTAAAAAACCACTGTTTTTTTAATTTCAACCTTTTATTAGAGATATGACATATATACAAAGTCATTCAGAAAACAGGAAACAAAATGAAACATCCATGTCATAAATCTAGTTTTCAATTTAATAACCTCCCCCACCCAGCCCCGGTGGATCACTACAGGACAGATAGGGAGAAAGAAAGAAAGAATAATGAAAGTAAGGGTGCATAAACGTAATTCACTTTAATCAAAGTACCTTAAACCTTAATGTTCAGTATTCAGCCAGTTGGTTAAGGGCTCCCATATCTGTTCACCCTCCCTCCGGGCACTAGGTTCTCTTCCCTTGAATACAGATAACTCCCATTTACATACATTTAAAAATTTACTAAACCATTCATGTGAGGTCGGGGACCTGAATCTATCCAAACAGTAGCGAGACAAAGTCTTAATACGGCCATAGCAACAAAAAATAACTTCCGCACCGATTCAATCATATCTTGATCAGCTATACCCAACATAATAGCCGGAGGAGTTAATAGTATCAAATACCCAAACACTTGTTCTAAATGTTGTTCTATATTGCTGAACAATGGGGTCACGCAGGGGCAAAAGGCAAACATATGAATACTGTCTGCCGCAAGCTCCCCACATCAGGGACAGTTTGCTCCCACCACCCCACCCCATGGATGTATACGAAAAGGAGGTATATACAAATTAAGCCATGTCTTGAAGCATTGAACCTGGAGATTGGCAGAGATAGTGGCAGATCGACTATAAGCTAAAGAATCCTCGCAACCACCTTGTTCTACGTGTAATACATTCTGCCAATATCAAAAATTCTTGGTTAGATCATCACTCCTGCATTAACCAATTTATAGATAGTGGATAAAGTCGATTGATTCCCATGAATCAATTCTACTAACAGGATACGAATTCAACTAACAGTTTTTTTAGAAAAAAAGTCTCGAATCTGCAGGAATTTAAAAAACTGCCTGTTGCCTATTCCAAATTTCGGCTTTATGGATTCAAAAGTGAGTAACCCTGATACAGAGACAATATCCCCTATTACCATAACCCCTTGTGCTGACCACTCCTTAAAGTATCCATCCCGAAATATTTTCGGGAGGAGAGTATTCCCTACAAAAGGAGAGTATATATGAATTCTCCCAATATTAAACATTTTCCGAACTGTTGTTCAGACCTTGAAAGCCCCCAACAAAACCATAAACCTCACCCGTTTAAAATAGGCAAAGTCAATATATCTATATAGAAGTCCCCTAGCTTCTTCCCCATAAATTAAATGATAAATTGATATATCAGAGCGGTCTGGATCTCCTACATCTAACAATTCAGCAATATGTCTCAGCGTTATCGACCAATAATAAACCTGAAAGTTTGGTACCGTCCAACACCCCTCTCCCTCGGAAGAGTCATATTTCATAGCCCGTCTAGGACGTTTACCTGCCCATAGAAACCAAGAAGTAATCCGTTCTAACTTTTTAAACCAAGTTTGATCAATCAACAAAAGGATAGCTCTGAGAAAATTTAAAATCTTAGGTAAGAAAATCATTTTTACAACATTGCATCTACCCATCAGCGTTAACGGAAAGTTATTGATTCGATAAGCATCAGCCTCTAATTTACATATCAGAGGGTTTAAATTGATCTCAACTATCTCCTCAGGTTTAGAGCTGATCTCTATCCCTAGATATTTAGACTTGCAGACAACTCGTGGGTCCGCCAACATAATTTTGTCATTACATATTATTTGGGTTTTTAGTTAATTTAAGTGACAGCCAGAGATCGCCTCAAACTGTGATGTAATTATTTGAGTTTCTTGCAGTGCTACCTGCGGAGAATCTGTCAGAATAGCTAAATTATGCGCATAGCCGAGGATTTTGGTGTACCCACCCTTAGCCCGCACCGGCCGAATTAGTACATCAGAAAATATATTTTTAATCAGGGGATCAATATAAATTGCAAATAATAAAGGGGAACATGGACACACCTGCCTTGTTCCTCTCAGTATATTGATTGTTTCTGATTGAATTCCCATGACCGAGATTTGAGCGGTAGGATGTATTTACATGCTCTGAATCGCACAAATAAAACGATCCAGAGACCATAATGCCTCATGTCGGCCCATAAAAAGGCCAGGAGACCCTATCAAAGGCTTTCTCCGCATCGAGCAGAATTAAAGCCATAGGGTCTCCTGAAACCTTAGTATAGTCAAACAACGCGATTGTGCGGCGTATATGTTCAATAGTTTCGCGACCAGGCACAAAACCATGTTGTTGGGGCGACACACGCTTTTTAATCACCCCTGACAGCCGATTTGCAAGAATCTTAGAATAGATTTTAATATCAATATTAGTAAGAGTTATTGGTCGATAGGACCCGGTATCTGTTGGTATCTTCCCCTTTTTTAAAAATGTAACGATTCTGGCTCTTCGCCAAGATTCAGGAGGCTTATCCCCATTTTGAACCCTACGAAACATCTCTAACATAACAGGAGTGAGCGAGGATCGAAAAAACGTTTAAAATTCCCCGGGTATTAAATCTGGGCCAACAGCCTTACCACTAGGGAGAGAATCTATAGCTAACCATAGCTCTTCGATTTTAATTTCCGCATCTAGCATATTAATCTCATCTGAGGATAAAGCCCCTACCTCAATTTCCTTAAGGTATCTTTGAATTTCAGCCAGAACTACCTCATTCTTACTAATATCTACATTGCAGAGATTTTGATAACATTTCTGGAAAGCTAGAGCTACAGCACCTTCTTCAGTAACTAACCCAACTTCCGGATCGAAAATACTTTGGATGCACATGACAGATTCTCTTTCTCCAATTCTGGAAGCTAACATGTGCCCAGCTCTTTCACTATTCTCGAAGATTTTAGACCGCCAGGCTAGAAATTTACTTGCCGCTTTAGCCTGTGAAATTTCTATTATGGCTGATTTAGCGATTATAATCTGAGTTTTGAGCCGAGTCACTGTCGCCTCCCCCCAATACCACCCTGGCCAGATTGATCTCAGCCTCCTCCAGATCTTTATATAACTCCTGTAATTTCCTTTTTTCCCTTTTCTGGCTTTCCCATCCAAAACGAGTGGTCTCCCCCCTTAACCCGGCTTTAAGTGTGTCCCACACATTTTGTACACAGGTACTACCCATATTTTCGTTTAAAAATCTTGTTATTCATAAAGTAATGGAATCTATATACTTGCTGTCTCTTAACAGGCCACGATTAAACGTCCATACATCTGGTTTCCTAACACTAGATTGTATGTTGACCTCGAGTACAAGCGGATTGTGATCCAACATTACTCTTGGGTATCTAGTAATGCTAGAACCTTGAGCCAGAATTGGGGAAATGAAAAAATAATCAAGCCTGGAGTGTATTTTATGTGGTGCAGAAAAAAAAAGTAAACCCAGGGTCATTCCTTCTGGGAGAGGCCCATCAAACCGTGGAGTTCAATCATTTCCCGTAGAGCCCTATAAACCTTAGGTTTTCTACCTGTATATGCAACCACTGATTGATTAGTAAATTCACAGTCAGTATTTATGTTTAAGTCACCACATAATATAAGCGGAGCTGGCCAGCCAACCAACTCAAGATTTAACCAATTATATAGTTCTGGATTGTCAAGTACCGGGCCATAAACTGAGCAAAGTGTGAAAACTTTATTCTGAAATTTACCATGGATAATAACCCAACGGCCATAAGCATCAGCAGAGGAACGAATTATATTGACACTTCCCCGTCGTGCTAGAATGGCGACCCCTTTGATCTTTGCCTCTAATTTAGTCCATGAGACCAGCTGAAAACCCTCAAGCTCCAGAAGTTTATACCGACTGGCTTCGATGTGAGTTTCTAGAAGGCAGATAATATCTGCCTGCAAAAAACGCACATCCTCTCTGATCCGTCGCCGTTTGGCTGGGTCATTTAGCCCACAAATATTTATAGATGCTAACCTAATATTAGCGATACAACTGAAAGAACATTCAGATCATATAACCAACTAGATATTTGTGTTCATCCTGGGTGAACTAGACTATTCCCAAGAATAAACCCGAATCCAAACCTTCCCTTGCCCTGTAGATCATCCCCCACCCTAAGTCCCCCACCCACCCTAACCCCCAACCCAAAAAACTGGCAAAAAAGGTCCTCAGACCCTTGTGATGCCTCCCACTTCCCGAGTGTCCCCTGGTCACTCCCTGTCCATATAAACAACCCAAAAAAAAAGAAGAGAGAAAAAGAGAGTAAAGAAAAGAGCCAAAGAAAGTACCAAAAACATCTTGAGGGTATTTAGCGCAACCTCTACAAGCTTATTTCCAAGCTAAAACTAAAGCCCACTAGCCATCGTTAAGTTCCTTCATATAGTTTTCAGCTTGGACTTCCGAGGAAAATACCTGTATCTTGCCATGAAAAATAACCTCCAACCGTGCAGGGTTCATCAAAAAAACCTTGCACCCCTTTTTTGAAAAGGGGTGATCAGCTGATGGAGCCGCCTCCTCCGTTCCACTGTTGCATGGCAAAAATCGGGCAGCACAAAAAATGTGTGGCACTCTGCAGATCTCTTTGCATCCGGGTGTGCTTTTCCGAAAATAGCTTGTCTCAGCAAAAAATTGCCGAAAAAAATCAATATTGCCCGGGGTTTAGCTTCAGGGCCAGCATTTATTTTTTGCATTAGGGGAAACCGATGCACTCTCTGAATCTCAGTTTCCCAGCACCAATGTGAGAGCTCTGGAAACTCAATTTTAAATAACTTCCAAACAAACCCTCTAATAGCCTGACCCTCAGCCTTTTCCTCAATCCCTAAAAGTCTTAGATTATTCCTGCGAAGCCGATTTTCAGAGTCCTCCAACTTCCACATTATGTCTGCGAGTCTTTCATCGTTAGCCGTAGTTTTTATTTCAGTATTTTGTAATCCAGCCTCCAGTCCTATAATTCTTTCCTCTAGTGCAGCTGTCCTGGCTGTGACCTCTGAACAAGCCTTCGTATTTTTCCGGATAGCCCCTTGTATTTTTATCGTGGCTAGCTGGGCTCTCTTGTGTTCTTGACGAGCCTCATTTTGAATGGACTTAAGCATGGCATAGATCAGGGTATTTGAGGGAGGTGGATTGGTTTCATCCCCGGGACCCCCGGGTCTCCTTCTTGAGCTCTTGGCCCTCCTGAGCCTGCGAGGCTAGTTGTGGCGACCAAATAATCTCACTGAAGTTTATTGCTTGCCTCAGAGCCATCGCTCTCAGATTTCCTTAAGGTAGGCAAAGGTATCTTCCTGGATTTAATATGACGGGGTGTAGCCCTTTTCAAAGTTTTGGCTGTGTTTGGGGGGCTTCCACTCTCTTCACCCGAAATAAGATCTTCTTTTGCGGAGTCCGTAGAAGATTCTAAGTCCGACTCCTCAGCTAGGGAAAAAAAGCTGTCGCCATCCGGGGCATCGGGTATACTGCCGGCGCTGGACCCTGTATCCAACTTCCCACCAGCGGGAGTTTGAAAGAGAAAAGTATTACCCAGATCGACCTCTAAACTTTGCAATGAATTCTCATATTGGCCTTCAGCCCCTTCAGCCCCACCTGTGTCAGTACACGTTGCATGTAAGACCACGGGTGTCAAGTTTAGGTCGATCACAGTTTTAACACCAGTTTTCACACCATCATCTGACTTGGGCTTCTCACCCCCACGAAGTCCTTTTCTCCCCCATCGGTGTCTTTTTAAAGTATCTCGCTATTTTTAGAGGTGCCGGTAGCATTCATACCACAGAGCGAGGATGTTGCCAATATTTTAGTCACTGTAGCTTTCCCCGCAAACATCCCTGGGACGGTGACTGTTTTTCCCCGCCCAGAGTCCTCTACCATCTATGGAGCAGTCCCCGACCTTCCAGAGTCCTTACTCCTACTGTCATCATTTCTGGCGAATGGGGGCTGCATTTTCTCTACAATTTCCCCTTTACGAAGCTCTTCTTAGAACTCACCACCGTTACTTTAGCTGCGGGCTTCTCCACTCTGTCCATTTTCAATAATTTTTCGGGCTTCTCCTGCGCGGGTGGAATTTTCCTCGTTGCTGAGCTTGTTACATCTCCGGAGATTTTTGCGCTCGTTACGGGCACATTCCCGTTTTTGCAGGGTGGCGTGGAGCTTCGAAAGCCGCCGTACGCGGTCCGGTCTCGCTGAAGGTTCCCTGCTGACCACGCCCGCCACGTCCACAGGTGTGATTGGCTACGGAGAGCTATTGCAACAAGCCGGGCAGACCGCAGCCAAAGTTTCCGCTTCTCCCGGTCCAGGAACATAGGATCCTTTACCGAGCAACAAGCCGCCTAAGCTTCTCAATAACTCATTCGTAAAACTCTCTTTCCTTCTTCAGAAAACTGCCGATGCTACAGCGCTGGTCAGGAAGTGACACTCACTCGGATCAAGCGGCCGCCATCTTGCCCTTAAGAAACTATACAATTGTTTTAACATTTAAAAAATCTCTACTAACCTTAAACAGCTGACTAATGGAAAGCCAAGAACTGCAAGGAAAGGGTGCTTTGATTAATAAACCACTTTTTGTGCCAATCTAGTGCTAGATGGTGTTAGGCCAATGTTGATAACTTTGCATAACATACTGACAATTAATTATTTATGACACTAGAACACATTTACTCTGCCTAGAGGGTGGGACCCTCTGCAATATGAAGCAACACTGTCTGGAGTTTAATTGATATTTACCCCCTCGCTGATAGCTTAAATGTTGGTAAATTGCCTAGGTCCATCCTCTATTTTCTCCCACCTCCCTAACAGTCCACTCCCACCTTCCTTACAACTGTACACATTCGCCAGTTGTTCTCACCCCTCTCACAACAAAGGGAGGGGTGCTCAGATGAGAAGGCCTCAAGCCCAATGTGAACAAAAAACATTAAGTAAAGCCAGAGGGCATGTACACGTGCATGGACAGAGGACACATCTTGTCAGAGGAGAGCTATTAAGGTACAAGCTGTACATTAGACTCATCCATGTTGAGACGGACAATGACAAATTAGTAGATGCAACCATTTCTCCCTCATTTAACACAACCACTACTACTCCAACACAACACTAACCAAAGCACATCATCTGACCCGGAACTAGACTGAAATCTACAAGTATTCTTGCATGACCCATTCATTTCTCCAACCATTGACCTAACGCAACCATTACAATCACCAACCCAACCGCCAACCGTAATAAGCTGACCAACAAAGAACTAGACTGCAGTCTACACTTCAATTTTGCATATTTATGAATAATTCAAGTACACAAGGGCATGAAACATCCGATAACAATGCTTTAAATATGCTGAGTCCCAACCCGGAGACGGTAAACATGCACAGTTACTTACTGATTAGGTTTATTTGCCAACATGGGCTAATAATATAAATCTGTGGAATCTGACTATTCCTGTTTTTAAAAAAATGAAGACTTCTATTTTCTAAAATAAGGATCCCTTGGATTTTTTAATGTAAACAGATGATTGTAAAACATCTATGTGAGAGGACGAAGTCTTGAGAGAAGGGACTTAACACGTTGGCTCCATTGGTGTGAATATCTTGTATATTTCAATAAAGAATTTATCAACACACGACAAGCCTGAACGGCTTGGAAATGAGTTTATGAAGCATGGATGCAAGTTATCACAAAATTCAAAGTTGCAATTAATTTAATTTGTTCTGACTAGAAATGATAATATCTGATAAAACAATACATTGTATCTGATAGATACTGTGGGCTGATACTATGTAAACGTATATGTGGCATTCTGTATGTAATAATGTCAATCTGCTTCAGCTTAATTTTTCCGATGTATATTTCAGAAGTAGTCATGTGCCATTTGTTTATACTGTTTTATCTGATTACAGATTGTCTAGATGAGGCTGTAATGTACGAAGATGCACTTTTGTTACTCTGTTCATTTTGTTTTTTGTTGTCTCTTATGTTTTGTCACTGTACAATGTTGAAGATATTCTGAAAATCAATAAAAAAAAGAAAAAAAAAAGAGAATGAGCATCTATCACGAGAAAGAAATGGAGGGCTGTGAATGGAGCTGTTGGTCAGGGAAGGGTGTCTGAGGATGTGACATGAGAGCGACCCATGACCCCACCAGGTAGGTCACTCCCCCTCTGCACAGCACCGCCTGTGTCTCCCTGCCCCAGCTGCCACTGCTGAGGAAGTTCGAGGCCCTCCACCACCCGCAGGCTACCACCTGCGCCTCATCCCTGGTGGCCAGTGGTAGGCCGTAGGTAGGTTTGTTCATCCTCCGCTTTATTGCTTTTATTGTATTGCCTGTATTTTCATTGTTGTGTGTGTGACTTCTGTTGTCTGTCTTCCCCCACTGCCTGAACGTGGTCCGTGCCCCTTTTTCTTCCCTCTGTTCCCCTCGCTGTCCCCGTGCTCTCTCTGCCTGGTCTTTCCTTCTGTACCCCTCGCTGCCCCGTGTCTCTGCCCGGTTTTCCCTTCTGTTCCCCTCGCTGCCCCGTGTCTCTGCCTGGTTTTCCCTTCTGTTCCCCTCGCTGCCCTCATGCCTCTCTGCCCGTTCTGCCTTCTGTTCTTAGCTGCCCCTGTATTTCTGTGTTCTGTATTTTGCCTCTGTGCCACTCTTTTTTCCGGTATTTCGGTGCCCTTTTGCCTTCTGTGCCACTCGTTTTTCCCTCGATTTTGTGCCACTTTTTCCATCTGTTATCTTCGTTGTCCGTCACCGCCATCGTCGCTGTGTCCCCTGCGGCCCGACCCCTGATGGCCCACTGCCCATTCGCTGCCCCCGCCTCCCAGCTGCTCCTCCCTCCCACCTCCCCATATATGCAGGCCGCTGCGCGGCCGCATACCTGGTGCGCTGAAGGTGCGCCTAAGGCTAGCCCGTCTGCGCCCGGACCGTGCCCAGCGCCAGAACCCCTTGCCCCCACACCCGCCACGATGACCGCCGCCACTACGACGCCAGCACTTTGCACGCTCTCAACTCCGGACAGAGCCACACCTGCTTCAAGGCCGCACCGAAACGCACACACTGCCCCTTCACCTGTCGGAACTGCAGCTACACCAGCCTCAGAGCTGATGAACCACCCACCTAAAAAGACCCCAACCACCTCTGATGCATACTACTGAACACCCGCTCCGCATGCAAGCATGCCGTCGAGCTCTGGGACCTGCTCGACACAACATCCCTGGGCGTCGCCTTCCTGACAGAGACCTGGTTTAATGACTCCTTCGCACCTGACATCGCCATAGCCATCCCAGACGGCTACAAGATCACCCGCAGAGACTGCACCAACGGAGTCGGAGGAGGAATCGCCATCGTCCACAAGAACAGCATCAGGGTCTCGACTAGCACCGATGACGCACTCAGCACCGCCGAACACATGCATTTCCAGATCCACACAGACCCTAACTCCACCCTCAGAGGCACCCTCGTCTACCGACCCCCCGGACCCCGCCCCCAGTTCAGCGACTCCATCGCCGACTTGATCAGAACGCACGCCCTGACCTCCACCGACTACATCCTCCTCAGAGACCTGAACTTTCACCTTGAGAACAACAACGACAACAACTCCACAACTTTGATCGATAACCTCGCCAACCTCGGACTGAAGAAACTCGTCACAACACCCACCCACTCCGCCGGCCACACGCTCGACCCCGTCTTCTCCTCAAGCCCGCACGTCTCCGTCAGCCACACCACCGAGCTCCTCTGGACCGACCACTGCTGCATCCACTTCACCTTCCAGAATCCCACAACACACCACCGCACCCAACAGATCCCCGCCGCTGCTGGAGCAAAATCACCGAAGACCAACTACACACAAACCTCGCTCTCAGCCCACCCACCGAAACCCTCCAACAGCGACGATGCTGCCCACAGCCTCAGACGCTGGATCAAGGACTGTGCCAACACCCTTGCCCCGCTGAAGAAACCCCCCAAAGAGACACCAGCAAGAGTGCCAGCTGGTTCACCCCAGAACTCCTAGCCTCCAAGCAAGCCTGCCGGAAACTAGAGAAGAAATGGCACAGTGAACAAATTCCGGACAGCCACGCAGCACACAAGGACATCTTCCGCAACCACCACCACCTCGTCAGGGCGGCCAAGAGGACCTCCTTCAAAGACCGCCTCAACAACAACGCACACAATAGCAAGGAGCTCTTCAACCTTATGAAGGAACTCCCCAACCCCAGCTCCAACACCAACGACATTCAAGCCCTGTGAGACTACCTTGCCACCTTCTTCCACCGCAAGATAGCAGACATCCACTACAGCTTCAACACCCAGACAGCCCCCACAGACAGCAACACAACAGACCCTCTGCACACCATCGACCACGACCCCCTGCTAGCCTGGGCCAGCGTGAGCATCGATGACACCGTCAAGACCATGCGCACAATCCACTCCGGCTCTCCGTCAGACCCATTAACGCACCATTTGTTCAACAGAGCAAGCAGCTCAATCGCACCCCACCTGGGCAACGTCATCAATCTCTCCCTTGAGACCGCGACCTTCCCAGAGATCTGGAAACAGGCCGAGATCAACGCCCTACTCAAAAACCCTAAGGCAGACCCAAGAGACCTCAAAACGTCCGGCCCATCTCTCGGCTCCCCTTCCCGGCCAAGGTCATTGAGAAACCGGTCAACAGACAGCTAACCCGATATCTTGAAGAAAACAGAATCCTGGACCCTTCCCAGTCAGGGTTCCGCAGCAACGCCAGCACTGAGACTGCCCTCATCGCCGCCACCAATGACATCAGGACCCTGCTGGACAACGGCAAGACTGCAGCACTCATCCTCCTAGACCTCTCTGCCACCTTCGATACCGTCTGCCACCGCACACCACGCGCACGCCTCCATGCCGCGAGGATCCGAGACAAGGCTCTGGATTGGACCACCTCCTTCCTCTCCAGCAGAACCCAGAGCGTCCGCCTCCCCCATTCCGTTCCAAAGCCTCTGAGATCATCTGCGGCGTACCACAGGGATCCTCCCTCAGTCCGACGCTGTTCAACATTTACATGGCCCCGCTCGCACACGTAGCCCGACAGCACAACCTCAACATAATCTCCTACGCCGATGACACTCAGCTGATCCTCTCCCTCACTAAGGACCCCATCAGCACCAAGGCCAGCCTCCATGAAGGAATGAAGGCCGTCGCCGACTGGATGAAGACCAGCCATCTGAAGCTGAACTCGGACAAGACGTAGGTCCTCATCCTCAGCTCCAACCCTTCAGCCTGGGATGACTCCTGGTGGCCGAGGGCACTGGGGGCAGGCCCGACACCTACCGACCATGCACGCATCCTCGGCTCAACGCTCTCAATGACCAAGCAAGTTAACGCCGTCTTCTCCACCTGCTTCAATACCCTCCGCATGCTCTGCAAGATCTACAGATGGATCCCGACAGATATAAGAAAGACAGTCACCCAGGCCCTCGTCAGCAGCAGACTCGACTACGGAAATGCCCTCTATGTGGGAGCCCCGACCAAGCTCATCAAACGACTACAACGCATCTAAAACGCCTCGGCACCACTGATCCTCGACGTACCACGCCATGGCCACATCACCCCCACCTGAGAAACCTCCACTGGCTCCCCGTCAGCAAGAGAATATCCTTCAAGCTCCTCACCCACGCACACAAGTCACTCCACAAGACTGCCCAGCCTACCTCAACAGACGGCTCTGCTTCTACATCCCCAACCGCCAGCTACGCTCCGCCGACCTCTCACTCGCCACCGTCCCGTGCATCCGAAGAACAACCACCGGTGGGAGATCCTTCTCCCACCTCGCCGCCAAGACATGGAACACCCTCCCACTGAGCCTACGACAGACCCAAGACCTGCTGACCTTCAGGAGGATACTCAAGACCTGGCTGTTCGATCAGTAGCGTTCCCCCCAACCCCAGCGCCTTGAGACCCTTGCGGGTATGTAGTGCGCTTTACAAATGATTGATTGATTGATTGATTGATGGTGGTCTAATGACAGTGACACATTCATAATCTTGCCTTTAACAGTATCAAACGCTTTGTGTGGTCTGTGATGCACAGAAGAGACAGAAGTAAAATCCTTGCTTCCACAGCGGAGTCTTACCTTTTTTTATATTCTTAACATTTGAACACACCTCAAGCAAACTAGAAAACAAAGCAACCTTTCATACTGCCTTCTGGGACTCTACCTCGCCTTCATCTGATTACATACATCCACATGTCAATCTCATCTGGATTACTTTCCAATTAATTTGCACAACCCTCCTCTTTACAAGCATAGGAATACAGCACAGTGAGTGGGCAATAAATCCCAAATATTCAGACTGCCAATGTAATTCACTTTTATGTGCCTTTTTATAAGCCAAGGGGGTTGTATGAGGTAATGAGTTTGAGTTTTTATACAGTTAATACAACTCTATGGTTTGCTTGATTTTTGTGAAACCGCATAAAGGAAATAAATGTTTATAAGACGTTCTTTTTCTTTCCTGTCTGTATCTCTTCTCTTTATGGCACTCTTTCAGCATGCTTTGATTACCAATGAGTTAGTAAATTCTGCAGGTAATCTCAGTTTGTATTGAGTTTGTCTCCTGTTTTCGTGGTGGTGGTGGTTGTGGTGGTGGAAGTTTACTTTTCAGCAATGGAATAATTGAAAACTTTGAGGTTCAAGCTCACATCATGCCAAACAAATCAGTCCCACCAGAGTGAAGATTTAACCTCAATGCCCTACAGACAATGAGATTTCCTTAAAGCCATTATTTACACCCAGTGCTACACAGACAACTGAATTCCCCCAGACTGTAGGTTGAAATTCTGGGCCTACAAGACGCTCACATTCCTGAAAAGTGCAGATTTAATACCATACTCATCCAAGTAGACTTCTCTGCGGTGCAGAGTTATTCTGAGATCCTCCCAGGCAATGAAAATCCCCTAGAGAGCATCTCAGACATCTGCTATCCAAGGCAGTAACCAAGATAGATGTCTAAATGGACCCCTAACACCCCCTTGTATCTTAAAATCACCACAGTAATCGAATTATTAGTTCTTCCAACTTACAACATACAGGCGGATCTTTCAAATTCAAGATTGCCCACAAAGAGTCCTTGCAAAAATTGTGCAGGCCTCCTCCACCATGGCTGTGTGAGGGGACTTCATCTAGGCCCTGATGGCTTCCTATGATACACAGACTCAGGCACAAACGAGACACAGCTGCCAGACTCCTGCTACAAGTCAGCGCAAGACACCAAAGTAACACTGCGGTATACGCACACTACTGGCGTGCATGGACCACTGACTCATCTTCAGGGCGCTCCGCATAGCACAGGGAACAATCCACACATTCCTGAACAAAAATACAAGTCAGATAACACCTAACAGACATCTAGACTTAGATTCTGGACACCTGCTGTTGGCCATACTCCTCCACAAGAACCTCCCAGGCAGAAGGTCTTTTTTGCAGAAGACACTAAACACTGGAAAGAGTCCAATACTTATCCTGTTGCACCACTGAATACTCAATATATGTTTTAACAACTAGATGACTCCATTGTGTGTCACATCAGCACCACACCTCTCTGATGACGCCACATGTCCTTCCATTTTCACGTCAGTGACAGAATTAAATAACAAACAACGACAATGCCACTGTGGTGCATATGAAAGAGCTGACTTTTGCTCCCAATATCCAGTCTATATGCTCGTCTCTCTCTCTGCAGATCCACCATGCTAACATCACCCCTACTGCAATAGCCAACGCCATCCTAGGAGCCTCACTAAAATAAAAGATACATTTCTGTGATACCCTATGTAACAAAGGAATTCATATCCGAAGTTACTGCGTGTGTCACCGTATAACTGGAACGAACTGTGCTCCTTTGTGACCAGTGAGAAATCTACTCCATCATCATGGAAAGGAAGCCCTCATCCCGAGCGAGGGTACCTGCGCGTGAGCCGAGCAGCAAGACGAGGGGAGCCTTGGTCCCCCTAGGACTCTGCACAGACTTCAATGCCACTGATTTTAACCTTCTTTTCTAAGAGGTAGAAATAGGGATCCTCTTTGAGGACAGTGGATTTATTCCTTCTCTATAGTTTCACAAGCAAGGTCACCATTGCATTTTATTCATTCTGTAAGCTACACCCACCTCCTGCTCATGCTGCCACTCTAGATCGATCCAGTCCTTGCGGTCGTCAATTTATTGTATGTGTTTCTATAGCACATTGCAAAAGCGATTTATAAAGATTGAACAAAATGTTACAATACATTTATAAAAAGAAGAAAAAGGGTAAAAGAGCAACAACTATAGAAAATAACAACCAAGATAATAACCAGGGACAGAAATATTACAAAGTATCAGCATTCAGACTCGCAGACAATGCAAAAAATATCAAATACAATCATTCTGATCAGGTCATGACCAGGAAGTCAGAATGAGGAGGAGAAGATGGAAGGGGGTACAACGACAAATCCAGCAGGTCCATGCATGACTCTGCGCCTCGAAAGGCGAATCCACAGGCCAAGACCCCGGTTTTAGAAATGTTTGAGGTCCAGCCTTTGCATAGCCATTTAGGGAGAGCAGAAGAAAGAAAGGCCCCAGACCAGGGAGTCCAGAAGTCATGTTCCACTGATGCTGTAATGCGAATAACACCTGGGTGCCACCCAGCTGTGAAAGTTCTATCATTCCACAGGGGTCTGTCTGCCCAGTTGCAACACCTGGGAAACAGGATTGGGAAGTTTCCAATCCTTAGGGACCCCACCTTTGAACTGAAGACTCAAACATATCTCTGAGGTGTCAGAATAGCAGCCAAGATATTTTGCAGGGAGGGTCCATCGTTTTGCGTCAAATTGCTACAAGCCCCAAGCTTTGGAATCTGAGCCAGTTCACTGTAGGCTGACCCAGCTGGGGACATCATTCTCATTTATGATCAGTTTATTGTCACTTCTTGTCACTATAGACTGATGCTGCGCATCCTTAAAGTGTTTGGTCTCTCACTAACCCCACAACTCCAACATCTTCATGGTCCACACTCTAGCCCTGCCTTGCAGTTCTAGGGTCATTTTTCAGTTATGATTTTTTTGCCTCAGGCATTAATAGTCTCTTACCTTTAGGAGGAAAGATCTCCAGCAATGTAACTATTTCACTTCACTGCCAGGTGGCTTATATAATGAGATAGGAATAAGAGCAAAAATCCCTCTTTAAATACATCTGAACTGTATTGCCTCTTTGAGGCTCAGAAGGGATGCCCACCTGTCTAACTCCAGCTGGTGGTCTTTTTAGGTTTCGCCCACGCAGAACGCATGTGCTGCATAGGCAATAGACCGTTAGCTATCGCTATGGCTTTTCAGCCAAAAACGTGCACGCGTTCCATTGCCTTCAATGGCAACGCGTGCACGTCTGGCGATTCACTTGCGGGAGCAAGCGCCGCCAGATGGTAGCAATTATCGCTCCCGCAAGTGAATCGCGTAGGCCCCCCTCCTCCCCCCTGCTGAAGCGCGCGCGCGCCTCCCCCTGCTGCCGGTAGCCTGCCGCGCTTGTTGTAGTTGTATATAGAGCGAACTAGAACCGAAGCTATCAGAGCCCTTCAAATGAGCACCAATTGGTACATGGCACAAGGTCATAAACAGGAAGCACAGATACTTGGAGCATGACAGTTACAGCTTAAGTCCAAATAATCATATCACTGCAAATCTGAACAACTTTCTGGTTCAAAATTAATATATAAATTCCATATCCGTGATATCTGCTCCAGAAGCGATGTAGTCTTTTACACTCCAACATGGGGCCCGCTCGGATATTCTTAATGTCCGATGAGTGCAGTCTTGTCTGTATGGTTCAACCAATAGACTCCCGAAGGTTGCTCATTGGCGGACTAAGAGTTGAAGTTTAGCCAATGAGCCTGGGAACGCCAAAGTAAGGCTGTCACTCCCCACGCGTTACGAACCAAAGAGAAGTGCTTACTGCTTTGTAAGAGGGCAGTGTTTACAGCGGACTGATTGTCCCGCCCGTCTGTCTGTTTCTATCCCCACAGTGTACCGGTACCATGGCCTCCCTGTAGCATTCTAGGCTCCTGATCCAGACTCCCGCCTTCGAAACCCGTTTTCCTCCCCGCCAGTTGGCCCGTGCCGGACACTGAGGCTGCAGCATGGTGCGGCGGAGTCCCAGCATCGGGTAGTAAGAGGGTAGCTGTGCATTTACCCCCACTGACATCAGCAGTTTGACACTACTCCTAAGCTATTATGAACTGTACTCGTGTCGGCGCCTATCAGTGCACTCGCCTGTTAGTGGCACTTTCATATATGCCGACATTATTGACGAGGAAAGAAGTATTGGGCGAGCAAACAAATTGAATGGGAGAGCAGAGCCAAGGATTTTGCTTGACTCTTAGAACCTGCGCACAAGCCGAGCCCTGAAAATGTTTTCTATGTAAATTATACAACAAACAGCACATAAAATAGTGTATTTCCTTGACATCTGCACGTTTTGAAAATTAATATGTAAACATTACAACTCTGCACTGGGAGGAACTTAGTAAAAGTGACAGTTTTCAAACATGAGCTAAGAGACACTACAGTTGTACTGTAAACCCTGTAGCAGCCCAGATTATTATAAAGCAACATAATAGCCTGCTAAAGCAAATGCAATAGGTGCTTGTACAACTGATATTCTGACCTCACATATTTAAAATTGCATTTCTACACAATAATAAAGAACAAGCATTGGCATAGCCAATAGGTCCCGCCATTGGGACCTTATAAGTGTTTAGCCATGCAACAGTTGATGTTGTTTCACCAAGGATATTGTGCTGGATAACTAACTACTTATGCCAATGCCTGTTTGATCAGCCATAGACTGAGGGCCTGAAGGGGCACTGATGAAATGTAACAACAGAAGATGTAGCCATGTAAACTAGGAGGACAGTTAGAACTGAGCAATAACAAGAAAATGAGGCCTTTAATCTAGCGGGCATTTAGAAAGCGCCCATTGTTTCCCTTGGTTCTGTGTGTCTTTTATATGTTCTTTTTATTGGATTTGCATCATAAAAGCAGTATACAAACAGAAAGAAAGGACTTTTGGATGAAAGCGATTATACAGATGGGCGTATCTAACTTAAAAACACTGCCAAAGTACATTATGTTTCCTATAATATGTAATTTACTCTAAATAAATCACAATAGATAATCAGCTTTATTCAGCACTTCACTCCCTGTCAAAACAAGTCAAATTCACCTTTTGTTCAGGGTGTAAGAAGTTTTATTGTTCTTTTCTTCCAAACTTTGCAAAGACCTCTGAACAACTTTGCGACTTCAGAAAATGGCCTCCGTTTTAGGCTTTCATCACATTTGCGAGAAAATTGCAACTTGCGTTACAATTTAAGTCAAGTGGCACAAGGTACCTTTTTTCCGAGACAAATGCTTCATACATGTGCTGCGGTGAATTGAAAAAAATCTAAAATATAAGAGGTAACCCTGCAGAAAAAAGAATGCATATATTTTCCATCCCCAATGGTTTTATTAGAGTGAACATTATCCCGAAATGAATGAGAATAATCCAACACTGTGCCGAAATGTGACGAGGGAGAGCTTACATCGGGGAAAGAAGGACCTGCTGTGGCTGTTAAATCTATGCAATGTGCCTAGAAGCTGAACCTCTGGCATTTGCTTTGCATTAAGAATGTTAATAAATAAAGAAAAAATCAGGAAGAGCAAAAACCATTACATACTCCTGCCTTTGAAGTTACAACTAATTGACCCGGTCACTTAACTCATTGTTTGGCGAATATATGTTGCCACCCTTTGTTCCGACAAATCATTTCTCAGATTTTTCAATGAAAAACACTGCAATCGCAATTTATACTGTTCCTATTCCCCATCCTCTAAATGATCAGCGCGTTTGTTTGCAATACAAAAGCGTTGTATGGTGACCAGCTATCACAGGCCTGTGAGGCTTGAGCTCTCTTGGAGGAAGAAACAGCTGTCCAGGATGAAAACCACAGTCTATTGTGTCACAACTGTGGGTGCACACGGCAGGGGGATGCAGATGGCAGTGGTTCCAGCCCATTCTGCATTACTGCTAGCGTTTTCCAGAGGCGAGGTAAGGCAACCTTAGAGTGTCATCTAGTGGTGGTGCCAAAATACTGAAAACTGCCACAAAGTAGCAATTTTTTCCCATTGTAGGGGAGCGCATCTGCTGTCGAAATTCTAACTTGCTTGAAAAGCTGAAAATATTGTACAGTTCTAAACTATTACAGCAGCGGCTCCTCTGCTAAGGCGGAGTAGCGTCGCCCACTGCGAGCCTGTGTGCTTCCTTTTTAAAAAAAAAAAAAAATCCTTTTTTACCCCTCTTCCAACCCCGCCTCACCACCCTCATTAAGTAGCAGCCGCCACTGAACTAGTGGGGTGAAATTTAGATTTGCACCATCCGACCAACTGAAAGATAAAAGTTTTCCCCAACTGGTCTGGCTCTTGAAATTAGATTTTTTCAAGACAAAGCCAAGAATCGCCTTTTAAACATGAGGAACACAGCATTTAAAAAGTTAACTTTGAAAAAGATTACCAGAGGTGACAGCTGAAAGACAGCTAGAAGGAAGGGGAATGCTTTTGGTGCAGTCCGTGTTGAAATAGGCCACACAGGCACTTTTTTTTATAACGCTTTTATTGAATTTTACAATATGCCATGACAGGAATAAAAAAGAAATTGCAACACTAACACTAGTCCTGTGCTCCTTGTTTCTACCTCCCCATAGCCACCCCGCCCCATACACAGCAACAGAACCATGCAACATTTGTAGATCAGCGCCTGACCCCACGTATGACCAGGTCTCGCCCTCCATGAATGAGATAGGAAAGCGCTCACATCCCATCTCTATGCCTCTATGAGCCGCCCTCCTACCCCAAACCTGCTGTGTTTCTGAGGGCAACCCCTAGCCGCATCGACTGGCCGTTCCCTGACCATGCACCAGTCTACCCCTTTATTTCCACGCTGCCACCGATGGCGGGGACTCTGCCTTCTAGAGCGCGCCACATCCCTCTTAGCCAGTGTGAGACCCATCTAGAGAAGTATCGTGCCACATTGAAACTTTACTTGTATTCATGTAGCTCTTGCTACCCCTGATGAGGTGTTGAAGCGCTTTTCGGTGAGTAGCACACTACTCTGTAACCCAAAAGGATTAGTGGTGGATTAGTATAGAGAAATATGAGTTAATTTGAGCGGTGGACATATAAGTCTGTTCATTGGAATGCATAGGATAACGAAGGGATAGAAGAGGGAGGAGTCTAGAGAGTGTTATTTGGGCGATCATCAAGTCAGTTCTAAGCTGTCAATTATGTACCAAAGGACAAGCTTCGGGTCTTGAGGTATCGACTGAGCCAGCACATGCATCACGCAGTTCAGGATACCCTCCCAGAACAGGGCACCCTCACCCTATAGTATGCAGAAAGTCTCAACCTGGCTGCTGTAGGCACAGGGGCAGGACATCAAGTGTTGGGCCTTTTATCTATACACCTCTAGCCATAGATGACAACACAGAAGTGACAGAAGCAGGAGGTGACAGACACTGCAGCAGGGTGCCAGCTTCTTTGTTAAAAGGTATGCAGCTGGTGCCAACGTTCCTCATTCTCAGGTTTCAGGAGGATGGCTTTGGCAACAGGGCAGAAGGGTTGGTCTAGTTTCTAGAAGTATTGGAAAGATCATATAGCCCATTTCTGGAAACATAATCTATTCAGATCACATTCCATGACAACACAAAATATTTTCCTTAGAAGGATTATTTTTCTTTTGTTTTTTACTAAACCATTTCCGTATCCATATTTCAAAAGGTTAGCAGAAAATAGAGCAGTTTATGTTTCGATGACAAATTTTTATGAAATTGCAACATAGTGAGGGTAGGTATAACCACTTATAAAAGAAGTGACATATTAAGCTATGAAATACATTGATGGTATAACAGGGTCACACAATCAGCAGAAAGAAATCCAGGAGAAGGCATGAAGGAGAAGGCGGTGCCTGGTTGCTTCCTTGTGTCCTAAGTCCCACCACAGACATGTGCTGAAGTTGCCCATCTCTCTGCCCTTCCTCCCTCACATCCTGCTCCACTCAGACAGGCCTGGGAAGAGGGACTCCGTTTTATAACGTTTCACTGAATCTCCATGTAGTGGAAGATCACCAGTAACTGCCCCTTGTCCTTCATTAACACTGGCGTCTCTAGAGGGGGGCTAGACAGGGCCTGTGCCACACCTCACATTTGTCATAGAACCCTCTTGTGCCACACCGCCACAGCGGTTGACTGATGCTTTGTGCCAGGAGTTGCAAGGCGAGAAAAAGAGGCGCTGGATCTTGCAACACACATTGATATTTCCAAATACCTTTCACTGTAAAGCAACAATTCTATGAGGCACTACATGAGTCTAAATATGCATGTATATGATATATAAATATATATATATAAATATATATATATATATATATATATATATATATATATATGACACCAACTTCCTTCGTGGATACCTTTGCAAGCAAAGAGCGAAAGAACCGAGCCCAAACTCCGTTTTGCATGTGAAATTGATTTATTCAGTCATAAATTGGCAGGTATATATATATATGTGCTGCCCAATAATAAAAGTGGGTCCCTGCTAAAATATTAAGAGTGGCGCCCATGTTGTTAATCTGAAAGCGGGAGTCGTGCTCAAACCTAAAGCGCGGAGCTCGGGGGGCAGAACGGGGATGAGAGCCAGCAAGTCGAAGGGCCATTGTTAACGTATGTTGATTGATTTCAGCGAGCCGCACATAACCAAAGAATAGTGCGCCTGCCATTCGCGAACCTGAGCGTGCTTGCGTTTAAAAAAGAACATATAGCGCATCTTAAAACCACGCTGATTTAAATAAACATTTATTATGGCATGAGCATGGCCTCCATTCTGAAACATGAACATGAGATAAAGCACCGCCATGGTGCTTAAAAAAATACAAGCGGTTGCAGGAAAACATGGCGTGCGTGCAATAGGAGAACTAATTTAAGAAATCAGTGCTCACAGACTGTAAATCAAACATACTGAGTAACAACCCACGTAAGAGGGGCAGTTCTCATGGGAGGTTGCAAAAGGAGAAAAGGAGGGACTACTAAGCCTATTCACGAATCAAAAGCAACCATTTAGAAAGGACAGTAACAGCAGCCAATTGAAAAAATCGGAGGAAAATGGACAGAGCTTCAAGTCCATACCTGAATACATATGCCTCGAAGAGACAGCATAAGCGCTGCCTAGGCGAGACCTAAAAAGGACTTTGAAAGTGAGAGAGCAAGCAACACGTATGGCTAATTTTAATGTGTAAGTACTGTGAATATTCTTTATAAATAAATGCGTGCCTACACACATTGGTGGTGTTCAAACCCACACTGCTATTGCTATTCTGATGTGAATACACTTACTATACATGTTGATGAATGCAAAATACCTTAGAACCTGCTTCTGACGAGTCTTCACTAAATATAGCTTAGAGTCTCCATATCACGCCTGGAATGTTTGAGTCTCTGGTTAATGACTGTCTGCTTGAAGAGTAATCAATGGGGAATAACAGAGTGGGCAGCAGTCCACGAGTCCTGTAGAAAAAGAAAGAACACATAATCCACAACGAACTTGAGAAGTCTGTCCCTTTAATTCTGGTCCAACAATAAGATCACAGAATAGCTCATACATGAAATATGACCCAGAGGCGAGGGAGGTCACATGATAAAGAGGAAGATGGAATTTCCCTATTTTATCCATTACCAGGTAAACGCCACCGTTTCCTCAAAAGCAGTACAACCCCGATAATATATCTTAAGTGTTGTCAAAAAACACACTAGCCTCCAGCCTAAATCAGTATCAGTAGGGTAAGGCATGCCAAAGTACAGCCGGCAGCGTGATGACGTCACTGGGCGACGGATAGGGCCAGCTGGCCCTATGATCTCAGGGACTGGCGATCCAGACTGCAGGAATGTGAAAAGCCAGCATTAGGCCACGTGTCGTCATTTCCGGTGAATCACCTCACTCTGTAAATGTCAGTGCCTACACTGCACGCTTGGCGTCTGCACACGTAGCAAAGCCGGCTGCCTGCCCGCCCAGTTATTATCCACCATGATTATAACATAGTTAAATAGACGTTTTAGTTATAATCGATTCTCTCGCTGCGCCCCATAGGGCCCTCACAACTGGACCGTTGGCAGCATGGTCGGGTGTACATTGGAAGGTGACAAAAAGAGACATTTTGTTAGTGTGAGCCATTTTAAGGTCCCAAAAACCTACAGACCAGGTGGCTGGATGAAAGAATGACTGACTGATGGAATAGTTTGGCCTTCACGCATTTGCATTTTCACATCCGACCCATGGCAGTGATATATGCATTGTTATGATAGCTTGTAAATTAATTACTGTTCCATATCAGCCACGCAAAGCATGATGGTCGCAACGCATTTTTCCCAGGGAGACAAGTGCACAAAAAATGATCTGCAAAGACCAGTAGTTTTTTGTGGTTCATAAAACCACAAAGCAGTGATATGTAACGTAACAACCCAACACACTATAGCGTCCCACAACATAAGATAATGTATGCCGCTTGCAAGGTTCACGCTATCAGGTCTCTTTGTGCTACAAGGTTGATTGTTATCCAACCCGATGGCACACAAAGCAACACAAATCATCCATTTCTGGGGGGCTCAAAATCATGAAGTTAAGTCATCAAAATGCCTGGGGTAGATGAAGTGACATCACATGCCCTTTGACCCTCACTTTCAGTCACACACACGTTTACACATGCACACACTGTTCACACTTACACACACTCTCGCTCACATAAACACACTCCCACCCGCAAGCATCAGGGGCGGTTCTAGGCTCATGACGGCCCTGGGCAGGGAGTGTAGGTAGGGGGCCCCGGAAGAGGGGGTCCGGGCGGGGCAGAGCGCGGAGGCCAGTGAGGGGGGGTCAGGGTGTTTTGAAGAGGAACAGAGCCAGAGGCCGCCAAATCCCTGCCAGGGGCCGCCACGCAAATATGTATCCATCCTCAGAGGATTATTATATTAAGGATATATATTGGCGTGGTGGCCCCTGGGGTTTTGTGGCCCTGTGCAGGTGCACAGCTTGCACATGCCTAAGACCGCCCCTGCAAGCATGCAGACAACATACGTTTAAAAGCATTGTTTTTATTTACCTCAGCTTCCATGGAAAGTTGCATTCCAACTAATTATACTCCATATTTTATTACACTAAGGGTAAATTACACGATATTCAACACCTAATCAACTCATGTACACTCTCAGACGGGAATTATTTAAGGGTAATCACAGATTTCACCAGTTTGTGTACAGTAATAAAGTCACTCCTAACTGTCCCAGATCAAAGAACAGATAGGGATCCCAGGTGGTTTGATCGCAATTGTTCAGCCGCAAACAGGGCCTTACCTAAGACACTGAGTGTAAAACCTAGATGTCAAATGGAGGTTAGGGTGGCAAGAAAGAAGTACAAATCTACAATAGGGGAACGCAAGGCAGCTATATTGATAGAGCACTGGGAGGTGTTAGTTGATTCTGCAGCAGGGAAGAACGGAACTGCTTTCTGGCCTGCAGTGAAAAGCATGCGTAATATGGGGAACCAACTATCCACAATTAGCTGCACTATCCCAAGCAATCAGTGGGAAGATAATTTCTCCAAAGTGTATGCCACACCTCCAAAGGTAAATGACAGCCACACACCAGGTCAATTGTGTTCTTTACAGATTAGCCTAGGTGAGGTGATCGCGGCTATCAAACAGAGTCTTGGTAATAAGGCCCCTGGGCCAGACGGTTTTCCAATAGACATTATTAAATGGAAACCGGAACTCTGGGCACCTATCCTAACAAATGTATTTAACAGTCTACCTCTAGTGCCAATGCCAGATACATGGTCTACAAGCATAATAGTGCCAATATACAAGAAGGGTGAGAGAACAGACCCAGTAAATTATAGACCAATTTCACTCCTAGATAACACCCTGAAAATCCTGGGTCGAGTTTTATATAATACGGTCAATGGATGGGCAGAGGAAATAGGCGTTTTAGACCCCTGTCAAATGGGCTTCAGAAGTAGGGTTGGGAAGACAGAACAGTGTTTGAATTTAAATTTAGTAATTGGCAAATATAACATCGCCAGGCCTTCACCAATTTACTTAGCTTTTATAGAAGTATCGCCCGCATTTGACTTAGTAAATAGGTCTAAATTGTGGTCTGTTCTTCTAGATTATGGCCTAGATGAGCCCCTTGTACCCTTTTTGCCTATTTGCACACTGATACAAAAGCCCAAGTAAGGATCGGGATGGCGGGGGAAATCTCCGGGGCCATAAAGGTGGAAAGAGGAGTTAGACAGGGGTGCGTTTTAGCACCCCTGTTGTTCATTATTTATAATAATGGGTTAAGTAACTCCCTAAAACTGGCAACTACGGATGTTCCGAAAATAAGAGGGGGATTGTTACCGACACTGCTTTATGCAGATGATGCGGTCCTTATGGGCCTCACACCAAATGCCTTACGTACCCTGGTTAAAACTTTTACACAGTATATGGATAACTTAGACCTTAAAGTGAATTTAAAAAAATCTTTTATTATGTCTTGTGGGCCAAGGAAAAGACAGCTTAGTGTTATTTCGGTAGGAACTGACAAACTATATTCCACAAATACATTTCCCTATTTAGGCATGGTTTTTGCTGCGAACGGTTCGTGGATTGGACATTTGACCCAAGCCACGAGCAAGTTCTCAAAAGCCATTAATTCTATTCTTAGTCTCCTATGGCCTAAGAAAACAGGCGCCTCCAAAGTCATTTTACATTTTTTTAAATTGCAGTGTGCCCCGGTAGCAACATATGGGGCCGAGATATGGGCCTGGGCAAAAACACCCAGCATTCAAACCGAGGAAAATCGTTTTTGCAGGAAAATCCTTGGATCCCCTATTTCTACTTCAGAGTATATCTGTCATTGTGAATTAAACTTGCACTACATATCGGATTTTATAGCAACCAGACCGGCCATGTTTTGGCTGGCTATCTGGAGGAATAAATCAGCCACTTTAACCCATGAAATTGTAAGAGATTGTCTCAACAGTGAGAAAGGGATGACAATCCCTTGGCTCTCTGGAGTTTTTGCATACATTGAGCAGCGTGGGTAAAGGCCATCTTTTTACCGACCCCACCAAGATCGAGCCTACAGACAAAAATGACACAAGGTTTGCACTGTACGCACTTTATAGTAAAGAGAGACTGGAAGGGGAGCTAACCAAATCAACCGTCCACGCCTACGTGGATAAAGATCTGTATAGGCAACCAATTCCATTGTATCTTACGTAACCGATGACAAATTGGGAAAGATCACTTTTGTTCCGTCTAAGGGCAGGTACTGTTAGATTTTTATTATGTTTCCCACTAGGTTACTTTTCTACAAAATCCATAGACAAGTGTTGTCCTTGTGATGGGGTGAACATACAAAATGATCGACATTTTTTCTTTTCCTGCAAATTTTATCTAAAATACATTAAATGGTTTTTAGTTCCATATTTTAAGAAACAAAGATGTTGCAATTAAGGTCAGAGTCAAGGTAAGATAAAGAAGTAGAAGTTTTATTCAATCAGCCCCACACCTTAAGGCGGTGCGTAGGTCAGTTAGTCAGAATCATAATGACAGTTGGGGGCAAGGGAACGGAACCAGGACAGTGCGGAATGTTGGGGAACCAATCAGGAGGGCAGGGGACAATGGATGCTCTCGCGCAGGAGAGCTGGTAGGCACCACTTGCCTAGGGTTCCGGGGGGAAACCAGAACTAGGTTACAACACATCTTCCTCTCTTGAGAGTTTTAACAGGTAGGCCCAACGTGTGGCAAAGAGAACTTTGGTGATAAGTAAACTAGTAAACATTAGTCACAAATAAGGTCTTAATAACATTTGGAATTGTGGGTGGTTCTCCCTGATGTTTCCTTGGAAACAAGGGCATGAGGAATACTCTGCAAAGAGAAAACTTTGGTGATAAATAAACTAGTCAACATTAGTCACAACAAGGCCTTAATAACAATTGGGATAGTGGACGGTTCTCCCTGATGTTCCCTTGGCGACAAGGGCATGAGGAACACTCTCTGTGTCAGAATGTGATTCCTTGTAGGTTCTGCCAAACCTACCGCTGAAGCAGTGACCGCCAGACTAGGCTTCAGAGACAGAGTGGGAGTCACCGTACAGCTCCGTTTGGTAATCGGAGTGCGTGGAGTGACCCCCAGAGGCTGGTCTGAATGATTGACAGTCAGCTGAGTCAGTGGCAGGTGGGAGATAGTGTGAACTCGTGTTTCTGAAGGTGGGACAGTGTCCTACTTGGTTCTATCATCATCAACCCACATATCTTTGCATAGAACCTTCAGGGTGGGAACATTGTAGGTGTTTGAGTGTGTCCATTTCCTCATCGTCAGACACTACATCGTTTAACTTGCCAATGTTTCGTGTAGGCCCACACACAGTTCAGTTCAATCCTCAACGTGGATGATGAACTTCCGTGAGGGCTCGCTGAGTCTTGTGGTCCACAGATCTTATGCTGGCCCGCAAGTCCAGTATGCATCTAGTCAATTCCTATGTTTACCACATGGTGTGGGCATAGTACTGGTTTGAGTGCCTTCCTGTTCCCTTTATCTGATTCCTCATCATTCACTCCGCCTTGGCAATCCATGTTGGTATTGTGCTCCTGTCTGCTATTACGTGTACTGACTACACCATCCAGGTGAGTGACCACGGCTTTAGGATCCTTTTTCTTGGGATATTTCCAGGACCATGATGCACTGCGTCTACGCTTACGCTTACTCATACAACGGGTATCCCTCGCGTTGTCACCCTCGGTGATAGGTCTGACGTCAATTCTCTTGTTGTACTCTGTACCAGTGTCACTTGTACTTTCCTTTCCAACAACTCTCACTCCTTCAATACATGCTTCCACAAAGACCTGTCCTCCTTCCAATTTCATCAAGTGAGTTCCACTAGAGAATGTGGTTGTGTCCTCTGTGTCTCTTAACTCACATTCTCGCCAGCCTTCCACAAGCCTCTTGTTTTCCCTTAACCGAACTTTGGGGTGAGGACATAGTACGTGTTTGTGTGCCTCTTTACTTTCATTCCCTGGTTCTTCATTATATAACCAGTCATAGTACTCTCCTTGCATGTTACACCTAGACTCCACCAGACACTGACCATCATCTTCTTCCTGGTCACTGTCATCAGCATCATTCTTTCTTGTGATGGGTTTTGACTCAATCAGTGCAGTAGAGTGCCACACTTCCTCATCTTTGTGGCAGGTAGATTTGCAAAAGTCCTCCATTAGCACTGTGGACTGAGATACTATACATGTTCCTTCACAGGCCGGTTCACTTTTATCTACCAGAACTTCTTCACTAATATTGTCCTCAACATCATAACTCATGAATGCATTTTGTTTTATTTTGAATTTGTCAATGGCTGCTTCATTTTTCCATTCTTTACTCCATGCAGCCTTTATCCATCCACTTTTGGTCGTGTACGATGGCTTTCTCTCACTCAACATCTTGGAGCTTGTAATGAGTCTGTTGTTGTTTTGTGCCAGCCTATTCAAAGGTTGAGTACGGTTGGGATCTTTTATTATTTTACATTTCTTCTGTTCTTCCCACCCCAGTACCGAGGGTCCTTCTTCTGAAATATAAACTATACTCCATGTACTTCTCTTCATATAGCTCAATTTTGCTTCTCTACAACCCATTAAGTTAATGTTTTCTCCTGTGTATGTCTTCGGGGATGTGTCAGCTTCCTCTAATTCATTCCCTAGTGTCACAGCCAATTTGCTCTTCCATATATCTTTGTTTATCACTGTATAATTTGAACCTGAATCAGCGATAACGTCAATTCCAACTCCACTTATGTCAATGGTACTCTCAGGTTTGATTTCACTTATGTTCAATTCATTTTTGCAATCACCATTTTCCCAGTGAATATTGTCTCTTTGTGCGTCGACAAACAGTTGCAATTAAGGTCAGAGTCAAGGTAAGATAAAGAAGTAGAAGTTTTATTCAATCAGCCCCACACCTTAAGGCGGTGCATAGGTCAGTTAGTCAGAATCATAATGACAGTTGGGGGCAAGGGAACGGAACCAGGACAGTGCGGAATGTTGGGGAACCAATCAGGAGGGCAGGGGACAATGGATGCTCTCGCGCAGGAGAGCTGGTAGGCACCACTTGCCTAGGGTTCCGGGGGGAAACCAGAACTAGGTTACAACAAAAGACTACTTTCCCTTGAGCAGTCCTACCTGATGCTGCTTACCCTGCACACTGATGAATTGATATTTCGCGCCAGTACTTTCTTGAGAGTTATTACTCATGTACGTAAAACGATGGAAAACCCTTGAAATAATTTCTGTACTGTAGCTGCTAAGCAATGTGTAATTTGTTTTGATTTTAAATGTAATTCGGAAATTATAATCATCTTTTATTGGGATTGTATATATGAGATTGCTTTTATGGATTTGATGAAATTCGAATAAAGATTTTGAATCTTTGAATCTACACGATATTACTCACTAGTAGTATACATTGACAGAAAACAAAGAGAGTAGATCCCCAGCCCATGTCCATAAGGACACCTGCCATTGTGTTCCTGGCATTGATTTCACCACCTCAGAGGCCAGGGGTCGCAAACGCAGTGTCAGGGGTTGCAAGGGGCAAGCCAGGGGTCGCAGCTGCGACCTCTAGCGATCCCTAAATGACTTCACACTCAGAGTCCTTCATGTGTACTCCAGTAACTTTTCCTCCTTACATCACCCGTGGGAAAGGGTTTCCAGAGGACTTGACCAGCACGTACCCCTTCTATTCCCGCCCTCGAAAAGCACATACTCCTGCGATTTTAAAAAGACAAACTTTAGAGGGTGTGAAACATGTACCTCCTCTTCTGTCCTGTTTCCTTTCTGCAGTTTCCACTCCCTGCCCTCGACTTAGCAAAGCAACAGCAAAAAGGAGGCTCTTTAAGATGCAAAAAATGGGGGAAACAGGTGTGTGACATCACTTCCGCTAACTTTGGCATACAGGTGTATTGACCTTCAGTTGTACATACCAATGATGTTACTAGTTTGTGGGTGTTTGCTAACTTTCGCAGTGTCACATGTTTGTAAACCCCCTATCCTGCCTAGGGTGCCGACTTTCTATAACAAACAATCCAACTTGCTGCTGATTGTCCATAGTAGTAAATCCAATCAGCAACCTGTATTGTCTGCTGAGTCAGCGAATAAGTAACACCAAATTTCTCCAGCAGGTCTGTTTTTGCACATGAAAGTTACACCCACACAAACGTAATGAATTTGCGCTAATGGAAAAACATCTGGAAGGACATCAGGTTTGCTGAACTCCACCATCACAACTGAGATTAATAATTGTTAGTGGTATAGTGATTGCTCTCAGGCCAATTCAAGATGCTGATTATACTCTACTAAGGTTGTGGCAAAATCAGCTTGCTCAATTCTTGTTTTGGAAGAGGCATAAATAGAGCTAATTAAGTTGCTCAATTTTTATCCATCGAAAGTCATGAATCGGGGCATATCAGAAACAATTGTGTAGCTCAGTCCAAAGATGAGAACCTACAGTTATGTGTTTGCAGTGTCAGAAATAGACATATTTAATTCTGAGTTGATACATGGACCTCTGAAGACTGGCATATGAGGAAAACTGTAGAAATCAGATTGCAAACAGCAGTTTCATATGGTTATTCCCCATACCATCGAGAAAACTGATACTAGAGGAATAATACCACAAACAGCAATTACAGTTCCCCAGTGTAAAGACAAGTATCAGGTGTATTAAAAAAACTGCTGAAAGATACGAATATTATGTGTTTTAAAAAACTGCCTAAAGAGATGCATTTCAAGTGTATATAGAAAACTGCTGAAAGAGACGAATATCTGGTGTATTAAACTAATGAAAGAGACAAATATCTAGTGTATTCAAAAACTGATTAGAGACAAATATCAGGTGCATTAAAACAATTATAAATATCAGGTGAATCAAAAAACAGCTGAAAGAGACAATATCAGGTGTACTACAAAACCACCGAAAAAGATGAACATATCTGTTTAAAAAAACACGGAAAGAGACAAATATCAGGTGTATTAAAAAACTGATGAAAGAGATAACTATCATGTCTATTTAAAAAGCTGATAAATATCAGATGTATTAAAAAATGTATTAAAGAAATTAATGTCAGGTGTATTAAACTGGTCAAAGAGACAAATGTTAGGTGAACAAAAAAAATTGATGAGAGATGAATATCATGTTTATTCAAAACCTGATGAATATCAGTTGTATTAAAAAACAAACTAATGAAAGAAAAGAATATCAGGTATTTTTTTAAACTCCTCAAAGAGACGAATTTCAGGTGTATTTAAAAAACTCCTGAAAGAGAAAAATATCTGGTGTATTTAATAAATAGCTTTTTGTTAAAACTGCTCAAAGAGACAAATATCTCGGTGTTTAAAAAAACTGCTGAAAGAGACGAATATCTGGGGTGTATTACACAAAGTGCCCCGGGGGCCGCAATGGGTGTTTGCGCCCATGTGGCATGCCCCCGACGCACTCTGGTATTACAGAAGAGGGTGCAGATGCTTGTGTGGCCCCTTCTGTAATACTGAAAGTGCTGGAACACATACAGCACTTGTGCTTTTTCAAGAGGGCGTTCTCTCATTTGCATGAGGGCGTGGCCCCATGCAAATGAGGGAATCCCTTTGCCTCTGCGGCGGTGCTTATTATAGACGTGGGTGCAGAGGCAAAGAAGTTGTCAGGGGGCGCACTGACAGTGCACCACCTAAAAAGTCAGTGCGCCACCCGATAGCAGCCCTCTGGGGGGAGCATATGGGGTCCCATAGACCCCCCCCAAACATCCCCTTGCAGGCGGGTGCAGTCACTCACTGCACCCGCGGTAAGGTGATCTCTAATCCCCTTTAAAAGTGCAGGCAGGTTGCTGCCTGCACAGTGGAACAACGAGCGGATGCTTCAAAGCTGTTTTTCACCTGAATGCGCTGCCCCCAGGGCAGCACAAGTTTGCGGCTGCCCCCAGGGCAGCACAAGTTTGCGGTTGCCCCCAGGGCAGCACAAGTTTGCGGCTGCCCCCAAGGCAGCACATTCTATGTAATAGGGCACACTTTACCAGCTTGCCCCCGGCGCACCTGTGCGCCGGGTGCAAACAGGGAAAGTGCGCCCAATAACTAATAGGACCCCAGGGTCCATATTATGCGGCCCCTTCTGTAATACCAAAGTGCCCTGGGAGCACGCACAGCAGGCACACACGCCAGTTGCCCCCCCCCAGTGCACTTCCGTAATACGGCCCCTTGTGTCAAAAAATGGACAAAAGAGATGAATATCATATCTGTTAAAAATCTGAGGAATATCAGGTGTATTACAATAAACAGACGCACGAGATGACTATCGGGTGTATTAGCACGTTTTGTATCACATTGGTCTCATGAGAGACCTAAGAAGTTGTGGCATTTCCCAAATAATATATTAAAATGGAATGGCAGCTTTGGGGGAGGTATCTATTGCTGTTAAAGCATTGCTGCTTATTTTCATTTTTACAAATTCTAACATGGACGTGTGCCTGCTGTCCCATCGTGGCAACAGTGAGAAGGAAGGATGGGCGGACAGAGCTGGACAGAGAGGCAGATGGACAGAGTGGATGACAAACAGGGGGAGGGACCAACAGGTAAAAAGACATTTTAATAGATGGATGAATCGATCGGTGAGAAGACAGCAATGCAGATGACTAGTTTCAAGGCTTTGTTTGTGCCAGGTATGCTGTGTCAATACCACGGTGTCTTTAAGATGTTTACATATAAAATGTGCCCAGCAGCACACCGGGTCTGATGCCAAAACATAACAAGAATGATGATGCTGTAGTATGAATGTAACACAGACACCTCGAGCTGAGACTGGCGCAGGAAGTCTCTCTGGATTATTTCATGCCCCTCTGTAGCTAAGGTTCTGGCTTGGAGCAGGGGAGGAAGATACAGCCCTCCCCCCCCCCCTATATTCTGTGTTTTCTTAGGTCACAGATAGGGCTGTTTGAGACAAAAACTTTCGGCTGGTAGGACAGGCAGGTGGAAGTAATTGAAGTATTCAGAATTTACATCATTTACATGTATTTAGAGAACTGAATGTACTGTGTGCAAACAGCAGCTGCTCCCTTCAGAGAGAGTGTTCCCTGCCCGGGTACAGGCGGCAGGGCACACAGACCCACAGTTCAGGCTCTGCTGGGGGATATTTGGTTCGCGTTTGTTTCCTATTCTGTGTTATGTCTCTGTGGTTTCGGTATCACTTGTAATCATGTCTGGTCTCCACGCCATGCTATCCTCAGTCATCAGGATACCTTCCGATGCTGGTCTTGGACCACGTTCCATCGTGACCTTGTACTGTGGTCCTCTGCACGATTTACCCGGCACATGTATTCCCCCAGGCGCAGTCAGGCTGGGCAAATTGTATTGCCCCGAAGGCACAGTCTAGACGGGCACCTTCTTCTCCCTCCAAGGCGTGGGCTAGCTCTGCTCTTCCTCCTGCCCCCCAAGGCCCAGCGCCTTATCCTGCTCGCAAAGCATGGCCGAGCAGGCACCTTGAATTTCCCCCATGGCAGGGGCTAGCTGGATACCCGTTACCTGCAAAGCACCATGTACTGACCCCCATGACAGTCTGGATGGCACCTTCAATTGCCCCAACACACGGTTGAGCCAAACACTTTCTACTGCCCCCAAGACATGGTCAAGCCAGGCACCTTCTACTGCCCCCATGAATGAGTCTAACTAGGCACAGTCTTGCTTGGCACCTTCTACTGCCCCAAGGTAGGGTTTTTCCTGGCCCCTTCCACTGCACCGAGGGCATGGTCCAACTCAAAACCCTCTACTTGTCCCAAGGTGCAGTCTAGTTTGCACCTACTGATTGTACAAAGGCGCAGTCTTGCCCAGCACCCTCTACTGTCCTCAAGACATGGTCCAGTCTAACTGAGCACCTTCTACTTGTCCCAAAGCACAGTCTAGCTTGGCACCTCCTCCAAGGTACGCTCTAGCCAGGTGACTTCTCCTGTCTTCAGAGCATGGTCTCCTGAAACTGGGCGCCTTCTACTTTTCCCAAAGCACAGTCTGGCTTGGCACCTCCTACGGCCCCAAGGTACGATCTAGCCAGGTGACTTCTACTGTCCTCAGAGCATGGTCTCCTGTAACTGAGCGCCTTCTGCTTGTCCCAAAGCACAGTCTAGCTTGGCACCTTCTACTGCCCTCAAGGCATGGTCTAGCCCAAAACCTTCTACTGCCCCCAGAGGCTTGGTCTAGCTGGGTAACTTTTATTGCCCCAAAAACGCAGCCTATCCAGGCACTTTTGCTGACCTCCTAATGGGACCAGGTTTTCTAGGCATGTCATGGTCTACGAGGGCTATCCTCTACCAATACCTATGCCGAACTGCAATACAGCTTCTCACTACATTTTTTACTTGGTTTTCTTATCACACTCAGTCATCTGCAAGGTAATCTTTATAGTACAGCTCGCTAGATGTTCAGGGCACCAGCACCACACCAAAGGAGTTCCATGAAGTAGGCACCTCCTAACTTCAGGTATATCAAGAGCTCGAAATAATAATGTAGACTATTTCATACATACTAGATACTAATCAGAAGCTTTAAAATTCAATGCGGCCAGTGCCTTGTAATTCAGCACCAGGATACCCTTCCGGGTGGCAGTGTTCGCTACAAATCTGCATAACATAACATAACTCAACTTAATGCAACAGGTACCCTGTAAAATGATGCAGTCTGTGCCTTACAGCGTACTGATGAAAGTAATTTGCAACTCACTCAGAAAGTAAGTTACAACTCAATGTGGCAGATAACTTGCAAAACAATGCCGTCCGCGCCTTACAACCCAATGTTTCAAGCACCTTCCAAATGTATGTGGCCAGTATTTTGCAACTCAATGCAGTCAACAACTTGGAACCCAATGTGTCGCCAGTGTCATGCAACTCAAGGATATAAGCATCTTTCACTCAATGAGATAACCATCTTGCAACTCAATGAGGTAAGCATCTTGCAACTCAACGAGGTAAGCATCTTGCACTCAATGAGGTAAGCATCTTGCAACTCAATGAGGTAAGCATCTTTCACTCAATGAGATAACCATCTTGCAACTCAATGAGATACGCATCTTGCACTCAATGAGGTAAGCATCTTGCAACTCAATGAGGTAAGCATCTTGCAACTCAATGAAGTAAGGATCATTCAACTCAATGAGGTAAGCATCTTGCAACTCAATGAGGTAAGCATCTTGCGCTCAATGAGGTAAGCATCTTGCAACTCAATGAGGTAAGCATCTTTCACTCAATGAGATAACCATCTTGCAACTCAATGAGATACGCATCTTGCACTCAATGAGGTAAGCATCTTGCAACTCAATGAGGTAAGCATCTTGCAACTCAATGAAGTAAGGATCATTCAACTCAATGAGGTAAGCATCTTGCAACTCAATGAAGTAAGGATCATTCAACTTAATGAGGTAAGCATCTTGCAACTCAATGAGATAAGCATCTTGGATCTCAATGAGGTAAGCACCGTGCAACTCAATGAGATAAGGATCTTGCAACTCAATGAGGTAAACATCTTGCAACTCAATGAGGTAAGCATCTTGCAACTCAATGAAGTAAGGATCATTCAACTTAATGAGGTAAGCATCTTGCAACTCAATGAGATAAGCATCTTGGATCTCAATGAGGTAAGCATCTTGCAACTCAATGTTGTAAGCACCTTGCAACTCAATGGTGTAAGCACCTTGCAACTCAGTGCTGTGAGCACCTTACAACTCAATGAAGTAAGCATCTTGTAACTCAATGAGATAAGCACTTTGCAACTCAATGTTGTAAGCTTCTTGCATCTTAATGGGGTAAGCACTGTGCAACTCAATGAGGTAAGCATCTTGCAACTCAATGTTGTAAGGCCCTTTCAACTCAATGTTGTAAACACCTTGTAACTCAATGAGATAAGCATCTGGCAGCTCAATGCAGCAATAGATGTACAACTCAATGTGACTAGTGCCTTGTGACTCAATGCAGTAAACAACTTGCAACCCTATATGTTGCCAATGCCATGCAACTCAATGAGATTGTCTTGCAACTCAATGAGATTGTCTTGCAACTAGATGAGGTAAGCATCTTATAAGTCAATGAGGTAAGTAACTTGCAACTCAATGAGGTAAGTAACTTACAACTCAATGAGGTAAGCACATTGCAGCTCAATGAGATAAGCATCTTGCAACTCAATTAGGTAAACACCTTGCAGCTCAATGTTGTAAGCACCTTGTGATTCAATGCAGCAAAGTCTGTTTATGTGAACATTTAATTTGTATTAGAACATTGCAATGTTGAGAACCCCACTGAAGACAATAGAGCTGCTGGTGTAAGACGTCTGCTCCAACATTCTGTTGGTATTTCTGTCTCTCCTTTTTAATTTAGAAAATTCTACCCCTAATGAGTGGAATGTTCAAATAGCCGTATAACCCTTCTGCCTGGGGCTATACCAGTTGTTTATGGCCCCAGACTCCTTATAAACCCCAGCCTGCGGCTCTGCCTGTAACTCGGGTTCAGGGCCTTTAACGACCGGTATTTCCCTCTGTAGTGGGCTTTAAGGCTATAAAATGAACCAATGGACTGCATATTATAGCCTTATAGCCCATCGCAGTGGGTTTTACCGGCTATTAAAGGCCCGCTCCAGCGCTAAAGGCCTGAGCCGAAGGCAAGGATCTTTAACAAGGGCGCAGGACTTTAATAGCTGGTATAGCCCAGCTATGAAAGGCTATAAGGATATTAGAACATTCTGCCACTAGAGGGCAGAATGTTCTAAAAAATAAAACAAAGGCCTCTCGGAGCCCGAGGGGATTTAAATCCCCTTGGGCTCTGAGAGGCCTTTGTGAGAACAACATTGGAATATTGCTTTGCAGCCTTTACTGGCCCGTAGAAGCTCAGAGCACTCCATTGTATTCAATGTCATGCGCACTCCCCCTTTTTCTCTTATGTAATCTGCTGCATGCAGCCTACATAGAGAAAATGACCTGGCTTGGGCGCTCTCCGCTGTGCCTCACCAATCACAACGCTGCCATTGCAGTGGTGTGATTGGCTATGGGGAGCAGGAGAAGGAAGGCTGCCAAAAAGGACACCAGGACTCCAGAGCAAGCAGGAGCTGAGGCAGCGGAGTGTGATGCGGTCTCGGAGGAAGCAGGTACATTTTTTATTTTATACTGAAGATTACCGTCCGTGACCGCCCCACTTCCCGCCCCCACGTGCGAACCCTCCCGCACGTTTTTCCGACCGCGACTGCTCCTAATGTGCACTGTAATATCCACAGAAGTACACTGCACTCACTCTAATATACTGAATGAATGATGAGACGTGCAAAGCGTGTCGGAGCGAATGAACTCTGTGTACTGTTTATCAGTTTTCACTATCCCCTGCAACAGAGACGTAGACGGGGACACAGATGGTTTTCACTTCGGTCTTCCCTTGTCCCATACGGACCAATCTCTTTGCGAATGGGACATTGATGGCTGTAAGTGGAAAGGCAAGGTATTCTTACTGGCTAAGTGCATGTTTACGCGACGCCAAAATATTCACTCTTTTCATTCATTTGAACTGAAAGTTCAACTTTGACCAGCATTTCAAGACATGGGATGTCGTACTGCATGGAAGCGGACATGGAGTGGTGAAGAGACAAGGGGCCGGGCATGGACTGCTGTGCCAGGGAGGGGGTAGGGCATGGAGTGCTATATAGACCAGCCAGTGCTGGGCGGGGGCTAAGGGTACAGAGCATGGAGAGCTTGTGCCTCGAGGAGAACACGCGGGCCCCAGGCACCGCAAACAGAGCGATGGAAGGTATAACAAAGAGCGCAGCCATGCAGCACTCTGCATGAGAGGAGAGGGCCAGCATTGGAGTCCAGGGGGTGCTGTCCGGAGAGGGAAAGGACACTGAGTGCTGTCCTTCGAGTGGAGGTCAGATAAAAAAATCCAGACATAGGAATGGCCGGTCTTAGAGTGCTAAACACGGAGGGACAGAATGTAAACCAAGAAGGGGCAACCACAGAGTGATTGATCGGGGGATGCGTAAGTTTGTTTCGTGTGGAAATGTGGCACCCTTGCCCGCGCCTCACCAGCCCTCGCCTGGGGTGACTCACTGTGTAGGCTCCTGGTAAAGATGAGGATACACTCTGGCCCATTCTAAAGAGCATGCAAGTCTGATGCTTGTGCAGGAGAGTTGTCTAGCAAAATCTTGAAAACTGGCTAACCTTAATTTATGTCTGCCTTGGAGTAGGTGCACAAAGATGTCACAAAAGATGCATTTTGAGATTTGATTTCCGTCTCAGTACACATGGGCAACTTGAGGACATGCCACAGTCGAGTCTCCTTGGACTGCAAAGAGTATCTTGCCTAAAATGTAATAAAGCGGTTTGCACCTGGGCACCGTCTGTTTCAATCAAGTGCGGCGGAGGGCACCTCTCTTCTGTTTAATATCTGTAGAAGGAGCATGAAGTGCTTTGGTGCCGAGGCTGGTGCAAAAGATTGCATTAGAAATACGCTTTTGTAGCTCAGCATGTTCTGCTGATTAAGAAAATTCATTCTGTTCAGTCTATTAAAACGTGTGCCATCATTCTGACACATTACCTTCTCCATTACTTGCATCATGAATCAGTGGCTCCTCCAGGGATTTGTTACTGCATTGTGATGTACTATTCTTTGAAGAAGTGTGTCTTCAAATCTTTCATACATTGCAGCAGTGTTGAGGTGAAGTTGATAGATATGATGTTGTTACAGATCCTGTCATAACACTTTCACAAGTGCTTTATCAACCTTCCTGCTTCCTCAAATTTGCTTTAAAATGCTCCATTTATCCATTCTGTTTTCAAAAATTTCTGGCGGTGGTATCCCCCTGAACCCCCGGTAGGTTGTTCGGGCTTGCTCGCTCGCTTGCCTCAGCACAGTACCAGGATAACTTTATCCCCCCCCCCCACTTCCAAATGTCACCAGCCACCATTGGTGTGGTGTATGTCAACGGTTCATCCACTGTACCGCGTAATTGTATTTGTTTACAGGCTATGTTCAATTTTTTTTTAATGTATTATTGTTATATATTACATTTGTTTATGTGTATTATATATTATATATTATATATTATATATTATATACTATATATATATTATATATTATTAACATTCAATATCACATTTATTTTAATGCAATAATAATTAAAGTTAGTGTATTTTTTAAAGTTAATAATGTCAAATATTTTACATTATATGCAGTTACCTATGTAATGACAATGTCTTGGTCACTATATTTTTTAGTCAATATCTTTGTACTTTTAATTGTAAATATGTGAAGTTGATATGTGTGTCCTCGATAATATTTTGCCTATAATTAGTACTGCAATATGTTGTCACTTGTATTATGTGAGAAAGCACCACTAGTGCTTGGGACTACGCCTCAGTGGCCATAGAAAAATAAACATTAATATATTTAAAAAAATTATTACAAAAAATTAACAGTACTACAAAGAAATGCTAAATTTTGAAACGATTCCCTTTTGATCATTGTCCCACTGTTCAGTTATTGGATAAATAAAATGCATGGATCACAACAGGAACTACAGTCAACAGGGGAGACGTTAACAAATGACTACAAGCATTGACAAAGCTAATAGGTCGCTATTTGTCAACAATGGGTTTTACAGAACTTTGTTGGGGAAATTAACACCTTAGCTGCGGCGCAAATATCCCTCCCCAGTGCTGCGCTGTCCATTGGAACTAGTGCTGAATGGACGTCCAATGGTCGTGCGCAGCACTGGGGAGGTAGCGCTCGTGACGACCGTTGGCCGTCAGCAGCGCTTAAGAAGTTAATGGGCCATGTCAACCTAAATTAAAAACAGAACAGTGGCTAAACATCTCAAAAACAGGCTCATAGCTTGGTCAGTAAGAATGGGGGGGTTGTGAGTGTCAGATTTTCCAACAATCACGCTGGCATATAATGTTAAAATACAGAGAGAGGAATGCAGATTAGTGGAGGTACTGAGGGGCTCATTACAATGGCAGGCGGACCTGAGTGCGCCCGCCATCGTTGCGGTCTTTGGGACCCCCCACCAGACATGCGACGGTCCCACCACTGCAATTAGGATGCATCCACCACACTGGCGGGTGCATCCAGGGCCTTTAACATTGCGGACGGTGCTGCTCGCTGCAAGCACCATACGCAATGCTAAAATGGCATGCACTGCATTTCCCTGCACTATGTGGCAGGCACCAAGCGGTGCCTGCCCGGTAGTGCAGGGAAATGCGAGGGGGTACCATGGGTACACCCCAATGCAGTAACGCATCCCCCCACAACAAAGGGGGCCGCTACGGCTCCCTGAATCCCTTTCCGCCTCTCTTTTAGTGGTGGGATGTCCGCCTCGAAAAGACATGTGGAACGGGATATCGTAATTCCTACCACCTCAATGCTGCCCTATCTTTTGGTACCGCAAAGCGGGCGGAAATGGACCGCCTTGCCGAACTGTGGCAGACGGTCTTTGCGTCCGCAACGCTGCCCTGAGGTTTCCCTCCACCATCATTATCTGGCGGGGGAAAACTGCTGTCATATGGCGGAAGGACTGCCACCGCCGGCCCTGCAGTGGTGGTCCTTCTGCCATCCTAATCTGCCCCTAAGTGAGGAAAAACAATACTTTGTAAACTAACTTAATTTTAGTAGACTTTCAAAGCAGAAAGAGAGAGTATGTGTGTGCATTTTTGTCTCTTTACATGTAGGGATTTCAGTGGGAATCTGAAAGACACCTCACTATACTTGATTGAAAGCACCTGTACCCAACTTTTACCAGAAAATACATTTATTGGTGTAACACCCCAAACACCCTCCTGAAGTTACGCCCCTGCTCATAGTAACCATTGGCACTAAAGGGAACTGCTTTGTGTGTGAATGTGCTTCTTGTGAAAGGTCTAAACCTCTTAGTCATGGTGAAGTTATCCCCATACTGTATGCTGTAGTAGGAGAAGAAAAATGTGAATGACACAATAACAGCGCAATGGATGTAGAGGACAGGCTGAAAGCGCCTACAAGTAGGTATAATATACATATAATTTTAGTAAAATCATAAGGTCTAGGATAACGCCAGACATGAAGAAGGAAAATAGAAGACTCAACGGGACATTGTTGCCAACGGATAACTGACAATCTTTCAAAAAATAACGCTGCAGATTAGGGCATAATAGCAGGGCAAATTAAAATGTTTGCATATATCATATCTTTTCGCAATGAACAACAAAGTAAATTCATATTACGTAAAAATCTAAATAATGTAAAGCAATGACACTGTTTTCCAGCTGTAAAGATTCACTCATTGAGGAAACTTAGTTCCAAGCTTCGGCCTCTCAGTGAAATGATGGATGTAGTGCCTGAATTAAATAGTATTGACCGGGCTTGGCTGTGTTCCTCCACAGGAGGCTGGCTGGCTGGTTTGACAAATGAGGAGCTCTCTGTTGATATTTCACTACTGAACTGATTTGCAGTACATGATCCAGGCGAGGAATTCTCTGTGGAAATCAGGGTTCCCTGAGAACAAGCTAGCAGGGAGGGGCTGACGTCCTTGCAACCTCTGACATTTTTTAAAATAGTATGTGAATTTCCCTCTGGAGTCATCACACTGCTAGAATAAAAACATAAAAAAATATGTCAAGATTAAAGCAGATCTAAACGTAACAGGGCAGCTGAGCAAAGTTTTACTGATGATTTCAGCAGTGAGGGCTGCCAGGGCTCTGCTCCACCATGCTGAGTCACTAAGCTTTCTGTGTGACAGACTGTGCATTATCCCCTACATGTGTGTGACTTACTCCAGAACTTGCAGTAAAAGACACACTTAAAGCAGGTGATATAGATCTCGGCAGACGGGGTACTCCGCCACCGTTGTGACCGAGTAACCCATACCTGGATATCTAAATCAGGCCCTTAGTTATGGTATGTTATGCCATTCATACTGGCATATTTACAGAGACATTTGAAAGCATGGGCAAAGTGGGCAATTGCTCGGGTCCAGTGCTTAATTTGAGCCGGGGGTTTCCGGTGCTTGGCACGGGCACATGATTGTTAACTCCAGTGCTTGTGAAAATCTGCCACAAGGTGGCACTATCTGGATAATTTAGAGATGACCACAACAACAGTTAATTAATAATTCAATATAATTCATTACAAATTACTATTATCTTCCACCCAAGCCATTCTTAAAGGTTTGGGGGCCTGAAATAGTCCGAACTGCACACTTGTAGGAGTGTGATGGTTAGAAGTTGTGTTGCTACTATCATTGGGAGCATGGCAGGGGCAATGTGTTGTGCAAGCTTTAGCGGCTTCCTGACGAGAGCACTGGCACTTATTGTTTTAACAAATTAAGCACTGCCAGGGCCCACACCTTCCAAGGGGGCCCCCGAGAAAGGGACCTTTGTGTCACTTCTAGTTCTTTACTTCAACCACTTCTTCGCTAGGTGCTTATCTCTACCTCTCAAAACTTTCTCTTCCTACCTACGGCCATTCTAAGAAATGTTGAGACATTAGACAAGACATATTTCAGCTGTATTTGTGTGCCCCAATAAAAAAAATCAATATTGTCTGGCACCATGTGAGCTTGAATTAGCAGAAAATGTATGATAAACTTCAACCTTATCCAAAAAGGGGGCCCCAAAATATGTCTTGCCCAGTGCCCCAAAATTCCTTTAAAAAAAGACTGCATATTTGTGCACTGTGGGTCAGATTCACAAAACAAATGTGCAAATCTATGAATCACTCAGCACCTGCGACGATTTGTGCCAATTTCCACATTTTTGATGATTCACAAAATGCATCAAGACTGTGCCTAAAACCCATGCAAATTATCTATTTGCGAGGGAGCCCTATGTAGACACAGTCTTCGCTACACGTGGCCTCTTAATCCTGTTTTTGGTGGAACCTTACAATTCTGCCGAATACGGTGTCATGACTCTAGCAGTATTACTGTCCCCACATTGTTTTCCAAGGACAATATCTTCAGGTCACGCCGGGAGGACTTTGTTCCCACAAAAGGCCCGTAATTGCAGGCTCCCATGTGGAAATGGATGCATCAGCAATAGTTTTCATATATACGGCCCACTCCGAAGGGAAAGCTTCCCAATACCTCTATTACTAAGGCCTACAGCAGGCACGCAACTCCGATTGGGCTAAAAGAGCTTCAGGCCCCCCCCACCCCACCTGCCCCATACATTGTGTGTCTCAGCCCGGGCTGCTGCAGCTTGAGCTGCTGTGGGCTCGGCTGGGCAGTGTCTCGAGTCTTATATCCGGCACGCCTGAGTTTTTTACGGGTCTTTAAAGACCATTTGAATATGTACATACCTTTGTAAACTGGTTACCAAGGCTTAGTTTAATTATCTGGTTCCAGTAACCCCTGGGCCCCCACTCTGCATATTCCCTACATTTGTATTTTACATTTAATGCAGTAGTGTGAGAATGCTTTTCATGAAAACAAATATAAAGTAGGCTTGCCAAAAAAAAATGCCAACCATGTGTTGTTTAAAGCACCTGCAAAGACCTAGTCTTGGCACTAAATAGGGTTATAAATTTAAAAAGTATGTATTCATTTGTAATGTGACTTTTCTGTCTTTGTTCCCTTTAATTATCAGTTATGGATCATTCAGGCAGTCCTAAAAGTGCTTTCTATTTATATTTGCTGTTCGAAGTATGCACAGATAAGTGCTGAAAACATGGCTTTAGGTGACTGCTTATTTTGGGACCGAATGGGACATCAAACTAATGAGCTGGCAACCCCAATCATAAGACTGGAAGTTTGTTGCAGGATCAGCACATTATGTATTTCCTCCACCCTCGATCCCTGATGAATGCCATAATAGCAAAAGTTTAACTTATATCCGAAACCCCTCGTCACCGTCAATAAAATGCTGAGTTACTTCAAGTGTCTGGGAATGCACTCTGCATTCAAACAACTTACTCCTCATTCTCTCCCTTCACCATCACGCTCACCCTGCACTCACAGTGATCACAATGCACTCACACTGATCACCATGCACTCACACCATTCACCCGCTCACCCTGCACTCACAGTGATCAATCTGCACTCACAATGCACTTGCGCTGGTCGCCCTGTTCCTCACCCTGTAGTCACAAGAGCACACTACTCACCATGCACTCATGTGACAGTTAACACACCTGTCCCCCTCACTGCTCAATCTGCAAAGTCACTCAAACAAGCCCATCACTAACCATGCATTCATTCTTCCCACTCTGCACTTACATCTGCACCCAAATTCATGTGGTAACCTCCCTCACTCTGCAGTCACTCCTCTCACCCTACTCTCACACTGTCGCATCGTTCACCGTGCACTCACATGGGTACTCCTGCCACACAGCAGAGAGGGTTAATGTGCCTGCTACAAAGAGTGTTTACCATGCAGATCACAGAACTAAGTGTGAGTAAACTAGGAGTAGCGCTATAAAATAAGGTAAACATTGTTTACCACGAAGTTTTAACAACGCGGTACCTTTAGCACGCATCCCTTACAACGCAAGTCGTTACCACAACTTGCCCTGGAGGGTGCTAAAGGATTACAAATAGTAAATGTACTATCCCAACACCTTCCTTAGGCTCCATGGGGACTGGTGTTAGAATAGTACATTATACTATTCGAAATCCGCACCCCCAACGCAAGTTGTGGTAACGAATTGCGTTGTAAGGGATGCGTGGTAAAGGGATGCGTTGTGACGGTACGCGTTGTACCGTCATACATCCATAAAATACTGATATGTTTGTCAGAAAGGGGCTGTAGAGAGACGAGGTGCATTGTTGGCGCGTGGTAGTGAGGGAATTCATGGGGGAGGAGTGACCAAAAAGACTGTTCCACTGTGTGCGACCAGTGCTAGGGCCAGCCCTGGCTGGGAGTGTTAGCCCCCACTCCCCTCTGAAGTTCGGGTCTAGTGGCGCCCCTGGCCTCAGTATTGTCAAGAGTTAGTCAATGTTTACTTCTGCTGGATCCCTGCATGGCAGACAAGTGACGGCAGCATGCCTGACCACGCTGAGCAATTCCTTTTTATTTTCACAGGTGGTTAAATTACTTCACCCACTTTCCCCCACCTTAAATTGTACTGTAATTGTATTTATTTAGCACTTACTGCCCCTGACGAGGCATTGAAGCGCTTTATGGCGCTAGTGTGGATGCCGACACGATAAAAATGTTGGATGTAACAGCCCCTCTTGGCTTGGTGCCCTATCATTATGGACCGACCCATGAGAAGGGACATACCCTGGATCTGGTTTTCTCAACCACTCCCATAGAGATGCATGCCCCTATCCAGGTGCTATGGTCGGATCACAGGCTGATTAAATATTATATCTCGGAGGTTAGGAAACTCTCTTGTGCCCCTCGGCAGGTTGCCCAGGGATTTAGGGCACTTCATCGGGTCACTCCGGAACTACTGGCACAGGCATGTGCGGCTCATCCCTGCCCCCTGACAGGGGACCTAGACGAGGATGTAGAGCGGTTGCAAGCATGGCTCCTGGAGAGGCTTGATGACCTTGCTCCTGTGAGGCCTCCTCGCAAGTTGGATAAACGTGCATCTGCCCCTTGGTTTACGGAAGCACTGGTAGCTTCACGTCGGCAGCGCAAAGTAGCGGAAAGACTATGGCGAGCGAAATATGACTCGACGGCTAAACTTGCCTATAGGTCTCTAGTAAGAGCTTACCACCGAGACATCCTCTCTGAGAAGAAGGGTTATTTCGCGAGGAAAATCGAAGCTGCCTCTAACTCTTGCAAGGAGCTATTCGCCATTGTGCGGGAGTTTACGGCTTCACGTACTTCGTCGAATCAGACTCCTCCTCCAGAGTCTTGGGTCAGCGCGATTGCTAACTTTTTTACTTCTAAGATCCGGCTGATCCAGGACTCCTTCCCCGTGCAGGAGCCAGAGGTGCCCTGCCAGGCGGAGGCTGCTCCGGTCGTCCTGTCCAGTGCTGGCCCGGTTCTAGCAGTCTTTCCCCCTCTTTCCACTCTCTCATCGTTGGATCTGATGGCCTGTCTAAAATCGGGCTCACCTCGGGATGCCTGCCCCGCCAAATTTATGGCGAAAATGGCAGTAGCCATTAACCCATATGTGAACCCCCTGCTGAACTGTTCTCTTGAGCAGGGTGTGGTTCCTCAGATATGGAAGCAGGCGATGATTATTCCCCTGCTTAAAAAGCCCAGACTGGACGCGGAGGTGCTGGCGAACTACAGGCCTATTTCGCTGTTGCCCGCTTTCGCTAAGATTCTTGAAAAACATGTGCACAAGGTGCTTGCCGATTATCTGGAGTCCCACGATCTACTGCACCCCACTCAATCTGGATTCCGCACCAATCTTAGCACCGAAACAGCTCTCCTGGAAGTTTCGGAGGCGATAAAGGAGGTGCTGGATACAGGTGGCAAGGCGATGTTGGTGATGTTAGATCTGTCGGCGGCCTTTGACACCGTCCCCCACGAGGGTCTCCTCGCAAGACTTTTTAAGATCGGTCTAAGGGGGACGGTGCTCAGCTGGTTCCGTTCGTTCTTGGCAGGCCGTCGACAAACGGTCTGGGCCTCTGCCTGCTCCGCCGAGATGTCGCCATTGGGGGTCGGAGTCCCTCAGGGCTCAGTGTTGAGCCCGACTCTATTTAACATCTTCATGACCCCTCTGGCGGCTCTGGCGGAGTCCTTCGGGGCTCAGATCGTTTCCTACGCCGATGACACCCAGCTCCTCTTTACCTGTGAGAGTGGTGCGGATTTCGACGGAGAGAGTATCCGGGGTTGCCTTGGGGCTGTTTTTCAATGGTTCCAACATAACAGCCTCAAGTGCAACTCGGATAAATCCGAGGTCCTCTTCTTTGGGTGCAGTTCAGATCCGGACTGGAAGGTGTGGTGGCCAGAGAACATGTTTCCGCCAGCAAGTTCGTCCCAGGTGGCTAAAAACCTAGGGATTAAGATTGACAACGGCCTAACACTGCGATCGCAGATAATCGGTCTCACTGGCACCTGTTCTGGTCTGCTCCGGACGTTGCGCAAGTTTCTCCCCTTACTATCGGAGGAGCATAGGAAGATTACAGTGCAGGCGATAATTGGCTCGAGAATTGATTATTCGAACATTCTTTATCTCGGCCTGCCAGAATATCTGCTTCAACGGCTGCAGGTGGTCCAGAACTCGGCAGCACGGGCAATCTTTGGACTATCTCGCCGTGCCAGAACCTCGGGCCTCCTGCAGTCACTGCATTGGCTTCCCGTCCGGAAGCGGATAATTTTCAAGGCCTTGACTCTGGCGCATAAAGCTCTGCATGCCTCAGGAGCGAAATACCTTCAAAAAAGGCTTGCCTTTTACCATCCAGCCAGGCCCTTGAGGTCAGGATCCTTGTTCCTCGCCTCGGTTCCGCGTGTAAAAAGGGCTCGTATTGGAGGCCGTTCTTTTAGACTGCTGGCCCCCCAGCTATGTAATACGCTTCCAGTGGCATTGCGCAGTACATCAAATTTATTGGCTTTTAGGAAGGGTCTCAAAACCTGTCTTTTTACTTCTTAGTTGTTCCCTGGGGTTGTTTTTTTGTGGATCCTCTTCTTTTTTTCTGTCTTTTACTTGTTATGTTATGAGATAGGTGTGCAAACCAAAGCGCCGGGACACTCTTTGAGTAGCCGTGCGCTATATAAAATCAAGTATAACATAACATAACATAACATAACAAAACAATGTCAGTGGTTATTCCACTAATTATTGGTTATATCGATTATCTGGATTGGCCTCGTGCTCTCACGTCACCTGTGTTTTCATTCTCCCCTCCACCTGTTCACACGGGTGCACGTGCGTGCGTGTTCACGGTGCAAGCCGTACGGGCGTGAAAGCAGAGCCGGTACCAGCCGGATCCAGTCCTGACACGCGTGGGCCCTTCGGTGGTGTTGTTTCACCCTTGTTCACAGCAAGTCTGGGCAGACTTATCAAAGAGTTTCCAGTTTTGTGTCGCAGACAAACCTTTCATGTGACAGGGGGTTCAGTCCTGTGCACTCTGCGTCGAGAATACAGGTTTTTCTAGTCTTAAAAGAGGTGTGTGGTGGTGCCCGGCGGAGGGTGACAGTTCACAAACACTATTAAGCCCTCTGTTGTAGACACTCCTGTCCTCACACGTTTCAGTGTAACACCCACCTGCGTGGGATCGGGGTATTACCGCACGCACGCTTCCCGCGGACACGGCCCATTCGGTAACACCTGCTGGAATGTGTCACCGGAAAACAGCCCAGTAGAAACTTGTACGGCAATAGCAACTTCACTGTTATTCCCCATTCCAAAAGGGGACAGGTGTAATATCAAAGCATCTTATCCCGGGATTACACATATTGGTGTATCAGAAATCCTAGGTGCTAAACTACCACACCAGGAGCACCGCTGCTTCTAGAGTGAGGGCTTGTATGGCAAGGGCCATGTGGAGGTAAACATGCGGAAGTAAATATGTGGAAGTAAACATGGAGGTAAAACATGCGGAAGTAAATATGTGGAAATAAATATGCAGAAGTAAACATGTGGAAGTAAACAAGTGGAAATAAACATGTGGAAGTAAACATGCGGAAGTAAACGTGGAAATAAACATGCAAAAGTAAACATGCGGAAGTAAGCATGTGGAAATAAACATGCGAAAGTAAATATGTGGAAATAAACAAGTGGAAATAAACAAGTGGAAATAAACAAGTGGAAATAAACATGTGGAAGTAAACAAGTGGAAATAAACATGTGGAAATAAACATGCAAAAGTAAACATGCGGAAGTAATCATGTGGGAGTAAACTTGCAGAAGTAAACATGTGTAGAGATCCCAAAGAGTGATGCAGTGCAGTCAGCACATGTTACTTTGGTTCTGTACATGTCATTCTTTTTTGCCAGTTCGGCCCTCGAGGGATACTGAAACCCTGATCGGAAATTGACGGTAAACGCAAACTGCTCCAACTGACAGCCAAACACATACGCACCTCGCTCCTAATATGCAATTATTTCATTGCTTAACTTTGTGTGAACTGCACCCAGAGATAGCTCGGCTACCGCAGCAGGCAATATTTAAATAAAAAGACATAAAGCGTGATTAGGAAAAAATAATAATGTTAATTGTCTTTCTTTTTTTAATTTTTTTTATTTCAAAGTATTTTATTGAAAATAATTTTTTTGCATATACAATACAATACCGTTTGAAACATTTACTTGGCTGTTTGGGGGCTCTGGTTTACTTCTTGTCCCTGAATGAGCTAAAAATCTGCTGACCAGCGCCTCGAAATCTAGGGTGTAACGGCGCTATGTAGATGTAGTTAATACTAGTAGTCTACTGTGCTTAATACTGCGCTTCCTGCGCACTGAAAATAGCCGGCATGACTATTAGCCGATTTAAGGCACTGAATTATTCGCATACATAAAAGGCGGATTCATCAGCGTAGCCTCGTATTGCCGGATATTGGAAATATTCATTGCACAGGCCTGCAGCTTCCCTAAATGAGATGGGTCAGTGAACATCATGGCCGCTCAGACACCTTTTTCTAATTCATTAGGTCGAGCTGGTGTTGGAGCGCGAAGCGTTCCCGCCAGCGCAAGTTCTATAGTCACTGTGCTAACTGGCAAGGGAGATAGAGCTGTGAACGAGCGGCTACTGGCCTGTGCACGAGCCGATTATGCTCTGTGAACTCGCACGTCTCCAGAAGACGACGTGCTGCGCCAGAGCCGCCTCCAGCTTGTTTTAGATGCACTGAGTCATTAAAGAAGTGTTGCAGTTTTGGAAACATGTCATCTAAGGTTTCTTTTTTATTATACTTTATTTACAGAAGTAAGTCGTTTGTGCTTTTATTTTATGATTACTGGGACTGTCTTAATTATACAGCTTGCTTTAATCCTTGTTACTACTGAGTTCCGAAGTGGGGAAGTCTTCGATGAGCCGAGGCCTCTGGGTCATGGGCGGTAGAATCGAGAAGGTGATAGTGTGGCTTACTCGAACCAAAAAAAGTGTCTGAAAAGAAGTTGTGGATAATAAGATCGGCAAGGTACCAGGGCCTATCGTCTATGGGTCTTTGAATAAACTGAGCCCATATTTTTCGGATTCTTTGCAGTGCTTCCACTGTTATAATTATTTGTTCAAGGGCGGTGTGCTTGACTTTGTACCACGTGCAGCTTTGTGTTGGTGCAGGTCGAGGTTTTGTGAGACTGCAGTAAGATGTTTACACAGTGACTCTCGCCCCTTACATTATACCAGGAGATACCGTAAAAATGAAACTTTTTATTGCATGAACATTATTGTTAGAGTTTTGTAACCTCTATTCTTCATTAATGGTGTCGACCTACTTGTGTACAAATACCGTGTCTGTTTCTACCGTTACTTTATAATACTTGCATTGTTAGGCAGTTGTTTCGTCGTCTTCCTCCTACCGCCACGCCTTTGAATATCGAGTCGGGAATAGTTACTCTGCCGACGTAACACCTGCTCATGGCTTGGAGATGCTGTCCACCTTTTAGGAGCAATCGACGTTAGTGGCTGCATTGTTCTCTTATTGGTTGTATCCTGTTTGAGTCTCGGACTGTTCTCCTGTAATGGGACCGAAAAGGCTGTACTGTACAGTAATTACCATTTTAGATAGTGCTGCATCCCAATCGGATGTTTCTTTTCTGCATATCTCGGTAATTTGTGCCATATTCTTTCCCGCCCCTGACCTAAGTTTACTTGAGTTCCCAGTTTGTTTTGTCGTTTTCTTTACCTGTCTGCTGGTAAAATGTCTTGTAAGCTGCTTGACAATTCTCTCTCTCTTTCTCTCTCATATATATAATATATATCTCTCCTTGCCGGCTTGACCCCACCACCATCCTTCTTGACATTAGGCCAGAAGGTCGCCACCCACTTTGACTCCTATATCTGGTGTGTGTGTGTATGATTTCGGCAGGCTTATATGGGACTGAAACCCCTGTGACATGTGCCAATCTCTGTTCTTTTCTGGTTCTCATGCCTCGTATATGGCAACGCTGTTGCCACTTTTCCAAACTAATTGTACAGATCATTAGGGCCTGCGGTGAGCTAACCAGCTTCGAGAGACTGCTAAAGACATGGTTGTTTTAGATGTGCACGCCCACATAATTACACAGTACTCTAATGCAACATACACTCCAAATACCACTCAGTGCCACATAAGTTATATGCAACATAATTACACTGCACTCAATGCAACATACACTCCAAATACCACCCAGTGCCACATAATTAAACACCACATAATTACACTCTACTGAATACAACACACACTCCACACAATAACACTCAGTGCCACATATTTATATGATACATAATTTCACAGCACGCAATGCAACATACACTCCATATACCACTCAGTGCCACATAATTACACACCACATAATTACACTGCACTCAATGCCACATACACTCCAAATACCACTCCATGCCACATAATTACACACCACATCACTGCACTCAATGCAACAATCACTCCAAATACCACTCAGTGCCACATAATTACTCGCCGCATAATTACACTGCACTCAATGCAACATACACTCCAAATACCACTCAGTGCCACATAATTACACACCACATAATTACACTGTACTCAATGCAACACACACTCCAAATACCACTAAGTGCCACATAGTTACACGCCACATAATTACACTGCACTCAATGCAACATACACTCAAAATCCCACTCAGTGCCACATAATTACACGCCACATAAGTACACACACTGCAATCAATGCAACATACACTCCAAATATCACTCAGTGCCACATAGTTATATACAACATAATTACACTGCACTCAATGCAACATACACTCCAAATACCACTCAGTGCCACATAATTAAACACCACATAATTACACTCTACTGAATGCAACACACACTCCACACAATAACACTCAGTGCCACATAATTAGATGCTACATAATTTCACTGCACTCAATGCAAATTTTTTTTCTTTTTCCTTCTCTTTTGGGTTCTGTTTTACTTGTTATGTTGATTATACACTGTAAGTTGCCTGTGGAAAGCGCCGGGACACTCTTTTAGAGTAGCCGAGCGCTATAAAAATGCACTTTAACATAACATAACATAACATAACATACACTACAAACAATACCACTCAGTGCCACATAATTACATGCCACACAATTACACTCTACTGAATACAACATAACCTCCCCATAATACCACTCCGTGCCACATAATTATATGCAACATAATTACACTGCACTCAACAGACACTCCAAATACTACTCAGTGCAAGATAATTACACACCACATAATTACACTCTGCTGAATGCAACACACACTCTACACAATACCACTCAGTGCCACATAATTATATGCTACATAATTACACTGCACTCAATGCAACATACACTCCAAACAATACCACTCAGTGCCACATAATTATATGCTACATAATTACACTGCACTCAATGCAACATACACTCCAAATACCACTCAGTGCCACATAATTACACGCCACAAAATTACACTCTACTGAATACAACATACACTTTTCATATTACCACTCAGTGCCACATAATTACAAGCCACATAATTGTACTCTTCTCAATGCAACGTAAATACACTCCACATAATACCACTCAGTGCCTTATAATTACACACCTCATATTTACTCTACTCAATGCAACATAAATACACTTTATCTATCTGTCTATCTATCGCCCTCAATCTATCGATCGCCCTCACTCTATCTATCTATCGCCCTCGCTCTATCTATCGCACTCACTCTATCTTTCGCACCACCACATCATCACTGAGCACCACCACAGCATCACTCAGGGGCACCACAACATCACTATGCGCTACCACAGCATCACTGAACTCCACAGCATCACTCATCGCCACCATAACATCACTCAGAGCCACCACAGCATCAATCTGTGCAACCATTCAACAACAACTAGTTCAAATATGTTCTCTCAATGTTTCAAACTTTATTACAAATGTCACAAAAATATGTTAATAGTTCACTTCTGTTCTTGGATTTTCGTCACAAAATACAATGAACATAATCTTCACAAAAGTTATTTACAAAAGCTATTGCCATTATAAATTACAATACCTTTTATTTAAGTATTAAAAAAAAACATTTTTATTTGTAATATCAATACATCTAAGTCATGTAAATACAACACATATTGCATTACAAATGCTATGGGTGTCACATTTGCGAAAGTTAAAACTATTGGCATTGTAAATGACAAAGCTATTAATTTCACTATTTTCCAAACCAACACATAAATACAAAATGTGTAATTTACAGTACCAATAGCTCAAACTTTCCTAATGCGAGACCTTTTGCATTGCAAATGCTTGTTTTTCAGAGTTGTATTTACCTCACAAACCTTTACAATATGGCTGCCAGGCCAGTTATCTAAGCATGAGTGAGGGCCAAGAGGCTGGGAGTAGATAGCTTGTACAGAAGGGAGGAGGAGGGAGTTGTGGGTACATGAGACGTGTTGCGATAATGCTTGAAGTGGTTCCTCAGACAAGTGCCATATTTGTATTTGAGATTTTATATTGAAATGTGCATCAATATTAGTCATTCTGCACCTCAGTTCACATTTGTATACTGACATGGAGCAAATGCAATTGAAACAAAATTATTGCAATTCCTTGAAGTGTGTTTTTCTGGCTTAGGCTAACTAGGCCTCCATAAGGCCTTGACGCTAATTTGTTCAAAATGGATGCTGTGTCATAATATTCAATCTGTGTTTATTTCTTGCTGGACACTACATGCTGCACATATGGAAGGTTTACTTCGGAATGACACTGATCTCAAAGAGCCTGCTGGAAGAGATCCTTTTGCAACATTCTCCAAGGGATTGTATTTTAATTGCATTTATATGGCACTTACTACCACTGACGAGGCGTCAAAGCGCTTTTTAAGCCAGTAGCACGCTACTCCAGAACCCAAAAAGGACAAGTGGTTAATTAGTGTAATGAAATATGAGATTCTTATGAGCGGTGGATATGTTAGTCCGCTATTTGGATTGAGAAGGATAGTGAAAGGATAGAAGCCGAAAAGGTTTGCATTTATATAGCGCTTGCTACACCTGATGAGATATTGAAGCGCTTTTCAGCAAGTAGCACGCTATTCCGGAACCAGAAAAGGATTAGTGGTAAATTAGTCTAGGGAAATATGAAATGAATTTGTGAGTGGTGAACATGTTAGTCTGTCATTTTAATTGAAAAAGGATAGTGGAGGGATAGAGAAGGGAAGGGTTTGCATTAATATATCGCTTGCTCACCTGATGAGGTGTTGTAGCACTTTTCGACAAGTAGAAGTTTATTCTGAAACCCCAAAAAAGGATTAGTGGTGAATTAGGGTAGGGAAATATGAAATTAATTTGGTTTGAGCAATGCACATGTTAGTCTGTAATTTGGATTGTAAAAGGAATAGTGGAGTGATAGAAGAAGGAAGGGTCTAGAAAGTTTTTTCTCAATTTTTGGGGAGTTCATAGCACTATGAGGGGGTTTGGGATGAGTAAACGGGAGATGGAGGGGGAAGAGTCAGAGAGAAGGGCTTAGAAAGGCTTATTTGGGAGATCTGAATAGTAAAAGAGGTATGAGATTATGCAAAGAGGGATATTGTGTTTGGGGTGAATGGGAGAGTGGAAGTAGAGGATATATTGAGAGAGGTATAGGGTAAGAAATAGAGTAGTGCATTGGAGAGAGTAGTTGAACGAGGTCTGAGATGACTCACAGTGAAGGTAGAGAATATATTTAGAGCAGTATAGAGTGAGATACAGGATAGTACATGTGAAATGATGAATTTACTTACTTATTTTATTATTTGGTATAGCATAAGTACATGGAAGGTATAGATGCATAGGGAAGGTAATATATGTAGATTAAAGTTGTATTTGATATTGCATTCATTCACAATGGTTCACAGTTGTTTATGTAACTAGTTTGTTCTAACAGCTTTAGACGACATTAGGGAAAATCAATATTCATGTAGTGGGTAAGTGCTATAGTGATGGGGTCATGTGGCGGGAAAACTTGTGAAAATGTGATTTGTTGGTGTCATGATCATACCGTGCTGACTCTGCAGATTCTCTAATTTCATATGCAAGAGAACAGTATATGAACCCTTGAATTTGAGAAGCTATCAATGTCTGACTGATTTTGCTGCACATTTGACAAAACATTTCTGTGAGTTTTGCCCATTGTTATATCGTTCTGCATTTATTTCTGTATTATTCAGTGAGATTATTACTGCATTTAAATGTACTATTCCTTTCTTGTACCTTTGAATTGTGTAATAAACCATCATGGTTTTTCTAAATTTCTTATCTCAAACTCCTGTTTTGATTCGGTTTAGGTGCACTTTCTAATATAAATTCCCTAGGGCCCCATGCTTCCACATTTGTCACTTGACAGGTGGAGTGAGTTCAACATCCTCACAGATTAGTGGAGGTCATTAAGATGGCTATGACGGATGTATGACAGAACAACGCATGCATTTACCATGCATTGCTTTTATCACACAGGTCTTTACCGCGCATATGCATTTACTAAGCATGCCTTTACAGCGAAATGACAAGTATCAAGGTGATTGGATAGCTTATACCTGCCATCTCAGCCAGTTTGGTTCTGATACCGGTGGAAAAGATTACAGTTCTAAGAAATTGATTCTTCGTTGATAGTTTTATTGGCCATACTTGCCTTTGCAAGTCTGAAACGTTCATAAACTGAAAGTGGGATAGAAAATAAACTGAAAAGCTCATACCTCCAGGCAGTAATATCCTTAATATGTAATAACCAGAGCAAACACAAATTCAGTTGTTCTTTGTTTACATGTAGAACGTTTTACAAACACTGTTTGAAGCAAGCACAAATATAATTGTCCTAGGTTATATGCAGAATGTCTTACAAATATCCACACCACACAAGAGTACAACACATTACCACTGAGTGAGCTAAAACACACACTGCACAGTTCGATGAAACACAGAAAAAGGAAGTGAAAGGAAGGCGAGTCCTGTTCTTTTGACATATAAAGCTGGGACATCATTTATGTCATTATATTTTTCCGTGACCTAAAATATATCACTACATTACCAAAGTGCTACATTAGATCATGTACATTAGTTATCTTAAAAGGATCCATGGATTCAGATAGATCTCCTTTGTAATCCCTCCTATACTTTCTTTGAACAGAATCTCAAATCACTAGTGCTGATCAAATACTACAACCGCTCCCATGAGCCCGGCTAACCAACATGAGCATGGACACGGCCCCTTGACCCAGCGTCTAATTAATCATTAATGCCACAGAGGGATAATGTTGTAATTTGATACCTTTTAATATACATCTATAATGTGGCATTGTTTTGTATTCCACTGAATCCCTGCATTAATGTTCCACAGTACTGTAAAGAGCTCTGATATCCTCGGGTCGAGCCAGCGCTATATACAACTCGCAATAAATAAATCAAGTAAGTGAACCCTATCTATCTATCTATCTATCTATCTATCTGCACAATGTATATATTAGATATATATATTGGGGAGAGTGTGGCCTAATGGCTAGGAAGGTTGACCTCGGAGCTGGGGACCAGGTTCGATTCTCGGCAGAGAGGTTCAACATTCTGTGATCCTGGGCAAATCACTTAATCTCCCTGTGCCTAACAACAAAATGTATGTGTCCGTCTGTAACCTGACTCCTGCTCATGTAAAACCCTCTAACACCTTTGGGTCTAGGTCGCGCTATAAAAAACTTGACACAAATATACATATGTATATAAACAAAGACACATAAATATAAATATATATATATATATACATAATATTTTTTTGAATTGGGGAAGACCACTCAAATCCTTCATTTTCTTTTACTTTACCACCAAATTCCCGCATCAAACCCGAAACTCACCCACCCAAAACCCTAAACACACCCTTTCCACTCCATACCCTTACCTACCCCTAAACATGGAAAAAAAACTTGCCAATCTATACCCTTATCCACTCCTAAACCTTACAAATGCCATTACCACTCCATACCCTTACCCACCCTAAAAACATCATCACCACCTTATTCCCTTACCTACCTCTAAACCCTACCCATCGATCAACCGTTAAAATACCCTTACCACTCAATACCCTTAGCCACCCCCAGTGCTTACTTTGTAAACAAATATAAGTGCCAGGGCTCTCGTCCGGAGACAACTGCAGCTTGCACTAAACATGGCCTCTACCATGCTGCCAATGATAGGAACAACAAAACTATTAACCATCACATTCCTACAAGTGTGACAACTCAGACTATTTCAGCCCCTCGAGGCTTTAAGAATAGCTTGGACGGCAGGTAATAGTAATTTTTAATTTATATTTAATTAATAACTGACTGTTGTTGTGGTCAGCTCTAAATTAGACAGACAGTGCTAGACTGACACAATCGCCGGTGTTCACAACTAAGGGGGTCATAATGATGGTGGGCGAACAGCGAGTCCACCCGTCATCATGGTGGGAATCGGGACCACCTGCCATGCATGCGGCTGTCCCGCACACCAAATTAGGATGCAACCGCCACCATGGCGGTCCCATCTTGCAATTTAACATTGCGGCAGGTGCTGCTAACTGCAGCATTTGCCGCGATGTCAAAAACGCAGGTTGTGCATTTCATTACACTACGTGGCAGGCACCACATTGTGCCTGCCACTTAATGCAGTGAAATATAGGGGGGTACTGGGTACCATGGGTACCCCCCCAGCGCACCCACACCTCCCCCAACACAAGAGGGGCCCACAACAGGCCCCAAAAAACAATCCCCGCCAGCCTTTCCATGGCGGTTTCGCCACCATGGAAAGGCTGGCAGCATCGTAATTTGGCAGATGGTGCGTGCTAGGCACCGCCATCATTTTACGTATGCAGACTGCCCGGCCAGGCAATCAAAACTATTGCCTGTGGCGGATCCGTGGTGTGCGGTCTTTGCGCCCGCCACAGTCGCAGTCAGATTCCCCCGCCATCGTAATGTGGCGGGGGAAAATTGCTTTTCGATGGCGGAAGGCCCTTCACTGCACTGCTGGCGGGCCTTCCGCCATCGTAATGGCCCCCTAAGTGCTGATGGCGAGCATTGGAAACCACTGACTCAAATTAAGCACTGCCACCCCTAAATGCTAAAGAAAATACCCTTACCCACCCCTAAACCCTAAAACACCCTTACCACTCTGCACCCTTAGCCACCCCTAAACACACCCTTACCGCCTAATACCCTTAGCTAACCCTAAACCCTAAAAGCGACCTTATCCATATCATATATATATATATATAAGCAGACAGTGAGTAAATAAATCGAGTTTGGATTGAGATTCATGGTGTCAGCGCCTTCTTCGTATCGGATGAGTTTGGCAAGACTGGATATATATATATATATATATATATATATATATGTATATATATATATACACATATATATATATAGATATAGATATATATAGATATATGTATATATATATATATATATAGACTAGCAGCCCGTCCTGACGTTGTCCGGGTATGAATTGCTGCCGGCCAGTAGTATATTGTTTTGTAGGATTTCGTTTTGATAGCATTTCTTATCTGTGACAGGCCTGTGAAATGCTCCGATTCACAGTGCACTGCTGATGCACTTAAGAGTGCGCATTCAGTAGTGTGTGAACTCGAGTTTCCATACTTTATTTTTCCTTTCAATATTATATAGCGCGAACTCGACAACATGGCATGAGCACAATTTACATTACAGAAGAACACATTCATTTGTGGTAGGCACGGGGAGACAAAGCGATTTGCCTGGAATCACAGAATGTTGAGCTGATGCCGAGATTCAAACGTAGCTCCCCTGCTCTAAAGTTCGCAATTCTAGAACTTGTGGCGGGAGGTGTGTCTAAAAGTGTATGTCGGTGCTGGCCATTAATGAGAAAGACCTGTGCATTTTTCAAATGGGTGGTCAAAAAATATGAGTATGTTGCTGGAGATGCGGGCCGCCGTGCCACCATTGTACTTACCGGGGGAGGGTAAACACCCATCAATCAATCAATCAATCAATCAGTGGCACTTGTAAAGCGCGCTACATACCCGTAGGGTCTCAAGGCGCTTGGGGGGGGGGGGGTGCCGCTACTGCTCGAACAGCCAGGTCTTCAGCTTCTTCCTGAAGGAGAGGTGGTCTTGGGTCAGGCGCAGGTCGGACGGGAGGGAGTTCCAGGTCTTGGCGGCCAGGTAGGAGAAGGACCTTCCTCCTGTAGTCGCTCTTTGGATGCGGGGGACGGCGGCGAGGGCGTGGTTGGCTGATCGGAGGTGGCGTTTGGGAGCGTAGAAGTTGACTCGGCTGTTGAGGTAGCTCGGGCCTTGGTCGTGTAGGGCTTTGTGTGCGTGGGTGAGGAGGCGGAAGGTGATTCTCTTGTTGATAGGGAGCCAGTGAAGGTCTCTCAGATGTCCGGAGATGTGGCTGGATCGTGGGATGTCGAGGATGAGTCTGGCTGAGGCGTTTTGGATCCGCTGGAGTCTCTTCTGGAGCTTGGCGGTGGTCCCGGCGTAGAGGGCGTTGCCGTAGTCCAGTCGGCTGGTGACGAGGGCCTGGGTGACGGTCTTCCTGGTCTCTGTGGGGATCCACCAGAAGATCTTTCGTAGCATGCGTAGGATGTTGAAGCACGCCGAGGAGACGCTGTTGACTTGCCTGGTCATGGAGAGGGAGGAGTCCAGGATGAAGCCCAGGTTTCGTGCATGGTCTGTCGGTTTGGGTGCGGTGCCCAGGGCGGGAGGCCACCAGGAGTCGTCCCAGGCGGAGGGTGAGGAGCCCAGGATGAGGACCTCCGTCTTGTCAGAGTTCAGTTTCAGGCGGCTGGTCGTCATCCACTCGGCTACCTCTCTCATCCCTTCGTGCAGGTTGGCTCTGGCGGCGGCGGGGTCGTTGGTCAGGGAGAGGATCAGCTGGGTGTCGTCGGCGTAGGAGATGATGCTGAGGTGGTGTTTGCGTACGATGGCCGCGAGGGGGCTCATGTAGACGTTGAAGAGGGTTGGGCTCAGGGATGATCCTTGGGGGACGCCGCAGATGACTTCGGAGGCCTCTGACTTGTACGGTGGTAGGCGGACTCGCTGTGTTCTTCCGTCGAGGAAGGAGATGATCCATTCCAGCGCCTTGTCCTGGATTCCGATGTTGCTGAGGCGCTGTATTAGGGTGCGGTGGCAGACCGTGTCGAATGCCGCGGAGAGGTCTAGGAGGATGAGGGCCGCTGTTTCTCCCTTGTCCATCAGGGCTCGGATGTCATCGGTGGCGGCGATGAGGGCGGTCTCGGTGCTGTGTTTGGCTCGGAAGCCGGACTGTGAGGGGTCGAGGGATCCGTTCGTCTCGAGGAAGGCGGCCATCTGCTTGTTGACGGTCTTCTCGATGACTTTGGCTGGAAACGGGAGAAGCGAGATGGGGCGGTAATTCTTGAGGTCGGTGGGGTCCGCTGTTGGTTTCTTGAGTAGAGCGCTGAGTTCGGCGTGTTTCCAGCTTTCGGGGAAGATGGCGGTGTCGAAGGATGTGTTGATGATTTCTCGCAGGTGGGGTGCGATGACAGTGTCGGCCTTGTTGAAGACGTGGTGAGGGCAGGGGTCGGTCGGTGATCCGGAGTGGATGGAGTTCATCGTGCGGATGGTGTCTTCGGTGCTGATCGGGGTCCAGGCGTGGAGGGTGGTGGTGGGGGGGGGTGGCTGGTCGGTAGTGGTGTGCGTTGGTTGGTTGTTGAAACTGCTGTGTATGTCCGTGATCTTGTTGTGGAAGTATGAGGCGAGGGAGTTGCAGAGGTCTTGCGATGGGGTGATGTCGGTGTTTCCTGCGCTGGGGTTGGAGAGCTCTTTCACGATGTTGAAGAGTTCCTTGCTGTTGTGTGCGTTGTTGTCCAACCGGTCCTTGTATGCTGTTCTCTTGGCGGCGCGGATCAGCTGGTGGTGTTTCCGGGTGGCAAGTTTGTAGGAGGTCCTGTTGTCCGGTGTCGGTTCCCTTTTCCAGACTTTCTCGAGGGCTCGGCAGTTCTTCTTGGAGCTCTTGAGTTCGTCGGTGAACCATGGGGCCTTCTTGCTGCCGGGTCTGCTAGGCGGAGTCCTCAGCGGGGCGAGTTCGTCCGCGCAGTCGCTGATCCACTTCGTGATGTTCTCGGCGGCCTGGCTGGGGTTCGCTGAGCTGGCAGGAGGGTGTTGGCTCAGGGAGGTGGCGAGCTGGTCTGCTGTGATCTTGTTCCAGCTTCTGCGGGCGGTGTGTCGCTGGTGTTGGTGGGTCGTCGTTCTCTTGAAGGTGAAGTGGACGCAGCTGTGGTCCGTCCATTGAAGCTCTGTGGCGTGGCTGAAGTCGATGTCTGTGCTGGATGAGAAGACGGCGTCGAGTGTGTGTCCGGCGAGGTGGGTGGGGGTGGACACCAGTTGCTTGAGTCCCAGGTTGGCGAGGTTGTCGAGCAGGGTGCTGGTGCTGTGGTCGTTGTTGTTCTCCAGATGGAAGTTGAGGTCTCCCAGGAGGATGTAGTCAGCGGAGGGGAGGGCATGTGGGCTGACGAAGTCGGCGATGTCCTCGCTGAATTGTGTGCGTGGTCCGGGTGGTCGGTAGATCAGGGTGCCTCTGAGGGTGGTGTTCGGGTTGGTGTGGATCTGGAAATGCAGGTGTTCGGCGCTGGTCAGGGTGTTGTCGGTGCTGGTCGTGAGACGGATGGTGTTCCTGTGGATGATGGCGATGCCTCCTCCCATCTGGTTGGCGTTTCGGTCCCTCCGGACGATCTTGTAGCCCTCTGGGATGGCGATGGCGATGTCGGGAGCTGAGGAGGCGTTCATCCAGGTCTCCGTGAGGAAGGCCACGTCAGGGGCTGTGGCGTCTAGAAGGTTCCAGAGTTCGATGGCGTGTCTGTGGACGGAGCGGGTGTTGAGCAGGATGCACTTGAGGTGGGTGCTGCTGGAGTTCGCCTTGGCGGGAGCTGGTGCGGGGCTGGTCCGGATGCAGGAGAACTTGCATGCGTGGCAGCTGAACGGGCCTTGTGTGCGTCTTGGAGTGGCTTGATGGCATTCTGGGAGTCGGCCGGTGTTGAGAGCGGTGAGGGTGGCGGCGGAGTACGTCAGGTGGGTCGGTCGGGGTCTTCGTGGGCCAGGGGTCCTGGCGCTGGTAGCGATCCGGTCGCGGACGGGCGCAGACGGGCTTACCTTTGGCGCGCCTTCGGCGCGCAAACGGCGCACCCGCTGCGCGTGACCGCTGCGCTTCCGCAACTTTCTTTCCGCATACCATCACTCCGCATACTTTCGTTACGAAAGTACCATGACTCCGCAATGCCATTATAACGCATGGCATTACATTTTATATGCTTTTACCACACATACATTTACAACGAAATTCGTTGTAAATGCATGAATGGAAAAAGCATGGTTTTTTTTAATGTTTGGATAAGGTAAGTATGGGTATAGGGGTATATGTTTTGGGGTACTGAGGTATATGTTTTGGGGTGTTTGGGTATTTTAAGGGTTCAGATATAGTTTTGGGTTATGGGGTACAGGGGTAGGTTTAGGGATAGGTATGGGTTTTGGGGTACAGGGGTATTTTTAGGGTTCAGGGCTAGGTTTGGGTTTTGGGGTATAGGGGTATTTTTAGGGTTCAGGGGTAGGTTTGGGTTTTGAGGTACAGGGGTATTTTAAGGGTTCAGGGCTAGGGTTGGGTTTTGGGGTACAGGGGTATTTTTAGGGTTAAGGGCTAGGTTTGGGTTTTGGGGTACAGGGGTATTTTAGGGTTCAGGGGTAGGTTTGGGTTTTGGGGTACAGGGTTATTTTTAGGGTTCAGGGCTAGGTTTGGGTTTGGGGGTAAAGGGGTATTTTTAGGGTTCAGGGCTAGGTTTGGGTTTTGGGGTACAGTGGTATTTTTAGGGTTCAGGGCTAGGTTTGGGTTTTGGGGTACAGGGGTATTTTAGGGTTCAGGGGTAGGTTTGGGTTTTGGGGTACAGTGGTATTTTTAGGGTTCAGGGCTAGGTTTGGGTTTTGGGGTACAGCAGTATTTTTAGGGTTCAGGGGTAGGTTTGGGTTTTGAGGTACAGGGGTATTTATAGGGTTCAGGGCTAGGTTTGGGTTTTGGGGTACAGGGGTATTTTTAGGGTTTAGGGCTAGGTTTAGGTGTTGCGGTACAGGGTATATTTATAGGGTTAGGATGGGTTAGTGTTTAAGGGTGTTGGGGTATTTTAAAGAGTAAGGGTGGGTTATGATTATGGGGTGCAGTGGTATTTAAAGGGAGCAGGGTGGGATTAGCACACGATATGAGACATGGCATGAAGGGCGGAACGTACCACACGCCCCCCAGCGTTTGTAACGCCCCCAACACACGCCCACAGCACAACACAGACACGCCCACAAGGGACTACTTTGCTGGCACGGTTCTTTTACCTTTTAAATGTATATGGTGGGCGTCTGCATAGCCTATGTCCTTCTGCTGCAACTGCTATTTCCAACGCTGTATTGGGTGTTGTGATTGGTGCTGTGGTTCCTGAGATTACCCGCCTCAAAGGTTTGGGCTCTCTCTTTATTATATTAGTACTAGCAGCCCGTCCCGACCTTGTCCGGGAGCAACCAGGCTTCCCCGACCCCCGCCTGCCCCGACATTGCCCAGCAGCCCGGGCCCCCGGCCACTCCGTCCCCCGCCTGCCCCGACCCCTGCCTGCCCTGACATTGTCCCCCGGATGTCACAAATAAGCATGGGAGGAAAATCTGTTCCGCTCGCCGATTTTGTGGATTTTCGGTAAATTCGCAATCCGCGAGATTTGCGAATTTCCCGCAAAATCCGCGAGCGGAACGGATTGGGTCAAAAGTTCAAGCTGACTTTTGTAACTCTTTTAGAATGGCGCCGACAAGCTGCCAGAGTCATTCTAAAAAAGTTACAAAAGTCAGCTTCAACAGGAAGCTCTAATAGATAAAGTAAAGCAGGTGCTCAAATTCAGTTACACAATCATTAATATGGGGTGTTGGCTCAATAAGGCGAACCTCAAAGGGAAACCAGACTTAAAGGGGCAAATGGTGAACATACTAGAGAGGGACTGCTCTTTAGTTTGAGTTGACAGGTTGGTCTCAGAGACAGAGGGAGAAACTGATCAAACCATTTTTCTATGGGCATGAAGCCCACATGTAGCCACATGTCAAGAGAGGGGTCCCAATATCTTGGGAGTGGGCTGAATAGAACACTCTGGTATAGCTAGATGCCAAAATCGCAGGAAGGTGTCACCAGGCAGGAGGGAACCTAGTAGCCCATTGATTAGTGACCTGTGACCTCCCCTGAAGGGCACTTTCTAGGCATAAAATGGGCACACCTGGCACCCAGAGTGCAGATCTCAATTGACAGGAGAAGAGGACCGACGAAGAACTGCCCTGCTGACCCTGGAACCGGCACAGAAGAGGCTGCACCAAAGTTGGAATGACCCTGCTGCTCCTTGAGTTAGCAAAGGAAAGGACTGTACCTGCTTTGTCCTGCTCATGGAGAAGTCATCCCCTGACCCCAGCAAAAAGAAGAGACTCCACGAGTCAGTTGGCTGACTTCCTATTCGCATCAGAGGGCCTTAAAAGCTATAGAAGCCTTTGGGGGTGAGCTGGTAGCCCAGATTACGGGATCTCAGCTCCTTGCTACCGAGCAGCCCGGGAGACCTAAGACCAATGCCCAAAAGTTGCATCTAAGTCTTCTCGACCAGGGAGAGTCATCAGAGTACAGCTTGGTCACTCAGAAGGAGAGTTATCACAGGAGGAAGGAAACCACTGAGTTTGTTGTGACCAGTGGCCAGTAGTCCAGTGGTGACTGGACTTTTGCTGGACCAAAGAGGACCTTGACCCCTGTGGCCAAAGTTGCTGATGAAGGCGTGGCCCCAGGGAGACCCCTGTCAACCGCACAGCATCTTCAGCATCCTGTATCCCTTGCATCAGAACCACTCTAGAAGTCAATGGCAAGGGACCACTGACACTGAAACTGGACTGAAGACTGCTTTTCTTGTTGAGGTAACTGTTTCTTCGGACCTTGCTGGTCCCCTTGAGTGGCTCACTGCCTGAGGTGGTCGCCCAAAGTAACTTTAAGTAACCACATTCCACTTTGACCAGAGTTTTCTTGAAAAAAGTTTTCAAATTAGTCAAATTTGCTGATGCTTGTTCGTTCTTAAGTGAAAAGTCTTCATTTATTATACCTTGTAAAACCTGGAACCCTCCAGTGGATCTTTTTCATTTTGGCATACATAAATTCATTAAATTATAATCTATTTTTATAAATTGGTGTTGGATTTCTTGAGTATCAAGTTTCTTTCATATTGAATTGCTTTGGTGCTGTTTAAATGCTTTACACGTGTTCCGTTGTTGAAGCCTGACTGCTCGAAGCCACAGCTACCCAGGGTTGAGCTAATGTTTGACAAACAAAGCCTGACTGACCCTTAAGGGGTTGGTGGTGTATTACACAGTGAGGTCTCGCAACCATATTACACCCCATTTCCTCACAATTAGTATCTAGTTTATTGCCCTTCTTACTTAAATTATGTCTAACATGCTGAATTTAAAGACAGACCATCACTGAGACAGCCATCATGTGGTGCACGTGCTCTACATCACTAGCATTATATCGCATGTCAATAATATTGCATTCTCAACATCATACTGCTGCATTGCAAGGTAAAGGTCAATAGGCATAATAGGTGAATACAATAGTTAGTAAGGTTAGGCAGACAAGGGTAAGGTAAAAAGAATGATAACTTGGCATAGTAATATATTGATATGTGGAGAAGTGTGGCTCACTGGATAGAGCGGCAGACCCTGATGCAGAGATCTGGCCCGGGACCAGGGTTCAATTCACGCAGCGGCAGGGTCTTGGGCTCAATGTCCTTGGATCCGATAATTCTCGCCTCAATGCCTGCTCTAATTTGGTCCCACGCTGCAACTCTGGGCAATTACTTGCTTAATCTCCACACCAGCCCCAACAACGCTAGGATTCCTGGCTTCACCTGGGGGTGCCCAGGAGTGGGCACCTCACAGGAACAAGCCAGGAAGGGTTCCTCAGCGGTGTTCATACAGCGCTTAGAGACCCCTGGGTGATAATGCGCTTTACAAATGCAACTACCATTACCATTACCATATGTGATGTATTGGATGCCTTATAAGTGAAGACCGATTCAGAAAAGGGGGTGGTGATGAACAGTTAGTCTGCCCTGTTCCCATGATGCACTGGGCCAGGGACAGACTAATTTGCACATAGCCAGGTTCTGAGCTGGGATGGTGCAGTGAGCTAAAAAATGGTGATGGATCAAGCCCTGATCTTTGGACTGGGTAAGAGTGGTCTGCTTAATTCAGACACTCTGTTCATCACCACCCCCTTTTCTGAATAGTTTTTGTCCACCATAAGCGTGGAAGGGTATACTCAGATGTGAGTCCCTTGCTCATTGCACCATCAGGATTCAAGCAAGCCGGGCCGAAGACAGCAGAAATGCCAGAAACCGGTCCCCGGTAGCTTGTTTCCTTCCCAGTATAAGAATTGGCTTGGTAGTTTGGTCTGCCCTGTTCCCATGATGCACTGGGCCAGGGACAGACTAATTTGCATATAGCCAGGTTCTGAGCTGGGATGGTGCAGAGAGCTAAAAAACGGTGATGGATCAAGCCCTGATCTTTGGACTGGGTAAGAGTGGTCTGCTTAATTCAGACACTCTGTTCATCACCACCCCCTTTTCTGAATCGTTTTTGTCCACCATAAGCGTGTAAGGGTATACTCAGATGTGAGTCCCTTGCTCATTGCACCATCAGGATTCAAGCAAGCCGGGCCGAAGACGGCTGAAATGCCAGAAACCGGTCCCCGGTAGCTTGTTTCCTTCCCAGTATAAGAATTGGCTTGGTAGTTTGGTCTGCCCTGTTCCCATGATGCACTGGGCCAGGGACAGACTAATTTGCATATAGCCAGGTTCTGAGCTGGGATGGTGCAGTGAGCTAAAAAACGGTGATGGATCAAGCCCTGATCTTTGGACTGGGTAAGAGTGGTCTGCTTAATTCAGACACTCTGTTCATCACCACCCCCTTTTCTGAATCGTTTTTGTCCACCATAAGCGTGGAAGGGTATACTCAGATGTGAGTCCCTTGCTCATTGCAACATCAGGATTCAAGCAAGCCGGGCCAAAGACGGCTGAAATGCCAGAAACCGGTCCCCGGTAGCTTGTTTCCTTCCCAGTATAAGAATTGGCTTGGTGGTTTGGTCTGCCCTGTTCCCATGATTCACTGGGCCAGGGACAGACTAATTTGCATATAGCCAGGTGCTGAGCTGGGATGGTGCAGTGAGCTAAAAAATGGTGATGGATCAAGCCCTGATCTTTGGACTGGGTAAGGGTGGTCTGCTTAATTCAGACACTCTGTTCATCACCACCCCCTTTTCTGAATTGTTATAAGTGAAGACCGACATCATTGACTATATTATCATCCAACCAGATCAGAGAGTTTGAATATTATACCAAGAACAATGTACAAATTAATTTGATTTCATCTAGACAGTGGAGCTTTCTGATGGGAGGACTTAAACAAAAATTGGCAAATCCCTTTTCCAGGGGTGGAAGTCTACAGGAACTCTGATTTGTATTGGAAATGCAAATGATCAGAAGACAGAGTCAGCGGGTACATGTAATGAAACAAATGATTTAGGAAATATAAACACTGATTTTGTTATTGGAATTAATACCTAAACTGCGGCAAGTTAGTGAGAAGGCCCCACAATGAATTCATGCTTAGGAGACCCACTTAGCTGTCAAAGGTCCAAAGAGCGACAGTGCCACCTGTAATTCAAAGTACCCAGAAAAACCTGTTGTCCAGCCACTTCTTGCATAGCACAGTGGGTCATCGAACACATGAGATAATGCTGATAGAGACAAGTAATGTAGGGATCAGGATTTTAATATCATATTTAAATAAATATTTACAAACCTCAAGGTAAAATAAAAATATCCTACTGAAATGTATCTGTATGTGGATTGCACATGTCATTTTAGACATCTCAATGGACGGTTGCAGCCAGGAGTGTATGTGGAGTGTCTTTCAAAACTTGGCAAATTATAGTATTCATTCCTTAGAAGTTCAGTGAGAATGGAAAAGTTTAATTTGTTTATAATAGTCAGATTTCAAATCAAATTTTTCAAGACATTGGCCAGCCATTTTCCAATATGGCCACCCTTCATCGGGCTACGTGAGGGGCCCAAAGAAGTTGGGCCTAATGCTGATTATCTTCCCAAAAGTTATCATTTTGGTCTTAAGCAGCGTGGTCGATGGTGGTCCTCATGCTGGTACAGGCTAGATGGAAACAGGTGCCCTTGACAGTAGAAAAGTCACTGCTCTGCTTGCAAGATGACGGTGGAAACATAGGGTCAGCCTCATAAAGCTGTGCTACCCAAACATCAGCTGAAGTACACTACCCAACTGTATTGTAAATGATTGTAAATGCCTGTCAACAAATGTAAAATGATCTGTATATTAAATTTTTTTTACATCTTGTATATACACTTTAAAAAAATATTTTTAACTGTATATGCATAGCATACTTTTATGATTTTTATTAATCGAATAAAGTGTTTTTTGACTTTGACTTTGACTTTGACTTTACCCGCACAAGTGAGGTCAGGTGTGGAAATTAAAATGTAAGAGAGAAATCAGGAGTCACTTCAAAGTTACAGCTGGTAGTGGATATGTGGAGAAGGTGCAGACATGTATGTGGACACAAAGAGAAACTGGAGGGTGGACTGAAGGCCATTGACTGCTATAAAAAAAGAGGGTATTCTTGCAGTTGTAGACTGAAAACCTGCTCACTCAGGAAAAGGGATAACGTTCATACCTGGTTGGAGCCTTGGAGGTAAGCTACATGTAGCTGCAACTACAGAGTCTGTGAAGGTGTCCCTGCAGTCCTGTGGAAGAAGAAGGTCTTGCAACACTGGGAGGTCATTTTAGAATCAGAAAGCATGGACGTTAGGGTTTGCAACAAAATGAAGCACTCAGATCAAGACTTAGAATAGTGATTCAAAGGCCTTGGAGAGAAGCATAAGTGTGCAGCTATGTTGGACCTAGCACTCTCTTCGGGGTTACCCCCAAACGTTTTGCCTTCAATCCTCCCATTTCTAAACCCATGTTGTTGACTTTCAGGACTCTGTGAACTTTACCATTGCTAACCAGGGCTAAAGAGCTTGTGTTCTCTCCTCAACACATGGTAGAATTGACTTTAACCCAATTGGCACCTGTAATGTACATATACGCCCCTAGCAAAGTGGTAGTACAGGTAGCAGGGCCTGTACATTAAATGTTACTAGCGGGCCTACAGAACGTATTGTGCCACCACTTAACCCCTTCGAGGCTATTGACGAGCTGGGCTCGTCATCGCGCTTACCTGTCCTGCGCGGATGACAAGGCCAGCTCGTCACGTAACGCGGTATTTTCGAATTTGCCGCGCACAGCGGGAAAAGCCGCCGCAGCGATGCGGTTAAGTAGTCCTTGAAAACATCTCAGGTCTGACATTGCAACCTGTGAGTGCAGTTGTAAACTGCCATTTTGACAAAGCAAAACAACAAATTATTTTTCCATACATATAAGTTACCCCTAGGGTAGGCCCTAAACAGCCCATACAGCAGGGTGAATTGTACTTAAAAAGTTGGACATGTACTTTTAAGTTTTACATGACCTGGTAGTGAAAAACCCTCAAATTTATTTTTTCACTATTGCAAGGCCCATCACTCCCATACAACAACACTGGGTTTCCTTATTACATTTAATAAGTGATAACCTTTTGTTTGGAAGCAGTTAAGAATGTTATGTTAGGTGATTGAAGGACTGTAACGTAAAACTCTCTCTTCAATGGTGAAGTCAGATTTTAAGTCACAAGTCGGACAATGCCTTTTTTAGAAAGTTGGCATTTTTTTGTCCTAACCATTTGGTGTGTGCAGCCTGTTCAAGGTCACAGGACTAGGTGTACTTGGCAGTTGGCCTTTGTATGTACCTACCAAACAGCCACACAATAGAGGGCCCGCATGTAGGCAGGATTGGCCATCCTGACTTGATGAGGGGGGCACAGCTATCACTTGTCACATTTCAGAAACACTGCCTCAGCTCACACACAATGGACTACACACGAGCCTAGCATACTCCTACAGACAGACTGGGGCCAGGACAGCAAGGAAGGAAATTCCAGACTTTTTTGTAGGAGGAAGAATTCAGAAGTTTCTGCCACTTCAAAGTGGTAACCAGGTATGAAAAGGGGACCCTGAGACCTACTCCATAGCACATTCCTGGACCTGTGGATACTAAAGAAGAGAACTGCCCCAATGCCAGAGGACTAACCTGCTGTTTGAGGCCTGCCCTGCTGTCTAAGAAGGAAAACTGGGCCTGCATTCTTCACCCCAGGCTGAAGTGACTCAAAAGGTCTTCTGACTGACCTTCTGTTCTGAGCTGTAGGAACACAACCAGCTCCAGAGACCTCCCTGTAAATGCCCAGCTGAGTGCTGAACTGGACCTGTAACTAGGCCTGCCTGAGCTCTGCTGTCCTCTGCTGTAGTAAGTTCCTGATAACCAAGAGGTGGCACTCAGGTCCTGGGCTCTCGTTGTGGCATAAGTTGAGCTCCTGCTAAACGAACAGAGAAATCATGAAGTTTTGAGCTCTTTGCGACCATGATATGTTATGTTATGTTAGTATGAATTTGTAGAGCTCACGTTCACCTCGAGGTTTCTTGGCGCTGTGTACCGCTGGGGAACCCGTCCTGGCTTTCCCTGAGAGATGGAGCCTATTGGGCATCCCCAAGGTGAAGCCAGGCATCCCCAGCAGCGAGGGGGCTGTTGCGGAGATTAAGCAAGCTATTGCCCAGAGTTGCAGCGTGGGACCCATGGTTAGAGAGGCACCGAGGCGAGTTTTATCGAGCCCGCTGACATTGGTTCCGTACCCTGCCGCGCCGGGAATTGAACCCTGGTCCCGGGCCGACCTCTGCTTCTGGGTCTGCCGCCTCTAACCGGTGAACCACACTTCTACACACCATGACCATGAGCAGGCATATTCGAGCCATGATTATGCCACACGCACTGACCAACAAAATAACCACCAGCTACGACTGGTAACACAAGATCTGAACTCTGGGCAACAGAATTTACACCCTGAAGTGACCACCTATTCAAAACCTCAGCGACGAACATCCACAATGCCAGGCCTGCTCTTTGCACTACAGCGACGACCATCCAGGATGCTCTTCCTGTTCCTCGCGGTCTCCTACCCTGTGGATGGAACTCTTCACGCTGGACTTTGGAAGGTAACTTTTTTGGCAGAACTAACCTGATCTTGTTAATTTCACCCAGTCTCGCACAACCAGATAACGGTGAGTGACACTTTGTGTTTTTAGGTGCAATACTTACCATAAATCTTTAAAATTGCATCCCTTGATTCTATTGATTGGATTTTTGTCATTTTGGGTATGAATAATGTATTACCTTTTACTCTATGTTTCTAAATTGGTGTGGGATTTTTCTAGTGTTGTGTTTTTACTTTATTTTTGTTTGTGTGCTGCACAAATACCTTACACATTGGCTCCAAGTTAAGCCTGACTGCTTTTTAGCGAACCTAATAGAGGGTTAAGCACAGGTTAATTTAGTGACTTTTGTGGTTCACCATGACAAGGATTGTGGTTGTTGCTTGAGAGGGGCGCATGCCCCCCTCAACCGACAACCCAAGTTCTCACAATCTGTAAGAGGTTCAACAGGCAGAAGTAAACTGAAAGTAACAAGGAATGCTTTTTCATCACCCTCAGAGGAAGTAAACATATGCAAAAGGGAGAGAGTCTTTGCATGCTGAACTTGACACATTCTCAATAGATCCAGTTATGGCATCTCTAAGCAGCACAGATACGTCTATGTATGAATGAAGGACAAGCTAGACAAATCAATGAAAGAGTCAAACATCTAAAGGGTTGGACCGTTTCTGTAAGAAAGTGGATTCATTTTTGGAGTGAAAGGTCACCAATCTCAAGAAATAATAACATTAACTTGACAGGGTGAATTCCTAAAGTCTCTAAATTAACCTGAGCGCAACCCCTTGGTAGATATGGCATAGAGCATACAGGCTTAACTTAAAGCAAGTGTAAACTCTTTATTTACTACCAAACCAGTAACAAAGTCAAATCACCAAATGGAAATTCCAAAATTAAACTAGAATATTAGAGTACAATTCAAGAGAGATGCATTTTTAAATATTTAAGTGAAAATAATGCCAAACATTACCAATGATGCTCTATGATTACAGTAGACGAAGACCTAGGCACACTTTGAGACTGACCACGATAGACCTTGACGTTGGATACACCAAAACGGGTGACCCGATTTTACCTTTGGAGTTAGTCTGCAATATAGAGTAAAAAGCCTTCCAGCGGGGCAAGGCAGCAGGCAAGTTGATGCAAAGTCAGACAGCTGATGGACGAGATCCCATTAAAGTCACTGGTTTAGACAGGAAAAGCTCAGAGCGGGAACATTTTGAATTTCCCACCCATTTTGAATTTCCAGCCCACTGAAGCATTGGCAAAAAGCCACGCTGTCTTATTTTTGGACTTCTATTTTCTTTCTTCAGCTCCTCTGCATCTATCTCACTTTACCCTGCAACACCCTCTACTGCTATACATTTGTGTCTGCCTCTCTCTCTCTTCTCCATTTTCTTGCACAGACTATTTCTCCTTCTTGTCTCCCTGTTTTAGATCACTATCTCTTTCTCTCACATTCTACACCCTTTGCCTTCAATAATCCTTCTCTTCGCCTCTCCCTTTACTCAACTTTACAAATGATCTTGCTATTGCTCTCTGTCTAGTTTCTATTTTTGCTACCACTCCCTCTTTGTCAACAGTCTCTTTTTCTACCTCTCTCTCACTCCTGAGGTTTGCTCTCTGACACATTCTATCTTATGCTCATTCCCCCATCACGCATCCTCTTTTGCTATATTCTTCCATCTCTTTTTCACATTCCCTATATGTTAGTCTGTTCCATCTCTCAGTTCCTCTGCTCTTTTTCACTTATCATCTTCTCTCTATGTTATACTCTCCTTTCCTAGTATGCAATCCTCTAAGTCACAGTGCAGCAGAGTAAGGATGAGAAAATCTAATAATTCACGACAGGACAGTGTGAATGTAACTATGCAGCTTCTTTTGCTCAAGGAGAAATACTCTGGGTGGTCCACACAAGGAACATGGTGACCCGGGAGTATGCGGTTCTACAACCACTGTTCGTTTTGGAAAATAGACCGAGAGTTATCGGCTTTGTAATTGTTTGCCTTTGCTGCTCCTGGGCTTACTACTTCAATCACTACAAGTCTGGTGTGCTGATTCCACATCCTGCCAATCATCATAAAGGTCACGGGCCCGGCCGGGTCGGAAATATCACCGGCTGAGCGACCTCCATGCTAGACACAGCCACGTATAGCCCTGAGGATTCGCATTAGCGATGAAACACGTGTCGGCTGACTGTTTTACAAAATAAAAGAATTTCATCGGACTGTCACCTTACAGGAGATCCCGGAATTTTCTGTTGCTTTGTTGCTTTTTGCATTGTATATTGACTCATATACGACTTAATGTATTTTCATGTGTGTGCATAGCGTATTCCTTAGGGTTACCACTTGACTTCAAGTTATAAAGAACATTAACTTCAGTCCTGAACTTTTCATTTACAAAATATTGTTTTCAGGTGTGTTAGTCTAAATAACTAAACAGAAGGAAAGCAAGACTATAGCATCCAGAATGCATTAAGTTGTCAAGGACTGGAAAAAGAGTCCCTAATGATGTGGAGGAGGTTGGTCACCCTCGTTATCCTGCATAAATGTTTCCAGCAAGAAGCGATCCAACTCTGCAGCCACTGCTCATCTAGAAAAGGTTAGATCCAGAAGTAGTTGCCCACACCACACCCAACCATGAAGGATGTCTTTATTTATTAGAGTCATGACAATCCAGCTGTGTAGTACAGTTCTATAGCAGCAATATTCACCAATATGCCTACGACAAACAACTCTACCTGAAAGTCTCCTCTGCCGGAGACATCCAACATCGTAAATACTGTTTGCACATCATACAAACCAGGATGTCCTATGCCTACCCAAGGCTAAAGCCAGCCAAGACAGACTTCCTGCCGTTTGCCAAGAACAATAAACAAGACACAGTACAAATTTGGCTCAATGACATGAAACTAGACAGCTTTGAACCCCAATTGTCACCGATTTGCCAGGTTACTTGGATTAATCTTGGACACCAACCTCACCCTCAAGGAACACGTTGCAAAAAAAACAGAGATGGCCTGATACCAGCTCTGCTTCTAAAGAAAGTCAAACAGTTTCTTCCAGAAAGCGACTTCAGACCTGCTGTTTACGCCCTCGGACTATTACATATGGATAGTGGTAATGCCATACACAATGGCCTTCCAGACACCACACTGGCATCCAAAACGCAGCATCAAGCTTCCAGGGCATGAACACATATGATCAGATCCCCCCATCCTGATGAAACTCCAGTGGCTTCCCCTCCCAGTAGCACTATCTTCAAAACCAGCAGCATCGTTTACAAAGCCATCATGACCAGCATCTTTGCTTATCCTGCAGATACCCTCCCCATATCTGGTGGTTCTTAGCACACTCACAGCCAGGACACCATCAGACTACAGATAAAGATGTGCAAAAAAGAAAAAACACACAAGCCAGCAGCCCTTTTCCACCTATGCACCCATGATCTGGAGCAACATCTCCTTATCCATTAGGACTCCCCCACAGCTTCTCCAATTTAGGAAAGAATTGAAGACTCACCTCTTTAAAGAACATTACATCACAACTAGACTGCCAGGAGTTTGCGACCTTAAATAAAAGATTTGTGGCCCAAAAAAAGGCACAATTTGCTGTATTTTTGCGACAGCCAAAAATCACCGTGGCCCAGATGTGGGGTCAGTAAACCAGCACTGCCCAGCGTGACAGAGCTGGGAGGCAAATGTTCGGCAACAGAGGGAAGCCAGATTTAAATTTTAAGGCTGAGCTCTGTCTGTCACCACCCTGAGTCATGCTTCCCAGCCAAATACAAGGTGCTGAAGGAAGCAGTTTCTTTAGCCCCCTAATCCCTCTTCACAACTGAGAGAGCGCAATTTGAATAAAACGTACATCCGAGTCATATTTACAAGCATATCGTATAGACGTAAGAATGAAATATATATCGTAAAGTGAAGTTGACACTTATAAGTATAAAGTTAACAGACGTAACCAAAGTAATATAGGAAATGTAATTGTATTTACTCTTGAACGTGCATTAGATTTAGAAGGCCCGTATACATAGTGGGCTAATGTAGAAATATGTAGAAATGCTTACGAATGGAAGAACGTGCAAAGTAGAATTCATGTACGTGTGTAACTTTAAATGGAGAAACGGCGAGAAATGTAACATGGAGAAATGTGCAGAGAGCATACATAACGATGTAAAGAACGAGGATAACTTTATATTCTATGTAATTTGTATTCTATGTAAAATGTATTCACTTATAAGCAAAGGATTTGCTAAATGCGATTGTATATAAATATGTGTTAAAGGTTATACTGTGTAGAAGAAGTTTTGTAGAGTTTAGGTCATTTGTGATCTTAACCTGACTGACCAAGGGTTCGCAGAAGTGTAGTCCGCTGCTGGTAATTTAGTGGGCTCACAGGAGTCGTGAATAGACTTGATGTGAACGTGCGAGCCAAGGAGTCTAGTTCTTGTTAGATTTAAGGTGACAATGTCGGACGAAGTTTATTGCCTAAACGTGAGAGGAGACGCTTGGAATTTGAGTCTTGTTTTGAAATGACCATTCACAGGACCAAGAAAGGTTACTTATATAGTCGTAAAGAGTAAAGTTCTGATGAGGTGATAGACTTTTGCTCCGAAAGTGTCAAATGTAATGTCAATGAAGTCACCAGCAAGAAGACGAAGATGGCGTCTAAGAAGAAAGGTCAACTTAACGGACGAAGCGAAGAGACGAAGCCATGGAAAGAGCTAGAAAATGACATCATGGGGGAAAGTCCGTGGTGGGCGTCGAAGGGGTGTTCCACCCACACTGTGATTGTGTATTTTAGGGACAGCACCCCGGGGAGAAGATAGCGGGAACAGGGAAGGCGAAGGCGAACAGCTCTGAGAGTAGGGAGAAGAGAGCGCAGATGGCATGAGCAGATGTCCAGAGAGAGAGATCAGAGCGCAAGGGAGCAGTAGGCCGAGGACCCTTAGAGAGCGGATGGGTAGGCAGAGAGGGTACTGCTTCTTAAACTTAAGTTACCTTTAGAGGCTAAGAGAGTTTGAACTTCTTTGAAAGTCAAACTGCTGACACCTTTTTAGGGTACTAGGAATTTGCGAAGTAGGGATGTCACCTAGTATAGGGTAGGGATAGATTTAACTTGTATTCATTTCTTTTCTTTTAGATGACGCAACGGAACCACATCATATCTATGCTTTTAATTTGTTGATTCTGGAACTGACTTTAATTGTATTCGTTTGTAGATTGAGGTTCTTTAGGGAATATATGTTCCTTCTAGTTTCTGTATATTTGCTGAATTTTATCCTGAGAGGATTGTATTTGCAACTTTTCTTAATTTTATATTAAATCTTTTAAACTTTATCAGTCGTAAGTGGTTCTTCAGAGTTGCGTCAGTTTATGGGGTTCATCTAACCTATGTGGGGTTTGTCTTTTACTCAATGACAGAAAATAACCGATCCAAATTGATGAATGAGATTAATATCTAAGTGATTAAAAAGGGTATCAAAATCTCATTCCCCGCACACCTTAAAGTGTGGGGAGTGCCAAGGGGGCTAAAGGAACAGCTCCCCCCAACACAATGCATTTCACGTTATTTGAGCGTGATGCGTGCTTGGGTGGCGTCAAACCAATAGGCTGGGGAAGGGAGTTGTTATCGAGAGGTGTGAGTGAGCATAGATAAGTGCCACAGGGGTGGGGGTGGAAGTGCTCCAGGGCCAAAGAGAGCCAAAGGAAGCTGGGACATTAACATACCTGTTTAGTCCCGGTCTCCTGCAGTCTTTTGTTTCGCTCCTGGCTCTGAAAGCAGAGAAAGGAGGAAAACTCCTCTCTCCTGCTTATTGGCCCAGCCTGGGGCAGCGCAGAGTTTATTTATTTATTTATTTATTTATAAAGTTTTATATAGCGCGAACTTGATCCCGAAGGATATCAGAGCGCTTTACAGTTATCGGGAAAGGTAACAAATCAAAAAATGAGTCAAACATGGGGAGTATAATAGGCATTGAATCCAATAGTGCACATATAACAGCTCATTTATAAAAACCTGAGTGAACGAGGAGTGGGCTATATGATGGAGCATAGTGATATAAGGGGAGTAAGTGAAATAATCATATACAGAAGGAAAAGACACAGGCTCTTCACCTACGTGTTATGCACATTATGAAAAATAAATAAGGGGTGATGCATTGGCAAGTTTTCCTAAACATCTAATACCGACTACTAAATGTGAGATTTCATGTGAGGGGTATGTTGTCGTAGCATAAAGAGGCGGCTCACTAAAAAGTCCTTCAATGTCACACATAGACCTCTCACAATAAGACACCTGGGTTCAGATCGCTTCACGTGACACATTCTGAGATAAATAAATAACTCATGTGGCTCCAAAGTAACACATGGGTTTGGGTGAGTTAATGAAAGAACGGTTAAACAAAGGGTTTAATTAATACTTTGTGGGAGGCTTTTGTAAAAATCGCAGCTTTTTAACAAAAGTCCCTATTTTGCGTGTTTTGTGCAAATCTGAAAATCACAACATCCTGGCGGATCTGCACAATGCATTTAAAAACAACATGGCAGCTTCCTCTCGGTGTTCCTCGCTGTTTTCATAATTGTCTTTGACCAGGTACAGCGCTCCGCTGCCTTTCGGCTAGGTTTGCACAGTATAAACAAATAGCACATGGTACTGTCCCATTCACAGTAATGAAATCCCTCATGAGCAGCACCAGTACTATTTGATTAAATACATGGGCTCTCCTATTAATAAAAGCTCGTTCCGTGATATTAAAGGTACAGCAGTCCTGCTGAGGAGTGCCAGTACCTTACCTTTTTGTATGAGGCCCCACCACTCTCATTTCCTCTCTCCTGGTACCTCTTATGCATCCCTCTTGCAGCTAGTACATTGACACTATGGACTCTAGTGCAGGAGGGAATGTAATGGTGCTTCTGATTCAAAGCAGTCCTACAGAGCCATCAGGGTGACATTAAAAATACATCAGGATTCATGGACATCACTGAAACTACTGCTGATCCTGGGAACGCCAGGCGCTGCTCAGGGCCAGACACAGCAGCACTGATGAGAAGTGGGGCACCGTCCTGTGTAACTATCCATGAGTGTGATCAGTACTAAAACTGTAAGTATTTATAAAAGTAAGGGAGGTTCTCCTTCAGATTGTAAAAAGTTTGCAACTTTTGTCGTGTACATTAAAAGCAAACCAGTCCTGCAGGCATGTGAACTCACCAAATAATTGCACCAGACATGCAAGCTGGGTCATGCAGAAGAAGCGCAGATCTCTACAGAAACCCAATTAACTCACTCAGCTATAATTCCCAAAGGCACCGGTGCCCCCGGAAAGGCTGAAGAGTTGAAGCGAGTGATGCTCCAGGCCTGGCTGTATAATGTCCACTCCTATGGGAGGCCCCTCTGCTGCTCTTGAGTGAACTCACAGCCTATCCCATGGCTGCTTATACAATGCCCACTCCTTTGGGAGGCCCCTCTGCTGCGCTTGAGTGAACTCACAGTCTATACCATGGCTGCTTATACAATGCCCACTCCTTTGGGAGGCTTCTATGCTGCTCTTGAGTGAACTCACAGTCTATACCATGGCTGCTTATACAATGCCCACTCCCATGGGAGGCCCCTCTGCTGCTCTTGAGTGAACTCACAGCCTATTCCATGGCTGCTTATACAATGCCCACTCCTTTGGGAGGCTTCTATGCTGCTCTTGAGTGAACTCACAGTCTATACCATGGCTGCTTATACAATGCCCACTCCCATGGGAGGCCCCTCTGCTGCTCTTGAGTGAACTCACAGCCTATCCCATGGCTGCTTATACAATGCCCACTCCTTTGGGAGGCTTCTATGCTGCTCTTGAGTGAACTCACAGCCTATCCCATGGCTGCTTATACAATGCCCACTCCCATGGGAGGCCCCTCTGCTGCTCTTGAGTGAACTCACAGCCTATCCCATGGCTGCTTATACAATGCCCACTCCTTTGGGAGGCTTCTATGCTGCTCTTGAGTGAACTCACAGTCTATACCATGGCTGCTTATACAATGCCCACTCCCATGGGAGGCCCCTCTGCTGCTCTTGAGTGAACTCACAGCCTATCCCATGGCTGCTTATACAATGCCCACTCCTTTGGGAGGCTTCTATGCTGCTCTTGAGTGAACTCACAGCCTAACCCATGGCTGCTTATACAATGCCCACTCCCATGGGAGGCCCCTCTGCTGCTCTTGAGTGAACTCACAGCCTATCCCATGGCTGCTTATACAATGCCCACTCCTTTGGGAGGCTTCTATGCTGCTCTTGAGTGAACTCACAGCCTATCCCATGGCTGCTTATACAATGCCCACTCCCATGGGAGGCCCCTCTGCTGCTCTTGAGTGAACTCACAGCCTATCCCATGGCTGCTTATACAATGCCCACTCCTTTGGGAGGCTTCTATGCTGCTCTTGAGTGAACTCACAGTCTATACCATGGCTGGTTATACAATGCCCACTCCTTTGGGAGGCCTCTCTGATACTCATGAAGGAACTCCACAGAGCATGTACCAAAACCTGTTTTATAACACGCACTCCTGTGGGTAGCTCCTCTGTTGCTCATGAGTGAACACAGAGGATATAGCATGGCTGGTTTTAAAAGATCCACTCCTATTGGCTGTTCATCTGCCACTCATGAGTGAACCCCTCAGAGTATGCACCAGGGCTGGGTATATGACACCCACTCCTATGGGTTACTCTTCTGTTGCTCAAGAGTGAACTTCTCAAGGTATGTACCAAGGCTTGTTTTATAACACCCACTCCTATGGGTTACTCCTCTGCTGCTCATGAGTGAACTCCTCAGAGTATATACCATGGCTGGTTATATAATGCCCACTCCCATGTGTTGGTAATCTGCCACGCATGGGTGAACTCCTATGAGCATGTACCATGGCTTGTTTTAAAACACCCATTTCTATGAGTTGCTCCTCTACCAATCATGGGTGAACTCTTCAGAGTATATACCATACCTGGTTGTATAATGGCCACTCCCATGGGTTGGCCCTCTGCCGCTCATGAGTGAAAATAAGGCATGCACCATGGCTGGTTCTAGGTTGCTCATTCCTGTGGTTAACGCCTCTACCACTCATGAGTGAAGTCCTCCGAGCATGCACCATGGCTGGTTCTAGGTTTCTCATTCCTATGGTTAGTGCCTCTACCACTCATGAGTGAAGTCCTCCGAGCATGTACCATGGCTGGTTCTAGGTTGCTCATTCCTAGGCTTAGTGCCTCTACCACTCATGAGTGAAGTCCTCCGAGCATGCACCATGGCTGGTTCTAGGTTGCTCATTCCTATGGTTAGCGCCTCTACCACTCATGAGTGAAGTCCTCAGAGCATGTACCATGGCTGGTTGTATAATGCCTGTTCCTACGGGATGCCCCTCTTGCGCGCATGAGTACAGTCCTCAGATAATCTACCATGGCTGGTTGAATACGGCCATCATTATGAGATGCCCGTCTGCTACTCATGGGTGAGCTCCTCAGAGTTAGTGGTAGATCGCACCTCCCAGGAGTAGCAGCATTCTCTTCTGAGCAGCTTTGATCTGATCCATCTTCATTGTGGATAAATGGTTTGAAGCATACCTCACCAACGACGGTAGATATTTGCACACACCCTGATGTCTATTCTTACATCTTTTCTTCGGCACTCAAACATAGGCACCGCTATGAGTTCAGTATACATGTATTACGCCAAAACTCTGCCTACATAGGGAACACTGCACTCACACACTTGTCCATCCATAGCGTAGAAACTAATGCCCAACGGTCCTGTGTATCCCTGCTTTCCATCTGAATACAGGCCACGTTGCAGTGAAACTGTATAAGAGCAGCTCAGGTCCGGTCCTCGAGCATGACAACTAAACTATGCACGTAAGCCACATCACATGCACAAACTCTTCTATCCAAGCACTCCCTCGAGAGAGTGTGCTTTCAACCTGCAAATGCTCCTCAGCGCCTCGTCAGCAGTGTGTAGCGCTACAATAGAGGGAAATTTTCTGACAGCCAAGTGCATCTGAAAGGCTGCTTCTATGGCTTGGGCAGTTTCAGGCACTGACCAGCATGAAATGGACATGTTTGTGTATCTCAAGGTCTGATGCCCCATTGAGCAGTGCACACCTTGCTGACCTCCTGTGAACATCCCACTTGCTCAGCCGTGTGGGAGGGGAGTTCAGACTACACCCAGTCACTCCTTGTGCTCTCTATTGTCGCTGCCAAAACTTGGTTGGAGTTGAGTAAGGAAACATCCAGTACTACTGAAAAGGTCTGGTTTTCCCATCAAACAGGGATCCGCACTGCTGGGAAATGCCACTAAGAGTAAGCCTGGGCGGTGAACTCTGCTCTGTTCACTGAGTTTTTCCCGCTCCATGGAGCTAAAAGAGTTTTTTCCTCACTTGCGCTCGCCAACACGTAAGTTGGCAAGCAGGAGCGTGGAAAATCCAACGCTAAACCACTTCACAGCGAGATTTCTCAACGCGGGCTGTCACAGAAGGTCACTATGGCTTGGTTGGGAAACCGTCTATTCGCATTGAGGAAGCTGCAGCTCGAGTAGAACTTCTACTCGAGAGCAGAAAGAAGCAGCGCCCTCTTGCACTGTGCGAGATGCCGTTTGTGGTGATTTTACAGCGCGGGACAAACATCTGGCATTAAAAATCAATGCGAACGGTGCAATGTAACCTGCTCCGCTGCTTGCGGGACTTCCTGTAGCTTGGTGGTTTTTTTGTCACTTTGTGGAGTTTTGCATAGCAGAGCTCCTCAAACTCCGCTCAGGCTTAACTAAGAATATGGAAGCTTTTCGGGTAGGTGGCAGCCATGCTAAGAAATGCTGCTACTGGGCCATGAAAAAAGCGATGGTCTTATTCCACTAAATGTATAACACTCATGCGAACAGTACATTAAAGCGACTAAGGGGCGCTAAGACTCATAGCCGCTTATTCTTTGCTCTTGTTTTTCGTAGAGCCACCAAGTAATATGTAATGCCCTGTGCATAGAAGGTGCACTTCATACCCGCCTGTTTCTAACGGTTCCACATGTTTGCAGAAACAGGCACTGAAGTACAAGCAGAGAAGTGTTTTTCCCAGGTTCAGAAAAGGTGTTCGAACAGGGAAGCCATGATTAGCACAAAATTTATTTTATTTCAAAGTCAGCAACTTACCTATTCTCTACAACCCAGCAGCATAGCAAGGGTGCCCTGGGCCCTAATGTCAGCACGGAAATGGAATCATCCGTCCCCTGGTTTTGGTAGTAATATACAGTAATGTACAGTAGTGGGTCCCTCAGAGCCCGAGCTCTAGTGCTATTGCAACTGACCTACTATTGTAAGCCACGCCCCTGCCACAATCCTATTTCTTTTTACATACAAAATCTACAAGTACACGCTCAACATTTGAAAACAGCTAGATTTATTGGCTGTATCAAGGAAATATTCACTCTTCACTCAGGGGCCTCTCAATGGACTTTTTGGGGTCTTATTCTCCTGGTACCACATGTTGTTACACAATCAAACAATAGGCTTAAAATCCTCTTACTTGATTATGCTAAACTGCAACACCATTAGGTGGCGCCAAATAATGTGTTTTCTCTTTTTCACTCTTCTTTATTAAAAGTTGATTGTTGGCTCATAGAGGCCTTGTAAAGATTGTGGCCCCTGGCACCACAAAAACTTCTGACATAATTGTCTTGGTTTATTTAGATTCCCTTTCACCTTGCTTCCCCTCCTGTTGTTTCAGATGATATCAGACATCTTGTAACATCAGTAAATAAACGTTTTATAATTCAAACATTCACTCCCTTTTCATGATAATGTTACAGCTTGGTTGACTCGATTTTGCTCTGCTGTAAATTGATGAGCTGGAGAATGGCCTAATATTATCCATATCATTTACATTACTACGAATAAGTCCCTTGTAACATTCTTTACTTATCAGGTGATGCTATGCCACATAAGGATTGTGATGAAGAAAACAAAGGCGGGCGTAAGGAGAGTTCCCATTACAGTGCCTCGTGAAGTCGCATTGTTCCAGTGCTGACCTCTCCACAGCATTCCAACATTGAGGGTATAAATAATGTTTGCTCGCAATCTTATACTTCTCAATCTACGCCTATTTCAAGCAGGTGTAAGTGATACTATGATTGTAGGGAAGGGCCCCATAAGCCACATTATTTGTTCATATGGAACCTTGGCCCATAAAGCTTGTAGGGTGGCTCAGTGAGCTGAACACTTCCTGCTGAAATATCCAGGGATCTGCAAGTCAGAAGTCCAAATTCTGCCACAGCTGAGTAAGCCTTCTGTCCATCCAAAATAGATCAATTGAAAACCATTAAATTGGGTAATAATAACACTCATTGTTTACAGTTATTTAATGATATTATTATCAAACAAAACAAGAAATAAATGTTCTGTTGCACATTTATGCTAACCCTACTCAGAGATAGCGCTAACAGGAAAATCAGACTTAGTTTTGTTATTCCAAAATGTGCTTTTAGAGAATTTTTGTGATTTGACCTGCTCTCTAGAACTTACTTTCGATCTGAGAGGACTTTCTAAGTTAAAGTAAATATCTGCGTGGGAAAGAAAACACAGCTAGGGTTAATACTTGGCCGTTCATTGTCTCCATGTTGTATTTTCTTCTATTTTACAAATAGTGCTGTGTTTTACCAACAGCACTGCAAACTATAGATGTTTCATAGAAAGCACTTGTTCACACATCACTTGTTGCCATGGTTAAAAACATACTTACAAACATACTTGTCTTGAATGATGAGCGCATTTGATGAGTAAATATTCAACCACCTCTGTTCCAAGAGGCTTCACTCACCCCTCGTCTTTGAAAGAAAAGGCTTTTAGGCATTAACAACTGAAAACAAAGTCACCAACAACTCATGCGTAGGTTGTCAATGATTTTGTCATCGAAAGCGTCCCCATTAATCATTAAGCGGAAAGGCAAGTTGTGAAGCTTTTATTGTGAAAACTTTTGAAAATCTCATTAATGTCTTCATGCAAGTTTTCATGTTAAAATCATGAAGACTTTCACACGCTTTTAAGTTGAATCAAGAAACAAGCATAGGCAAAGCCAAATGGTTTGGTGTTGGTCCAATAGCCAAAATGAAAAATATTTCTTTGGTGTCATAAAGTACCCATTACCATAGCAGTCGTTCCAATGAATGGAGGCTACATTGTGAGTAGATGTGCGCTGTGCGAAAGGGCACAGTGCCATCACTCACCATGAAATTAGCCAATGGATGTTGAGTACTGCCCTATGCTGTATGCTGTAGTGAGCGGAAGAAAAATCTGAATGTCACAATAACAGGCCAATGGATGAAGAGGGCTGGCAGAAAGGCCATATAAGTAGGTAATATATCATATGTACAATTTTATCAAAAGGTCTTGGCTAACGCCATCCCTAAAATATGTCGCCAATGTTCATCCACTTTCCAAGAACCAAGGAAAACAGGCTACATTGAAGCCTTCAGAGAAGGGCACATCTCTTTACATTACCAACTAGTGCTCATGAGGAAATAAAAGCAGTTTAGGTTAGGAGAAAACATTTTGTGTTGGCATAGACTGAGGAAATCCGAAAACTCCACGGACTAAAGGTAGGCCAATGGTAGAGCCCTCTGCGACATTCAGCTCACATTAAATAAACTGTACACACCTCCGGGGTTCATTACAGGTGTGTCTGCGAGGTTCTCAATTTTGCACATCAAGAAGTTGAGAACTTCACTTTGCAGAGACTTGTTTTACTAAAAACAAAACGTTCTGTAAGAGAATCTTCCCTTGCAAACATTTTTAGTAGGATTTTGCCTGCTTTTGAGTTTGAACAAAAGGTTTGTGAAGTTGACAATTCCATGATATTTACGGAAGAGAAGTCCCAGAATTTCTCACACAACACAGAAAGTGTGACTTCTTCTCTGACAGAAGCCCCTCCCACCAGTGCTGCATTTCTTAGCATGGAGAATGTTTAAGGCAAAACACAGGTGTCCATGAGCACTCTGTGAAGGTCTAAACATGTCCACTAGGACACAGCAAAGTGACACAGACATTTGGAAATATAGGTTTACGCCACTGTAACAAATAACATGCAAATAATCACAGAAAAAAGTTTCGTAAAAACGGATTATAAATGAAGTGCCAAGTAGCTGCTCAGCTTTGTAGACTAATTTGCATGCAGTATTTATTGTTGTGACCAAGACATGACACTCCCCCTGGACTCCTCCCCTTCACTGTGCAGTGTGTTACAGTGAAATAAAAGACAGCATAGGCTCAGTGAAAAGTCGAAGCACAGCAGGTGCCAACTTTCGACTGTCCTAAGAAAAGGATGGCTGTCACTGCTCTTATCACAATCATAATGTCCCAGCAGGCGGCTGCTCTCTTGGTAAAAACATGTCATAGGTGTAGTGTTGTGCGGGTTTGTAATGAAGGAACCCTTATGGCTCCCGTTGGACTCCGTAGAACCGTGTCATAAGCGTTAGAGCGCAGTGAAGTGAGGCTGCAGGTTTAGAATGTTGATTTGGGGGTTACATACAGAAGAATAAAGGCGTGTTATACTAAACTCCGTGTGTGGCATAGCCATTGGCGAGTACTCGGGCAGGAGAGACACTACAACAGGATTCCCTACGATGTAAATTAATGCAAAGGCATACTGGAATGGGAGACACTTCCCTGTGCCATTGGCCATACTGTTACATATCTAGACAACACTCCCTATAGACGTGCCTTGGTCCTGCGAATGCGCTATCATGGACGTCTGGTTCCTCAAAAGCAGACGTGAAGATGCACACTTGGACTTGTAGTAAGGATTCCCTGTCTGCTTCTCCCAGGACCATAGGCTGATGTTGTCATATTGTGTCTGTGGTAGCCTTCAAGGGTTTCCGCTTGTAGCGGCTGGACTCCTTTTGCTTGAAGTCCAGGATATGGGGCTGAGAGTTTGGAGGCAGAGAGGATCAGTGGAGTCAGATAGATCATAGGCATTCAGTCCCTATTCTTTTCTTGCACCAGACACAAAAGGACAACCAGCCGTGGGTGTGGTTAGGGTTAGGTGTATTACTAACCAAGATGGTTGTCTTCCTCGTTTATGCTGACACAGCTTCCTTGTTCAAAAAGGTGCTCAACCCTTTTCCTTTGTAGTCATTTACTATCTACTCATACTATGGATTTTGGAGCCGAGAAGGTTGCAATAGGCTTTATATTCCCCTATTTTCCGATGTGTTCATTGTCCCCCTTAGATACTTTTTGTTCTAAAAATGTTCCTCTTTTTTACAGATTTCCCTGTTGGGTTCTTCCGCATGAAAAATGACGCAATTAGCTTGCTCTACTCTGTTTGTGGGTTACTTCGGCATATGTATGTGGTACTCCTAATTTTTGGAAAGCTCTTAATCTTCAGTCAAAAACTGTCCCTATTCCTATCCATATTACAAAGGAGGTTATTTATTTATTTTCTTTCTTTATTTATTAAATTTGTAAGGCGCAGCATGAGCATGTTTTTGCCCATTATAGATGGTACTGCATTTTATTGAACTCCTTGGCTTTGGGGCCAAAGCATTCTGCCAATACCCGCTGGTCTGATCAAAGGTCGTAAAATACCTTGCAACACCTAATGGAGCTACAAGCTCATCTGCTATTGTGATTAGATGGGCATCGGTTTTGGTTACCTAATTGAGGGCTCGTTAGTCCATACAGAAACGCAAGTCAGTAGACACTTTCTTTGGTACTAGCACGACGTACTAGACCACATACTACAAGATCTCTCACTGACCCCCAGGTCCTACATTTTGGAAACTTCCAGCTTAATGCATTCTTGAACCCGGTAAGATATTCTGTACACCCTGCCCTTTACTGGCAGACTGTTTCTTGTGTTTATGTCATGAACACAACCAGGTATCAACCCGAGAGTTAGCAAGAAGAGGCTGGCAAACCATTCAATGCCTCTCTGCACTCTCTCTGCTGCCAATGCATTAACTTGGGGGCTAGCTGAAGCCCTTTCATAGTGCCATCCTTCATGTCACAATGCAGCAACTAAGAAAGAGGCTTGCTGTCTTTCTCACCTTCCTCTGCCATAGCCATGACATTCATTGTGTAATATCTCCAGAGGTAAGGCTTCAACCTGTTCACATGGAACAACCTTAGAAACCTTCGGAACTACCTTGTATGACCCACACAGTTTGTCCTTTAAAGCACTGGGACAAATAGGCTTTAACACCAACACCTCCTGACTTTCCTGATACCCAGCCAGCAAAGCTTTCTGGTCATACCACCCCATCAGTGCTTGGCTTGCCTGAAGGTTTTCCTTTGCTTCACTCATGTATTGCACCCTCAACTTCCTGAGGCCAGTCACACAGTCCACTATATCCTTCTGTGGAGACTGTCCCCTCCCTCTTTTCTCTAACTAAGGTAAGTGTATCCCACATTGGATGTCCATCCAATCACAGGGACTAAACCCCAACCCCTTCTGCAGCATCTCGCAGCAGGCAAACTAGATGCATTGCAGAAGATCCTACTTCCTCCTGAGGTTCTCTGGCAGAGTCCTCTTCATGCTCTTCAGTTTCTTTTTAAACTGCTTCACCAGACAGTTGGTTTGCGGGTAGCAAGCAGTGCATGGGTGGTATGTCACACCAGCTTGCTCATACAAGAGGAGATCAAGTTGACTCCCACTCACAAATTACCATCCTTGGAAATCCAAATCTAGAAAAAATCCCCAGGAGAGCTCTTCCCTACCACCGGTGCAGTAATGCTCTTCAGAGGTACAGCTTCCGGGTACCTGGTCGCATGATCCTCCACAACTAAGATATACTTTTTGCCTCTCTATGAGGTGGGGTCAAATGGACCAATTATGTTTATTCCCCTCTGCTCAAACGGAACATCTACAACTGGTAGAGGCACTGAATTTACCTTAGTCCCCCCTTCTGCATTACCACTTATCTGGCAAGCAGTACAAGTTCTGTAGAACCTCTCTGTGCTTCTGAGCATTACTGGCCAGTAGAACAGAGAGTCCAAGCTATCCTGGGTGTTTCTAATCCTTAAGTGTCCTACTAAGTATACTCCATCTCCCAGTGACAACATGAAAAACCTGTGCACTAATGGAACCACTAGCCTCTTGCTAGTTCCTGGCTCAGGAATCGCGGACTCACTATAAAGTTGGAAATCCTTCCAGCCAACATAGTGTTTCTCAACCACTCCTTTGGTGACCTGTTCATGGTCTTCCTTCCGAAGTCACACAAGCATAAGACACTCCTCCTGTGCCTTGTGGAAATCCTCCTAGGCAGGACTCTAGCAGCTAGCAAACCCCGCAGCTCTGGAAGTGATCCAGACTCCAGCACCTGGTCCGCTTTAAGAGCCTCATCCTCCCCTCCACCTGGAGCAGAAGTGATAACTTCAACAGTCAATGCCTTTCCTGAGTCTGTCCTTTCCTGCAAATGACCCTGTCCTAGTCTGTTGAATACGGCTCTTCTTAGGGGGATTTCCCTCAAACTTTTAGCTTTTTGTCCTTCTGGTTTTTGCCAACTATCTTTCCATGACCTTCGGACTCTAAGCACTTTCCCACTGTACTGCAGCAGCCAGGATAGGGTGCTTATGTGACTGGTTTAGGTGTCGTACCTGTGAATGCCCTGTAAAAAGGTACGCCACATACTCAGGTGAGTGCTACACTGGCTAACCAGGAGACCCTGCACTGATTGTGCCACCCAATGGAATAGCCAGTTAAAAATGTTGCCTCCTCAGGTTGGCCTCTCTCACTCCTTAGCCAACCCTTAGGGGACCTTTCACTACCACCAAACCAGAATAGGTGAGTGGCCGAGTAGTTACATCTGTGTGTGCACTGCCCGAGTAGGGACAAACCCCCAATTCGGTTTTCTCTACCTAGGGAGTAGGCTCACCTCGTGAGACACCTTCCCGGGGATGGCTGAGTCTCTTTTTGTAGTCTTAGGATCTGAGGCACTTTCCCAATGGGAAAGTGCGTGCGCCCTTCCTAAAAACATTAGGAGGTTTTCTAAACATAGGTCAGGTCTGCCATTACAGGCCTGTGTGTGGGTGCATTCACACCGATGGTGGTTGTAAACCGGTGTCCAGCCTGCCATTGCAGGCTGGAGTGTGACCTTGCACCTATATTTTTTAAAATGGTGTCCAGCCTGCCAGTGCAGGCTGGTGTGCGCATTTGTACAGCTGGTGTCTCTAAACATGTGTCCCATGTGCGTGTTGCACCGATGGGGTTTCTAAACAGTTGTCAGCCTGGCATTGGAGGCTGGTGTGTGCACTCGCACCAATGGTGTCCCTAAAGATGTGGCCAGCCTAGACTTGCAGTCTGGTGTGCGCTTTGCATCAATGGTATTCCTAAGCACGTGTCCAGCCTGCCATTGCAGGCTGGTGTGCACAATTGCGCACCGATTCAGACTGGCCTGTTTAAGTCATTATCCATTCTGAGGGGACCTTTCACTACCACCGAGTACCCTGAGGGAACATCTTAAAAGGTAAAGTGGGTGATAGGTGAAGGGTACACACGTGTGTCCCCTGCCCATGTAGTGAGGGATACCCATATGTGTTTTCACTACAGATGGGATTTAATCCTCCCATAGACTTACATGAAGAAATGGTTGACATTCCTTCAGGCTGCAATAGTGGATTGCAGTGAAGGAGCCTCATGATGTTTCCTATCATTGGATTCGCAGCAAAAACCTTGTGCCTAGGAAAATGTGCCTTTGTCATATTTCTCGTAGAAATGCCACAACTAGAAAGTGGGCATTTCTATACTCTAAAACTCTTTGAGTGCCTTGTTGCTTGGTTACAGTCCACACTGGAGGTTGGGAGCACATCTGGGCATTCCCCAGTGAAGGCTATAAAACACCGGGCATGCAACTGGATCAACAGACCTCTGCCATCTGCAGGCCTGGCTGGTTAGATTGGAGAGAAGTTTTTACACTTGACCTCTGGAGTCAAATCATGGCCCCACTAAAGATTATGATGCATTCCACAGCCTCATAGCAGACAGGACTGAAATTTAGGGGAAACATCTGTGGTTCAAAGGGAGACCCTTTGAACCACCCCCAACTTCAAAGGCACACTACAGTATAACTACTGGTGTCATAATGCAGCAAGAGAGAGATACGCTTGTGGGGATGTGGAATGGAAGAACCTGGAACTACGCGGTGCACACTACCAGAGGAATCTGTGGTGCACAAGGAGGATTACTACCACTGAAAGGGACTGAGTGCCCTCCCTGAATTATGGCTGGCCTGGGCCAACTACCTACTGAAGTGTGCTCTGCAATGCCTTGTTGAGCTTGCCACCTGTTCTTTCCGAGGTCTCAGGGTCATCAACAATCTCCTACAAGAGACCCACACCATCTACCTGTGACACCTGGAGAGAGGTACCTTCTCAAATGCCCACATCATCTGCTGGATCCCAACTGTTAGCGCGGTGTGAGCGTGGAACTAAGAATTTTGCCTGCTGACCAGATTGCCTTGTGCCGAGCCCCAACATCTTTCCCGTATCTAAGGCACGTGGCCCCGCTTTGTGGGGGCCTTAGAACACCTAAGCGTCTTGCTGGTGGTGAGTGGATTCACCGGTTGGGGGGTCTCAGCATGGCCCCCTTCGTCGATCGTGCTGCATCTCTCTCATGTGACACGCTGAATGCATGCTCATTGCATGCAGTGTCCGATTCACAGGTTGTGACCCTTGGTGGTGGGGGCATAAGCGTAGTAGTGCCTCATTCTACCTTGTGAGGCATTGCGGAATTTGCACCTGTGTGTGACCGGAACTGTTTGGTGCTACTAATATCAATGTGCACCGGACGTTCTGCCTCATTTCTAGGGAGGTAAATAATTTGTAACTCTTTGTGGTGTGTATGATCTCTGTTCCCTTCTACTGTAAAGGGCTCTGATACACTTGGGTTGAACCAGCGCTATATAAAACACTCAATAAATAAATACGTTTCTCTCTCTAAACTTTCTCTCCCCTTTTCCTTTGGTTTCTCTTCCCTTTCTCTCTGTTTCTCTTCCCTCTCTCACAATTTCTCTTCCGGGGCCCTATTCCTCCTGTCCCTCCCCCTACTATCCTCTTGTTCAAGGTGAGCTAGTTTTAGCTTTTCTCACTCGGGGGTCTCTGCTGGACTCAGCCCAGCCAAGGGATTTACTCCTGGAGTTGGTGACAGAGGTACCCTAAAATCTGAGGTGGTGTATGCACCTGGGGCATTCTAAAAATGAAAGCTGACAAGAGTCTTTGTGAAACTCTTATAAATGCACTGGAGGACACACTATGCATGTTTCTGGGATACATCTGTCCTAAGAGATTCCTAAAGCCTGAATTCATAGCACTCTTGTCCTGGATTCCTCCATGGTTCCCTCCCCAGAGTCAACTACAACCTCATCCTTTTCGCACAGTGTCTCAAACTAGTCTCTGATGAAGTTATTAAGATCATCTCTGCCCCTACTCCTGGGAAACTTCCACCCTCTCTCCCTACATATGGCCATTGTGCTGAGCTCCATTTCCAACCAAGTGTTTTACATTGCCTACTCATGTTGACTTTGTGGGTAAAAAATGTGTATTATCGTACGAGAGGCAGAGATTGGAAATGGCCAATGGCACTCCAGTGTCCAAGGCTCCTAAACGTAAGGTACCCCACCATGTGCCACCAATTGTCAGAACCCCGTTCAAAGGGCCATGGGGCAAGCAGGAGTTACTGTGCTCAACCGTGGGGGTTTGAAGCTTTTTACTCCTGATGTCCCACAGCCCGACCTACTATGGATCATGAGCAACTGATAGCGCAGGTCGAGCAGTCCAAGGCATCTTGCGGGGAGCGAGACACAGGGGGACGAACACAGACTCACAACTCAAAAAGCACTTTGCAAACAGCAATAAACGATTGTCCAGTCAAATACTTGCTTTTATGAAATATGAGTATTTATATACAAACACAGAGTAAAATACGACATCCACAAGTAACATACACAGTCTCTTGATGTCAGGGTTCTAATATTTCATAGGCATGTCCCCGAGTCCTACTCCCCTCTCTCTAGTGGTAGTGGTTATTGTGGTAGTGGTTATTCCCCCTTCACTATAGGTAGCATTCAGGTTAATCCCCACAAGCAGAATAAGTCTCAGGGGTCCCACTCGACTCTTTATTAAAGTCAAAAGTGTTCCAGCACCAAAGCACCATCTGACAGGCACGTTCCCCCAGCCCAACAATGAGTCTTACCACATCAGCAGGATCTGAGCTACCAGAGTCTCTGAGCATGCCCCCTTCGGAGGCACTGAAGTTGCAGCCACTGCCTCCGGTAAGTCTTTCACATGCGTGGCCTAGGATGGCTGCGGTAGGGTGTCCTTGAGTTCGTCATGTACAGTTCTGCAGCGACTGGGAGGTTCTTGATGCTCCTCCGATGCGGATTAGTTTCTTGAGTTCCACCCCACTGGGTGGGAAGTTGGGTAAGATACTCTTGTTGCTGGTGTTCAGTAATAGATTGTGCCTGCTCAGGTCATCACGGTGGCCTCCTTCCTCTGATGACAGTCTCAACCAGACCACACTCTTTGCATAGTGCCGTTGCCCCCCACCGCTCATGGCATACGTGTTACCGCTTCTCCAGCGTCCATGGGCTACAGCCTGATCGGCACAGTAGCAATTTTCACTTCGGCCCCTCCTGGCATATGGGGTTGCCCACTTGGTCCTGCACTTGGGCTATGGTCTGATCTGCTCAGCAACAATCTTCACAGTGGCCCCGCTTAGCATACGGAGTCACTGACTTGATACCTGCAACTAGCACCAACCCGATCAGTGCAGGAACTGTCATGACTCACTTCACAGTGGACTTCCTCTGGTATACAGTGGTCGCTTACTTTTCCCTGCACATGGACAATGACCCGACTGGTGAAGCGGACATTTCCTCACACACCACTACCGGTATCCAATCACCAGGATCCCTCATTTGACCTTACTTCCTCCAATGCTCACATCTCCCTCACAGGGCACACTAGTCTAGGCAAGCAGGTAGGTGCTGGTGCTCCAGGCCCCAAGGTCAGGTAGTCTTGAATTCCCTGGGAGATGTTCCCTCACCCAGCTTGGTCTCCAGTCCTGGTCACAGGCAGATCTCTTACAGAGCTTCTCCTCCTCGCACAGCCCAACTTGGCTGCGTTACAATTGATCATCTTTGGGGTCTCAAACTCCCCTTCTTAAAGTCCATTTCCAAACACTGAATGAGATTTAGAGTCTGAGACTTTGGAGTTTATGTTAGGGGTCTGCTTCCTTTTTACCTGCCCTTCCTACAGAAAGCAGTCAGTCACTGCAGGCGCGAATCTGAATCTGATAGCCTTACAACACAGGCTATGGGACTTCCTAAAGGTTCACAGTCAGCTACAGTGAAGTGTGTATCAAAAGGTTACCTGAGGGCCTCAGCCTTTCTAATACCAGCCCAGGGCCATTCCATTGACTCCTCTCTGAGTCAAAGGGCACTCTTTGAAGTGCACTGGCTCTCCCTTTCTCTAGTGTGTGCCACCCAACGTATAAGAATGCAGCAATACACAGATCTGTCTAGGAGGATTCCTCCACCTCCTCTCCTCATGTTGTCCCAGTCAGCCTTAGGGAGCCCAAAATGGAACCCAGAGTCTTACATTTATTGTGCCTTTCACTGGTGCACATGCACCCAGCACATGCATATATCATACACGCACTGCACAGCACAAAATTCTTAATGCATTGTACCATTCACAGGCACACAGACACCCTGAACATACATATAATGTACATGCAGTGCACAGCACTGCATAATCCCTGTACTGAACCACACACCGCCACACATATATCCAGCACATGTCAGTCACACACACAATATGCATCCTCCACATCGATCTGATGCAGGCCAAAGGTGGGTTAAGCATACAACAGCAGAACTTTAAAAGAGGGAGCCTGTCGCCTCTCTCCAGTGACACAGGTAAAATGGGATTGTTCTTTCCTCCTGATCACTGCACTTTATGCTGTCACCACTGCGCTAGTGCTACTTCACTCCTGGTAAAGGCAGTTGCCTTGCACCCCTATATGGGTGCATTTCCTAACAGGAGTTCTGGCCTCTGATTTGGGGACCTTGATGTATTTTTAATCGATACGTGGTGCACTAGCTATGGTTGTTTGCACATTTCTTGAACCACAACCCAGTATGAGCTGGTCTTAAATAAACTCATGCAAGTTGCAGAGCAGAGTAAGGCGCAATGAATATATATGGCCTGGACCATAATAAATATAATGCAGTTGGTTCAGGCATATAAACAGCAACATTTATACATTCTACTGAGGCATTTCTCTGACATGTATGGCCCTGAGATTCACAGCTCTCTGCCTAAAACAGTTCTTACTCAGTAAACCTTTAAGACCAGTGTTCATTATGTTAGTTCATATAATTTATACAGCTTTATTTATCTTTCCTTTCCAATGGGTATACAGATGATGTGGAGAAGTGCATTTCTGAGGTGCAAGTTTCCATGACTGACCAGGAAGCCAGGGCATGTGAGGAGCTACATCATGTGGACTCTGCAAATATTCCACACCCAAAGTACATAGCATTTAGTGGCAAATATTTAAACTAGGATGCTGATTAACAGTGAATAACAAAACAAAGGAACTTTCCCTTAATCCATTTAACAATGATATGTGTTTGGTCTGTGAAAAGTAAACCATAGAAAGTTCCCAGAATTAGGCTCCAGTCTTCTGTGGCTGCCTTTAGGGTCTTATTTAGAGCTTGGTGGACCAGGACACTGTGTCATAAATAATGCTACTGCCCCACCCACTGTATTACAGCCTATGACACTTGTAATACGGTGGAAGGGATCTCCGTCACATTTTGGCAAAGTAGCCCATATTCCAAATTCCAAATAAGGCTCAAACTCCCCAATTACAAGCAGCCTGGGAAATAGGCCATTCTTTTTCTACCCTTGGGGTTGGGGACACCAGGTGTTCTTGTAACTCTGGGGCCAGGGAATATCTGGAGCATTACAAGTTGGACCCTGAGGATTCACTAACAAATGAGGAATTGAGAGGCAAATAGTCATTCCAGGTCTGATTCCCCCAGTAATTCCTCATTTTGGCCCATACTTTCCCCAAGAGTTTTCAGCTACCTTCAGCGGCAGAAACCTCAGCAAAAGAAAATGATAATTCCAATGGAGATTGCAGCTGCTGTTTTTTCCAGCCTCTTCCGGGCAGCTGTGCCGGAGCACTTTTCAGAGATAGGGTGCTGTCATCAATTGTACATCATTGAAGACATAGGGTTTGTGAAAAATGTTTAAAGTATACCCAATGAGCCACATCATTCAGGAGCTGGTGATGCTCTTTGGAGTACACTGAAATTATTACTAAATAATAGTGTGGTAGCAAATAGTCATTTACAGACAACACATTTTCTATTGAAATGGCCACTCATTTCCACAGGCATGCAGGTTTATTGATACAAGTATACAGCACACAAACAATAATCTGTCTAAATTGGGTTTCACAGATATTTATGATTTGCGCATGACCATGTAAAGTGCCTAGATTGGTTTTGAGTGTATTAAAATCTGTTATCATCATACGTCAGAATGATATTAAAAATTAAAGTGCATCATTTAAGTTATCCTAACTGCTGATATATTTTGAATAATTTGTACAATTCATTCACAGGTATTTGAATTTTATGACCAAGCTCGTCAGTTTCAATTCCGACAGGCAAATTACAATACAGCCGGCTGGAATTGAAATAAGCCGGTCTTTCCCGCTGGCTTCTGACGAGCTCAAAGAGCCCGTCGACCAGTCAGAACCGGCCCGTAATCCATATAGACGGCGTTTTACACCATCTGGATTACGATGCACAATTTCCAGCAGTCTTTCCATGCAGCGCTTTCCGTCATGGAAAGCGTGTTCGGGGGCCCCTAGCAAGGCCCTCTTCTGTTTTGGGCCTTCGGATGGGGGCCAAGGGGTTTATCCCTGCACCTTGTGGCCTGCACCTTAGGGTGCCTGTCACAGGGTGCAGGGATTAACGCAACCTCCCAGTTCTCTATGGGAGCTTGTGCTATGGCCGGTTTATGGCCCTCACCCAGTCCCACCACTCTAACCTGCACAGGCCGCGCCTGCACCCCACTACTTTGATAGTGAAGCTACGCTATTGGTATTTCTTCTTTCCATTTTCTTAGCAATTACCCAGCATGCACCTCAGGACTTATGAAATATAACATGATCAAGTCCAACATCAATACATTTTAAAGATGGCAGACGCAGCATTCAGGTCTTGGCAATTAAATTTACCTTATCCCTGATTATGTGCCCAAGAAATCTCTGTATTTGTCGACATAACTTGAACAGCTTTGGGCATTTTACCCAAACTTTCCTGTTTCCAAATGAACAACATATTGATTGCAATATGCACTGTCTTCAGGAAACCAACGGTGCGAATTCACAGGAGTGCCCTGGCTGGAGCCTAAAGGAGAAGAAACAATGAACATCTGAAAAGATCGCGAATGAATGTTCGTTCTTCTTTAGCAATTGAGACCCCTACGGCCTCCAACGATGATACTGTCCTCATAAACCTCTTCAGATATTGGTTTCAGAACCTTACATAAGTGTGCATTGCAAGCCTTTCTGTTCTGTATGAGCTTGGCAAATTTTCAAAATGTGGTCGGTGTTCAAGTTTCACACAATATCCACAAAATAGTCAGAGAAGTCAGAAGCAGGACTTCACTGTTGAAACATCACACGATGGAGAACCAGTTTCTTATTTTGTATATGAGCAAAATTCATAGAGTGGCAGAAAGACCCTCGTGGGCATATGCAAAGTTTTCTTTTTAATTTGCAAAAAAAGTTTTCAAAAATGTTTATGTGCTAAATTTTGTAATAAGAGAATTCTTCCACTGATTTTTGTGCCATTTCTCATCCGGAAGCCTACTTTTGCAGGATTTTTCCTGCAGCTTTTTCTTCACTTCTCAACTTTTGCAAAATTTTGCAAAAACCTTCACGAAGTTTGCATAGGAAGTGAAACATCTCTAAAGCCTCTGCTAAGACCTTCAGTGCACACTCAATGAGGCGTTTTAAACTTTCTCCATGGAGAATATCATTTTGGTGATATAAGAGGGTTTTTCAATACGAATACAACAAACATATTTACCTTAATCAATGGGATCTTTTTTGTCAACACTGGAAGAAGGAAGGTCAAGTCAGTCCTGAAGCTACAGTTGTTTGAAGAGCTTTGTCGCATATGCTTTAACCGACTCAGTTGCCTCTTTAGTCCAAACTACTGTAAGCAATACCTGGAATAGCATCTGAATCACCCAGGAACAAGGCTTTGATTGCAGTACATAGTCATTTTTTATTACATCCTACCCCTAGTGTAAAACTATTCTTAAGGCAAAATCTAATATTATCAATTATTACTATTAACATACATTTGTAAAGCACAGCATTCACCCTACAAGTATCAAGTTGTTATTAACTTTGCAACAGCTAGCCTTAGTATCCTACCCTTTACATCTCTGATTTGGGAAGAGCCAGGTTTTTACGTTCTTCCTGAGCTGAGCAGGTTTCCCTTGGCTCTAAGAGGGGCTGGCATATTGTTCCATGCAATAGAATGCAGAACAATGTCATACATTCACCCCAGTACAGAGATCTGGGCCTAAATCCATCGTTTTCTTTGCTTACCATGCCATTCAAGTTTGAACCCAGCCATATGCAAATCAGTCTTGACCCTATGCCCCATGGGAACAGTCCACCCCAAAATACCAAGCCAGGTCTCCCTGGACTGGAAACAAGCATCCTAGGTCCGGTTTCGGGCTTTCAGCCCTCATCAGCCTGCATAGCTTGATTCCAGTGGCATGGAGAGCACGGGGCTCACGTCTGAGCATACCCGTCCCACTTGGGGTGACAAATGCAAAAACAACAGTTGATGGACAGAATGCAGAACATATTGTTCCATAACTGAGCTGACTTTACCTGAATGGCTCTTACCCCTGATCTTGCTTTCCAGAATCTTGGCATGCATACCAGGTTAGCAGACGCGGACCGCAATCACCTTCCAGGTTTATAGGGTCTGAATTTCCTTTGTGATGGTAAAGGTCTTAGTCTGTTGACGGCTCAGTAGACTTCACATAGTGCTTTGAAAACAATTCTCTCCTACACTGGTAGCCAATGAAGCTCCCTCAAGGTGCCTGAGTCATGTCTTGATTTATTCAGTGCATTCTTGGCTGCCAAAATTTGTCAATCAAATGTATCTTCAGTTCCACTCATGCCTCTGCAACAAGGCGCATGACTACAACCATTGAAACACATCTCACCCAGAAATGAGGCAAGGGGTCAACCTCACTGTGTTTTATAAAAATTAGGAGTGGGCAGTAAACTGCGCTCCACCAGCGGAGTCTGCGGAGGCTTGCCCACTCCATGCACTGCCTGGAGCGTGGAGTTCCGGAAAAACTCCACCAACCTCCCCCTGGCAGAGTTTTTCTCGAGCGTGACTCTCCAACATTAAGTTGGCGAGCCTGAACAAAAAAATCGAGCTCTAGGAGGAGTCATGGCACGATTTCTCAGTGCAGGCGGTCGCGGCAGGCCGCTGCTGCTTGCGTTGAGAAAGCTGTCGCTCGAGTAGAAAATCTACTTGAGCGGCAGAAGGAAGCAGCGTCCTCTGGCGCGCCGCGTGGTGCTGTTTGCGCTGATTTTACATTTTACTCCGCGAGCTCTGCCTACCCCTAGTTTATTTTACTGTTGCAAGGACATAGTATTATGTATCTGAAGTGGTTTCATTGTTGCCACGAGCCTCATTTATAGGTTGAAGCGAAATAAAGTGAAAAACCTTCCTAGTGCAAAAGACACCTTCGCTGGATGAGCACCGAGCTGCCCCCTAACCCCCCCCCCCCCCCCCCCGCCACAGCACACATTACTTCAGCATGCATTGTCGACCAGCTTTTGCAGGAATTAGCAATGACAGCGCTTTGTTTTGTCACCTTTGGCTGGTAGTAAACTGAAGTGCTAAATCCAACAAGGTGTTTGTATTCAGCGCTCGAGTCGGAAATAGCACCAGTGTTAAAACCGGGGCTAAATCAGTGGCACTGGTGTTAATACCATCTCCGACATATGTACAGCTTTCATAGAGTTACATTATCTATGTGTTTGATGAACTCAACGTTGATTCAATTACCGACCTGAAATACATATTTTGCTGCGGAATTTCATGCAATTTCCCCCCAAAAATCGTAATTGCACAAAAATAAATGATGCACATTTCGCACTCTCTCCCCTACATTCAGAATGGACAGTTTCCGTTCTCCCATCTAAACACACTTCATAAACTAAACCAGACAGCCACACACACATGGAATAAAAAGAGCCTAGTAAAGAAAGAGTGAAACAAAGGTGCTTCGTTTACAAATCCCTGCAGCATCGGGACTCGCGAGAGTTCCCATAGTAACAAGAGACCCGCCCCAGCCTCCCTCGGTTGCCAGCGGAGCTTGGCGGAACGCTGACGCTCTCAGCCAGCCGCAGCGTTTACAGTAAATTATCTGGAGCCGGCTGTAATAAGAGTGAAGATGGCTCCATTAAAGCCCAGGCGGTGGAACGGTGTTTTCACTACCACTGTTGCTGGGGCAGCCAGGGATGGTTTAGAGCCTCGGATTAATTGGTGTTTATTTCGGACGGGAGAGGCAGCGCTCTGTCCTCAAAACTGCATTTAATTGCCATAGGCTGTATCTGTTGGCATTCAGTCGATAAGGGCCAGGTCTGTCGCCTCATTGGACTATTCCAGGAATCACTGTTTCCTCGTGGTAACAGGTATCACAATGGGCCCACTCAGCCATTCATCCTTCTGAGGTTGTGAAAAAGAGCACCTTCGAGTTTGGTGCCAAAAAACATGTATTCAGCGCCAGGATGCCCCACGTGGGACGTATCTATGTGTTATTTTCACAGCACGAGTCTAGTTAAAAGGCAGCACAGCTCTGTGTAATAATATCAAAAGGTGATTGGACGGCTGCTGGTTTAGGCGGTCATCAACTTAACCTCATCCACCAATAACAGAATGTGCAACTAACCCAGTCTCTCTGACAGCTCTCTGAAAAACACACAATCCTTCCTTCACAATCACATCCTGACCCTGGGTGCACAGAGGGATGGGATCTGTTGTCAAATTTTTGTCTTTTTGACACTTGTTTCATTTTGATGGTGTCCTGGCTGTGGGTGGGGTGAGAGCCCCCAGAGTTTAGGGCAGTGCGACTGGTGCGGCCGCACTGGGCGCTGACCTGTGGAGGGGGCGCTGACCTCAAGGGTGGGCGCTCTGTTTAGCAATACCTAATGAGGGGTGTGGAGAGGGACACTTTTGATCAGTGGTAGTGAGAGAATCCGAGGAGGCGGTCATAGGGTGTGGGGGGGCCAAAAATGATTGTCGCACCGGGCGCTACCAGCGCTAAAGCCGGCCCTCGTTAGTAGGCAGGGGGCCTGGCCATGAGGCAGCTGGTTTTGAGATGGTGTGGCGAGGGAGCCAATGGAGCTCCAGCAGAATGAACGTGATCTGATCCTGTGGCGTGTAGGATGCTCTTATGGGGGGCAAGTGTGGGGACCCTGGAGTATGGCACTACCAGCATCCAGATGTTAGAGTGCGAGGGCTTGAACAGCAGCTCTGCAGTCGCTTTCATGGGGGGCGGGGGGTTCACTTTCTTTAGAGAGCTGGGACCAGGCCGTCTTTCTTTCTCAATGTGTTCATTTAGGGTGAGGTTGGTGTCCACCATGAATCCAAATTAGTTGGTTCTCGGTGAAAGGCGATTTGTGAAGCCATCAATGCTCGTGTCATTGAGCCAGGTTTATACTGTTTTGTGAATGTTGTTTTTGTTAAATAATATGAATTCTGTCCTGGTGGTGTTGCCTTTCAGGGAGGTGTTTGAAATCCAGGTCTGGGTGAAGTGCAGGCATTGTTCGAGTCGTTGGAGGACTTTCAAGTAGAGTTGTTTGTCTACTTTACGAGTAATAATGTTAATTCTGAGCTTTGGTGTCTTTCGAAGGGAAGATTTTCTTTTTTACAGCCTACATCTTATATATCAAAGAGATTAGCACAAAATCGGCAGAGATTCACAGCCCTACCTCACGTCTCCACCCTTCATCACCCGCTGATGAACCTGGGATTTCTGAAATGACCCTTTTCTTTGCTAGGCAGGGCAAGCTGGGCCTACCACCCCTCTGGGCACTGGTGACTCTGTACCATCTGCACCACTGACAACTATGGCTCTGGGTTTGAGGTTCAAAGAAGTCCCAGTGAGGAAAGATAAAAATAACACTCATAAAAAACCCCACAAGAGAGGGTGAGAAAATCTGAACCAGCAGGAGGTGGTGAGAAACAAATGCTATTGAGCGGGCAATGTTTCTGTAGCACGGGCAGTCTGGGCTGCAGTACAGAAGATGAAAAGTAGCAGTCAATTTCTGTGGCAATGCCCTTTCATAACAGGACTTTCACCAGACAGAGCTGCCTTTAAGGACATGGCCTCAGTTGAGCGTGACAGAGTTGATGGTGTCAGTATGAATCATACAACATAAAGTCTAAGCTAGTAAGATCCACAATTGAAACGGTATCTCACCTCTTTTTACTTTATTCATGTTCACTTGTGAGATCCCAGAGGAAGCAGCAGGAAGCCGCATAACACGTGTTGGCTCCTTCTCTCCAATTATATGTAATATAGTTTTCCTTTGTGTTTCTCATTTCTTTCTTGGGATTTAGAAATAAAAACATGTATATGATGTTGTAATAATTTTATTGGATATTTGCTTCCCGTAATAATTAATTTTAATTGATCTTCTTCTATTCACTTTATGAGTAGAGGCTTTCAGCCTGATCCCGGCAGTCTAGTCTTGTGTATTCAATAATGTCAGCAAAATTACATCCGCTGAAACTGGTCATGGTTAGATTCAAAATGTTCTATTTCACTGATATTGTCAAAATGATCGTCAGTAAGCTAATACATTATGCTACTAGAAAAACAAAGATCATGGCAGCGGAGATGGGGTTACACTGATCATCCCAAATGACAAATTTTCAAGCAACTTAAAGTCTCATCCTTTGACTATTTAAGTAACTTCTATCCACAGAAGTCCCAAGCCCAACCACAACCATGGTGTGCGAGTTTTTGTATGATCCTCTACAAAATGTCTCACTTCCTTCCAACCCAACCTCTGTGTTTTGGCCCAAGAACACTCCACGTATATCTCACCAAACTTTAATTTCGTGTAAAATAAGAATTCACAAAGATGACGCATCCAATGCACACAACTAAAATATTATTGACGGCAAGGATTCACTTGACATTACTAAATTGGCTAACAAATCAACCAATGAGGGCAGTCATGCCCTTGACTTAATGTTCTCTCTGACTCCGGAGATCCAATTCAAATTCTAAATTGACACGGAACTAAACAGCAGAGCTGAGACTTCTATTAGCTAGCCTTGCTCATGGATAAATCTAAACAACATACAGCCAGAAGCATCCACCCAAATGCTTCACAAAATACATCACACATCTGGAATCTATGATAGAAATTCTAGACAACCAGCAAGACAAATTAACCAAGTCCCTGGATACTCCTGCTCTGATCTCAGTCACAAACCTGTGCATCTGAAGATCAATAGGTGGTATATTCACTGCCTCTTCCAGTGAAACGTCATGGTAGAGCGTTAGAAAGAAGCTGGAACAAAACCGAACTACGGTTTCACCGCACAGCGTCTCAGGCAAATACCAAAAGCAATACATATGTATTTGCCAGAGCAAGGACGAAATAATTCCATGCTCACAACCAAGAATCGTAAACCTGGACCAAAGAGCCATTTGGCATTTATAAGGACATGATGTTTTCCAGCTCACTACCAACCACCGTCTTCATCAATAAGATCGACACCTTAAGGTCGTATGAGGCCTCCAGCATGCCCCAGGGCATGGCGCCTAGGCCTGTACTCTACTATACTTTCAGTGCCTTCAGACCAACACACACATGATTTAGGTGACGAGCAGTAACCCACATGTATATCCTCTTCCCTAATCCTTGCTGTAATGATACTACCAGCACCATTTATGACTTTGACCATGAACTTTGGCCTCTCCTCTTACTGCTATGCAATTGACACCCATGTGCATCTTAGGGAATGTACTGTACAACCAGTTTTTAAAAAAAATTGTATTGGGTTTTCAAGAATAGGAGGATCACATGTCAATGTGTAAATGGCAGTTCAAGTGCAAGAGAGAGCAGAAGGATACACAAGTACTGTACATACATATTTGCATTTCAGAACCTATATAAGGTACAGTGGTATGCACAGTGATGCGTATAAATATAGCTGTTAGCACTGGTAATGAAACCAGTATCTGCGAGAACAGTCGTACTTAATATAGAATAATAACATTAAACCCCTCCTCTCCGACGGGGTGCACAGGATACTACACACCGAGTGAAAGAGCTGTCACGCCTGCGCTTACTCTTATTGTATAGAGTGTGTATGTTAATTTAACGATTCAGTGTGTTGTGAGCCTTGGGTTTGGAAGTCTGTTTATGCTCGTCCCCTTCAAGGCTTTTATACATAATATCGCCTGCGGTTCAGTCCTCTACGGGGTTAAAATATGGGTATAGGTTGATATGTGTCTCCCTGTGTCTCAGGTCGAATAACTTGAAGGAGCAGTAGGGTCATGCTAGATGGTAGCCAAGTCAAACGCTTTGAAGGACTCAAAGAGGACATGCCAATCCATGGCGATGGGTTTTTCCCCAATTCCCTTTGTTTCATCGCCTCTCTTCAGGCTAATAGGGTAGGTGAGGTTTCTGACTTCCACCTACTAGTAATGAGGAGTTTCACTAATATGAGCGCTAAGTCTGAAAATTTCACCTGTATTTTGTATCCTTTTAGGCGAGGGTACAGACCGAGGCGACAGCTCCCTGCCATGTTCCATGTGTGTCCACCCACCACCTCCCATAATGCCCTCACCATTGTACCGGACAACCAGTTCATCTCACACTTTCCATGATTTGGACCATTTTGGAATGTTGTTGAGTACAAGTGGCTGCACAGTCAATGGAGCCAAAGAAAACATTTTCTCACTACATCGACAAGACACGCCCCATTCTCCTCCACACCATTAACAGATCTCCGGCGACAATTACGGTCTCCACCAATGACACTGCAGAGTACCTATACAGCAGCTTGAATATATCCACACACAATAAGAACAATGAACACGATTTGTTTTTTAATTTACTCAATTTAGAATAATTAGAACTGTATTCAGCATTTTGGGTCCTGTTGCCCTTTCATGCAGGAACGACTAGCATAAAATAATTTAAAAACATGTAATTATATTGCATGCAATACGAAAGAGCTAAAATGATAAAACCATGCATTAAATCCTTGTCAGGTATCGCTAGTGGTAGAAGAGTCTCATGCCAATGAGATTTAAGTCTCATTTTCTAAATAAAGCATTGATTCTAAAATGAGAATAAAAAATAATTCTTTGTAGGATTGTATTAAATACTTTAGAATGGATGTACGTCGTTACAACGCATGCTTTTACAATGCATGCCTTTACGACGCAAATTTTACAACGCAAGTCGTTACAACGACTTGCGTTGGGGGGCGCTGGCTAGTGAATAGTTTAATTTACTATTCCAACTCCAGTCCCCGTGGATAGTAGGGAAGGTGTTGGATAGTAAATTAAAACTATTCCCTATCCTACAGCGCCCCCCAGCGCAAGTAGTTGTAATGACTTGCGATGTAATGGTTGCGTCGTAAAGGTACTTCGTTGTAAAAATTGTGTTGTAAGCGCTGTTCCCCCTTTAGAATGCCTTTCCACTACTTAGCACCAGAACTCAATAACAGGGTGGTAAATATGGCTATGCAATAACATCCCGACAGGTGTCCCAGATTTGCAGGTCGTACAAGACCCTCTTTCATAACTAGTCAAAACTCAAGGAAAAACATCTTGCAGTTCCCTTCTCTTCATACACTGCATGGCTCTTCTAATTAAACTACAGCAACCGATCCTTCTTTCTGGGATGAAATGAGCTGCCAGTCTCCGATTTCTCAGGATATTCAGCTTGAATTCTGCATGTTTTGCCTTTTCCCAACCTTCTCCCCTAAAACATTGCAGCAGGTTTGACCTGTTGGGATCTATCTCAGGGAAAAATTTGAGACTGTGCTAACTATCACACAACTTGTAAATCCGATCCTTGTTGCACAGGGATTGAAATTAATCCCACACCTTGCAAAGGGGGCGTTAGTAGGTTTCACCAGGGTCTTATCGTTGTCTTTTGCGTTATTACTCACGGTGTTGCACAAATGCCTCTGCTAACCTCCTTTCCCCCACCAAACTCGAATCCAGGCGTGCGGATAGGTGATGTGATTGCTCAAGCATGCAGACACGTATCAGTGCTTGCCGGCGCTTGGCACCTGCACTCATTTTGGAGACCGTTTCCTTACTTTTCATACCTAGGGCAAGCAGGAGAAAGGGGGAAAAAGGGGGGGCGAAGCGAAGTGGAGAAAGACAAATACACAAAAACAGTGACAGATTAAGAAAACAGGAATAAAAAAGAACCTACAAGAGTGAGCTAAAGAAACAGGAATTCTCGGATGGTGAAAAAAGAGATCACGTGGAAGAATCAAAATTCGGCAGCCTTGATTCTTTTTTTTTTTTTTTTTTTTTTTTTTTAGCCTTGATTCTTGGATCATTTAGCAGATCTGGTGGCAAAGTCCTAAGAAAAACTTTGGATCCTTGTTCCCATTTTTTTTTTGGTTAAAACAAATTAAGCCTGGGTGATTTAAACTTTTGCCAAGCAACACAGTTTCATACCTTACAAACATACAATAAGGGCATGATAAGCCAGACAAGTATTGCCAAAGTAAGCACATGAAAGTCATGCGGGCTCTAGGACTCCCTGCAGCCCTCACAGCCTTGAAGATCTGCAGAACGTTTCCTCTTAGTAGCTTAAGGATCGTGCAGCCAGTCGACATGACTGGTAACAACATGGCGTGCCCTTCAGCCACAATACAACAAGCCGGCACGTGTGGCCAGCGGGCCCCAAGTATTGAGAGAATGTGAACCCTCCAAGCGGTGTGCACAGATATTGGAGCCAGCAATGATGAGGTAAGAAGTCCTTAACCAGCACATTACAAAGCTAAAAGGAATTACGTTTGTAGTGCGCAAGCTTATAACCAATACACATACACCAGTGTAATAAGTAATTATATACCGAACCAGTAAATAAATCAATCGGCGATAGTCATGTGAATTGATTGAACAATAATATCAAAATATACAATATAAAATATGAAAAACGTGCGAGTATCAAAAATAAAACTCTTGAATAATTCCATTTTATGATACCCACTGAATTCCTGTTTTCTGAAGTCCCCAAAGTACACCACGTTTTCCTCTGGTCCTTCAAGATGCACTGATTAAGAGCCTTTACAAATGACACAGCCATCAGCTCCAGTAACGCACGGTTCAAGAGGCTGGCAGGGGTCTACATCACGTTTTACCTCTAGGGGATGCGCTCTGTGGATCTGCACAAGTGGATTTTGTCGCATGCTCTTTAAGCGCTCTGGTATTTATCCGTCAGCAAATTATTCTTGTAGAACCTGTTCCTAAGCTCTTCAGAATTATTGTTTGGGCATGCAAAGGGGCTGCAACAGCTTCATAGACTCCTATTGGGCCACTATGCCCCAGAAAGGTTTCAAAACAGTCAGAAAGTGACACCCAGTAGAGGAAATGCCATTTAATTAATTGAATTTAATGGAAGACAGCCAACATTTGAGAACCTCGACAAAGGTCTGGTGGTGGGTGTTACACTTAAGCAAGGAGACTGTCCGCCCATGCAAGCACTCATCCTATTAGGCACAACCTTCTGCTGAAGACCGCAATTGCGACCAGTCATGAGGAGTGGGCTAGGCCGTCAAATGTATCCGCCTCTACCCTACAAATACGTGGTCTTAGCATTCTTCATGTGGGACAAACCCTATTGCGCAAAGGACCCTGAGGGCTTTCTGTGCAGCAAACGATCACAACAAAAGAGCCGGTTTACACAATGACGAAGTGCCACACCAGTTGGGACATGTGGGGACGGATACAGGTAAACATTGCTCTGAACCGATCTGTGGTCGGATTCTGCATGTCACTGGCTCGCTTCACGAGGTATAGAGAACGCTCACACGTAATCCTATTACCTGCAGTCACGCCCTTCTATTGAAGCAGGTCTGGTTCCCTGGGAAAACAAGCCAGTCAAATTAAGAATATTTTAAAGCAATTTCAACTGCATGACTGGGGAAAGAAATGTCCAATTTGGAATTTGTACACACCAGAGTTAACAATCTTGATAAGACAAGACTGACAGGCCGTTTTAAGTCACCCCAAATGCTTTTCATATGAAACAACAGGGCAGGTGGCAAGCCAAATAAGGCGGTACCTATGGACTTTCAGCAAGCACTTTGGCCTACACCAGTTAAACCCATCGTCTATCAATTCTTAAAAATAAACCTATTGTAAACAGCAACTAAATTTCTAATATACCACTGATGTCCTAGCTGATGAAACGAACCTGACGCGTGTATAGCAGAATACTTGAAACCAAAGCAAGAAGGTACCTTTGCCAAACAGCGCTGGAAGGCCATAGTACTAGCAGAATGTAGGCTACATTAACACATCTAACATAACATGGCGTAACAATCTAGGACACTCAATTGCTTAGCAAATTCAGTTGACTGGGGCGCCAATGTACTACTGGCCAGTGGTGTAACAATTGCCCCAGCGGTGCGGGGCCCCGATCTCCAGGGCACAAGCTGGCTCGAAAGCTTCTGACTGGCTCCAGAGTGTGGGGGTGGGGGAGCCCTCCATTAACTTTGCAGGCCCCCCTCGTTTTGTTACACCACTGCTACTGGCTGGGGTCCATCCCCACCGACTGCCTTCCTGGATCTACATTTTGTATTGCGACCAGTCCTTTAAATGGAAATATAACAGTGCAGGTACTCATTACCCCAGAGTATCTGTTTGCTACTAGGAAGTGGCGATACTCTCGCATTGAAAGTACTGTAACCCTTTTGAGAAGTGCTGATACTCTCCCTTTCCAAGTTAAGAACTGCACACTCGCAGTACTAGCCCATTTAAAGCAGTAGTTGATGTGACAGTTGCACAAATATGTCAGTGCAAAATAAACATTCTGCAGCATTGGCAAATTATTGCCTCCTTAATATTATTAAGACAGGATTCTGTATTGTCAATCCTACCAAATGGCTGTAAATACAGGGAAGAGAACTGCGAGGGACAGGGTCGCATTGGGACAGAAAATAGGCACGGGGACCAAAATAAAAATGGCTCCTCTTAGTAAATAACATAACACAACACAACATAATATAACATAAGTGAACTAGACAGCCCATGTTTGCAAATTGGAGTAAATTGTAAATACATGCTATATAACTGTTTTGCAAGGTCTGGGAGACTGCAGGGCCTTAAGCTTTTTTGTTTTCATATCTGGGAAATCAGCAGAATAAACCGGCCCAGCATACCATAAAACAGGGCAACAAACAGCCAAAAAACTATCTACACACTGACCTGTGAGGCAAGGCCATCGGTTGGTAGTGCAGGATTGACCTATAGGCCAGTCCGACCCTACAAGGGACAGCAGCCTTGTATCCCTGCTTTCACGATCTCAAAATGCCAAACTAGTTCTGAATGGAGCCTGAGAGACAAGGGGCTGCATCCTCTTGTGGCTTCTTGCTACCTTGTGCATTTTCCACACAGGTTCGATGTTCCGTGCGGGTCAGCCAGTGAGTGAGGTCATTGCATGGTTGGAATGTTGAAAGTATTTATGCTTTGATGAGTGGACAGGCGGATTGAGAAGGGCTGAGTAGCAGGTTTCTGCTCCTTGTGTTGCTTTACATGATTTACCTGTAACCTGATCTAAACCTAATAAACGTACATCTTTTGTAACCTAGGAAACTACATCCTTCATTGTAATACTGGTGACAAGCAGAAAAGAAACTACGCATGAGGAACTAGAAATTAGGAAGAAACTAGAGAAACTAAGAAGAAATTATAGGAACTAAGAGGATTGCCAAGATTTTTTTTTTAAGCCTGTACGGAAGAATTGTGCCTGGCAGTCCCACCAGTGTCTATGTACATCAGACAGACAGCAATCCTGGGCAATTGATCAGGCCAGCGTACTGTGCGCAGCAGATCTAGAGGGTGACTGCTGAGTTGAAAGGACTTTGCTGTCAACTAGATTGAAGTTGGTATGTACCAGAAGATTTCGAGGTTTGGTTACCAATGTCTGGCAGTGAATTGACAGCATGAAATTGACCTACGTGGAGATCACTAAAGAAGAGTTTCTATTGCAGAAGGAGTATGATGCACATCAGCAATGATGAGACGCTGACTCGAGCTTTGAGTAAATTTTGGCATTTTGGGCAACTTCAAAGCAGCGACTGGAGCAAGGCGCGAGGCGCTGTGAAGCTACCGGCATTGTTTACCTATAAATGAACTCACCGCAACGACCCAGATCGGCTCAAGCAGGACACCAGTGTTTTACCTTGTGCTTTGTGTTGGGAGTGTGCAGAGGAAGAAAGAGCTCATGTTGCCAGGCAGCAGCGGAGGTTGTTAAGATACAGGTACTGATGCAGCATGCCTTGTGCTAAAAGCTGGAACGCTGATCTACTGAAGTGTGATTGCAGAACCATGTGCAGGAGTCACAAGGGCAACGCGTGGTCAATGCGATGATGTCATGCGCATAGCCGCGTAGGCCGCCATATTTTTGGGGGATAAATTTCCTCTGCGGCTATTCAGCTGCAAGCGAATATCATATTGTGCATTCACAAAGTGATATCAATCCGCCACTGCTTTCGATTTGGGAATGGCAACCACCTGCTTTTATAGGTCGGTGTCCTATTCATGGTTTGTGACCGTAATAACTGTCACAAACCAGTGATACTATTCACTGTGCCTCAGAAGGAGAAGATGTCCCTTTCACACTCCAGCAAACTTCCAAGTTGTAAAGTGTACATTGTAGGTAGCTGGGCTTTTGTTGCAGTTTTCCCCTGACTTTTTGCCCCCTTTATTTAGCTACTAGATGCTGATGTTCGACTAGTGCACTGAGGCCTTCTAACCAGACCTCCATGCCAGTGCTCCTGCCCTAAAACAAGGTGAAGTCTAATCGTTCTACAACTGGCTAAGGACTGTAACACCCCTTAAATAGTACTCCAGGTACCTAGGGCATGGGTATTGAAGAGGGTCCCTAAGGGCTGCAGTATGTCTTATGCCATCCTTAGGGATCTACATACAAACTCCACAAAGGCTGCATTTGCAGGCTGCGTGACATGGTGCAAACCATGCGTGAAAACAAGAAATGACACACTCCTGTGTGTCATGCCAAAGCTATTGCATCTAATATATGTCAGTCACCCCTACATCAGGACTTTGAGCTCTAAGGCAGGGTGCCTTATATTTTATTTGATGACACACCTGCCTGAGGAGATATAGTTCTATTACTCGATATGGCAAGTGAACAGGGAAGCCATCTTTAGGTATTTACTGGGCACTGGTCAAAAGGAGTTCCCCTGCTGCATAATGGCTTCACTGAAACATATGGTTTTTGGTATCAAACACATCATATTAATAAACCCACACGGATCCCAGTGATGGAATTATTAATACATGCATCCCAAGGGTACATTAGAGGTGCCCTCTGACTGGTCCAGTCCAGCCTGCCCCCGCAGATGAGTTTCTGACACCCGAGGAGGTGAGAGCAATGCTATCAGAGGACAGAAACAATGCCTGCTCTGGGGAGAGGTGTTATCACCTCCTCACTCAGAAAGGCTGGTAAATAGCATATTAAGGCCGGAGGCTTCAAAGGCCTCTGCCGCCTTTGATCTGCGACCCAGGGCCTCCCCACACTGGGTGGATGCCACCCCTTGCCCTGGGCCATCTGGCACCAGGACAGGCAGGAAAATTAACTATACAGGAGGCGTTTTACACTGCCAGGTGGGACACACCTCTGGGGTGAACAATACTAAAGTAAACACAAATTTAGAAATTCCACCATCTTGTGTGTAGTGGAATTAGGAGACAGGGTAATGCCCACTCCCCAAATGAAGTGGTCATCTAGGAGGTGTAGCGACCCCAGGGGTAAGTATACCAGCAGTTTCTATCCCTCAATTCCCTTTACATCTCTAAATTGAGTATTTAGGGGAACCATGACTTCAGATTTCAACAGACTATAAGAAGGAGTGGACAAAGAAGAGTACTGTCACAAGAACTGAGGGGCAACAACTGCTCGGTGCCAATCCTGTCAACCTGACTGCTGCCCCCAACAATCATGGAAGAAGCAAACTTGCCCTGCCGCAGACTCCAAGAAACCTGTAGGGCTGCTGGTGCTTCGCCAATTGCCTAATCTTCCTTGGAGTAGAGGAGCTACTCCCCTGCAGCCGCAGGCACTAAATGTGCAACGCTTGGTACACCGACTTGCCGCCTACATGGTCTACCGACGCAGCAGCCATCTAGGAAGAGGTCACTGTGCTCCTGCAGGTCAGATCTGTCCTCCTTTTAAGTGTGGTGGAGCCAGGACTGACCGGAGCCGAACAACACCAATACCTGGGGTACTGGACCCCTTACAGCAACCAAGGTTTGTTGTGTCAGTTCGGACACCAACACCATGGAAGACCGACTTGCACATCGAGGGACTTCAGTGACAGTGAGTCCCACATCGAGAGTAGCCTAGCTGTCCTGTTTGCCACTTTCTGCACAACCAAAGACAAAGAAGGGAGTCTTTGACCGCTGCTACCCAACGCCTCAAAGTAGAGAGATGCACCCCCGCTCCACAGCCAGAGTCCAAGGGAGGTGATTGTGCTACAGGAGCTAAGCCCACCATTGGATTTACACAGACTGGACTTCCATTCACCCCCTGCAGCCTCTTTCTGCAGGCCACCTCCAACCGCGAGTGACTCTAGCACCAAATTCAATCACAAAAAACACCACTGCGCCCGAGCTCCACAGCCTGAGAAGTGGACCACCTGTGTCCCTATGTGCCCAAGGACCTCAAAAGTCGAGCCCCCCAGTGGGCTGCCACAGACTCGTCCCTCAGTCCCAGCTTGCAGTCTCTTTCTGTTCGGACCATTCTCTCATTGAAGTGAATGGGGAATAAGATACCTGATGCCGTAACACACCTCTGCACCCGATGTCCCAGAGTTTCCGGAGGTGACCTGTTGGTATGGCCTTGGACCTTCCGCCATACCCACCTTAAATCCAGAAGAACATTCCCATAAATTGCTGTTAAGTGCCCAAACGCAGTACGCTTTTCTCCCATAGGATAACATTACCGCACCCTAAAATTGCACTATCAACTTTTGAAAACTGTAAAAATTAATTACTCGAAAAGTACTTACCTGATTCCGATGATCTTGGTATCTAAATTCATATAAAAGTGCATGTTGTTTTTATAAATTGGCGTCCTATTACTTTAGTAAGTGGGTGTCTCACTTTTTGCTTTTGTGTGTACAATAAATGCTTAGCACTACCCTCCGATATGCCTAACTGCTTGCCCACACTACCACAAAGGAGCATGGGCTGGTATTTGGGCCTCTGTAATTTCTTTGGGGCTTGCCTGGACACTTTGCACAGTGTACCTCTCTTTGGTCCACTATATATAGAGCCAGCTTCCTACATCATTTAAGAACTGAGTGACAAAAGTTGGACTGCTCTCTCAAACTCGCTAAATAATCTTTGTACATTGCAACCCCGCTCAGAAAGCCTGTACTTTTGCCAACCGTAGGCTTTGTAGCCAGTAGCGGTCGGTAGTTGGAGTGCTGCCAGGCAGTGACGTGGGGGGGGGGGGGGGGATAGTAAACTAGAGAATACAGACAAATACAGTACTACAGTAAACTACGGTAAACATAAAAATAAATAAATAAATAAAACAAATGTTGCTGCTCGCACTGCATTGCATTTAGCGAAATTCGATTTATTTATTTTTATGTTTACTTACCTGTATTTGTCCGTATTCTGTAGTTTACTACCCCCACCCTGCCCCTCCCCTCCCCACGTCCCTGCCCGGAAGCACTCCTACTTCCGACCGCTACTGTTTGTAGCTGTACAACACTTTTTTACATTTAACCTTCTTGTTTTTGCCTCAAATACACTCTTAATGCCAGCGATAAAGCAATGAATGGTTCAATAGGCTGAAAGCAAACACAGAAGACGACGCTCTGATTACCATACTGAGTAGTCAAAACCACCTATAACTTGGGGGAGGAACCCTATGGCCATGTCACTGGTGCCACTGCACCTGCTGCACTGTTAATGGCACTGCCCCGGATTCATGCATTATTTACAGAAAATACATCAACTGCAGAATGTTCAACAGGTCACAGTAATCCCTACGTACCCTTGCAGTTGCTGCCGAAACCCCACTTACTCCATCCCCCACCACGGGGCCTTTGAGGTGACTTCTTGAAAGCCCCACATCCATCACCAAACGTGGGATGGCGGATGCAATTACTGGATGCAAAATAAGCTTTCATGTCCGTCTTCCTAACGTAAAATATTATGTGGGGAGTCGTCTTGGGGCGGTGAAATGCGACGCATTTAATTTTGCTCTGCATGAACACACAGCCTCAATAGCAGGCCAATTACACCAAAAAAGATTAAGTGCTCGAATAAACGACCAGGAGGCGGTCTTTGAAAAACTTTTCGTTCTTCGGAATACACCAATTCCGGTCACTCGCGCGTCTCGCGCTGCGGCGTCACTGTAACGGCTGCTGACCCGGAAGAGAAGTCGCCTCTTCGGGTCGAAGCTCAAGAAGTGGAGCGCTTTCCATTAAGGCAATGTTTTGATCTCGCGCGATGGGCAGCGTGCCAAGGCTAATTTGATTCACACCTTTAAATTACTCATTTAAAAACTTCAAACACCTGAATTAACAAACTCCTTTCTTCTGCTTCCAGCTGCTGTTCCCAGCAAATTTTGAGAATTGGATTTCTCTCTGTTGGGGAATAAGACAAAATAATGAAGGCAATTTGTGCAAACCGCTCGCGGTCCCGCTTCCACGCAATTAGCATTTTAACACCGCAGTATAAAGTAGTGATGTTAAGTGCATCTTTTGTGCATCTGCATGAAAGAAATTGAAATGAATTATTTCAACTCGACCTTATTTGAAGGTGGAGCTCAGCAGATTGAATTTAAATTAGCTATAAGGTTACTTCTTGCTTTGCAGCAGTCGGAGCATTTTCCAAGGGCAGCGCAAGGATTTCTGCCTTCCTATGCAAAGGGAAACATGGCTGTCCCTCTGCAGTCACAGGCCATCAATAAAGTATTCTTGCCCCTATATTACTGTATGCTATAGGAAAGCTCAATGGGCTAGCAGCGATGAACACGTTCTGTAATACATTTTGCAACATTATGCAAAGGCAGCAGGGACATATGTTACACTCCCAGCAAAAACAAAGCCTCCCTCTATTTGACAAACAGCATATTCTGTGTGCTCTGACTCCCTAACTGCCTGGCTCCTTCCAGCTGCCACTCACAGAGCTTAAGCATGAACACTGAGACTACTAAAGCACTCCAAGCAAACACATGTTGAATCACCTGCCCGTCAGGGAAAAGAGATTAGCAACTGCCAGCAACCTAACCAACCATGTGGTCACGTGGGCTGCCACGTGCCGCTTCCAGCAGCTTTCCTTCCCTGCCCCCTCAGCTCCTACCAGTAGCCAGACAACCAGTATCAAATCTGCTGTTTCATTGTGTCTTCGCAACATCCCCATGCTGGGAAATGAGGCCTCACCATGTTCAGCATTTTACAAACCTCGTGTAGCTGGCAAACTGTCAGTCTGCTCATGTGTGACATTTCCACGCTTATCCTGTGCACAAAGACATGCCCATGTACACCTTATATTTCATATGTCACTACAATACCCATGCTTTAACTGTGAACCTCATCCCTGCAGTTTGAGTACATGCTTACCCACACACTGGCTAATGTCTTCAGAGGCGCCTCCTCTATTAGGGTAGAGGAGCGCCACCCCACTGCTTTCTCTTAGTGCGAGAAGCAAAAACATAAAATGGTATTTTAAATACCATTTTATGTTTCTACTTCTCACACTGCGAGAAAGCAGAAGGGTATGCCTGGTTGGGGGCGGGCAGGTGGGCAGGGCAGAGAGGAGTGGCTTGCCCAATGTTACGGGCCTGACTGTTTGGTCGACCCTCTGGAGCCGACAAAACCAGTCATGCGCACTCTGCATTCTCTCTATGTAGGCTGTATGCAGAAAAAAGGGCTGCCATTGCAGTGTTGTGATTGACTTAGGGGAGGGGATGGAGGTTGGCTGCATCCTGTTCCTGCCATAGGCAGGAGAGCAGGAAAGCAGCAAGAAAATGCGGGACCCGGCCAGGAGGGGAGGCGGCGCGGGACGCGGTATGGTAAGTTTTTATGTTAAATCCCTGCGCGACCCCTGTCACAATACCCCCACCACCCGCACCCCGACCCCCCACCCCCACCCCACCCACCCGCACCCGCCCAGTCATGCGAGCTGCGATTGAATGTCTGTGAAACATACTGACTTCAGTTCAATATTTGGGACAAGTGACTAACACTTCCCATCCAACATACACAATGTATCAGCTTCTGCACCATTTCCACATCCAAGAACATGCCGCAAACAAACATACTCTGAGTAACCTTCTGCCCCTTATGCGCACCATTCAATTCTTCTTCTCTGTAAAAGTACTGTAGACAAATATTTGCCCAAAAAGTACCTTTAGGGGAAACAAATGACTTTGGTGCCATATAAAACGCATATGGTTTTAACTGACTATCAAAACTACTATGTTGGATTTCTCTTAAGTCGCATGCTACCTCTCTCGATGTCAAAGCGCTGTCTCTTCTTGTATCTTCTGCTATCTCTCGCTCTTTTTTTCCTATCTGCGGTCCTCAGCTCCCTTTCTCCTCACTCACACTAGTCTTTTTTCTCTGTTCTTTCTCCGTTCCCAGCTCCAACTGCTACCCTTGGTGATACCACCACCCCTCAGGACCAATGGAACCATGTGATCAAGTGACAGTTGCATTTTCCTCATTGATATCTTTTTACTGCAGTTGTTACATATTCTACCATCAGCAGCATCATTTCAGATTTCAACCCCTAAAAATTTGACTCACACCTTACTAACTGAAACATGGTACTCTTTACACAACACAGTGGCAGACCCTTGGCACAGGTTAACTAGTCACCTTTCAGTTTCTGATTGTTATATCCAGGTGTTAAATTGGTACTATTGAAGTGAAACTATTGCCCAGACAGAATTTGTGTCCCTAGTTGATGGACTGTGGAAGGGCTTCTACCTGCTTCATGACAACAATCTATACATATTTAAATGTTATTCAAACAGGATGGCAGTAATGATTCCTTCTTTGTCATGAAAATGTTTTGTCTTATTATTTGTGCAGACTCATCTTACACTAGTTCCCGGGTGAGGATGTAGCCTAACGGCTAGGGCGGTCGATCTTAAATCTGGGTTACCGGGTTCGAGTCTCGGCAATGACCCTCAACATCCTGTGATTCTGGGCAAATCACGTAATCTCCCCATGCCTAACAAAAATTAATGTGCCCTTGTGTAAAGCAACTGGTGCTCATGTAAAGCGCTCTGATATCCAATACCTTCGGGTCAAGTTTGCGCTATATAAATCTCCGAATAGAAAAAAAACATCAATGTCACAAGGGCACACACAGTACAAGACGATTCCTATCACAGGAAAATTCCAATCATTTTACTCCTCTCCTCAAGGTCTGACTTGTCTAATCCTACTAGGCCTTACAGCGTGACACTACCAAGTTTGCATATGTATAATACACAATCTTCTCCGGCAAGATGTTTATGAAAGAGGGTGCTTCGAAACCCCAAGTCAGTCGCGGCCGGCAATGATCAGAGGTAGGGCGGAGGGGGAGGGAGGGGGGAAGAGAGGGGAGATAGGGAGACAGGGGTGGGAGGGGGGAGGACACGGGGGAAGCAGGAATAAAAAAACACTTTTTTAAACGTACCTTCTCTCCGCTTCCTCGCCTCCATAGTCCTCCCTCGCTCGGCCTTACTGGAAGCAAACACAGGCTTCCAGTCAGCCCAATCACAACACTGCATTAGCAGTGTTGTGATTGGTCTGAGCGCTGTGTTTCAGCGCTCAGACGCTGACTTGGAGCCTGGGCATGTTCTCCATGTAGGCTGTACTGTAGCCTGTATGGAGAACATGCAAAATGAGCAAGACTGTTTTGGGTGGCCCGAGAGGGCCAAAGCAGTCACTGCGCACTTTAGGAGGGTGCTACCACTCCTCCCCTGCCCGCTAACGCAAAGCGGGCGGAAGTATGAGAAAACTAAAATGAAAATATCTGTTTTATCATTTTATTTTCCCTTTGTGTCACTGCAAAAAAGCAGAGGAGAGATGCACCTAGCGGAGGAGCCACCACTGGCCCAAGTGAGGACACAATGTAAACCCAAAACTAAAGACAATTTCTAAAACATGACTGGGATATGTAATAAAAAGCGGCACACCGTTTATTATAAGAAGTGTGTCTACGTAGGCTGGTTTCCAGTAGTATGCTGCACTAAACAGAAATCAGATGCATGTGCACACTCTTTGATCTAATTTCGATTTGAGTTTTCATCATACAAAGTGCAGTTATCATCATTATGGCTTCTTGGCTCTAAGAACCACTAATCATCACAGGAACCACAAAAAGCGAAGAGAAAAGACAAGCCGCATCTGTGTTTTATCGATCTTAATAGAGCAGTTGATTCCATATATTGCCCCCTAAGTATTTAAACAATTTAACTCCTCTTCTTGCTTTTAAAAAGAAAAACAATTGGGCGGAGGAAGAGCAGGCCTGCCATGAAATTATAACAGATGGCGTGTAGCAAGGAGATGGGAATCGGCCGGAATAAAGTGGGCTCAGCCATGCGTGCCAGCCGGGCCGGACTGGCTACCGGGCGCTTTGGCATGCTGCTGAGCTGGGGGCTGATTTCGTTGATGGGCTCCTGCATGTGCTGAATGAAATTCGTTTTGCTTTGTTTATTTCAAAGCACACGCAGGTCTCCATCAACTAAATCAGCCCCCACCACAGCGAAATCAGGCCCCAGATCGGCAGCATTCCAAAACGCCCGGTAGTCAGTCCATCGCTGCGTGCCAGAACAACGCAAGCGCAACAATGCTTGCCTGCACCACGCATATGCCTTACCACACTTAAGCGGTTTTCAGGCCATGAACGGTCTAGATGTCCAGAATGGGTGGGCCCAAGAGTATGAATGATCGGAAGAGGACGCGGTGAGGTAAGTGGGGCTGGGGTTGGGTTTTGGGGGGTAGTTGTTAGAGTTTGGGGGTCTGGTTAGTGTGTACAGCTCAGGGAGGGGTCAGGTAGAGTTTAGTGCCTCGGGGGGACTGAAGTAGTGTTTAGGGCTCAGCGGAGGCCGGGGTAGTGTTTAGACTTTGGGGGCAGGGTAGTGTTTAGGGCTCGGGAGGAGTCTGGGTAGTGTTTAGGGCTCAGGGCGGGGTGTTGAGTTGTGCTCTTTACCACAAATCCCTTTACCAGTCATGCCTTTCCCTCTCCTGGATATTTTAAGTTTATTTGTCTGATAGGGGGGGGCAGTCCTACACTATTGGGCCACATAGCCTCTGCCCTGCAATCCATATTGTTACCAACAATCAATAACTTTTGCTAGTTCGGGTTACATTTTATTGCAGCTCCTCTTGGATTTAACATAAGGCTTGAAAACAGAAAGGGTAAGATTGGAAAAGGTGTTGCAATGATCTTTAAATCAACTCTTTAATTTGGTGGTTAATGACAAACGTCATTGCTCCTCGACTAAAACCAGCACATTGTCCCCCTGACGCTACTGTGGATTGGGCTAAATAATTTATCAATCTTGTAAGTGAAGTCGCTGTAGCTTGCAACCATGCGATGGTGCTCAGTGACTTAAATTTTCATGCTGACGACACAGTTTACAGCAAGCAGGTACCTGAATTTAGACATTTCTGGCCTCACATAAGTCTGACTCATCCCGCTTCAATGTACTCTGGATCTTATTATTGTGCCAGAGTTTAAAATTTGTCTCCCAAAGACTTGCCCTATGTAATGGTCTTATCATTTATGAATACAGTTTCAAGGGATTCTTACCCTTAATGGGATTTCTCGACCCCTCAAAGCACACATTTTAAAAGTGGAGGCAGTTTTAAATGCCATTATCTTATCATGGCTTACTTAACATAAATTTCACTTCTTCAGAAGATGAAGGCCAACCACCACAAAGTGGGGTGAATCAGAACCAGGAGCAGCGAGTCGGTACCCAACCCACAGGGACTGTCCATCCCACCAGAGGGACAAATATATCAATTGCTGGTTCACATATGAAGGAGAGACAGTAAGGAAACTGTACAAGCTGAAATAAGTTGGCCAAAGAACAACTGTCCAGAAACTAAGCTAGATATAAACCTAAGCTCTGGCAGTGTAAGACCTGTCTGCATGCCACTGACACTTGTTTTGTTGCACAGCTTCATACCTTCTTTCAATATTCATGTAGCACTTTAGAATGGTTTGCTTATTTACATCCCTTGGCTGCTTGTGAGTCTACATTTAAGGCTTCATAAGAGATTTGTGATAACTTGGTTTCTAATTTCTCTAATAAGTTAATAAAGAAGCATTACAAAATGAGTTCTATTACAGCCAATTCCAAGGCCATATCTGTCAGTAATTAAATACTCCAGTCTCATTCCTAAATTTCCTGAGTACTCACAGGAGGAGGTGACAAATTAAAAGCTCATAGCCAGCTGACACCAGGCTCTCTTCTGCATGTGCATGCAGGAACTATTTTGCAGTCACTGGGGCCTAAGATATTTGATCTTCTATCTGATGCACTCATAGCCTCTTGCATGAGGGCTCTGTTTTCGACTTCTGTAAAAAGAGAACCACCTCTTGAAAAAAAGCAGATTTGGACCTGACTGTCTTTAGGCCCATTACTCTTCTTCCAGTACAGGCCAAAAATAGGGAATAATATTTAGCTATGTGTCTCACTGCTACACAAGAAGCCAATTGATTTCTTGATTGATTGTAGATGTGTTTTTGGCCATGACCCAGTGCAGAGGTAATCATGAAAGCTCAAAATCAGACCGCTGGACTTCTGCTCCTGGACCTGTCTTCAGCTTTCAGTACTGTGGACCTTACAATTCTCCTTCTCCAGCTAGCAAACTTTGGCCTGAAGTAGTTTTGGCACAGGTTGCCACCAATTAGTCTCACTGCTTCTATTCCAGTCCAATGAAATTATGAAGGGATGTGGGGGCCCTCAGGGTTATTATATTTAGTATTTATGTGCAACCATTAGGAGAGGTGAGTAGGATATTTGGGATACTGGCACTTTCTAATTTGACAACATCCCGCTACTCTTGAAAATGGTCTGACCTGAATGTTTGGAGGCTCGCTCACTTACGGATTGCCTTCTTTCCATCCAGGGTTAGATGGCGGCCTCTTGTTGAAGCTTAATCGTAGCAAGACTGGAATCCTGATCCACACTATTGTCTACAGTGACTGGTCCAATGACCTCAGCTCACCACCATGGGGCGCTTACCCATTCTTATCCAGAGAGTTAAAAACAATGGAGCCTGGTTTGATAAAGATCTGCCATTTTACTTCCCCATCTATAAGCTCCAGACTTCCTGCTACCAGCTCTTTGAACTTGGAAAAACATTCTGCCCTTCCTTACACCTGAATCCCAATCAACGGCGACTGGTTCCCTAATCTTCTCTTGATTAGATTACGCTAATGCTGTTATCTTGTGCTCTCTGAGACCGACATTAACAAACTATAGAGGACTCAAAACATGGCAGTGTGTCTTGTTTCAGGCATCTACAACATTCACCATCATTTTCGCTGGCTTCTGCTCAAGTAGCACATTCATTCATTTCAAATCTTTATTTCGGTCACAAGACCATAAAAGATATACACATAATATTACGTCATTAAAATCATATTACAATCATATTTTAAAATCAATTCAAATTTCAGAAAAGCAGTAATAGTTACTGGGAAGGGACTCTATTACCATTATTCCCTGGCCGCCATTAACAGCCTTGTGCATGTGAACCACATTGCAGTTAAAAATTTTGACATTGCAAAGACAATTGTCGGGGATAGATCAGTTTTTAAAACTCTATATGCCGGTTGAAGCTGCTTGAAACCCAGATTTTTAAGCAGAGGAACAATCCAATGCTTTCTACTGTTCCGATATGCTCTACACAAGAACACAACATGCACATCATTTTCCTGTGAATTATCACATGCGGGGCATGCCGATGTGTTAGGTTGTCTCGTCCATCCTTTTGTAAAGGACCTCCAGGGTAGAGTCCCATACCTCCACTGCAAGAACAGTTTTCTTGTTAGAGGGGGCATAATGTCGTTCAGGACACATTCCATGTTAAAAGTGTCTTTACTTTGGATGAAATGAGAAGTTAGTGATCCCGCATGGACGTTCACAAGTGCTCGAGCCAGCATAAAATCGTAGTAAGTTTTTGAGAGCAATTTCCTTGAAATGCTAGTGCTGGCTCTTTCCGGGTCTGTCCATAGTCCTGGCATTCCAAGGGACTCACACATGGTCTTTATGTATCTTAGCCAGGGTATGTTACTGGCTTTTGGGGTTAGTAGCAAGTCCTGGAGCTCCGCTCTGTAGATTATCAGATCTTGACTACTCCACAGGCGGAGCCAGAAGGTCAATGGTTTGAAGCCGAGTTCCTCTGTTATTGGCCTCACGCCCAAATCCAGTCTTAAAGGGAGCAGTGGTGTGCTTTCAGGGAGGATTGCTAACTGCCTAAGGAACTTGTTTTCGGCAGTTAGGAGGCTTTGAGAAGGTATATGGCCCCAGAGCTCTCCTCCGTAGACAACTGCCCCACGGGCCTGCACTTTGTAGATTTGTATTGCAGGGCCAAGCGGGCGGTAAGATGATTTGCTAGCAATTCTTAGGATACCACCCGCCCTCTGGGTTAATTTCATAGTGGATTTAACTTGGTGCACCCCCCAAGTCAGGTTTTGGTTCAGGGTTATCCCCAGGTACTCAAACGTCTTCACCCTTTCCAAGCTTACATCTCCTAGCCTAGGGTTAGGTCTATTGGTCGGCATTGGGTTTAAGATCATGAATTTTGTTTTCTGCGGGTTGACTTCGAGTCCCCTCTCCCCGCAGAATTTCAGGAACCCATCTTACACCCGCTGGATGCCCATAGGGGATTTGGACAGCAGCAAGGTATCATCCGCAAACATTATTGCGGGGACCCCGCTGCCGCACACTTTCGGGTCATCAATGTTAGGAATCCTAGCCAGGTGCTCTATTACCCCGTTCACAAAGAGGCAAAACAGGGTCGGTGCTAGCACACAGCCCTGCCTCACACCTCTGCGAACGGGGAATCTTTTAGTTAGTATACCACTTTTTCCGCACCTGACTTGTGCAAAGTTGTTTTGATGCAATTTAATGAGGATTGCCAATATGTCTTTTGGGATGCCCATGTCGTGCATGATCTTCCATAGCTTGGATCTAGGAACCAGATCGAAGGCGGCACGCAGATCCACGAATACCGTGTACAGGGTGCCGCCCTCGATCAGCGCCGTCTTCCAATATATGAGATTTAGCCTGAGTATTTGGTCAACCGTTGAGACCCCCCTCCTGAATCCCGCCTGGTATGGGCTCAGCGTGTTGGTTTCCTCTAGCCAATTCTGAAGCCTATCTAGCATCAGCCTCCCAAAGAGCTTCTTAGAAACGTCAATCAAGCTGATTGGGCGTTAATTGGCCGGCAGCAGAGGGGATCCCTTTTTGAATGTAGGGACCACCTCTGCTCCCAGCCAAGTATCCTGAACCCCCATTCCTCCAAGGACCGCATTGAATATTAGCGTCAGGTATGGGGCCCATATCCCCGGCTCCTGTTTGTAGAGGTCTCCGGGTATCCCATCAAGGCCAGGGGCTTTGGCCACCGAGAGCCCTGCAATGGCTGCCCGGACCTCTTTTACCGTAAATGGTTCGCCTTCTGGTGGAGTCTCAAGGGTATATGGGGTGTGCGTCGAGTCGTCTTCCTCTAGAGCATAAAGGGACTGAAAATGAGTCTCCCACAAGCTCGGGGCAATGTTGGGCTCAATAGCTGTGGGAAGATCTTCCGAACCGTGATTCACAATTCTCCAGAATTTACGGGAGTCCCTATTCCCTAGAGCTCTCGTGAGTTTCTCCCAGTGGGCTTCATCCCACTCCACCGTTGCATTTGACAGAAGATTTTTGTGTGACCTTCTTCTTAGTCGTATTTCCTCGCTGCTGCGGCCTGCTTTGACAGCTAGCAGGAGGTCGCGTTTGGACTTGCGGCACGTGGAGTTATACCAGGTCTTTTTACATGTCCTGCCGCATCTATCATTCCCCTTAGTAAAATGGTCTGCCTCCATTACATTGATGAGATCTTCGTGCGTTTGCCACAGAAGAGCCCTAGTAACTTCATTGAAGGGTTTGTCCCCAATAGCAGCTGCCTTTTCCAGAACGGGGGTAATTTTGTCATAGAGTCTGGGCAGCTTATCATCAGATGAAGCAAGTTTCTCCCACCTCACTCTCCTTCTATTGCTCTCCAGGGCCAGTCCTGACTTTGGCCCTAAATTTATCATTCCCTCGTCCGCAATACCTGGCATGGCATATTCAAGTTCTAGGGCATTGTGGTCGCTGTCCCATCTATCAATTATCTTGAAATCGATTATATGTGACCAAGATGACATTTGGACTAGCACATAGTCCAGTCTGGATTCGATTCCAGTTTTATTATAGGTGAATTTGCTTGGGACGTCAGATTTCGTGCGGCCATTGCAAGCCCTGAGGCCGTGGTTGAGTGTGAGAGCTGTTACCTGCAGGGCGAGAGGGGTCCATGCCCTTGCGCGGATGGAGCCATGGTAGCCGGCACCAGCCACCTTGAATCCTCCTCTAGGGAGGGTCCATCAAGAAGGCCTGGTAATGGCTCGAAATGTACATTTAGGTCACCTCCCACCAAGTAAGGAAGCTCCCTGGGTATTTGACTCAGAAACACGGAGAGTTCTTCAATCGTGTTCGACTCTCTTGATGCGGGTACAGGTCTTGAATAAACATTAACTATTACGAGTTTATGAGAATTAGGCCATTCTATCTGGACTGCGAGGATGTCATCTGAATCTACGTTTAGGGTTTTGGCATTGCAACCCAGGTGGGTAGCCACCCAGGTTGCCAGCCCTCCTGACGGTCTACCCCGACCCCCCCACTTTGCAGGTTTTGTGAAAACTGCAAAGCCCTGTCGAGTGTGCTCCTCTCTTGCCCAGGTTTCTTGGAATAGACACACACTTCTAGAATTGGTAAAGGAGGCCCATTCCTCGCATTCCAACTTGCTGCCCAAGCCCGCCACATTCCACGAGATCAAATTCAGTGACAGGGGTTGTGATGTTTCTTGGGGCTCAGTTTCAGCCAGCTGTATTGTTGGGGGTCCTAGTATGTCCTCGCCACTTATTCCCTCACTTAAGGCTGTGACGGTAATCTCTGCCATCAGCTGATTAGAGTCTTGGCAGGGTACCTGGGCCTGGGGGGCAGCTGTATTTTCCCTTGGCAGGAGGGTGAGTCCCCTAGGGTTAGATCTATCCAGGTGTCAATCGCATTCATCGAGGTTGGAGAAAACGTTAAAACTATTGGAAATTTCTAACGGGGTGAATGGAATCAAATGATCCATTCTCCTATTCCCCTGCGAATGATCCTGCCTCCCCGGAAGCGTGCCATAGTTCCTAGCGTGAAACGTGTTCCACCCCAGGTCATTCCCAATGGGCATGGGTCTAGGGACATACCCCGTGTAGCAATTATTAGATTGGATAAACATGTTGCGCTGTGGAGGAGCTTGTGCTCCAGGATAGAATGGGCGGTTCACCAAAGATCTTGGGTAGAAGTATGTTAGGTCGTATGGGACTATGGCGTTGGTCCTGCTACCCTCTGACCCATTCAGTATGAAGCCAACAGCCTCAGGGTCCCTGAAGTTTATTACGATAAGGTCACCATTCAGATTTTTTTCCCTGTTGCCCAGCCAGGGGAGACGCCTGACATGGATAATCTCTCCATTGATATGATATGGGAGTGGTCTGTTTTGTCCTAGCCAGTGCATAGTTTTATTTTTTAGCTGTGAGTACCCCTCCCTTTTCCCAGCCTCTAGGGGGGAGACTCCTGTGAGTACGACCACGAAGGGCACTGCATCGGGTGGTAATTCAACACGGGAACCCTGTATTTTGTTATTCATCGAACAACTCTGCCTACCCCTCCCTGAGTGCCAGTTGTGAGTTGTGGAATTATACCCTCCCCTCTGGGGTTCATTAACAGCTTGGGCGACTGATTTTTCTGCAGGTGGCTGGTGAACCTGTTGTTGCGCTTGCTGTGGTGCCAGCGCTCTCAATTGGGTGGTAGCTAGATGATTATTTGCTTTATTATTGCTTTTATTGTTGATGTTTTTATTAGGACCCTTGGGGGCAACCGTGGTGGGGACAGGGAGAATTGGGGGAATTGGGTGAGTTGGGGAGTGGGCTATGGCCGTCAGTGGAGGAACTGGCTTAGCCGAATTCGTGAGAGGGCCAGGGCCCACATTATTACCCAACGATGACTCTATGTTCCCAAGCCGATGTTCCACCCTTTTCAAAATGTCCAGTATTGGGAGCATAAAGGACCTAAGTAGATTTTCCATGGGATCACAAGGAATACCGGACAACAATGCCTCTTCTAGTGGGGGTGTTGCTGGCCTTACTTCTCTTAATAGGTCAGAAACAGGAGTTGCGATGTTAGAGTCCGGGACCACCGATGTCAATGGCTCTAGACCAGGTGTTACTATGGCCTCATTTGAGGGAACGGCTTAGACATTAGCTTTAAGGGATTTGCTGAACTCTAAGCAACTGAGCTTATGCCTCTGGGGTGGCCCCCCCTCCTTCTCCTTTTTGATGGAGGCGGGCCAGCAACTTTCGGTACCTGGAGCGTCTTGCCCTTCCTTTTTGTTAAGTCCCTAGGTGGAAGGGTGTGAGCTTTGGTGACAGCAGGTCCTGCATTGGAAATGCCAGAGGCCAGCTCATCAGATAGAAGTGCAGTATTTACAGTATCAGATGGGGGCGGTGTATCTCTAAGAAGCATGGGGAACTTATCTAGGGACAGAGGATCCTCGCTTATAGTATCTGGAATAGTATCAGGCAAGGTGAGTACAGGGACTGTGTCCAGCAAGGGTCTATTCTTCAAGCATTCAATGGAATGGCGGCGCTCGATCCTACGCTCCGCCATCACATTCTCCTTCTCTGTGTCCATGACAGCCCTGGTAAAATAGTTCTTGAGGGTACCTTAAGTGCCCCCTTTCAGGCGCAGTCATATCAGCGACAGTTGACATGGTAGGATACTCCTACCTTCCAGTAGCCTTGCAGTCTTCGATGGATGAAAGCGGGGTGGCCCGTCCCGTCCTCCTCCGTCCCCGGATGGCCACAGACGTTCCCGCCCTTGTCCCGGGCTACTCCCGGTCGCGCTCCCGCGCAGCGGGTACACTATGGTCTTTTGTTAACGTGGGAGGTGATTGGCGGGGGGGCGGGCCGGCAGGGAGAGCAGCCCAGCTGATGATATTCAGGCATGCAGGGACTCCTGGTCCACGGAGTCCCTGCCGTGTACTCGCAGCCCTGTCGGTCGATTGGAAAGAAGCCCCACCTGCAGCAGCCCCCGCGGTTAGAACCGCGCTGCGGGACCCGCGAAGCGGGTCCGGCGAGTTGCTGCCGTCAGCCCCGGTGATAGAAGCACGTAAGGTGTGGCAGCAGCAGGCGGGTAGGTTTGTTGGCAGAGTCCTACTGAAAAGAGTCCCGCTTGCAGATTCTCCGGGCCCCCGTTTAACTCCGTGGGCGGGGGGGCGGGGCCGGCAGGGAGAGCAGCCCAGCTGATGATATTCAGGCACGCAGGGACTCCTGGTCCACGGAGTCCCTGCTTTGTGCTCGCAGCCCTGCCGGTCGATTGGAAAGAAGCCCCACCTGCAGCAGCTCCCGCAGTTAGAACCGCGCTGCGGGACCCGCGAAGCGGGTCCGGCGAGTTGCTGCCGTCAGCCCCGATAATATAAGCACGTAAGGTGTGGCAGCAGCAGGCGGGTAGGTTTGTTGGCAGAGTCCTAATGAAAAGAGTAGCACATTCAGTTTAAAGCCCTGTGTCCGATTCATCGGGCCTTGTTCGAGATGGAACCCAAAATATCTTTCCTGCTGTTGACAGACCTGGCCCCTTCCAGACCCCTCAGATTCAGCTCTCTTTCTTATAGTGAGAGCAGAAGAAAAGAATACAGTAAAGGGAGAGGCTTCCAGTATTTGACTCCCAACTTTGCAATGGCTGCTCCGCGTACTGAGATGGACTTCTCACTTCTTAACCTTTCAAAACAGGATTAAAAATGGCTAGTTTGTTGACTCTCCATCTCTTATACTCTTTCTTTTCTGTCTGATCCTTGTTGGTTTGTGCCTGCCTGGGGTGGCACTCTTGCACCTCCATAGTCATTAACTAAATACATATGTATGCTATCCATGGTTGTACTCCTATCATACAGTCACGTAAAGTAGTCAATGCGGCTGCAGCATGCTAATCAAGGTGGACTATCAACTGGGTGTCCTCGGCATATGAGACAGCAGCACCAAAGGCGGATTGAATAACTATGGAAAGTGCATGTACCTAGAGGTTCAAAAGTAAAGGGGGTTAGAGTTTAAGGCTTGCCGAACCCTATGCAAAGACATCAGGTGCAGTGGAATTAGCCAGATTGACTACGCCCAGGCTTCTAAAAGGATATTAACCTTTGCAGAACTGATCCAGATATTTCCACCTCCTTCAAACGATGGATTAAGATGTTATGATCCACCATGCACTGGAGAGATCCAACAATGACCGCTCCAGCTGAGTCACCCCAATTCTTGTAACGCTATTTTACTCTTGCAGTCGAGTGATATGTTATTTGGGAAAAGCTATAAACATATTTGCCTGCAATAGTGTAACTGTAGCCTGCTTCAGCCATGTTTTCTTGCTCAGTCTAGCACTGCCCACAGGAAGGGCCCGTCTCTGATGCTGTAGCTCTTTACATTTTGTCTCTCAAGGTGGGACACAACTCAATAGCTGGTCAGCTGAAATTTGTTTACATTTTTGCTATTGGTGAACGTCGTTCATGTGTTCTCATGTATTCAGCAGGGCACTGCTTGTACTGTTCATATGAAACTTATCATGTGACCATTACTAGAAACTCGTGTCTCCATGGTCACTTTCAATAAGACCCACCAGCCGACTGACTTTGTGATTCAAACACTATTACTTTTTGTTTTGCCAATGAACACTTTCGGTCTTTTATGGAGTGTGAAAACATGTCTTTTGCCATAATAAAGCAGAATCCATAAAGATAAAATCAGTACTCCTGGGTTAATAACATTTTCACCAGGATCTGTTGACCATGTCTACTTTTCTGTATCTTGAGTAGTGTTGGGAATCCTTTTGCTATCGATAATAAAATGAGTGAGATAATACTGCCACAGAATGTGCCACATAATTCTGCACAATTTGCCTTTTCTTGCTGTAACATTGCGTCAAACTCGCCACATACTTTTGTCCTTCACTGAACATGATCCGGCCCTTCAGTGACAGGAAACTCCAATGTCCTTGGTGGGATGTCTTCTTTCTGGTCCTCTTGCCTCGTCCCTCTATGCCTGTTGCCTCTCCTCGGTGCAGAGAGTCTTGTCCTTGGCTCAGCATCCTCCTAATCTGGATTTACAGCAGTTTCCTCCCAGTGATGCCTTAATTCAGTTCAAAGGGAGTTGCTCCTGGGGCGTGGGGGGTGGACACACTTTCCTCAGAGCGGATTTCATAAGTCAAGTCTCAGAAACTGGGGCTCCCGCTCCATAAAAGACACACCCAACGCTCTCAGAGCAGAGCCCGCGAGTGCAGGTGAAACATATGCCCGATGGTAAACAGCCATCAGCCTGTTAATGTGATGCCGGTAAGGATAACATCCGTAGCACTGAAGGGAACAAACAAGCACTGTTGATCAGCCACGGAATACACACAATTATGTAAAGAGGGTAGAGGGAAGCTCCGGCGGAAACTTGATGGACACCTTCCTTCCTTCTTGGCAGAGCGCCCAACCCATGCCTGGCGCCACCTGTTGCACCTGGCGAGTAAAGAGTGAGCCATGGAGCAGGCGCTCCCTGGGCGTCCCATGCATCCAGTGTACAAAGCATTTGGGAGCTAAATCCACCAGAAGGGTACATTCCACATCATGATTTATGGAATGATGTCAGATTTCACACTTGCAAAGAGTAACTTTCCAGACCTTCTGCCACTGAAGTGGCATTTACAACCTTGCTTGATAAGTTACTGGTGCATTTATTGACACTAGGGTGGTCCTACCCGATGCACTGACATGTCCTCTGTAGTTGATGAAACCTTGATGGCATATAACAGTGTGAAAACCCTGATAAAAATTAGGATGTATGTTGTTACAATGCATACTTTTACAACGCATACCTTTACAACGCATTTTTTATACCGCAGCATCCATTACAAAGCATGCCTTTACAACGCATGCCATTACAACGAATTCTTTGAAACTACCTTTACAACGCATTCCACTACAATGCATACTACATTTACAACGCATACCATTACAACGCATACCATTACATTGCATGTATGGTAAGTATTGGATAGTGTAGGGGTAAAAATTACTATTCTAACTCCAGGGGGTGCAACAGTAGGGTAAGTATTGGATAGTGTAGGTATGCGTTGTAATGGTATGCATTGTAATGACTGCGTTGTAATGACATGCGTTGTAGTGGTATGCGTTGTAGTGACATTCGTTGTAATGGTTGCGTTGTAATGGTATGTGTTGTAATGGATGTTGCGTTGTAAAAGTTTCGTTGTAAAGGTAGTGCGTTGTAAAAGTTGGGTTGTAAGTGTTGTTTCCCTAAATATTATAAATTACAATAGTCAGTAAAGAAACTTTGGACCTCGATGCGGATGATGGAAGTGATGAAGTGTTTGCGAAGATGCTGGACCACTTGGATGTAAACAAAAACTAAAGTAAAAATAACGAAACAAGGGTAATTCTAGGAGGAACTGAAATATGACCTGAGAATAGTATGTGAATTAAATACCTTGAGCAGATGGAACTATTTCTTCCTTAACAAATGTAAGAATGGCCGCCCCTAATAACATCAGTAAATAGCAGTGAAGTGGAACCAGTGAGTTACGATAGAGAACAAGAGGTGGTAGAACCAGATGCTTCCTCGCTGAGCATAAGAAAAGAAAAGTCATGGAGAGGAAAAAAAAAATCATAAAGAGGAAAAGAAAATAATGGAGGGAAAAAGATAATCATGGAGGGGAAAAGATAATCTGCTCTGAAAAAAAAGAAGTGGACGGGCAAGACCGAGTCGATGGAGAGAGCAAAAGAGGACGAAAAATGTGACTAGGCAAGAGTTTACATCTGAGAGTCAATGGTTCTCAGAGGTACATGTGGAAGAATTTGTCTTTACAGCCAGAGGCTCTGCAGTCAGTGCATTGCTTACCTACACAATGGCATTAAGGGACCTTAGTTGTACGCAGGCCACTCGAAATGTATTCCAATGGGAACATCATGATTCCTGTAACCCAAATCAACTTGATGGCCTTTGATTTATATGCACACTCATTACAACTACTCACTCAGCAGTGAAGAACCATCCACCCCCGGCAGGCAGGCAGTATATCTACTCATGGCACCGACAACACATGCAGGCTTGCACAGGCTGCAGCCGCTGCAGGCGCTGCAGTCAGTCTTTTAGATGCACAGGTGCCCAGTTGTATAGCTGTGGTGTTGCTGCAGCTGTGCAGATGAAAATCTTTAGAACTGAGGATTGTGGAGTTACGCTGCAGTTGTGTACTTGTGCTGTTCTGGTGGTGCATGCGGTGTTTTTGCAGGAAACAAAGAGCATGCATAACAGGTGAACTCTTTACATTTGCACCAGATGCCCAGGCACAGGAAGCAAGAACATACTTCCTGCCCGCTCGGCAGTGGTCTTAAATACATCACTCTAGACCCGCGCTTGCTCATATCAAGAGTGTGGACCATAACACTTTTAATGCACCATTAAAACGGCATCTAAAAATGCTGGCAGCAGGCCCCAGGCCAATGCAGTAGAACAGCTAAGTGGGCGGAAAAGCAGTCCACCTGCCTCCACAGGTTCCATTTCTGGAAAAGCTGACTCAACCTTTCATCATTATGGTGCCACTGAAATCAGTACAACTCAGTTGGATAGGAATAAACAGCTGGAGTTAGATGACAAGAAATACATTGGATTGTGGCACACGTGATATAAATAGCTAATATTTTCGCTCCTGATATTTTTTGTAAAATGGCCGCCGGGACAGCGAGAACGAACAGTTCAAAATTCTAATAACTGATTGTGTATTTAAAGAATGCCCTGCTTTGAAAGGGTATTTGGAGCTATTAAACCAAGAACTGTGCGTTCCTTGCTGGAAATGTCTGTACCTGGAGCCACGCTAGTTCTGTACGGGAAGGTAAAAGTGCCGATATGTGATCAGCGGGAGGCATAGGCACTTCTGTTTGAATAGCCATGAGGGGTTTGTATTTTACTTTCCTTCAGTGGATGATTGTTCACTGTACTTAGAATCAGATGCACTAATGGACAGGTTTGTCGCTGATGCTGTGTGAGCAGCATCTGTGTGCAGCAATATTTAGGTGACCTGATGGATGTCTGTAACTGCTGCTGTGCATGGAGCCAGCCACAAGGATTTGCAGGCGTCTGGCTTCATTGCTATCATTGAGGTGACCTTTCCTTTGCAAAACCTTGCATAGGCCTGCAAATGCCTTGCAGACCCCACCCGTGCATTCCCACAGTGCTGGTATTCAGGCCCTATGCCTTCGATCATTGCCGCGGGCAAGTTCAGTAGAGTTGGTGACTCTCCCTTGTTCCCGCAGGCAATCCAGACCACCCCACTAAGGAGCACATCATCAACTGCAGATTTACAATGGGGAGGCAGCTGGTTATGCCCTGTGTGCCCCCGGCGACATCCTATGGGCCTCAATCTTCCTGCCCCTTTTCTATTTCTTTTGCTCTTCCATGCATGAATATGCACCGACTTTAAATATGTTTACTCTCAGCAATATGTTAATATATATCATAAAACACTTTAAAGAAGATAAACAACATAAATTGTCTTTAAAATATGTCAGCATCTTTACCTTATACCTGACCACATTCAAACTTAATTACATCTATTTATTTATTGAGAGTTTTATATAGGGCTGGCCAGGGTTGGATTGGGATAAAAAATCGGCCCGGGCAGCTACAATAAAGTGGCCCGCATTTCCATATTGCCTGTCTGCAAAACACTGCTTCGCGAAGTTTTATTTAAAAAATGGGGTAGGGAAAAGGGGGTGGGGTGTTAAAAAAATGCATGGATTAGTTGAAATTGGTGAAACACACCTGAAAACAAATGAGGCCACTTTTGCTCAGGCCCCCTGCCCCGCTAATTATACATATATTAGTGGCCCGACCCAGCGAGAGAAAGGGAGTGACACCTCTGCCCGTAGTAAAAGGGAGGCAATGAATGCCCCTCTACCTCCAGAAAGGCCACTCAGGTACCCACTGTGTCGCTGTCGGTATTCGAACACAGACACCACCCAAAACAGACCCCAGGCAGCTCAAAAAAGCAGCCCAGAGCTGGAAGTCTGATACCAGCCCCTCGGGCACTGCCCGAGTACCCGCGTTACCAACCCGAAGCTGGAGCTGGCTCGACCTGAGGGTATTAGAGCGCTTTACAGTACTGCGGAACAGGGATCATAGCAATAATACAAGGATTCAAGGGAATAAAAAACAATGCCACATTATAGATGTATATTAAAACATTATCCCTCTGTGGCTTTAATGATTAATTAGACGATGGGTCAAGGGGCCGTGTCCATGCTCATGTTGTTGTGCCGGGCTCATGGGAGCGGGTTGTAGTATTTGTTCAGCACTAGTGATTTGAGATTCTGTTTGAAGAAAGTATAGGAGGGATCACGAGGGAGATCTATAAGAATCTATGGATCACTTTAAGATAACTAATGTATATGATCTAATATAGCACTTTGATAATGTAGTGATATATTTTAGGTCATGGAAAAATATAATGACATAAATGATGTCCCAGCTTTATAGGGAGAGAGGTGGTGCTGCGGCCAGGGTGACTGACTCCGGAATCTTCGGATCACGCTTCGATCCCTTGGATTCTGCGGCAGATTAGCCCAGCACCATGTGACTCTGGGCAATAGCTTGCTTAATCTTCCTGATGCCCCCCAGCGCCTAGAGACCCTAACGGGTGATGGTTCGCGCTTTACAAATGTGGATTATTATTATTATAAGTCAAAAGAACAGGACTCACCTTCCTTTCATTTCCTTTTTCTGTGTTTCATCGAACTGTGCAGTGTGTGTTTTAGCTCACTCAGTGGTAATGTGTTGTACTATTGTGTAGAGTGGATATTTGTAAGACATTCAGCATATAACCTAGGACAATTATATTTGTGCTTGCTTCAAACAGTATTTGTAAAACGTTCTACATGTAAACAAAGAATAACTGAGTTTGTGTTTGCTCTGGTTATTACATATTAAGAATATTACTGCCTGGAGGTATGAGGTTTACAGTTTATTTTCTATCTCGCTTTCAGTTTATGAACATTTCAGACTTGCAAAGGCAAGTATGGCCAATAAAACTATCAACGAAGAATCAATTTCTTAGAACAGAAATATTTCCAACAGTATCATTACCAAACTGGCTGAGATGGCAGCTATTCTAAAACAAGCTATCAATTCACCCAAGCAAGGCCAGGACTCAAGCTATACTCTAAGTATATTATTACACTTCTAGAAATAATAGGTATAATACAGTAGAAAGACACTTGTAGAGCACACACCTGCCTTTGAAGAAGCGCCTTGACGCTATTGGAAAGCTCCAGAGAAAGAAAAAACGAATAACACTGCCCTATTTGTGTAGCAAATGCCAGCTAGAGCTGTTCGTATTGAGACACAACAACATGAAAAAAAACTAAAATATTTCACAGTTTAAAACATTATTACATTTCAAAAAACCTTAAATGTACTGAACTAAACTTTTGGCTCCTCTTGTACTTCCAATGTAAACCTCTGTATGGAACTATGTGAATCATATTATGTCACCACTATGTGAACCTTTCTTAACCGCATCGCTGCTGCGGTGATTTTTGCGCTGTGCGGCTGTTTTCGATTAACCGCGATACATGACGAACTCAGCTCGTCATCCGCACACGTCACCCGTGGCTGATGACGAACTGAACTCGTCATCAGCATCGAAGGGGTTAAAAGTATGCTACACTTTAACCAAGATTGAGTATATTCCTTTCGCCTTGCCATTTATATCATGCTATGTGCAGTAGTGCGAACCCTCCTGAGAATAGGTCTGTGCTTTGTAAAACACTAATAACAATAAATAAATTATATTTCCACCCCATGCAAGCACTGCTCATATATACCTACCCAGCCTGCTGCATAGTAAAGCAAACGATCAGTGTGCCGTCTTGCAGCATGGCTTCCAGTGCTGGCACTTTTAGTGAGTTAGGTTAGCGCTATACTTCTTCACAGACAGCTGTTGTGGTATCAAGATGTAGCGACTAAGGGTGTGCGAATTTGGTGTAATTTGCTTTCATGTAATTATGCAAAATTCTGAAAAAGTATGTGAAATGAATGACATGAAATGTAAATCCATCAGTTTTGATTGTGTAATGCATCCTTGCGTCAATTTTAACATGAGAATGCACTGTGCAGTTAAAAATAGTGCAAAAAGCAACTGGTGCAAGCATTAGTCGCATGTGTTCTGGCCTTTCACACTATTCCTGCACGATTGCCTTAACATTTTGCCACAAACAGCACTGACGGCTAGATGTACAAAGCCCTGGACATAAAATACGGGTCGCAATTTGCAACTAGTATTTTTGGAGCCAGTATGGTAACTTGTGAACAGGCCTTTCTTCTAATATGTTGGGTCACAATTTACCATTTCCTAGTAGGTTCACAATTCAATGTACCTCATGAATATTAATTAGGTAGGTCACAATTTACAATCCACTAGGAATCACAGCCATGACACAAATGGTGGCCTAAGCAAACCACCATTAATGTGACAGCTTTTAAATAAGGCATTTTTATTTTAAAGAGTAGGCAGTGGTCCATAGGACAATGTTTTTGTCAACCTTCTGTTTGTGGATTGCTTGCCAGTTCCTTTGAGGAGGTGGTAAAACATGAATGTTCTGTGACCGAATTCAGTTGCAAAACATTAATACATATCATTATGAATCGTGATTTGATGGGGACACCTTCCAAATGCTGATTTGGTCTTTGGTCGCATACTCAAATTGTGATTTGGTAACAAGTTACCCAACTGCAATTTGTGGTTTATACATACAGAAAAGCTTTTTTACAGTTGAAACAGCGCCATTCTGTGAATCCTGTAATTACATGATGTAGGATAATTGAATAAATTTGTAAATATTATGTAAGAAGAGTAATGCGAAATCCCGAAATATTCAGCCTGATTCATCAAAGGTAATTGCGCTCGCAAAGGGCCAGATTCTGAGAATCTGGCCCTTTGCGAGTGTGATTTTTGCATTTGGGATTCATCATCCCAAATGCAAAAATCGGTAATAGCGAATTCGCAAATTTGCGAGGAATTACATTTAAGGAATCTCTATTTGAGATTCCTTAAATGCAATTCATCATCCATTTTCAAATTGCGAAATCGCAATTTCGGGCCGCTATTTACCGCGAGGTCAAACCTCGTGGTAAATAGCGAAAACTCCCAAAAATGCTTTTAAATTTTTTTTTCTGAGTTGCATGTTGCACACACACATGTCCTTTGGACATGTGTGTGCGCAACACCTGTTTAAATTAGCATTTAAGGGGTGCTACAGGGTGTCCTCTGGACACCCCTGGCACCCTTTAACTCGCTATCTTATTTGCGATTAGCTAATTGCTAATCGCAAATAAGGAATACTCCCCATTCATTCCTATGGGCCTTTTGGCCCATAGGGATGAATGGGGAGTATTCCTTATTTGCGATTAGCAATTTGCTAATCGCAAATAAGGAATTAGTAGGAATCGCATTTTTTTTGGATATTCCTACATGAATCCCGTTTTGCGAGCCAGTAATAGCGATTCCTTATGAATCGCTATTAGAGACTCGCAAAAACGGGTCTTTCATGAATCAGGCTGTATGTGAATTACGTCATCTAATCCCAGGATGATTCCGGGTGTGTGTGGACATCTGGAGGGTGGGGCTCGCTGAGGTGGCGAGTGCGGCTGTTGCTCTCTCTCTCCCCACCCCCCTTTCTCTTTCGCCTTCTCCCCCTCTCCTTCCCTCCTCGTTGAGTAGGTTGGTTTTCTGGGAAGAGATACTGTCAGGGATGCCTGCTGCAACTGCTTAGTTTTGTATTAGTTATTAGGTTTGTTTGATGTCTCCTTATTTACAATACATGTTTTACATGATGACGTGTACGCCCATTTACTGCAGAGCTGGTCTTTAGGTGGGCATGTATACAGACAAGTTGACGACAGTTGCATGGATGGGATGATATCGAACCCCGAAAGCTGTAGTTTTAATGTTATTTTTTTATAAAGGGTGACTGCTGCCTTGCACTTATAACCATACCTAGGTTGAATACGCTGCGATACCATGCTTTGTACTCTACAATTTTCTATAAAAACATTTTTTAAAAAGAATTACGCCAGCTAATTTAAATTTCACCCAGGCGTGGAAGTAGTGACCTTGGGTTGTGCAAGTAGAAGGGAAAGGCTCATGTTTTGCCCTTGATGTTCACTGGCTAGAGCCCGATTAATATGCAAAAAGATGGTACTGTTGCGCTTTCCGACTTCTAAAACTACCAATAGGATCTTTGGGGCCTTTTACGCTCCTGTCCTACTCCAAGACATGCATTCAATGGGGTTTGCCTTTGTGACTGCCAAGACTCGCCTGAGAGCTACCACCGAGACATCGGGACAGCACAAGGGTCATTTGTTTTCCTGAGCGGCAGGCTGATTCGTTGTATGAAAGCAGTGCTGGAAATATAGTTTACGTTTATTAGCAGCTTCTCCTCTCGTTTTTTTCCCCCAAGTGTATTTTTCCCTTCTGTGCGGTCAACCACCAGTCTTTATTCAGTGATACCACTGCCATCAGCATCCCTAAAGGGCTGTTGTCCTAGCGATCTGATGTATGCTACAACCATTGGCCCAAGTAACAGGCAGAACACAGTGAGTCAGACTCCCGCCCTACCTCTTGGAACCAAGAGAGACCAGATGTGGAGTGTCCCTGGGTTTCCTCCCTCAGCCCCACCCTCAAAAACATCTACATGGCCCCCCTCGCAACCATCGTCATCAATCACAGGCTTAACATTGTCTCCTACATCAACCACACCCAGCTACTCCTCTCCCTCACCAAAGAACCCAACAACACCAGACACAACTTCCAAGAAGGGATGAAAGCTGTCACCACCTGGATAAGGAAGAGCTGCCTGAAACTCAACTCAGAGAAAACAGAAATCCTCAACCTTGGCTACTTCCACTCCACATGGGTCGACATCTAGTGGTCCCCTACTCTCGGAACCCCCACACAATGGACCACGCACAAAACTCATCATACTGGACTCATTGCTCATGATGAACCGCCAGATCAACGCCGTATCCACGGCCTGTTTTAACACTCTCCTCATACTCCGAAAAACGTTCAAATGGATCCCAACGAAGTCCAGAACAATGGTCACATAAGCCTTCATCAGTAGCAAACTGGACTATGGCAACGCTCTCTATGCTGGAATCAACAAGAAACTACTTCGCAAACTCCAGATGTTCCAGAATGCTGCAGCCAGACTGATCCTAGACATCCCCCGGCACAACCGCATCACCCAACACCTCCACAATCTGCACTGGCTCCCCATCGAAAGAAGAATAACCTTCAAGCATCTCACTCACGCATAGAAGGCCCTCCACAACATCAGACCAGCATACCTGAACAACCGTCTCTCCTTCCACACTCCCAAGAGACACCTCCGGTCAGCTAACCTCTCTCAAGCCACCATTCCACACATCTAAAAGACCAGAATGGGAGGACAGTCCTTCTCCTACCTCGCAGCCAAGGCCTGGAACAACCTCCCCCTCCACCTCTGGCAAGTCCCTACACTGCTCCAGTTCAGGAAGGACCTCAAAACCTGGCTCTTCGGATGACCCCATCATTCAAAGGAGCTGCCCCCGCCTCGCCTCTAGCACCTTGAGACCCTTGCGGGTGAGTGGCTGTGCTTTTTCAACCCGACTTATTGACTGATTGAAGTAACTTCAGCCTATGGATAAAGGGGCGCTTCCCAAGTCCAGATGTAAAGTATTACTTTACCATACACTGGCTCAGAAACTAAGGCAGGTGACAAACAGTCCTGAAAGTGTAGAAAAGGAGCCAGGAACATACTTGGCATGTGCCCTAAATACATATCCTGCTAGTACAGATATTCCACGTGATACTGCCTGAATAACCCCATATATAAATGAAAAAACTGCAACAGCGCGAGTCAGGCGGTGCGCAGTGATAATAGAAACAACAAGCATTAATAAAGCCAATAATCTTTGCTTTTGTATCATGGACACACACAATTGTACACAATGTATGGGTGCACAAGAAACACAGTTAAACATAACTAAAGTCTATATTTTCACGTGGTCCAACAAATATGCAAGCCCCAATGAACACAGACCAACACACATTTTCACAAAGGCCAATATTGGGACCCATGGATACAGACCAAAAATCCATTCTCCTTTTTAATGATCAGAACATTAAACACATACATACAGGCATCAATGGACACAGGTCAATAGGCATACGTCCTGAGTGTGTGCATTAGGGTACCGCTGGCTGTTAAGCATCAGGGGATCTTCGAGCGAAATATAGTTTCTGGAGCAAAGTGGTATGTGCTTAGAAAGAGTGCTCAGCAGCAGGGGGCATGGGCTGATGTGCAATGGGGGAGCACAGTGATGTGCTGGAGGAGGAGCATGATGGTGTGCGTCAGGGCATGGGTGCTACCTTCTACGACTTCTGTACCCCTGTTTTTGCCCAACTGCAGTTTGCCTGCTGGGACCTGTTAACTCTATGATTTTACTACTATGAACAAAACTACAAATTCCCACAATGCAAAGTTTTATAGGCTTAAAAACTGCCTGTGGATTGGTTAGTTGGCAGCTGTGCATTCGACAGCTGGATGGGAACTTAAAAAACCCCATAGATGGCGTTTTGATTTGTTAATAACTTAATTTTCTTCTATATGGTAAATGTGGCATGGATGTTTGTTGTCTAAAGTTTTCTCTGCTTTGTTGATATACCACATTCTGAAATGTTTTCGCTCCACATAAACATGATCTCATATGAAATTAATTATGGCAACGGGGCAAATGAAAGAAAACAGAGACAAACTGAATGAATCATGTTGTTTTCTGGCAATGTACTGTCTGACTCAGACAGTTTCTGTGAAGAGAGAACTTCTTTCCCACCAGTGCCAAATCCAAGAACAGTCAATGCAGTGGAAGGAACCCCATGCAAAGTAAAACTCGAGCACTGAGGAATGATGCTGATAGTAGCTAAGACTAAGGTAGCACAAGCCAGCCATTCCACTCGTCACACCAGAGATATGTTAAGAATTGCCTCCATTGGGCTGAGATATTGTGACGGTTGTATGACAACCACGTATGCCGAAACCATGCATGCCTTAACCACGTGGTCTTTCCAACAACCGCCAGGCCTGCAAAACAGTCAGGCTGTGCAACAAGACGACGAGCCAGTTAGCAGCAGAGGCCTCATCAAACATAACTTTGCGCGATATTAGCAGGACGAGGGACGTCACATCCTTGCGGCGCTACGGCCAGTCGGAGACTGTCACTCAGCCCTGCGGCGCCGCGGAAATCAGATAGATACATTGTAGCAGCACTGACTGACTGCCACTGTGAGGCTAAGAGAGCCTGCTCAGCTGCTGGAACTGCCCGAAGCCTGTGGGAGCAGCCAGCGCAGGCACTGGAGCGGGCAGCGAATACTGTTTGTAGTGTGCTTTCTGTGACAGCTGAGACTACAGCATTATGCGTGACAATGCATTTCAGTGCGGTGATGCGGAGCACCACGCTGAAATGCGTTAGCGTCACACCTGATGGGTGATACTTGGCAGGACTGAACCGTGTCTTTACCACACAAGCCTTTGCAACAAATTTCGTGGTAAAGACATGATTGGTAAAGGTATATGTATGGTAAAGATCCCACCCCAGCACTCCACTGAGCCCTAAAATTCAACCCTACTGCGGTGTAATCTACCCACCCCAGCCCTATTAACAACCCTAACCTCCTACCCTGTGCCCTAAAACCCGATCCCGAGTGCAAAAAAACGACCCCGACCCCAGCACCCATGCCCTGAACCCAAAAAACTGCCACCTAGCCCGTAAAACTACCCTTTTCCCTAACCACCATGAGCACTAAAAATGACCCCTTAGCCCCGAAAACTGCCCCTTTCCCACCCCCTGACCTGAGCCCTAAAACTTGCTCCCTAAAAACGACTTCGACCAGAGCCCTAAAACTAGCCCCACCTCTAAAACCTCCCCCCGGCCCCTGCCCAACGTACCCCGCTGCATCCCTGTCCGTCCTTCCTACCCCATGCCTCCGGTTCCTCGTCCCGCTCATCTGCTATGCCAGCTAGAACACCGACTGCCTTAACCACACAAATGCGTGGGTATTGCAGGCATAGTTCAGCTTACGGGGAGACGGGACACGTGCTTAAGACCGTTTCCCATTTTGACTGCTGCTTTACCTACATTGTTGTGCCTACAAAAGGACTGTCAAAGTCAATCAGTCTGGTTTTAAAGTGCCAATGCACAGGCATGCACACATGCAACAGTCTGTTTGTGATCTTTCTCGGTGCAACCTCCCTCTGTGCCTCTCTGTCTGGGCATTATATTTATTCTAGAACTGTCTCAGCAGGGGGAGGGTGCATTAAACTCAAGAGAATAGAAAATGGTATGATAAATCCAATATGGTGGGATCAGTGATGTGTATGTGGTGTTTGTTTATGAAAATCAAGGCCAGGGTAGAGCCTTATTGTGGGTAAGGAAAGGGCACTGCTGTACTCGGATATTTTGGGGCCAGAAAGATTTTAGAGGGATGTCTAGGTGTCTTTTTTTTCACAGTGGAGGAAACCATCAATAAAAGCCTTTCTAATGTCAGGTGGTTAATATAAGATATTCAGCTTCAGTGGTTTAGGAGTCATGCTTGTAATCTTCACCGCAGGGCATTGACATTGGGTTTAGTTTCTTCTGTTAATCTGTTTGCATTTAGGGAGCGGCTTGTGGATAAAGGCAAATCCTCACCAGTTCCTTGGAGGATGCAGCATCCTTGTGGTAAGAGAGTTGTTCAGAGGGTGATCAGAACCAAGTTTCCATTAGCCTAATTGCCCCAGGTCAATCACTGGTTGTAGGGATACGCAGCGGCTACCGGCAACATTTCAATATGGTGGTGTGCGATGCACCAAACACTCACCATATATGCTGGCTTGTTGGCATGCAGGCTCTGGATGTAGTCTCCTTCGTCCACCTGGCGCTGTCCTCTGCGCTGACTCGAGCGGAAAGGGAAGGACTTCCTTGTACAATGTAAAACTAACCAATCCTGTTGCTGCACCGCAGCTCCAAGATTGGTTGGAACAGGCTAACCCAGTGCCCATTTTGAGGCTGGGGGTCTGCAACTGCCATAACAGAGAAGCTGCCGCTGCTCATACGTGGAAGCAGCATTACAGACCCCAGACCCATGGGCCGGACGTCAGCTTGGTGAGATGAGTAGGATTTTGGTCACTTTGTAATTAAGTGACTCTTCTGAGGTACATGGGTAGGTTAGTCAAACACTGTTTAAGAAATCTAACTCTGGAAATTGTTGTTATTTGATGTGTTGTAGTACCTGTGACCGCAGAGTACTCAGGTGTGTGTGTTACACTATAAGGAATGCTCCAGAGCCCTGGGATTAGTTTGACTATTGTGCTCAGGTGCAGGTGTTGCAAACAGGGTGTTACAGGGGGATGTTTGGACAAACAGTCCCCTACAGTAGAGTGCTGGTGGAAGGGAGATGAAGGGTGCTCTTTGCAAATTTTCTAGCATCTCTTTAAGATGGTCCAGTTTCATTTTGATATCAATCACTTAATTTTGGGGAGTGGATAAAAGTGTGTTTTTTGTCAGTATTAAGGCTGTAATGAACTGTGAAGCAAGTAATTGCATGTCTAGTCGGAACAATGACTACTTGTTGTCCTTCTTTGTCCTTCAGTGGAGAATCCATTCCAGTGCTAATTTTTGACACAGCTGTAATGGACCCGTGGATTGGCTGACAGAGGGAGGCTGCATCAGGAGTAGTGGAGAAGTGAAGTGGAGAAGCTGTAGTCTGATCCTTCACAGTACTCAGATTCGCCTCAGTGCAGGAGAATCTTTGTTCCATAGATTTATGCTGCCATGCTGGTGTACATTTCTGGAGAGCAGTAGGAGAGATAATGGCATAGTGGAGGCTGGTGATCTAGTGGTGTAATAGTCAGTCCAGATGGTGGGCCTGGTGTCAGAGTTGTTGCTTCTGGTCGAAGCTTGTATGGACTTCAGGTATAAAAAAATTGTGATGAAGATAGGGAGCTTCATAGTCCAGGACTGGTTTATGAGGTAAACATCCTTTACCACGCGAATTTTACTACGCGTGGCCTTTACAACGCGTCCATTACAACGCAAGTCGTTACCACGACTTGCACTGGAGGGCGCTAAAGGATTAAAAATAGTAAATTTACTATCCCAACACCTTCCCTAGGGTCCACGGGGACCTTCCTATTTTCATACAGAGTGATGTGTAGCACAAGTTTCTGGTTATGGAAACCTGCGAAAGCAAGTTGACCCCTTATTGATTTTTTTCTGTTGTTTGAGACTAAAAAGAAACACCATTGCATAGCAGTACAGGAGTGTATATCCTTAGTAGCAAAAAGAGTAGGTCAGTTTTAATGCAGTCCAGTCTGCTATTATCATATTTGCCACTGATTTAGTTTTTCGGGGTTGGTTGTCAGGGCATCTCTGTTTGTGGTTCGAGAAAAATTCTGGATAGACTGAGGATGGGGTTAGGTGCGTGGGGCGAGTTGACAGGATCTCTGATGTGTTGTTAGAAGCATCCTATAGTCTGATCCTAATGAAACTCTTTGTTTTAGATGTAGTGCCCATATTAAGATCATACAAAGGATGTGTAGGCTCTAGTTGCCGAGAAGCTGATTCTGTATAAAATAGCTTCAATATGCAGTACGTGGGGTATCAATCAGTACAGAGAGAAAATGTATAAGCAAGCATCAAGAATGAGTACTATTATGATCTCATAATTGGCAAACAGCACAATGAGGTGCGTAATCACCTCTGGTGCAACATCAGCATAAGCATGAAAACCCTTTAGAAGGACAAATCACAGTCACAGACAAAACAACTGAAAGTGCCAAATCACCTTTGGTGCAACGCTAACAGGACTGTGTATTACATGAGCAAAATCACATTAGAATGCAAAGTCACCTTTTATACAATGTCATCAATAATGTGGAAATATTTTTATAAGCATAAATTATAAAAGAATTAGGTGAAAAATCACATCACAACATTTAAAAGGAAAAATCTAGGTTCAAAATCTCATCATAATAAATTAACAAATTACTTCCATTCTCAGAACCCAACATCCCACCCCATCATCGTTGACTGTATCTTTGCCTTTGACAATATATAATGCTCCACTGTCTTGTGGCTAGGTTGATGCTGTGTAAACACAATTTACTTACATACATTAATTTGCAAAACCACACTTAAAGCAACATCAACAAAAGTGTGAACGTTTGTAAGAGCAAAAATCCAGTTTAGGTGCAAAATCACCTTAAGGTGCAAAACTACCATTGCGCAATATCAGGAGGACTGCAGAAACAACTTGGGGAGCACAAATCACACTTTTGCGCAAAAACCCATTTGGTCCTAAACCACAATTAGGTGTAAAGGAAGCATCTCTGGGGAATTACATGAATGAGCTACATCGTACTTAGGTGAAAAATCAGATTAAGACTCAAACTCACCATTGAGGCAGAATCAGCAGGAGTGTGGGATCGGTCTTAGAAGCACAATTGACATTTAAGAGCAAAAACACATTTAGGTTCAAAGTGACAGTTGCTACAACATCAACTTCAGGAGCAAAGATGAGCCCCAGTGCAGTACAGGGGTGCTGGCTTCGCCGTCTATGTGCCTCAATGGACGGTAGGCATCCATAGACTAGCAGGTTGACAGCCAGCGGTTAATACTGAAATGTAAATGCTACTCCACCTTGATCAAAATGTGAAAGATGCTTTCTGCAAGCAATGACTGAAGGGGGCAGACCAAAAACCCCTCCCTCTCTGTGTATGTTTTGGCTGTTCATTGCATACGCTCTGGCAACCGGTTAAAGACGTAAAAAATGGTCGTAAACGGTAGTGGAAGATTTCTGAGCCATTTGCTTGTGTGCGCAAGTCGGTTGATGTCTCTGTAAAGCTTTTACCAGTCTGGGCAAATCAGCCAAAGGCTCTTTAAAGCACCACGTACCAGCCTTTACCTGATTCACGCGTTGATACAATGTGCTGCTCATTTGCTGCATGCATACAGCTGGAGCTGTAATAGCAGGCCACTAGCATGAAGCCCCGCCCACATGACCATTGCCAGGCGCCACATGTGTACCAATGTGTATACAATTTGAATTTAAATGGTGTCTTTCTAGCCCACTTATTGCATTTACTTTTCCACTACAGTAGGAGCAAGGCACACTGTGAGGGCAATCGGTAATGAGCAGGAGCCCCACTCGCCTAGAGGAGGGGCTCCCTTACTTGCGCCATGTGACCCATTCTGCCGATTCCTAGAATGGGCTGTGAAGGATTTGGTGTCGTCAGACGATGTGGTGCATTTCCTAGATGACTTCTTGTTCATGGGTCCCCCTGGTAATCAGGCGTGTGGGAGGGCGCTGCAAGGTTTCCGGCAGCTTGCCCAGGCGCTGGGGGTCCCGCTAGCTGAAGACAAGACAGAAGGGCCCACCACCTGCTTATGCTTCCTAGGGATTGAGATAGATTCAGTGGCAGGGGAATGTAGGTTGCCTCAGGAAAAGGTGCAGTCATTCAGGGAGGCGGTTAACGCCTGCATCTCAGCCAGAAAGGTTACTTTGCATCAGCTGCAGGTCTTGATAGGCCAATTGAACTTTGCCCTGAGAGTGATTCCCATAGGGAGAGTTTTTTCAAAAAACATTGCTAGAGCAATGCCTGGCTTACGAGCTAAGCACCATCACACAAGGTTGTCGGCAGACGTTAGAGAGGACTTGGAGTCATGGAGAGAGTTCTTGGATAACTTAAATGGAACACTTTTGTGGCAGCAGCCAGAGTGCAACAACACTGAGTTAACCCTCTATACGGATGCAGCGGGCAGTATTGGTTTTGGGGCAGTGTTGGGTTCTAAGTGGTGCATGAAACATTGGCCTGAAGAATGGGTTACGTGTGGGCTTACCCGCAACGTTACCTTTTTAGAATTGTTCCCTATCATTGTTGCCCTACACATTTGGGGGTCTTCTTTGGCGAAGACAAGAGTAATTTTTTGGTCGGACAGTATGTCTGCGGTGTTGGCCATTAATAATCAGAGCGCGAGATGCCCCTTGGTGCTGCGGTTGTTGAAGACTCTTATTCGCCTGTGTCTCTTGCATAACGTGCATTTTGCTGCCAAACATGTACCTGGTGTGGATAATACAGTGGCTGACGCTTTGTCTCGATTTAAGATGGCAGAGTTCAGGGAACGGTGGCCGCAAGCAGACGAAGTGATGGCGGAGTTCCCAGAGGAGTTATGGAGGTTTGGTGCCCCATTGCCGCAGACCTAATTACAGCAGCATTGGCACCCCAGACAAAACGTATGTACGAGAGGGCTTGGGGGGTGTACAACGCGACATTCAGAGCGGACACGGAACAAAATTGATTCACACCAGAAGGTGTTTTGGGTTTTCTTGTGGTCCAGAAGGATCAGGGGAGGTCACTCTCGGTAGTGTGGAGGCAGTTATCTGCCATTGCTTTCTTCGCAGGTTTGCATGGTGTTAGAGGTCCCACTAAAGATTTTAGGGTGCAAAAGGTCACCAAGGGCTGGGAGCGTTTGGTACCTGGAGTGCAGGACGCTAGGCGACCTATAAATGTTGAAAGGTTGGGTAGGCTTGTGGGGGCATTACAGTTGGTGTGCCGGTGTCAATATGAGGTAAAGCTACTCAGTCTGGCTTACTTGCTTGCCTTTTTTAGGGGCCTTACTTGTCTCCGAGTTGGTGGCAGCATCCAAACAGGGGGAAGGTGGGTTAGGCATGGCAGACATCTTCCTAGAAGAGGGAGCAGTCCACATAAGGATCCGGCGGTCAAAGACAGACTCGCGTGGGAGGGGCACATGGGTGAAATTGTTTGCGGCCCATCAAGTGGCATATTGTCCAGTAGAATTGACACGTGAATATCTTAAGGTACGCCCAGTGGTCCCCTCGACAAGGCTTCTAGTGCATAAGGATGGCGTGCCGATGACAAGATATCAGTTTACCCAGGTGTGTAGGAAGGCGTTAACATATCTAGGGGAGGATTCCATGAAGTTTAGCTCCCATTCTTTTGGCTTAGGGGCAGCCACCACAGCAGCGGCGATGGGTTGGCCAGCTGATGCAATCAAAAAAGTGGGTCGTTGGCAGTCAGATTGTTTTCATCGGTACGTCCGGCCAAGTCACATTTAAAGGAAGAAATGATGCTTAGGGTGCCTTCAATCTTGGTCTTAACACCAATTCTCTCTCTATTACAGTTGTTTCCCGCAAACCTGTGCATATTGGTTGGTGTGGGCATTCCTTGATTTGCAGTGCGGAGCAGCAGTTTCATGGGTCCGGTTTGGAGGCAGCACAAGGGGCTGCTGGGTTTGCGCACCACTGGCTTGGGGTACAGCGACTACGGTTACAGGATCTTTTTGTCAAGCTTCAACAAGCGGTAGAATCCGGAGAGATGCCTCGCCCGGTCATTTTAGTTATACACGTGGGCGGGAATGACATGCTGCCTTTAGGCAGACTAGGAGTTCGAGAGGCCTTGTTTTCAGTCCTGGCTAGGATTAGACAGTACCAAGGTCATTATGGCTGGGTGGGGCCTCGGCAAAGGCCATTAATGACTCTGTGCGGAAACTGAATTCTTCAATACATAAATTCTTACGTGGCTCTTCAATGGGTACGATACAGCACAAATTGCTTCATCCGGGGTCTACTGAACTGTTCCATCACAATGGTGAGCATCTGTCGACAAAAGGAATAGAGATATTCATCCACACAATTTTGGGGGCTATTCTGGAGCACAGTCAACGCCGGTGGGGGGGGGGGGAGAGGGGGGGGTGCGCCGGGGAGCTTCTCGCCCTGTGGCGGAGTGCCGACAGTTAACAATGAAGGGGCATGCTCAACAAAGGAGGTTGAGTGAATAGATGGACCACAGGACGGGGTAGGATTGAAGTGTGCAGTGGATTTGCGGTAAAAAAGGGGGACCGGCCTGCCTATGGTCCTCAACTCTACTGCCCTAGCACGTCACTTAAGGACTGAGTTGAATCTTGGGGTGACTGCCTGTGTTCAGGTACCTCGGAGGGCCAGTGCACTATGCAGTGCCCTGGATTTCAAGTAAGGCAACTGTTTGTTGTGGCACGCTGTGGCCTGCCGGCACTAGGTGCGCAGCAGAGGGTTCAAGACTTCGAACAACATAAGGCTATGCTCACCTGTGATGACAATTCTAAGGTCTTGATGTCTTGGATATGTGTATGCTGGAAAGTTTTGACATTGTTCAGGTACCTCTGAGGGCCGGTGTGTTATGCCGTACCCTGGTTCAGATAATGCAACTGTTTGCTGTAGCACGTTGTGGCCTGCCAGCAGAATGTGCGCAGTAGTGTGTTCACGAGGATGGTCAGCTTAATGCTTTACTGAAATGTAATAAGTATGTTAATATCTTAGTGCCTGTGACATGTAAATATCACTAGAAGGTGCAGCATGTATATTTGGTGTATCCAAGTAGTTTACTTATACCCACTTAGTGGATGTTTTGAATTATCCTGTTTGAAGAGAATAAAATCTACGCCTTGGACATTATAACTGCATTATGTGACTTCATGGGCCTGGCAAGGGTTTGGGTTGAGACGGATGTTGGCAGTGGGGGAGAGGTGAGAGTGTCACGTTGTGCGCACACTATAGGTTTTGGGAACTTGCCACCAGTCTGTTTCCAGCTTTGGACAACTCTCAATGAAGTCAAATCAACCTGTGACTGAGGCCCATTGCTAAGCAGAGGCAAGCTTGTTGCACGGGAAGAGGAGAAGTGTGCTCAGTCTTGTGACAATGTTTGGAGGCAGGCAGGGTGGAACAGGCGGAGGAGTGAACACCTTGGTTGTTTGGGAGGATTCCACACTGAAAACAAGACAGATGACCTCACCGGTTCCTTGCCTGGCCCAGTCCCCTAGAATCCGTGCCCTGCAGAGACCCGCGGGCGGTGTCACCTTGAAATAAAAGAGCCTCTTGTTTTCTAGCATCACTGTCACCAACAGAGCCTGAGGACAGGAATCCGAGCTTCAACATAAGCTCTCTTTCACAAGCATCCTACAACTTCACACCACACGGCGTAGCGAGAGCCTGCCTTTGGAGGGGCGCTTCCAATGAATGCTTAGTTACAGCAGGTTGACTGCTCCCAACAGGCCTGCCGAAAGGACTCCTGGGAAACCTTTATAAAATTCAAAACTAACTGCTAGTAAAAGAAATCTGCATCCACCTCTCTCGACCTTTGAACACAATTCCAGCAAAGACCAAAATCATGTTGTTCACACGTTAGAGTTGAAAAGGCTATGAACACGCGCTGCCTTCGCCCGCTGCAGGCAGTCACTCCAGCAGAGGCATACCTGGTTTGGTTTTCCCTTCTTGTAAAGCACCCATATTCTCCTGTTATGGGGTTCTCTTCACACACAAATGTGTCGACAAATGAATCATAAAATCTATGTCTTGAATACATTCAAGGAATCACAAAATGCAATAGGTGTGCTCATGGACAATGAATCCAACAGTACATTTCATACTCACTTCCTGGCCACCAGGAGTACTTCAGGGAACTATCGGACATATGCAGACTTTTATTTTCTGCAAGGATAAAACAGATTTTCTGTGGAAAAACATATTTCCTTCCAAACCCATGAGTTATAGGGGTTCAACCTTTCCTTTCACACTCAGAAAACAGTCTAGTTTTTGACAAGATTACATTTGCTTATGCCTTCAGTGTGGGAAGCACCCTCCATACTATTATAAATCTGGACAAATGTACATGTCAGTGGGTGTTCACTAGACTCGGTATGACAGATCCTCCCATGCACAAAGCACATCTCTCGCTTTTGGTCACCAGTGGTACATCTGTTCTGTGGCTGCACACACCCACTGCTCCCAAGTCTGTCAATCAGGGGGAGTGAATTTACACCTCCAGATAAGCTTTTTTTGCACAAAAGATTCCCTTCTATGCACAACATTGCGGTTCAGGCCCTTGGTGCTTACCTGGGAGTGTCCATCCCTGGATGTTAGTGACGCTTAGAATCATGTCACATTTAGCTCATAAACCGGATTTGTGAGTTCTTTTGTGTGCTGGTTGCCTTTTGAGACAACACTTAGAAGAAGCTCATTTTGTGGCGTGGCACTGAAAAGCATGATTCATTCATAAACACCACAAGCCAGAATTCAAAACATTGATGCTTGATCCAGCTGATCAGATAAAACTTTAAACAAAGCAACCCATCCTACAGGCTGCTAGCTGTCACGACCACGTAGGCGTTTGCCTTGGGGAGTAAATGTTAATGTTAAGCCGTACTTTTTGAGCGCACGGCTACCCCAAAAGGGTGTCCCGGCGCTTTAGCAAAGAGGCCCAAAGAGACAAGAAACCAGAGGCATACACACTACAGTCGCGAAGGTTGCTTAGTGAAGAGCAGAGTCTTCAACTCCTTCCTAAAAGCCAGAAGGTTGTTCGCTTTCCGGAGAGAAAGTGGGAGCTCGTTCCACAAACAAGCTATCACGGATCGGGAAGGATCGGCCTCCCATCCGGGCACGTTTGACCGCAGGCACCTCCATTTTGGCCAAGTCCGCTGACCGCAGCGTCCTCCGTGGCACATAGAAAGCAATACGCTTCCTAAGATAATTGGGACCAATCTCATGAAGGGCTTTAAACGCCAGAGTGAGGAGTTTAAATCTGATTCTACCAGAAATTGGCAGCCAGTGCAGCCTGGCTAGTAGCGAAGAGGCGCTGGCCCTCCTGGGCAGGCCATAGATGGCTCTGGCCGCCGAATTCGGGACGACATAAACAGGATTCTGCACCTGTCTTTCGCTCGCCTCCAGTTTCATGCCACCCACACACATGCCCTGCGACTGGGGACTTGGGGCTGTATATCCGGGCTGTTGGTATACCTGTTGCTTATGCAGCAAACATTTTCTCTACGTGTAGTTGTGAAAGGAAAGAATTTTACATTCTTTTTATTATTTATTTTTTTAGAGTTTTATATAGCGCGAATTAGACCCGTGACATCGGGTATCAGAGCGCTTTGCATGAGCACCAGTTACGTTACATGAGGACACACATTCATTTTTTTAGGTACGGGGAGATTAAGTGATTTGCCCAGAATCACAGGATGTTGAGCGTAGTTGCCGAGACTCGAATCCGGTTCCACAGCTTGGAGGTTGACTGCTCTTTGTTCATACTTTCTTTTCACTGCCAATTATTGTTATCGCAGGCCTACAAGAGCATCAATAACGGAGCAGGTGTATTGGGGCCCTGCGTGTGAGGGACCCACTGCACCCCAAATATACCTATTTTTACTCTCAAAACAGTGGATGGGGGGCCATTGTTAGGCCTGACCTAGAGACAGCTTTAGCTCACCAGACTCAGGCTTAAAAAAATCATAATAAAAAATGCAAACCTATATTTTTATAGAGAGGTTTTTGGCCAGCCCTCTTCATCTGTTGTCTGTTCAAGTGTTTGTCACATTTTGATTCCACCCAAGCATGACAGAGTGTGTCAGACCACTACAGTCATTGGCTGTCTTCACTTTGAGTGATTGCATTTTGCTTTGTGCATGTGCACATCCACCTAAAATGTAATCCCCCGGGCTAGTATGCCTATTTCTGCTTCCATGCATTTTTCCTTTACATTTTTAAAATTAATTTTGCTACTCCACTGCAGACTGATCCCATCTTATCCCTCTTGAAGCCTTTAGCTGTATCCCATGGTCCAGTGCTTAATTTGTAAACAAATAAGTACCAGGGCTCTCGTCAGGAGGCTACTGCAGCTTGCACCACACATTGCCCCTCCCAGCGCTGCCAATGGCAAAGTACCAGCACAATTTGTAATCTTCACACTCCTACAAGTGTGACAATTCAGTCCATACCAGGCCCCAAAAGCTATAAGAATAGCTTGAGGCACAGTCAATAGTAATTTTTTTATGTATTTTGAATTAATAAACAACTGTTGTTGTGCTCATCTTTAAATTAGACAGACAGCACCACCATGTGGTTGACTATGAGAAGCATGGTGTTGACAATTAAGTGCAGGTGTCGAGTGCCGGAAACCACTGGCTTACATTAAGCACTGATCCCACCCCGATACCTAATGTTCCAGTTTTCATTCCCAAATGTGCCCTTTAGGGCTACTGCTTAGTGCATACAGGAAGGGATATTCTCTAGTAAACTGCATGAGGAGGAATCCGAGCAACTAAAAGTTATTGTTAGCCTAATAAAGGTATAATCTCGGAAAATAACATGTTAAAGTATTTTGTATAGCTCTGTTTTCCTAATGCTGTGTATTCCTTCCAATGTTTAGGTCTGGCGTGAGCCAAAACCTTATCATTTTACTAATATTATATATGTAGCATAGTTAGTTATAGGAGCTTTTAGCTAGCCATCTTCATCTATTGTTTTGATAATAAGGCATTCACATTTTTCTTCCACCCACTACAGCATACAGCATAGGACATTGGGCCCGCCCACTTCAGCCACTTGCTAACTTCACTGTGAGTGATGGCATTCTGACATTTCGAAAGCACCACATCCACTCACAATGTAGTTTCCTTCAGTACCAGGAACTACTGTAGCAATGTGTGCTTTCTGAGTCCAAAATATTTTTGCTTGTAGCAATTTTATTTAGACTGACAAGCTTTCCTAACAATAACGTTTTGTAAAAACTATGACAAAACAAAAGCACAGACAAAGCCAAAAAGTTAGCAGCCAACATGAAGACCTTTGGGGTTTGCCAATGCTTCTTGAAACATAACAACAAGCATGAAAGCCCATAAGAAGCAAAGCTAGCAATAACAATGGATAGAGACCAAGGGGCTGTACCATGTACATAGATTATGTCTACGTTATCTTCTCAGTTACATTAACAGAGCAGCACTGAAATGTGAGGATGTAAAATATTACAAACTAAAGAACTGTGGTGGCAGTAAGTCATGAAGGGCATCTTATCCACACTGTTAGATTTGTCAACCTCAGGGTGGCCTCCCCCCAAACCTTTTGCCTTACTCCTTCTGTTTTTGTTGAATTTGTTTTTGTTTGCCTTAGGACTCAGCACATCTTACCACTATTAGCCAGTGCTAAAGTGATTCTGCTCCCTCCCTTAAATATAGTAAAACTGGCTTACACCCAATTGGCACATTTAATTTATGTGTAAGTCTTTAGTAAAATGGTACCCCCTTTCCCCATGGCATGTAATTTAAATGTTACAAGCTGGCAAGCAGCACTGATTGTGAGACCCACTTAAGTAGCCCTTTACACATGTGCCATTGCAGCCCGTGTGTGCAGTTAAAACTGAAATTTCGACCTGGCAAAAGAAACCTTTTGCCAAGCCTTAACCTTCATTTTAATGCATATAAGTATCTTCTAGGTTAGGCCCTAAACATCCAATAGGGCACGGTGCATTGTATTTAAAAAGTTGGACACATACTTTTAACTTTGACATGTCTTGGTAGTGAAACGCTTCTAAATTATTTTTTCACTACTGCAAGGGATGCCTCTCCCATAGGATAACATAGGGTTACCGTATTACATTTAATAAGTGAAAACTTTCTTTTGCAAGCAGGTAGGAATGTAGAGTTTGGTGTCTAACGAAGTGTAATTAAAACGCTATTTAATGGTAAAGTTGGATTTTAAGTCACATTTCTGAAATTGCCACTTTTTAGAAAGTTGCCATTTTCTTGACCCAACCATTTGGTGACTGCAGTTTGTATCCAGCGTCACATGGCTAGGTGTAGCTGGCAGTTGGTAGTTGTGTATTGATCACAGATAGTGAGACAAAGGGGGAATAGGTGTTGGCAGGATGAGCCATCTCTGACTTGATAGGGGGGAGGAGCTCTCACCTACCATACTTTTACATTACTAAGTCTCTGCCTCAGCACACACACAAAGGGGTTTCACACTAGTCTTTTGTGCCCCCAGACAAGCTGGGGCCAGGGAAGGGATGCAGGAAATTCCAAACACCTTTGGGGTGAAAACCACCAGAACTTTCTCCTACTTCAAAGTTGGCACCAAGTACAAATATTGTACCCTCAGCTCCAACTCCTCAGTACACTTCTGGGTCTGTGGAAGACTCAGAAGGACTGCTGTGCTGCTACCTCATCTCGAAGCCAGGACCACCAGAGTGACTCCAAGGGCTAGTTAGCTGGCCTCCTGGTCAGAGCCTCTGGGACAGAAGTTGCTCCAACCACCCTGAAACAAGCACCTAAACTCCGTCTTCTATGAGTCTTTGCCCCTAGTGGTGTCACCCCAGTGCTGAACCCTTGGAAGTGGGCCTGAAGGAGCTCTAGCAGCCCAACTGGGTCCCAGCAGAACTGATGTAGTGCAACGCATTGCCTCGTATTGGAATTGCTGCTGCGTGGTGCTTGCCAAACACAGGACCTCTCAGCTCCTTGGAACCGCAACTGCATGATATCCTCGTTGCAGGATCTCTCATCGCAGGCACTCGAAACTGCTGTTTTCGCAACGCATCCTCGTCACAGGACCTCACATTGCAGCTCCTCAGAACAGCAGCTGCACCATGCATCCTGAACAAAGAATCTTGTATCGCAGCCCCAAGCCACCTCTAGGCAATGTATCCTCGATGCTGGACCTTTCATTGCTCCGCAACCAGGCTTTACAGTACTTTTTTTAGCGGGCCTAACTTGGTTCACACTCCATCACATTCAGCCTCAACTTGTGACTTTCTCCCAATCCTTCAGGAAGAGATAACCTCAGTTGGTGCTTTGTGCTTTTAAACACTATTTCCACTTAAGATTTTAATACTGCATATCTCCGATTCTACTGATTAGATTTTTGTTGTTTTGGTCTCAAATGATTTATTACATTTTACTCAATTTTTCTACATTGGTGTGGGATTTTTGATGTATTGTGTTTTCACTTTTTTACTGTTTAAAGTGCTGAATAAATGCTTTACACGTTTGAGATTTGCTTGTGTTTCACCCTGACAAGAATTGTGGTTACTGCTTGAGTACAGTTTCACCTCCCCTCAACCAATAACCCTACACCCACACCCCTTATTGTTATCTTTCGATTTTATATTACGCTGCTGCCCTCTTAACTTCACATCAGGCAAGCACAGAAAATGCATATTTTGTTTACCTGATACTGCCCTTAATACTTTTGATTCCATGCTTGTACTGTGCCACTCCTGATCACACCCTTTAATTCAAGGCTAGCTCTCAGGGTTTTCTGTCAAAAACATTTGAGCTTATTTTTTTATGTTCTGCAGAGAAGTCTGATTTTACTTTTCTAATAATCAAACAAGACCTCTTGCCTAACCCTGATACACTGGCCGCCCCTAGACCCATTCCTCTTCCCAAGAAATCGATGCCAGCTATTATGACATTGCTGTCTAGCACAGATGCTGTTTGAGGATGGCAAACAATGGCATCCTCACTATGGAAAACAGGATGTTTACTTTTTCATTTTGATGTTTGAGGGTTGCTTATAATTTCCAAACAAGAACTCTTGTTCACAAATGTTTCAGGAGAAAGCTGGTTTATAAATTGGTTTAATCAAGGGCTTGGGCCGGTTTTGTTGGTTGTTTTACTCTTAGGTTTTGTGAACATCCAATAAAGAAATAAAACGATTTGAATACCTCTGGGACTGTATTACCTAAAGTGAGAACTGCAAGTGTTAATTTAAGACATGGTCTCTGCCACAGTTTTGGACTAGCTGGCGTCTAAAATAGCCGAGGAGCTGAAAATGCACTATTTTACCTTCTTAACAGTGGTAAATGGCGCCTTTTCAGAGGAACTTTCAAGGCATGTGCTGCTTTTGGCTGGAATTGTAGCAACATTTGTAGAAATATCTAAAGTAAGCAACATAACATAACACAATAACATGCACAAAGCAACATAACACAATCCAAATGTATTAGGGCACAATACAGCAACACAGTCAAACAAGATGTAACACACTAACCACAGTGCAACAAAATTTCACTTTGAAATAATACAGCTGAAAAACACCGCAATGTAAACAACCGAAGACATCCCCATCACTACAAAATGCAGCACAAAACAATCGTAGAAACATTCACACTCACCACCACCTCCAGAAACCTGCTTTTATAATACGCCAAACATTGCCTTAAATTATCACCACAACCATGAAATATCACCAGTCCTAAATGTCTTGTGAGCCAGTCCCAAGTGACCTTCACAATTGCTGGCAAGAAGCCTCTTATGCAATAACTAACACCTGGCACTTTTCTTTGTGTACACTGCAGGCGCTGTTCAAAGTGGCTGTTTTGAATCTCACCAGCGACATCATTTTTTATCCTATTTCTCTGCCAAACCATGGATAGAATAAATGAACGCAGGACTTCAACTATACAAAAAATCTAAGATTAGACAACCCTGTGCAGTAACTAGCTAAGCAAACAATAATCATAAGAAAAGCCATAAAGGGGCCCGCAGAGCTGTTCAAAGCTGCCAGCATACTGAAAACCATAAAACTGTGTCTCTGTCTCTCACACTTCATCATCCACCACATTGCTACACACTGTGTCCTATTACATGATAATGGCACTTAGGTGGTAATCACATACAACATCAATCTATCGGGTGTTTGTATACCACAGATACTCACTGTGGAGGGTCTCAAGGCGCTGACCTTGAAACATGAAAACACTTCTCACATAGGTTCAAAACAAGGACAACATCCTCCCAACCTTACATGTTCTAGCACTTTAACCATGTAGGCAAGTGCTTGAGCACCCAACATAGGGGTAGTAAGTGCTATATAAATGCTGCAATACAATATAATGCAATTGTGTCATGACTGGTTAAGTCAACGTGTTTCTCTGATGTCTACGCTAAAAACGCTAAAAAACACAACTACTTTTTAAATGGAAACCATTAAACAAACATTTGCCAAATTCAAAAGCATGTTGCTTGAACTTATATAGAAGAGTTGGCACTCCTCAGCAGACAAGTCTAGCACGTCACAGATACCACTGTTGATCAGTGCAATAAGGGTATGTAGCAGTTTATGAACTTTTAAATTACCAGTAAGTAATTGAAGTATTTCCACTATTCTCTGTAGTAAACCTGTAATCAGGCAAACACTTGCTTAGTATGGAAGGTGAAGCTGTGGTCCAATGGCTAAACTGTGTGAAGATGTAGATTGATGGCTAAGATGCAAGAAGGTCTTGTCTAAGTGCCTCATTGTGAGCTGCCTGGTAAACTGGTGCAGTAACGCCACTGGTGCACTAACGCCACACAATGAAGTACCGGTAAGGTGTGGTTCAGGTTTGCCCATATGTGGTGTCTCCTCATCATTGCAAGTCTTGATACGAGCCATACAAAGCAGAATCAAGAGTCTTGCACCGTGAGTTCCCCATACTTTGCCTTATTGTAGAACATGTGATTTGTGGCTTAGTAAGGAAAGATGCGGTCTACTGATTGGGGTTCTCAATACTTGAGTGACAGGAGAACTGCACTGGTAGTTAGGCTGGGTCTGGTGGCTCAGTGGATTAATGCGTCCACTGTAGGGGCCTGTGTTTGACCTCATGGTCACAGGTTCAAATCCCAGTGAGTCTACTCAGCGTTCAGCCATCTGAGGTTGATAAAATGAGTACCATTTATTTATTGTTGCAGATTTATATAGCGCGAACTCGACCCGAAGCTATTGGAGCGCTTTACATGAGCACTGGTTACGTTACACAAGGACACATCCACTTTTTTAGTAAGTACAGGGAGGTTAAGTGATTTGACAAGAATCCCAGGATATGGAGTCGACCCCGAGGCTTGAACCTTGGTTTCCCAGCTCCAAAGTCGTCAGTGTATCCGTGAGACCACATCCTCTCCCTATTGAGCTGGGTAACAAGTAACATCTGTTATTCAGCACCAAGAGGCCTAAGGGTGAACGTGCGCTTTACAAATACACCCCCCTCAGCGCCTTGAGACCCTCACGGGTGAGCGTGCACTTTACAAATAAAAGTTATGTAAGGAGACTGACATCGTGGTCTAGTGGCTCAGGAGACTGACAACGTGGTCTAGAGGCTAAGGAGACTGACATCGTAGTCTAGTGGCTAAGGAGACTGACTACGTGGTCTAGAGGCTAAGGAGACAGACAACTTGGTCTAGAGGCTAAGGAGACTGACGCCGTGGTCTAGAGGCTAAGGAGACTGACTACGTGGTCTAGAGGCTAAGGAGACAGACAACTTGGTCTAGAGGCTAAGGAGACAGACAACGTGGTCTAGTGGCTAAGGAGACTGACAACGTGGTCTAGGGGCTAAGGAGACAGACAACGTGGTCTAGTGGCTAAGGAGACTGACGCCGTGGTCTAGAGGCTAAGGAGACTGACAACGTGGTCTAGAGGCTAAGGAGGCTGACAACGTGGTCTAGTGGCTAAGGAGACTGACAACGTGGTCTAGGGGCTAAGCAGATTGACAACGTGGTCTCGAGGCTAAGGAGGCTGACAACGTGGTCTAGAGGCTAAGGAGGCTGACTACGTGGTCTAGAGGCTATGAAAACTGACTGGGAAACAACCGTTACATCGCAACTTTTACAACGCACTTCTATTACAATGCAACTTTTACAACGCTGGATCCATTACATTGCATGCCTTTACAACGCATGACATTACATAGCAGATGCTATTACAACGCAGATTTATATAGCGCGAACTCGACCCGAAGCTATTGGAGCGCTTTACATGAGCACTGGTTACGTTACACAAGGACACATCCACTTTTTAGTAAGTACAGGGAGGTTAAGTGATTTGACAAGAATCACAGGATATTGAGTCGACCCCGAGGCTTGAACCTTGGTTTCCCAGCTCCAAAGTCGGCAGTGTATCCGTGAGACCACATCCTCTCCCTATTGAGCTGGGTAACAAGTAACATCTGTTATTCAGCACCAAGAGGCCTAAGGGTGAACGTGCGCTTTACAAATACACCCCCCTCAGCGCCTTGAGACCCTCACGGGTGAGCGTGCACTTTACAAATAAAAGTTATGTAAGGAGACTGGCAACGTGGTCTAGTGGCTAAGGAGACTGACGCCGTGGTCTAGAGGCTAAGGAGACTGACAACGTGGTCTAGAGGTTAAGGAGGCTGACAACGTGGTCTAGTGGCTAAGGAGACTGACAACGTGGTCTAGGGGCTATGCAGACTGACAACGTGGTCAGGAGGCTGACAACGTGGTCTAGAGGCTAAGGAGGCTGACTACGTGGTCTAGAGGCTAAGGAGACTGACAACGTGGTCTAGAGGTTAAGGAGACTGACAACGTGGTCTAGAGGCTAAGGAGACTGACAACGTGGTCTAGAGGCTAAGGAGGCTGACTGCGTGGTCTAGAGGCTAAGGAGACTGACAACGTGGTCTAGTGGCTAAGGAGACTGACATCGTGGTCTAGTGGCTAAGGAGACTGACAACGTGGTCTAGAGGCTAAGGAGGCTGACTACGTGTTCTAGAGGCTAAGGAGGCTGACTACGTGGTCTAGAGGCTAAGGAGACTGACAACGTGGTCTAGAGGCTAAGGAGACTGAAAACGTGGTCTAGAGGCTAAGGAGACTGACAACGTGGTCTATAGGCTAAGGAGACTGACAACGTGGTCTAGTGGCTAAGGAGACTGACAACATGGTCTAGAGGCTAAGGAGGCTGACTACGTGGTCTAGTGGCTATGAAAACTGACTGGGAAACAACCGTTACATCGCAACTTTTACAACGCACTTCTATTACAATGCAACTTTTACAATGCTGGATCCATTACATTGCATGCCTTTACAACGCATGACATTACATAGCAGATGCTATTACAACGCATGCCATTACAACGTAAGTATAGGTAAGTATATAATTTTTTAAAATTTTATTTAATATTATTTAATTAATTTAATTAATAGTAATTATAAATAAATATATTAATTTATGTTTTTTATTTTTATAAATTAAATATATTACTTTAAGGGTTTGGGTTTGGGTTTTGGGGTACAGGGGTATTTTTAGGTTTTAGGGCTGGGTTTGGGTTTTGGGGTACAGGGGTATTTTTAGGTTTCAGGGTTGGGTTTGGGTTTTGGGGTGCAGGGGTATTTTTAGGTTTTAGGGCTGGGTTTGGGTTTTGGGGTACAGGGGTATTTTTAGGTTTTAGGGCTGGGTTTGGGTTTTGGGGTACAGGGGTATTTTTAGGTTTTAGAGCTGGGTTTGGGTTTTGGGGTACAGGGGTATTTTTAGGTTTCAGGGTTGGGTTTGGGTTTTGGGGTACAGGGGTATTTTTAGGTTTTAGGGCTGGGTTTGGGTTTTGGGGTACAGGGGTATTTTTAGGTTTTAGGGCTGGGTTTGGGTTTTGGGGTACAGGGGTATTTTTAGGTTTTAGGGCTGGGTTTGGGTTTTGGGGTACAGGGGTATTTTTAGGTTTTAGGGCTGGGTTTGGGTTTTGGGGTACAGGGGTATTTTTAGGTTTCAGGGCTGGGTTTGGGTTTTGGGGTAGAGGTGTATTTTTAGGTTTTAGGGCTGGGTTTGGGTTTTGGGGTACAGGGGTATTTTTAGGTTTTAGGGCTGGGTTTGGGTTTTGGGGTACAGGGGTATTTTTAGGTTTCAGGGCTGGGTTTGGGTTTTGGGTACAGGGGTATTTTTAGGTTTTAGGGCTGGGTTTGGGTTTTGGGGTACAGGGGTATTTTTAGGTTTCAGGGCTGGGTTTGGGTTTTTGGGTACAGGGGTATTTTTAGGGTTCAGTTTTTTTAAAAAAACGACTTTAAATAAATTAAATTATTTAAATTAATTAAATTAAATTAAATTAATTAGATTATATTATTTACATTTTTTAAATTAATTAAATTAAACTAATTAAATTAAATTAATTAAAATAAATTAATTTCAATTTTAAAATTAATTAAATAAAATTAATTAAATTAAATTAATTAAACTAAATTAATTACAATTTTAAAATTAATTAAATTAAATTAATTAAATTAAATTAATTATAATAAATTAATTAAAAAATTTAAATTAATTAAATTAAATTAATAGAATTAAATTTATTAAATTAAATTAATTTCAATTTTAAAATTATTTAAATTAAATTAATTAAATTAAATTAATTAAATTAACTTAATTAAATTTTTTTTAAAAGATATACTTACCTATACTTACGTTGTAATGGCATGCGTTGTAATAGCATCTGCTATGTAATGACATGCGTTGTAAAGGCATGCATTGTAATGCATCCTGCGTTGTAAAAATTGCGTTGTAATGGTATGCGATGTAAAATTATGCGTTGTAACGCCATACATCCAATCTGACTACGTGGTCTAGTGGCTAATGAGACTGACGACGTGGTCTAGTGGCTAAGTAGGTTATAGACGTGGTCTAGTGATCAGACAGGCTGATGGTGTGGTCCAGTGGTTAAGGAGGCTGATGTTGTGGTGTAGTGGCAAAGAAAGCTGAAGATGAGGGCTAATTGGTAAGGGGACTGGGTACGTGGTCTAGAAGCTCGGGAGGCTAATGATGTGATCTAGCGACTAAGGAGACTTATGGCGATTTCTAGTGGCTAAGGAGACCTGGTCCAATGGCTAAGAAAGCTAAAGATGTGGTCTACTGGCTAAGGAGACTGATGATGTGTTCTATTGGCTAAGGAAACTAAAGATGTGGTCTACTGACCAAGGAGAACGATGAGGTAGGCTAGTGGCTAAGTAGGCTGGCAAAGTGGTATAGTGATAAAACCTTCTAATGATGTGATTCAGTGGTTAAGGAGGCTGGAGATTTAGTCTAGTAGCTAAGGAGGCTGAATATATGACAGAAGCGACCAAGCAGGCTGGAGATGTTATCTAGTGGCTAAACAAGTGGATGATGTGTTTTAGTGGCTAAGGAGTCTGGTGATGAGGTCTAGTGGTTAAGAAGTCTGATGACGAGGTCTAGTGGCTAAGGAGTCTGATGATGAGATCTACTGACTACGTAGGCTGAAGATGTGGTTTTGTAGCTAAGCAGGCTCAAGATGTGGTCTAGTGGGTAAGGAGTCTGATGACGAGGTCTAGTGGCTAAGGAGTCTGAGGATGTGTTTTATTGGCTAAGGAGTCCGATGATGAGGCCTGGTGGCTAAGGAGTCTGGTGGCGTGGTCCATTGACTACGCAGGCTGGAGATGTTGTTTAATGACCGAGCAGGCTGAAGTCGTGGTCTAGTGACTGAAGATACCGACGCTGTGCTCTACTGGCCCAAATGGGATGCTCTAGTGGTTCATTTGTGTGATGTGGTCCAGAGGCTGCTTACAGTAAAGATGTAGGTTAATGGCTAGAATGTCAGTAGCTGAGGTTTAGTGTCTCTAGGGGCAAAGTGCTCTGATGGCAACATTTATAGAAGAGGTGATCTAGTGGCTGTGGCATAGTGGCCAAACTAGGTGCACTTATTGTCTATGCTGAGTAAATATGTGGACCAGGTGCTCGTCCGTGTAAAGCTGTCGTCTAATAGCTATGTTTATGAGTATGCAGTGCTTGACACGGAAAAATAGAAAAGCAGGTACTCTGTACCAGAGTACCTGCTTGTTTCTGAGAAGTTCCGGTACTCTCCATTTAAAAGTATTACGTCTCTCTTTTGAAGTGCCGCTACTCTCCCTCTCAAAATAAAAAAGTGCCGGTACTCAGTACCGGGCAGTACCGGCCCATTTAAAGCCCTGGCAGTATGTGGGCGAAGTTTTCAAATTAGAACCGGTTTTGAATCTCAGCCTCCCCAATGGACCAAAACTGTTTTCATGTGAAAAGGCGAACTTTTTCCCTGCGCCTAATTTTCCAAACCCGTCAAAATTAAGAGCGTCTGATAAACAAACCACAATTGCAGAGTTGTGTTGAAGATGACAATTATTCGAACCATTCCGGCCTGACTGGTAGCGTCTAGAAGCGCTTCAGCTCGCTGTTGTGCCATATGGGAGTCCCCTCACGCCCTGAACACGTTGTCTGCTTAGCCTTATAAACAAGGGAATCATATTGTTCACAAAGTGCTTAGAATTGAAGACAGTTCGCAGGTGAAACGTACATTCATCAATGCCCACCCAGGTCTGCAGGGGCAGCTGGTAAACCACCGTCTGCAGTGCCAAGCTGGCAGCGCTACCCGTGGCAGTATCCGCCTCTCCACCCGGACAAGAGCCCGTGCGCACCAGCGCGCAGGGCACCTCCAGCCACACTCTCTTTCCACGCACCCTTGCACAGACCTGTGTCCGCCGCGGCTCTCTCCCTCACACCAGCCTCCTTTTCGCTCTCGTCCGCCTCCCTCACAGGCTCCTGAGGTGAAGAAAGTTGTTTTGAAGTGTGACTGTGCGGCGGTGGGGATGTCTCTCGGTGCCAGGCGCGCAGGTGCGCAGACAAGTGTGTCTCTCCCTCGGCTGCAAACTTTCATCCAATGTGCACGAGGTGCGAGTGACACCTCGCCCGGCGGGCGGGCGGCAAACCCTGGCCTGGATCCCTCCCTCGGTCCGCGGCGCTTCCACTTTCATTTCCAGCGCCCGACCTGCAGGGCCGGTCGGGCAGCTTGGCTTCGTAAACCTACCTGGCACCTGCGTGCACCTGTGGCACGGGTGGGCTGGCTTGGAATACGCGAGGCAACGTGGCACTGGCAGCGAGGCAGCCTTGGTTTACAATAATAATAATACTGCGTCTGGGCAGCTCATGGACTCAGTACCAACCCTGGGAACATTTTGCACGTCTTTAGTGAGCAGTTCGCAAAAAAATTAGTGCATTGGTGATTTTCAGGTGCCCGCATTTACTATTAAAAAATTCAAAGACAGTTTCATTTCGTACATTCTGCAACGCACCTTTAATGGCCTTTCTTTAAAACGCAACCTCCTAAATAACACAGTAATTAAGTTAATATAACAAGCTAAAGAAGATAATACCTAAAACTATTAAGCTCACAGCGTAAGTCTTGCGGCGGTTTAACGACTTATATTATTGCATAGGCAAGTCAGTCTCGAGGCTCAGTGCAATATTGCATGACCTGACTGGATTTGTTCTTGCCCCAAAATCACAGGTTTATAACCTGGACGGTTCACTCAGACTTGTACCCTTTGAGGTTGGTAGAATGACTACTGTGAGCAGGAAAACAGAAGCGTTCCTTTATTAATTTCAAAATGTTTCCTTCATTGATTTGAGATTTGATATTTCTGGGTTGGCGAGTGGGTGAAAGCTAGAATGAGTGAGAGATTGGATGAATGTATGTTTACATGGATGAGTGATAGAATGGATAAATGGGTGAGTGATTGGATGACGAACCCGTGGTCAAGGCGACTGGTTCGCTGAAACGCGTTGGGCTGTTCCATGTATCTGTGCTTTGGAACCAATGTAAATTAAAAGCAACTTGATAAGTACACCCGACTGTTGGAGTGATTGACAAAGACGTGTTACCTGAATGGAGTGCATCGGCACAGTTTTCACTGTGCTTCGTGAACTACAATATATATATATATATATATATAAAACAATCCTCAGCAACCTCTCGCTCGGAGCCCAATGCAGGAACCCAATGCGCAGGAAGGAAGACGGAGACCTCAGGTGCAGTGAGCAATTATCATATTTATTGTACCCTCGAGGAAGCGGCACACAGCATGACGTTTCGGCCTACACAGAGGCCTTGATCACATGACGCACGCTGGGGAAAGGCAATATTTAAAGTGCTAGTGTTGAGTGGGGATACATTCCTATTGGTGAGTTTATGGTCACATGATGTACATGAGCATGGATACTGACAACAGACTTTATAATCATAACCACATCTCGGGATAATCCCTTGGCTTGAATCATGTTGCGCTGATGGAAATTATGTCAGTAAGGTGAAAACATGCAAATTCATGAAGATACGTAAAGTAAACAAAAATTACTGGATAAATCCACTTGTGCAAATAGCAAACGGTGTACAAAGTGCATAGTGCTGCATGAAGATCCTACTTCACAGATGTATACTGTATACGACATAGCAAATAGCCAAACATTGTAAAAAGTGCAAGGCGCTACTAGAAGATCATACTTCACAGATGTATACTATATACAATATGTGTTCTGTACACAGGGTCATATTAAACATCATAATAAGTTAATAAATACAAAAATATATATCATAAATATATAAATATATTTAAAACCATGACCTTTCAATCCAACTATGAGTAAAAATGCAGATAAGCACGACACCTTTAATTTGGGATGAGATCTATAGTCTAGAGGATCAGTCTAATAATATAGATGTGTAAATACTCAGATCGCAGCATCCCATATTGAAATGCACAATATTGTCTACACGTGCACTGAGCTGGATAGATGACGGGCAGAGGAGAAGTTGACCCCTCCCAAAAGAGAGAGAGGAAAAGAGAGGAAACCCTCGCAGCCACTGCCCGACTCCCATCCACTATACTCATGAATTTCCCAATGCAACCACAACTCAGAGATAGCTGTACCACAGTGAATAGTGAATAACAAGAAAAATAATCAAGTGCACTTTTTTTATGTGATGTTTTTTTCAATACTTTTTTCTGTGACTTTGTGATATTGTTTTCTCCTATTCATATACAATAAATCGGGCTGATAAGTTCTTAACCAGTGAGCAAAGTTCTTGGTACATCTTAGTGCAGCCTAAGCCTAGGCTGCACCCCACTGTTTGGAACCATCCAACCCTCTGTTCTATACCGTGTTGACGACACCAATCACAGTAGGAGGACAGACAAATAAATCACAATATAGAAGCAATACCGAAGCAGCTACTGCTCAACAGGAGAGACAGAAGACCGTGTATGACAGTATGGAATTGTCATAAACATGTGTAAAAATCTTCTGTCGAGTTCAGTCCCCCCGGAGCTCGACAGTCCATATCCAGGATATACCTGGTTTCCAGTTTTCTAAGGGCCCCGTCCCTATCACCTCCTCTCCTATTGGGACTAACACAATCAATCGCATAATAGCGCAAAAGGGAACTGTTGTTGTTATGATGTTCCTTGAAGTGACGGGCCACCGGGTATGCCGGGTCACTGGTGTTGATGGCCCTGATGTGCTGGAGTATCCTCTTGTGCACCTGCAGTTTGGTACTACCAACGTAACGCAGGGCACACGGACACTCCAGCACATACACCACATATTCACTCTTACAGGTGAGCTGTTGTTTGATCTTCCGTGGCTCAGGAGTGAATGGGATAGTGTACTCTGTTTTGTTCAATCCATGCTGGCAAGCCTTGCAGGATGAACACTTTCTAAAGCCCCTGCTTTTTCCTAGCCAATTTTTACTGGTTAACATTTCCGGGCTAGACTTGACTAGGGCATTCTGCATGGAGTACGCTCGCCTATATGTGATGGAGGGGGTCCTGGGTATTTTGTCCCCTATCACTGGGTCACATTTTACAAGGCTCCAGTGTTTAGAAATTATCTTCCCCAGCGCGGCCTGTTGCCTATTAAAGGCCCAAATCAATCTAACTGGTTGATCATTGGAGGTGGTTGGTTTGGTATGGACCTTGGGCTCCAGGGCCTGACTGCGTGGGATGGAATTCGCTCTAGCTATGGCTTTATCCACCGTTGCTGCCTGGTATCCCCTGGCCAAGAATCTGGACCTGCTGGCTTGTTGTGCCCGTTGGCACTGGACTTCTGTACTACTTAAGCGTCTTATACGCAGCATTTCTCCATACGGTATACTACGTATAAGATGAGCAGGATGATGGCTGCTGGCATGGAGGATCGTGTTTCCTGCCGTTTCCTTACGGTATAGCCTAGTTTCAAGACTAGTAGCTCCTGGTGTAATTGTCATGTCCAAAAAGTGCACCTGATCCCTGCTGATATTAGAGGTAAAGTGCAGATTATAGTCATTCTCATTGATGGTGTCAACAAAGTGTTCAGCCTCCTGACGAGTGCCCTTCCAGACAAGGAACACGTCGTCAATATAACGATACCACCTAACAATAGATTGACTGGAAATGTCGGCGTGCGTGCCATGGAGAACCTGCCTCTCCCAGTAGCCCATATGCAGACAGGCATAACTGGGAGAGAAGCAGGCCCCCATAGCTACGCCCCTGACCTGTTGGTAATATCTATTGTTAAACAAGAAAAAATTGTGGTGCAGACAAAAAGAAATCATAGACAGTAACATGCGGTTGTGATCAGCCATGATGATGGGTCTCAGTCCTAGGTAGAATTCTATGGCTCTAAGTCCGTCTTGGTGATTGATGCTGGTATACAAAGACGTGACGTCTAGTGTGATGAGCCACATGTTCCTACCCCACTCTATTCCCTGTATCTTTCTTACAAAGTCATTGGAATCCTGTACATATGAAGGTAACTCCTGTACAAATTCCTGTAAGAAAGAATCCACGTAGATAGTGGTCTTCTCTAACAAGCCCCCACATGCTGCAATTATTGGTCTTCCCGGGGGCTTGTTAGGATTTTTGTGGATTTTTGGGATTAGGTAAAGGACTGGCATGATTGGATGATTGTTCTTAAGGTATTTCAACTCATCCATACTCAGGAGACCAAAGGATCTCCACCCCATGAGCAAGGAATGGAAGTCCTCCTGAGCTTTTTTGACCAACGAAATGTCACTATGTCTATAGCAGTTCAGATCATTAAGTTGGGAGAGAGCTTCTTCAAGATATAGTTTCCGTGGCCACAGAACTATATTCCCTCCCTTGTCTGTGTGATCCTGTACTGCTGCTGATAATCACCCGCTCCGTGCCCCCTCGCCTGCCACGATAACAGCTGAGCATGGAGAAGGAGTGGTGGATAGCCGGTCTCCTTTAATCTGTATGATTCCCAATTCAGGCTCCAACTCCGGCTGGTACTTTGGCGGTGCTCGACATATGCAGGGTCTCTACAACGCTCCTTTTTCCGCCATAAATGTCTGTGCACTCTTGAGGCGGGTGCAGAAACGGTGGCGGACCGTTGAAATATTGAAGCTCCTGTGTTTGACAAAACACGCCACACTCGCGGGGGTAAAGGAAGACAGGCGTTTATTATGCAGCAGCCTGCTCGATAGCTACAGGGTCCATGGAAAGCCTCTGAAGATTCAGAAGCCGAGGGTTCGTCTTGCAAATTCCGACGCGTTTCGAAGGTTCTGTTTCCTTCTTCCTCAGGGAAATGACGAACATCACGTGTGGTGTTTTCAGGTACGAGTCCAGTTAAATATATGACACGCCCCTATTGGCGGGCTGGGCTGATGCCGCGGTGTCTGCTGGAACAGGTAGGCTGTCTTGATTATTTGTGCTTATTTCGCAGTCCTCTGTGTGATCCTGTACTGCTGCTGATAATCACCCGCTCCGTGCCCCCTCGCCTGCCACGATAACAGCTGAGCATGGAGAAGGAGTGGTGGATAGCCGGTCTCCTTTAATCTGTATGATTCCCAATTCAGGCTCCAACTCCGGCTGGTACTTTGGCGGTGCTCGACATATGCAGGGTCTCTACAACGCTCCTTTTTCCGCCATAAATGTCCGTGCACTCTTGAGGCGGGTGCAGAAACGGTGGCGGACCGTTGAAATATTGAAGCTCCTGTGTTTGACAAAACACGCCACACTCGCGGGGGTAAAGGAAGACAGGCGTTTATTATGCAGCAGCCTGCTCGATAGCTACAGGGTCCATGGAAAGCCTCTGAAGATTCAGAAGCCGAGGGTTCGTCTTGCAAATTCCGACGCGTTTCGAAGGTTCTGTTTCCTTCTTCCTCAGGGAAATGACGAACATCACGTGTGGTGTTTTCAGGTACGAGTCATTTATGGCGGAAAAAGGAGCGTTGTAGAGACCCTGCATATGTCGAGCACCGCCAAAGTACCAGCCGGAGTTGGAGCCTGAATTGGGAATCATACAGATTAAAGGAGACCGGCTATCCACCACTCCTTCTCCATGCTCAGCTGTTATCGTGGCAGGCGAGGGGGCACGGAGCGGGTGATTATCAGCAGCAGTACAGGATCACACAGAGGACTGCGAAATAAGCACAAATAATCAAGACAGCCTACCTGTTCCAGCAGACACCGCGGCATCAGCCCAGCCCGCCAATAGGGGCGTGTCATATATTTAACTGGACTCGTACCTGAAAACACCACACGTGATGTTCGTCATTTCCCTGAGGAAGAAGGAAACAGAACCTTCGAAACGCGTCGGAATTTGCAAGACGAACCCTCGGCTTCTGAATCTTCAGAGGCTTTCCATGGACCCTGTAGCTATCGAGCAGGCTGCTGCATAATAAACGCCTGTCTTCCTTTACCCCCGCGAGTGTGGCGTGTTTTGTCAAACACAGGAGCTTCAATATATATATATATATATATATATATATATATATATATATATTCCTCACAACTGTTCCCATCGCAGAGGGAACACTTCCTGTTGGTGCCCGCGTTCGAGACGGGGAGCGTGTCTCCTGTGAATTCGGAAACAAGAAACCACGCGGCACACTTCTTGGCAGTAATTATTTTCGTTTATTTCAGGTCTAGCGCAAAACTCCTACGCATTTCGAACAAACGTTCTTGATCATGTTTCAGAATATATATGTATATATATATGTATGTATACACATACATACATACATACATACTAGCTGTACCCGGCCACGCGTTGCTGTGGCTCAGTCTGGTTAAATGGAAGAGAAAGAAAAGAGTAAGCACACATTTCGAATATGTGTAATTTCACAATGCTTGTGTGTATACAATATGTTTTTGTGACTATTGTCTGTATGCGTCCCTTGTAGTTGTTGTGCAGTAAGCAAATCAATAGGGTCTGTTCGTCCTTTCAATTAAAAACATGCGCAGGGGGCGTGGCCAAGATAGCGACGGAGTAAGACGTGCCTGCGAGCTCCTCCGGCACCCCGAGCCCTTCATAGCTTTGTCTAGCGGTATTGGGGCGATTTAAGCCCCGGCTTTGATTCTCCTGGGTCTCCTGAGGCGCCCTGCATTGGTTTGTCCCTTCTCCCGTCGAGCTACGACACGGGACGGCGGACTTGGCCGAGGTGTTACTTTGGTGATGCACTTGCTCCGGAGCGGCCTACGGGGCTTTGTCTGGGCGGCTTCGACCCTCGGCGAGAGGGGACTCGAGACTCTTGCTGGCGACCGAGTGAAGCTCTTCTGTGCGTGTCCCCTACATTGGCGCTGTGACGAGCCCGCCTGTGGTTCCAGTGGCCCAGCTGGCAATTATCGCCGTACAGAGGTGACAAGGAGGCGCCGTCCTGACTGGGGCCTTGCTGGACAGCGTCATTGGCGAACGATCGGAGAGGTGGTGCCATCTTGCCTCCTATCTTCGGCATTGGGACGTCGCACCATGTCGACGAGGAATCGCCTGAATAAACCGGGGAAGGAAGGTCCCGGGAAGGGGGCATCTGGTTCGCCCCCAGGCCCTAGCAAGTCGCCGACCAAAGACGACGCTGACGGCCCGGTCACGAAGGCCTTCCTGATCGAGCTTTTTTCCTCCATCAAGGAGGATATCACGGAACTGAAAGCGCAACTGGCCTCCGACCTCCGTGAAGTCCGTCGTGATGTTGACGGCATTGGCGAGCGTGTAGCTACCCTGGAGGACCATGACTTGGGCCTCAGTGGGGATGTCCATCAGCTACATCAGGACCTGCTCCAGCTTCGTGAGCAGAATCTAGATCTTCAGACCCACTGCGAGGATCTGGAAAACAGGTCCCGTCGGAATAACATTCGAATTAGAGCGGTGCCCTCAGATGGAGACGGTGGAAATCTGCGGGAATATGTGGAGGCTCTCTTTCTACACATCTTGGCGGAGGACGAAGTCAAGCTGTACAGGGTACACCGGGTGGGCCTGCCGCGTGGCGCGCGCTCGCCCCCCCGACATCTTGGTTTGTGTCCACGACTTTCAGCTGAAGGAGATGATCCTGCGGAAGGCGAGGGACACTAACAATTTGCTTTTTCGCGGACACAGCCCCCAACTTTTTCAGGACCTGGCGGCCTCCACCCTGCAGAAGCGACGGGACTTTCGGGACTTTCGCCCAGTCACAGCTTTCCTGAGGGGACACGGGGTGTCCTACTCCTGGGGCCACCCCTTTCGGCTAATCTTCCGCTGGCAAAATAGACTGGTACAAGTGCGGACTGTGGCGGCCGCCAGGGACTTGCTGGGAATGGAGGAAACATCTGCTTCGGTGGACACTACTGCCTCGCCGAGAAGACGTCGCCGCTCCCGATCCCCGCCTTGGCAGAGAGCGGGCCGACAGCGCACAGCGGAGGGGCCTTCCCCGTCAGCGAGCCAGACTGAGAGGGAAGATGCTTTGGCCTCGGTGGCCCAGGTGACTGAATCGGGCCGAGTGAACAGCTCCTCGGCGGCTTAGGCCCCATCATCAGCGGCCAGTGGGAGCCGGAGGGCTCTACCACCTCAGGTACTCTGTGGGACTTTTCTCCAATGGAGGGTCACCCCGGCCCTGGAATCGGGGGGGGCATTACCTGGGTCTTCTACCCCGACCCTTACGGTCATGTCTGACTTTCATTGTTCTTTCTCTACTCTTCGTTTTCCTTTTTTATGGTTTGTTTTTGAGGCTCCTGAGGGCTCCGGTGGGCTTGTTGGGGATAGACCCCGGTGGTGGTGGATTGGGACCTGGTGTGGCAGTGGTGTGTCTGGCTTGTCTTTAGATTTGGGCTGCATTGATGGTAGCGCTGGGTGGGGAGGTTGGTCTCGATGTTGCCTGTTACGATAGGCTATTGGAACGTTAAAGGCCTTAACTCGCCTCAGAAGCGTCAAAAGATTTGGAAATATATTCTAGATCATCAACTGGATGTGGTGGGCCTGCAGGAGACTAATTTGGCTCGCAAAGATGAATCCAGGCTCAAGCACAGGCAGTATCCCCTGATTTATAGATCATCTGCCACTACTAAACACCGTGGGGTGGCTCTTTTGTTCCGATCTGCCCTTCAGTTTCAACCCGTGGGGGTGCGGGGAGACAAGGAAGGGAGGTGGCTGATGGTGAAGGGGATGCTCATGGGTAAACTTTGCACATGGGTGGTGGTCTATGCACCAAATACGGGGCAGCATGGGTTCCTTGAGACTCTCTTGAATGTGATTTGGGACTTTGGGGAGGGAGCGTTGATTGTGCTGGGGGATTTCAACTTGGTTTGGGATAAAGATTTTGATTGTTCGCATCAACAGAGGACTGAGACGGGTCTCTTTTCCCCGGAGCTGCGTGATACTTTGTTAAGTCTGGGCCTTATTGATAGCTGGCGCTTCCTCCACCCCGCACTAGGGACTACACGTTCTATTCACATGTTCACCACACATACTCCCGTCTCGACCATATTTTTGTGCATCAATCTTTACAGGGTGACCTGCGTGATAGCAAAATTTTTCCACTTTCAGTTTCGGATCATAGCCTTTTGGCGACATGCTTGAACTGGGCCCCTGATTCGTCCCCCCATCGCAAATGGTATTTCCCGGCATCCCTCACGCGAGATGAGGAATCCTGCAAGAAGCTTCGGGCGGCCATTAGGGAGTTCTTTGAGCTGAATAAGACTGGCGACACCTCGATCTTTACCCAATGGGACGCCTTCAAGGCGTCGACACGTGGTACATGCATTGCTCTGAACTCCGCCCTGAACAGGCTTCGGCGGGAAGAGAGGGAGGCGCTGGAGGCGGAACTGACTACGTTGGAAACTGCACATAAGCAGAATCCTTCTAGAAGGACGCTTCGCCCTCTAGCGGCGGTACGAGGGAAGCTCAGGGCGCATTATAATAACCGTGCAGAATATACTCTACTGCGCCTACGGAGCCTCTCCTACGCTCAGGGCAACAAAGTGGGGAAGCACTTAGCACGGCAGCTCCGTGATAAACGTGAAAGAGAACATGTGGGTGGTATTCGGAACCCCTTTGGGGTAGTGGAACACAAAGATGCGGATAAGGCAGCGCTCTTTGGTGACTTCTATGCTGCTCTGTACTCGGCGGACCGCTTGGTGCCGTCCGCTCAACAAGCATATCTGGAGAACCTAGCGCTACCGCAGGTCTCCAAGGAGTGGAATGACCTTCTGGAGACCCCGATTACTAGGGAGGAGGTACTCTCTGCCATTCGGTCTCTCAAGCCGCATAAAGCACCTGGCCCGGACGGCTATACGGCCTCCTTTTATCAGACGTTCGCGTCCGAGTTGGGGGACCGTTTGGTGCTCCTCTTCAACACCATGAGGGATGAGGGCCACACCTCGGGTTCTATGGCGGAGGCTATGATTTCGATAATTTCCAAGACGGGGAAAGACCCCTCCATGTGTGAATCCTATCGACCCATTGCCCTCCTGAATATTGATGCTAAGTTGTATTCTTCTATCTTGGCCGCTCGACTTAAGGACCTTATGCCCGCTCTCATTCACCCGGATCAATCGGGCTTTATAAAGGGTCGCCAGACCCACGATAACACTAGACGCCTAATTCACCTGATTGAGAAGGCCGAACGCTTTCGGATCCCAGCTGTCCTGCTCGGCCTTGACGCCGAAAAGGCATTCGACCGGGTGGACTGGAACTTTCTCTTTAGCACTCTACAGGCATTTGGCTTTTCCCCCACGTTTATAACTATGCTTCGGGCCAACTATCACGACCCGCGCTCGAGGGTCATGGTGAACGGCCATGTCTCTCCATTTTTTGCTCACTCTCGAGGCACGAGGCAGGGCTGCCCCCTATCCCCCTTACTTTTTGCACTTAGCATAGAGCCCCTTGCTATTAGGGTTCGTGAGGAACCGGATATTGTGGGCCTCCCCTTTTCGGGGGAACAGCATAAAATTTCTTTGTTTGCTGATGATGTCCTTCTGTCACTAGCTGATCCCGGGACCTCCCTCCCGCGGGTACAGGACGTGCTGTCCCAATTCGAAGCAGTGGCGGGGTTTCGTGTGAACCCCGGCAAATCATACATACTCAATCTCACGCTTCCGCCCTCTGAAGTAGAGCGCATCCGACCACTAACTCCCCTGGCCTGGGCGGGCTCCCCCATTCAATATCTTGGGGTCCAGCTGACCTCTTCCGTCGCCACCCTATATGCAGCTAACTTCCCCCCTCTACTGTCTCAGATACAGGCTGAGCTGACTCGCTGGAAGCCTATGTTTATTTCTTGGCTTGGGCGTGTAAATGCCGTCAAGATGACGCTGCTCCCCAAGCTTCTGTACTTGTTCCAAGCCCTCCCCATTCCCCTAGACGGGGGTTTCTTTCGGCGACTGAAAACTATGATTCTGCGTTATGTCTGGCAAGGCGGCCGAGCCAGACTTTCCTTTCTTACGCTTCGCCGACCTCAAAGGAAGGGCGGGGCTGAACTGCCGGACATGCTCCTTTACTATAAAGCGGCACAACTCCGGGTGTTGGCTGAATGGACTCAAATGGAGTCGGAGAAGCATTGGTTGCACATGGACAGGAGTGTGGCGGGGCGCTCTATTTGGGACCTGGTTTGGAAGGCGAAAGGGGATCGGCCTCGCAACGCATACATTAGCACCCCTACTAGCACCACTCTGAAGGTCTGGGACTCGGTCTCTCATGACGAGCGGTGGACTTCCTTTCCTTCCCCCTTCACACCTATTCACTTTAATCCTGCATTCCCGCCGGCGCTAGTTGAGGGGCCCTTTGATAGATGGAAGGCGGGAGGCTGCCATGCACTTACACACTTGTTTCATGGCTATGAGCCACTCACCTTCCACAACTGCATGCGCGATTATGGTGTGCCACCTACTGAACGCTACCGACATGCCCAGCTGCTGCATTGGGCACTGTCTCCTGAGGTGAGGGACGCTGCGACGAGGCCTCCCACAGCTTTTGAGTCCTACATTGCTCGCACATCCTCCATGAAGGGGGTGATTTCCTTTCTCTACGATTTGCTGTTAAACACGGCTGTTTCACCTCGCCCTAGATACATGGGGTTGTGGGAAGGGCACCTGGGGAGAGACATCTCCGACACAGAGTGGTCGCATCTTTGGCGCGATCTACACACATTTAATCATTCGATTGATCTTAGGGAAGCACATATGAAAACCATGTTAGATTGGTATCTATATCCGACCCGATTGAAAAGGATTTTTCCTTCAGCTTCTGACAGATGTTGGCGGGGTTGTGGACTTTTGGGGGACTTCCGCCATATCTAGTGGGACTGCCCCATCATACGCCCCTATTGGGAGGAGATACTGTCTCATATTAGGGAGATCCTGGGCTACCCGGTTCCAGATTCCATTGGCTTTGTGCTCCTTGGCCTTCGGGACCCGCTTCCGGAGCACCAAACCAGGGCCGACAAGCACATCCTTTGGCTCTGCCTGGGAGCAGCCAAACTCACTCTGGCTGCATCATGGAAAAAGAAGGAGGCTCCGGCTCTTTCCCTTTGGTTTGCTAGACTTTGGAGGCTGCTGAGTGTGGAACGGATGGCAGATATCTTTAGGAACAACTTTAAGAATTTTGCTTTCAGATGGGGCCCACTGGTCCGCTTTCTTTCTCGTGGGTTGCCGTCCGCGGTATGCCCGCTCACTATACGTGCCTTACATCTGTTTCAAGTGTGATTCGTGCCTGTGTGAACGGTTGTTGTCTGGCCGCCACCATCGGGGGGGTGGGCGCACTGGGGAGGTTGGAGTCTCTGGGGCGGGGGGGGGGGTTTCTTTTTTTGAGTTTGCTTTTCTTTTCTGACAGGGGATGTGGACGATTTGCTTTTATGATATTGCACATTATGCTGATCTTCTTGAGGCCGCTCTGCGGGGAGGCGTGCACGGACCTGGTCGACCTAGCCTCTGGATTGCATTGACTTGCCCGATGTCATGCGGGCTTTCCCCCCCGGACTTCTCAGGGGGCTAGACACTCTCCCAAGCTGCATTTTTGGAACTTTTTCTTTTTTGCACTATTGCGTCCTGCCCTGTGTGTTGACGCAGCTCAGCCCTTCATCAACGCTTCCTGCTGCCTGGCCTCTTTGTATTGACCCCTGCGTGGGTACATCTCTGATTTGCAATTCATGTGTCTTCATCCCCCCTTTCCATTTTATTGTTTTTGTTTTTCTGTTCCCTTAATAAAATATCTTTTACAAAAAAAAAAAAAACATGCGCATATTGTACACGCGGGTATTCGAACACGCACTAACGTTGCAAAGTGAACCAACTCCTCCCCCCTCCCTCCACCCGCTTCCCGGTCTGCCATCCTGACACCAACTGTCCATCCTAATATATGTAGACTATTGTCTCTATGCATCCCTTGTATTTGTTGTGCATCAACCAAATCAATAGGGTGTGTTCGGCCTTTCGATTAAACACACGTGCGTATTGGACACGCGCGTATTCGAATCCAACGCGTGTATTTATACACACGCGCTAATGTTGCAAAGTGAACCAACTCCTCCCCCCTCCCTCCACCCACTTCCCGGTCTGCCATCCTGACACCAATTGTTCATCCTAATATATGTAGACAATTGTCTCTATGCGTCCTTTCTTAATGTTGCAAAGTGAACCAACTCCTTCCCCGTCCCTCCACCCACTTCCCGGTCTGCTATCCTGACACCAACTGTACATCCTAATATATGTAGATTATTGTCTCTATGTGTCCCTTGTAGTTGTTGCCCTGCAACCAAATCAATAGGGTCTGTTCGGCCTTTCGATTAAAAACACACACGTATTAGACACGCGCGTATTTGAATCCAACGTTGTGTATATATAAACACGCGCTTAATCGAATCCAACGTTGTGTTAAACTTTCAAAGCAATCGGTGAAGGACTTTCGGAGATTTAAGATTTTGAACAAAAGAACATTGACATTTTTATGTGTCTGTTCGGGCTTTCGAAATAAAAACACGCACGTATTCGACACACGCGGATCCAAATCAAACGTTGTGTATATAAAAACACACGCGTTTTCCAATCCAACATTGTGTCAAAATTTCAAAGCAATCGGTGAAGAACTTTCGTAGATTTACGATTTTGAACAAACGAACATTTTCATTTTTAATATATATATATATATATATATATATATATATATATATATATATATATATATATATATATATATATATTCAAGAATACTGGTTCTGCACCTCCAACATCGGCGAACAGAAAACCACGGCGAGTCCCATAGATTTCAGGCAGGATGTTTATTTGTTGTCACAGCACAACGGTCTGACGCGTTTCGGGCGGATGCCCTTGCTCACAGATAGTTTAGCCGCTGTGTGCCATTATTTTTAAATGCATTAGTGGACACCATGTGATAATAGATATAGACAACATACTGCTCACAATGTCTAAAGTTCTTAAATTTCGAACAGAAGGTTAAAATGTAAGCCCATCAAAACAATTTTAGACAATGAATTCAGTGATGTTATTTGTTATTTAACAATTTTCATTTAAAATGTAGAAATAAATATATCTGCCTAAATGCAAGATAAACGTTGTGATAGTCTAACTAGTATTGGTGCAAAATTGCAAATGTAAACATATAATGACTGAACATTGTATTTCAACATATGTAAACATACTGACTGTGCAAATATATGCAGTTTTTGATAATAATTTATCGATTTGATTTAAGATCAATAAATAGTAGCTAAAATTTATCAAAATGAAATAACCTACATATTATTAAAATTTGGACAGTTCATATAAAAAATGTAAACATCATAATTGTGCAAAATACGCGAAAGATAATATATATACACAATAGACTATAACAATAAATATACAAGTCTGAATGATATAAATAGATAAAGATAATTGGGATATCTATGATGATGGCAACCCTTCTTAAGATGATATACGACTATATTGAAGTATATGTTGACAATTGTATGTGTTATATACCAAGAAGAAAAAACCCAGGTGCATTTCCATGGTGCAGTAAAACTATAGATCAGTTTCTGCACCTAAGTGGAAAATATATACAGTTAAAAAAGAATGACTAAGAAACAGTGTTGTATTATGCGAGTTTGGAAGGTGATAATAATTAAACTGATATTCCTAGGAACCAAACTAAGATCAGATCAAATACAGCGAGAGTGTAGAAACAGTTGCACATTTTATAGAAAATGATAAAGGTCTTCTGTTGTATTAAGGCCATTTGGGACCTTACTGTCTAGTTCAAGAATCATCTTAGATTCTAATTGCCTGAGCATTTTGTCTCTGTCGCCTCCCCTACGTGGTTTGGGGACAGCAGCTAATACAAAGTAAGTAAGGCAGTCAAGATTGTTATTGTGGACCATCATAAAATGCCTCGCGACAGGATAGGCACTATCGTTGTTTACGATAGCTCGGAGGTGCTGCAAAATTCTGACATGCACCTGAAGCCTGGTACTTCCAACATATCTCAGGCCGCAGGTGCATGTCAGAACGTAAACAGCATACTCCGTTTTACAATTAAAAATGCCCTTGATGGGTGACAGAGTTGGACTAAACTGAGTGGCATACTTGGTAGTGTTGATGCCATACTTACATGCTCTACAACTAGAACATTTGGTAAACCCCAGCCGGGGTTTTAACCAAGATTCTGTTTTCAAAAGTTCAGGGAAGGAGTTAGATACATGTTGGCACATAGAAGGACCCTTTCGATATGTAATATTGGGTCCACTTGTTAGTTGAGGTGCTAGGACACCATCAGTCATTAATATCGGCCAACTTTTCGTTAAGATGGCTCTGATGCGCTGTTCCTGACAGTTGTATGTAGTCATAAATCTTAGACTTGAATCATCTTTACTATTGATGTTCTCTGGACAAGGAGCTACTGAAGTATTTAACAGGGATTCCCTTGATCTTTCCTTTAATTTTTCAGCAGCAGTTTTCAGCACCCTGTCACTATATCCCCTGTCTTTGAATCTTTTAAGAGCTTGAGTGGTGCAAACTGTTAATTTTTCTTCTGTACTACAGATCCTTTTAAGTCGGAGCAACTCCCCATAGGGGATGTTGTCAACGACATGGCGAGGGTGTGCGCTGTTGGCATGGAGGACTGAATTCCCCGCCGTCTTTTTTCTAAACAGGGTGGTTGCAATTTTGTTATTTTTCACAAAAAACTTTAACATCTAGAAATTCTATAGTTTGTCTACTCATTTTATAAGTAAATTTCAAATTTTCTTGATTGATGTTAAGTTGTTCAATGAAACCGATGGCACTGGTTTCGTCCTCTCTCCAAATCATAAAAACCTCATCAATGAACCGTATCCACTACACTATGTGTTGTGAGTAGATAGTCTGATGCTTTCCCATGAGGACCTGTTTCTCCCACCAACCTACGTGCAAGCACGCGTAGCTGGGAGAGAAAGAGGCCCCCATAGCTACACCCCTTTTCTGCAGATCAATGTCTTTACCAAAGATAAAGTAATTGTTGTTTAAACTCCATGTAATAAGCTCTAAAATCATCTTATTGTGATTATAACAGTTAAGGGGTCTAGTCCCTAAAAAGAATTCCACTGCCAATAATCCCTTATTGTGTTCAATGCTAGTATATAGGGACTCTATATCGAGGGCAATGAGTAAAGAGTCAGATGTCCAAGGAGTATTTTTTATCTTGCGCAGGAAATCTCCAGTGTCCTTCACATAGGTGGGTAGATCCTTGACCAAACTTTGCAAAAAGTAATCCACGTAGATGGCAATATGTTCCGCCATACTGTCAATTGCCGAGATAATCGGTCTTCCCGGAACAGGTAAAGTTTCCTTGTGGATTTTAGGGATTAAATATAATCTGGGCATCACTGGATGTTCTACATCAAGGAACTTGAACTCCTGAGTCGAGATCAGACCTTCTCTTTTGTACTTGTAGAGCATTTTTTTAAGAATATCTCTCGCTTTTTCATATTCTTTAATAATAGTCTTTTGGTAGCATGTAGTATCTGAAAGTTGTCTGGTCGCTTCAATGATGTAGTCTTTTTGCGGCCCAATTACGATATTGCCACCTTTATCTGAGCTACACACAATGTTTTTGTGGTCAGATTTCAATTTGTTTACAAGTGCCCAATAAAGTTTTTCCCTAGTGTCTTTCTGTCTTTTGCGATGTTTGATTTGAAAATGTAGTTTTTTGAGATCTGCTGTCACCACCTCGTAAAATGAATCAATGGCGTCACGGGGCATTGTAGGTATGAAATTGGAGGTAGGTTTGAATGGACTGCTGCCTGCTCCTATTTGATTAATTTAGGCGTCTCTGAGCTCTTGTTGGGTTGATAGATTAGATTCAACATTGTCCGAAATATCAATAGTTTCTCCCATTTGATGTAACGTAAGTAGTGCTCGGGTGTCATGAGCCAACAGCGTTGACGGATTCAATTCAACATCGGGAGGCTCCCTTTCATTCCGCCCCTCCTTTATATTGAAAAACTTACGCAGTTTGAGTTGGCAAATATATTGAAAGACGTCTATTCTGGTCTTAGAATAGTTAAAGTCACTTATTGGGCAAAAATTCAACCCCAGGCTTAACAGTTGTTTTTCTGCCTCTGTAAGGTTGAGGAAGAGAGGTTAATAATTGTCTTATCATTTAGTTTCTGTTCCGCCAGTGTTGTTTCTTTTTTTTGTTTGAGTTTGTGTTTCTTACAGCGTTCCCTCCTTCGTTGGTTGAGTTTTTGTGGCTGCTGCTGTGGCTGTTGCTGACTTCGTGAGCGTAGTGATTGGAGGCGAGCATTGACTAAAAAATCAACCTCCTCTCCTAGAACTAGCACTGTTGCTGATTCTCCAGAGGTTGCCCCTGTTGTTGTGCTGTCCTCAGAGTAAACACTGCTATTTGATGTTTCATCATCACTTTGATTGGGGTTAATATCAGTACGCACTGGTTGTAGCACTCTTGTTGCATTTGCGGGAGCACTCGTAGATGCAATTGAATTTTGATTCATTTTGGTTTTTTTGCATTTTGATATTTGCGTGCAAATGTATAGATACAACCCTGCTCATAGTCCTCCTTGTCACGCGCAAACTTGTATGCCTTGCGCGCCTTAATTTTGTCTTCATGTTTTACTAGACGCTCTTGAATTTCCTTTCTAGATGTTGCAATTAAGTCGTTTGGTTCCATTTTTAATAGTTCCTAATTAATTTCTTCCATTTCTTTCAATAAAGCGATCCGATCGATTTCCGCACATTTTATCAAAATTTTTACCAAATTTGCTGATGCTTCTAAGTTGCTGAGCCCCCACTCTTTGAGCATTTCTGGGTTGGGCCTCTCGTAGCTGGGGGCAAGGAGTATACGAAGTCCTCATGGGATTCGACCTTCTGCTAAGTACATTGATAGTGATTTGTGCTCCCACCATTTCGTGGCTTCACTGCGCATGCATTTTTCCATCTGTTTCATTAAGTTTTTAATCTTACTTTCATCAGATAGACTGTTCGATTGTGCAACTGTTGCAGTTGTTGCCCCCCCTCGATCGGAAACTTTAGGCAGATTTGAGAATAATGTTATCGAGGCTGTTTCCCTTCCTTGTACTGTTTCGGCAGACATGCCGAAGGCGCTGTGATTATTGAATTGAAAAAACAGTTCTTGTAAACGGGTGCCGTGCAGCTTCTCCCGGCTAACCGCTTGATGCCTGTTGTCCTCCCCACCACCTTAGTAGCACAGTCCGCGGAACACTCACCCACTCCAGGATAAGCCGCACTTGCCAACACTGCTCAACGATTCGTTTTGCTCGTCAGCTTCACTTTCGGCGTTCGGCGTTCCTCACAGCGAGATGGCTGTGAAACGTGGGCGTGACACTATCCACTGGTTCCGCTCTGCAGGCAGGGTCCGTCACCAAATTTCGTTAATACAAAGAAGCGAACAAACTGGTTGACGATGGCGGACTGCTTACGGGGAGTGGACTCGCAACGGAAGCAACCACCTTCTGTGAATTGTATTCAAGAATACTGGTTCTGCACCTCCAACATCGGCGAACAGAAAACCACGGCGAGTCCCAAAGATTTCAGGCAAGATGTTTATTTGTTGTCACAGCACAACGGTCTGACGCGTTTCGGGCGGATGCCCTTGCTCACCGATAGTTTAGCCGGTGTGTGCCATTATTTTTAAATGCATTAGTGGACACCATGTGATAATAAATATAGACAACATACTGCTCACAATGTCTAAAGTTCTTAAATTTCGAACAGAAGGTTAAAATGTAAGCCCATCAAAACAATTTTAGACTGAATGAATTCAGTGATGTTATTTGTTATTTAACAATTTTCATTTAAAACATGTAGAAATAAATATATCTTTGGGGGTCACGGAAGTGAAACAGCAGCCGTACACGGGATCGAGGACGGGCCCACTTGCAGGGTCCATACAGGACTTGATTGTGTGCTTTCCCCACCACACTTCCCACAATACACAGTCTCATTTGAGACTCCCATTGGTGGGTGTGTCATATGGAAAATGGAGAAGTGGGTTAGCGGTTGCGCACATCGCTTCCGTTAAAGCCCCTGAAGAGAAGCATATGGAGCTTCGAAACGCGTCGGGCAGATCCATTACGGAGCGGCATCTACAAGCGGATCCCCATCCTCACCTACTCATAAATCAAGCTGCTGCTCGTGTGCTACTCAAAGGTGGACAACCTTGGAGGGACAATATATCTATACTACTACTATAAAGCAAGAACTTTGAACCTTTGAGGTGGGTAAACTCGGGAACCACATCGCCAATCCACACACCCGATACATCATTGTAATCGTCAGGGTGTGCAGATGGACATAGGCTACATAAACTATAAAAATATGCAGTATTTAAAAAATGTACCTAAAAAAAGTAGTCCCTTCGAAGTAGCGCCGGCCGCGACCTGCGTGCTGACGTCAGGAGCGCGGGGAGGAGCGGCGGACATGGCGCGGGGGAGGAGCGGTGACCAGCGGCAGACAGGTGGTGAGGACCGGCAGACAGGCGGGAGGAGCGGTGACGCGCGGCAAGGAGCGGCGGAGTAGTGAATTGAGGAGCGCGGGGGAGGAGCGGCGGCTGAGATAAGGCTCCAGGGGGCCCACGGACAATGTCGGGGCAGGAGGGGGTCGGGGCAGGCGGGGACAGGGCAGGCGGGGGACGGGGCTGCTGGACAATGTCGGGGCAGGTGGGGGTCGGGGCGCGCGGGTTCCCGGGCTGCTGGACAATGTCAGGGCGGGCGGGGGTCGGGGAAGCCTGATTGCTCCCCAACAAGGTTGAGACAGGCTGCTAGTATATATATATACGCGTTTCGGCGCTCCGCCTTCCTCAATGTTACAAACATTGATGGAAGACGCCATGTTTTTAACGGCAATCTTTGCGTGCATTTGTGGTCAAAACAAACAAGGGACTACGATCATGCGCCATATTGGATGTTGTTTACTTTGTACGTCACATTTTGTTCAATTACACAAATAATTTCATGGTAGCTCATCTATTCCATTACGCTACAAGAATGCTTGAATTATTTCATAAGCGAAGTCAAAGCTTCTTACACCCACAATATATATTTAAATTATACGCACATTTCTTCGATCACGCTTTCACGCCGTATATCGGCTAAATCACACAGCAATACCTGGGTTCCCTGTTCTCCCATACAATCATATCACAGTTCGCTATTTCGGCATATAATGTTCATAAAACCAATCCGAACTGCTCTCGTATTATCTAGTGGCAGTGTCTGTTACAGACAGAGCCATCTTGGAATTCCATACCCAGATTAAAGTATACCATTTTGCCGTGTATCAGCAGGATCACTGTACTAAAACATGATATGTAACATTTTCAATTAATAAGGCCGTGGATCGGCAAGCCTCCCTTGACATATAATTGTTTTCCCAAAATCTCATTTACAATTACTCTTTTTCCTGTTTCATGTTTCATTAGTTCAAAAATTTCCCTGTGGGAAGGTCACTCATGCATCCTACTACAATTTATCATAACTATCAAAATATTGAGGATTCTGTGAAACTGCACAATTCCAAGGTTGGCGAATCTCTTCCAGTATCTTTGTATGTGGCTTACAAAAAATTAATTAATTAAATATGAAATCAAGGCTTCATATGTTCATTAGTTTCATTGCTCCCATGTTAGTGTCCCACAGTAATGTTAACTCGGTTTTGTAGTTACATTGTTTGTCACTCAGTTTTATAACCGATTCTCCGAGTTTGAATGGTTATCATTCAGAATCAAATATGAGATGCCAGTTCTTCTCCCGCATTCAATCCATTAGGATATTTGGTCATTAGATCTATGATATATCGAGACTCAAGTCTTCTTAGTGGGTGGAGTCTGTCTCCCCCTCTGGGGCTCTCGGGTATGTGATCCAGACCAAAATATTGTAGTTGATGTCTGTTACTGGAGTGTTTCTCTTGGAAATGTCGGGCAACAGGATATGATTGATCGTTTTTGTCGATTGCCCTTAAATATTCCAAGATCCTAAGTTTTAAAGGCTTGATCGTACTCCCGATATACAATAATCCACACGGGCACTTGAGACAATATACTGCATACGGGGTATTGCAGGTAAGATATTTGTTGATTGTTTTTGTTATCCCTGTGTCTTGTATCTCATAGTTCTTTACTCTTTTACTGTGTGCACATGCTTTGCAGTGATGACATGGATGAAAGCCCTTCAAGTCAGCCAGCGTATTGGGCTTCCTTTCTATTTTCTTCAGATGGCTTTTCACCAACATATCTTTCAAAGATCTGGATTTCTTAAAAGTTACCAAAGGAAATGCAGGAATATCATCTTTGATGCAACTGTCGGTCTTTAATATATGCCATTTTATTCTGAGCAAAGGTTTCAAAAAAATCGCTTCCGCCGAGTATGGGGTTACCAGCCGGAATTTACCCATTTCGGCGCTATCATCAAGAGAGGTTTGCTTCTTATCTATTAGTAGACTTTGTCGTTGTAATGCATTAAATTTGTGTAATGCACTTTCCAAGGTGGCCGCAGCGTAGCCTCTCTTCTTGAATCTGCTGATAAATTGTGATGCTGCAATTTTGAAATCTGAATCTCTGGTGCTGTTGCGTTTGAGCCTGAGTAGCTCTCCATAAGGGATGCTCTGTATTAGTGCAGTTGGATGATTGCTGGTTGCATACAATACAGAGTTTTTCCGCTGTGCTTTTGCGGAAAAGCGATGTCTCTATCTTGTTGTCAACTATGAACACTTTTAAGTCAAGATATTCCACACAAGTGTTGCTTATGGATCCACTGAACTTCAGATTTCTGTCATTCCTATTGAGGACGTCAATGTAGGCTTTGGCAGTATGTTCCGATCCTTGCCAAATTATGAACAAGTCGTCTATATAACGACACCACTTGATCACACAGCCCATCTCACCATCCACTTCCAGTGACCTGGGCACCTGCTCCTCCCACCAGCCCACGAATAAATTTGCGTAACTGGGGGCAAAGCAGGTGCCCATCGCAGGTGCCCATCGCAGTTCCAGACATTTGTCTATAATAGACGTCCTCAAATAAAAAAATATTGTTTTTCAAACAAAATTCCACAAAAGTTGCCAGCATCTGATTATGTTCCAAAAACCTCAATTGTCTCTTCTTAAGATAATGTTCCACTGCTTCAATGCCCTTATCATGACTGATGCATGTATATAGACTGGTTATGTCTAATACCAATATTCTGTAACTGGGATCCCATTTAATTTTTTCAATTTTAGACAAGAAATCCTTTGTGTTTTTTATATATGAGTCCAGTTCTTGTACCAACGGGCTGAAAAAATGATCAATAAAAGTGGAAAGATGTTCGGTTAGGCTATTTTGTGATGAGATTATAGGTCTGCCTGGGGGATCAATGCTGTTCTTGTGTACTTTTGGAATGTGATAAAATGTTGGTGTTATTGGATTGTTGCTTCTCAGGAATAAATATTCCTCTTTGCCCAGCATATCTTGCAGGGGGGCTGCCTTGCAGAAACATGTAAAGAGGCCTGCCTCTTTTTACACCTCGCTGCAACGCAGCCCCCTGGCACGTTTGCAGAGGAGGAACTAATTCCCCTTGCATACTGGTGGTCCCTGGGGGCCAACTAGCCCACCAGGAACTTCCAGTATACGCGAGGGGGCTGCGTTGCAGAGAGGTGTAATGAGGCCCGCCCCTTTTTACACCTCTCTGCAAGGCAGCCCCCTGGCGCGTTTGCAGAGGGGGACTAATTCCCCTTGAATACTGGGGGTCCCTTGGGGCAAAGTAGCCCACAAGGACCCTCCAGTATACGCCAGGGTGCTGCCTTGCAGAGACGTGTAAAGAGGCCACGCCCCTTTTTACACCTCTCTGCAACGCAGCTCCCTGGTGTATACTGGATGTTCCTGGTGGGCTAGTTTGCCCCCAGGGATCCCCAGTATTCAAGGGGAATTAGTTCCCCCTCTGCAAACGAGCCAGGGTGCTGCCTTACAGAGACGTGTAAAGAGGCCAGGCCCCTTTTTACACCTCTCTGCAAGGCAGCCCCCTGGCGCATACTGGTGGTTCCAGACCCCCTAGGACCCCCAAAGCCCAAATTTTTTTTTAAAATCCCGGTATACGCGTAGGGTACGGCGTACCCTGCCGATCCCCAAAAAAACATTAAGGCACCACTCTGCAAACGCACCCCCAGGCACGTTTGCAGAGGGGGAAATAATTCCTCTTGAATTCTGGGGTCCCTGGGGGCCAAGTAGCCCACCAGGGACCTCGAGTATGCGCTAGGGGGCTGCCTTGCAGAGTCGTGTAAAGAGTCCACGCCCCTTTTTACACCTCTCTGCAACGCAGCCCCCTGGTGCATACTGAAGGTTCCTGGTGGGCTAGTTGGCTCCCAGGGACCCCCAGTATTTAAGGGGAATTTGTTTCCCCTCTGCAAATGATGCAGCGCTACTCCGAAAATAATTTCTAAGCCGTGTCACCTTTCCCTGAAGTACAAAATCCAACATCTACTCATAAGTGGGGCCCATAACACTGCTAGTTACTCACAAAACAACTTTCATCCTACTTCATGGATCGATGAGTCTCAAAGGAGAGCTGCTGTAACATGGCAGAGTGTCTAAATCAAAACTAAATATTTATACTATTTACACCTGCAGTTTAAATGAGCTTTACCATTGTTTTTATTAACGAAACATTTATTCAGACACACCACCATTAAGATCAATGGATCTGCTAGTAAAAAATTAGGAGTAGGAAAAAACAAGACCAGCTTAATTCTCCATTTATCTAATTTTTATTAAAAGCAAAGTTCAGCATGTCTGACAGTTTATTCACGTTATTTCTTTCTTTATTCAAAGTAACTTTAAAAAGGAAATTTTAATTCAAATAGTCATTTTCATTTATTTAAAAGATTCAGAATTAGACATTATTATTTAGTTTTCAGAATACAAGTTTTAGCAAAGACAGATAGTTCCCAAAATTCATTTTCTCCTTACTTCCCTAACTAATACCCTCATCTAAGGCTCAGTTCTCATTCAAAGAAATAAAACATTTATTCAAGAAAATCTTACATCTCAGGAAAATCAGCATTCCGATAGCATCTCTGGAGGAAATCGAAGAGGAGCATAATTTTAAGTAAAGTTTATACACTATTTCACTAACTTTATCTATCTAAAAAGTAACTATCACCACAAACTTGGATTCTGATTGGACAAATATGTTATCGGTGAGCATCACATCATCATTTTAACATTCAATTCCATTGTGTCAGCTAAATCCTAAGGGGTCCTTTGTTTAGGAAAGTCTTTAGCTTAGTCACATCCTCGACTGGCAACTCCATGCATTTTTCCCACGTTCAGTAACTCAAACGTCCATCCTCTTGGCAGTCATCAGGACTTCCAGGGCATATTGACCTTGAACTGACTTTGTTCATGCACAAACAGCTCGCATTCAACTCGGACTTGGGCTGCTCATGCTCAGGTTATCGTCTATTCGCAGTTAATAGAGCAACCATATTTTCACTAGGCCTCATGAGCCAGAATGGGATCTATCATAGAAACAAACACAAAATAATGTTATATATGGAACTATAGACCTTCTGTTTACCTCCCCCCATAGTAAGGTTTCCCTGTTAGCTATTACCTAGCAAATAAGCAACATATATGCAATTTATACTCACTTATCTTCCGGGTTCTGCCACAAATACATGCACGAAAGCAAATTTATGCCATTTTTGTTTATTTCGAACCTTTGCATTAATTTACATCACGACATCAACATCAATTAGTTAGTTATATTTCTTCATGCAAGCAGATTAGTATTCCCACATGTATATTTGTATGCATTCTATACTTTGTTGGTTAATATTTTCCACACCACACAATTAATAAAGGTTACTTTTATTAGGAAATGACTTCAAGAGGGGTATACAAAATTTTGTTTTGCCACCTCGCTCCATCAACTCCCTCCTCTGGTGATTTTATCACCAAATACCTCCCAAAATTTTGCAAGTTTTTAACAAAACATGTTTCGAGCTTTTCAGATTAGTATGGTTTATACTTTAGTATCCTTTTCTTTGCTTTCTTTAGAAACTTCTTCTCTAAATTCTTCCATCTCTATATCACAGTTTTCTCTTTCTCTTTCTCGTCTTTCTTGAATTGCCTTCTTTATCGATTTTCTAACATTCCTTCTCTTTCTATATATGCAGCATAGTCTTATCATCAGAATGACAAATATTATTATTGTTACTGGAATTAGTATCTTACCTATAATTGAACTACCTACTTCTTGGAACCAATTTTTAACTGCTGAAAGACTTTTACCAAGTCATTCAAGAACACCCTCAAACTCCAGTGGTTCAATTTCTTTGTGCAACTCTGTACTGTTTGTAATGTGTTTTTCAGTATTTTGACTTTTAACTGGAATACAGGTGCAACAATGTTGTACCTTCAAAATTCCACAAACTCCTCCTTCTTTTGCCAATATTATATCAAGAGCAAGACGATTTTGCATTACCATAGCTCTCATACCAACCATTTCAGTATTTACCATTAAGAATCCACCTGCTGTGTCTGTTGACAAACGATCTACTATTGTTGATAATCTTCTAATTCTGTTTGCATTCAACGAAATTCCCACTGCTGGTATCAGTGCTCCAAAAATATCACCTATTTTTTCTATTACACTCTCTCTTTTTCTGAGACTTAACGGTTTACCTATCTCATGTATTCCATTAATACCCCTATCTACATGAAAGATTTTTGGAAAGACCAGACCCACATAGCATGTCCTGTACCAGTGGTCCGGTAATCTATAGTAAGCTTTGTTCCCACAGATAAAATATATACCAGAGAAAACTGGATCTTTTCCCCCTTTAGATCCCCAACCCCTAAAATTCTATAGGTGTCTACTCTTTACATTGACTCGCTCCCACAAAATAATTGTCATACACAGTGTTATCTCTTCTTATACAGAATTTCCCTAACAATGGAGTATCTATATTTATAGCCACATTCACATTTCTATCATCAATGTTTTCATCTTCAAATGTCCAATATTTGGATTTCTCATGGTGTACCTTTTCACTGCGTTTATAAGCAATTCTTCTGTCTTCAACCATATCTAAAAATGCTTTCTCCTCAACTCTCATTTTACATGTCAAATTATTTTTGAAGGCATACTCGTGACTCAATTCGTCTATTTCCAAAAAGAATTCTCCCATTACTTTGGCAGGTTTCATTCTATTCAGAGCACTATCAATTTTTAATTTAGCAAATACTTCCTCTGAATTTGAATATTGATACTCTAGCTTCCCTGTTTGATAAAACAGGCTTGCAATCACACTACATGTAACACCATATGTAAGTGGAAGATGGTGATATGTCACCATCTAAAACAGATGCAGGTAATTTTACACACACATAGCAATCACTGGCATCCATAGTTTTAACATATTCAAATAATTATCTAGAAAATGTGTTTTTGGTGAAATCACTAATAGACCTATCCTGATACATTTCTGGTCTATATACATGTTGTTTATTTGGCTTTGATTCCACATTCTGCCCACTTGAGTTCACATTATGTTTTGATTTCACTAAATTATTCTGAAAAGGAATAACAATTGCTAAGATTATCCACATCCATATTAGTAATCTTGAACATATCAAACATGATCTGCACCATTTTCTAAAAATAGAACATTTCGTTTTATGATCATTACTTGCCATTTAAAAAAAAAATTCAACAGCAAATGTTTCTGACAAGTTTTTTTCGACCTTTTGTCAACTATAGATCTTTCAGCTTTAACTTTCAATGTCCTTCTTATCAGGATTTCAGGGATTATCTTTCACCTTATACCTTTGAGCAATTATCACTTTTCATTGTGATTCAGTCCATTACTCATTTTTCCTTTTGACTTTTGGCAGCTTAAGTTCTCTTGGCTACTGTTCACTTCTTCAATAGGCGGTAGAACAATATAGGACCACTCAGGTGTTTTATACTTCTGATTTGGTCTTCTCACTCTTTTTGGCCTTTGAACAACTTCTATTCTTTTTCCCAATGACTCCTTTTGACTTGCTACTTCATTTACTTGATCTTCTAGTTTTCTTGCTTTGTTAACCAGCTTAAATCTCAATCCATCAGTCTCTTTTAGACCTGTCCGCTGCTTTTGACACGGTGGACCACTCCATTCTTCTCACCCGTGTCAGGGCGGCGGGCATAGAGGGCCTAGCCTTCGCTTGGCTTGAGTCCCTCCTGAGCGACAGGGCTCAGGCGGTCCACCTAGCTGGTTTCACTGCCGCCTCCCATAAGGTTGTGTGCGGGGTCCCCCAAGGTTCCTCACTTTCCCCCCTTTTGTTTAATTTATACATCTTTCCCCTCATTTTTATGTTACAGCAGCTCGAGGTCACGGTGTTCAATTACGCCGATGACCTCCAGCTAATTTTCGATCTTTCTCATTCCCCTTCATCCTTCCAGAATGTTCAATCTGTTATGTTGTTCATTCAGGATTGGATGAACTGCAACCACCTCAAACTTAATCCGGACAAGACGGAACTAGTCTTGACTGGAGGTGGTTGCAGCCCCTAGTCCCCGTCTCACTGGCCTCTCCCACTTGGTGTGCCCCCACTCCCTGTTCCCAAAGTCAAAACCCTTGGAATCCTCCTTAACCCCTCACTTTCTGTCCACTCACAGGTCAGTTCTGTTGTTTCTTCTTGTTTTTTTTCCCTTAGAACCATTAGGAAGATCTCTCGATTCTTTTCACTCCCTGCCCTAAAGATTATAGTGATGGCAATGGTGCTGTCGCGCCTTGACTACGGTAACATCATCTATAATGGCGCGCCTGCTTACGCTATTCACCGTCTGCAACTAGTGCAGAATCAGGCGGCCCGCCTGATCCATGGCCTGCCTAAATTCCATCGGGCTACCCCTCTACTGCAGGCACTGCACTGGTTGCCGGTGAAAGAGCGAGCCTTGTTTAAGCTTGGCTGTCTTACCTTTCAGGCAAAAATGGGCACCGCGCCGGAGTTCATCTGCTCTGCCATCAAGCCTTACACCCCTGGCAGAGAGCTCCGCTCCACCCACTTGGCCCTTCTAACTGTCCCCCGATTTAAAAAGAAAAAGGCTGGTGGAACAAAATTTGCGGTTCTCGCCCCTGTGTTCTGGAACTCCCTCCCTGTGGAACTCCGCACGACACCTTCCTACACAGAGTTTCGGAAAAGCCTTAAAACTCTACTCTTCTCTCGAGCCTTCGCTGCCTAACTTCTCTGCTCCTGCCACCTCCTCGCAACCTAAAGCGCCATGAAACCGCGTGGTATAAGTGCGCTATATAAATGTTTTTAAATTCAAATTCAAATTCTCTTTTGGCCAATTCTCTCCTTTACAAACTCTTTTTGTCTTAGGCTCCGTGGTGTTATGCTCCACTCTCCAAGCTCTTTTTCTTGAACTTTTTCTCAATTGAGTCTCATCTGCACTGTCGTCAGTTTCACATTCAGTCTCTTCGACAGTTTCATTTATGACAAACTTTACAATGTCTTTTTCTTTTTCAAGATCAGTTTTCTCTTCTGACAGTTATTTCCCTCTGTTAGGAACATCTCCATAGCTGGTACTTTGAATCTCATCCTTATCGTGAGTTATTTCCTAATTTTTCCAGTGTCAGGATTTTTGTTCCTGCTTCCAGAGCTTTCAGACTGTTCCTCAGTATTTTCCTGACCACCAGTTTTATCTTTACCTTACTCAGTGTTTTCACTGGTGTCAGTCTCTACCAAATCTCGATCTTCAGATTGATCTTCAGAATTCGGAATTTCGACAGTTTCTCCTTCAGATGCAGAGCTAGCCTCTGATACTTCCAGATGTCGACGTTCTTGTCGATCTTCAGTATATGGACTTCTTTCTGGTTCACCTTCCGAGTCTGAATCAGTTGTGCTTTCACCTTCTTCGTTTGGATTCTCAGGTTCAGGCACGCGGATTGTATGGCTTGCATGCACCCATCTTTTCACTATAGCACATTTAACTGCAGTGGTGCTAACCAGAATAACCTGTCTTGGTCTCTGCCAAAGAGGTACTAGGCAATTTGTTCTCCAATGTACCTTTATTCGAACCCAGTCTCCAGGGACTAGATCATGAGCTGGATTTTTCTCTTTCGTGTTTGACTAAGTTCCCACCTGATGGAACACAGAAGTTACCACGTCAGACAGGTTTTTGCAGTAATCCAGTATGATTTCATCATTAATTGTCAACAATTTATCAACTAGTACAAATGCTTGTCTCATCAGTCTGCCCATCAAAATCTCATGTCGACTCAATCCAGTCTTTTTGTCAGGGATACTTCTCAATGTCATCAAAACAAGTGGTAAGGCGTCTGGCTACTTCAGTCCTATTGCCAAACACATTTTTGCAATTCCGTTTTTAATGGTCACATTCACTTGTTCAACTACCCCTGAAGCCTTAGGTCTGTAAGCACAATGCAGTTTCTGACGAATGTCCAATGCTTCACAGATCATTTGCATAAGTTCATTTTGAAAGTGGGGTCCACGATCAGTTTTGATCGTTACTGGAAATCCAAACCTTGGGATTATTTCACGTAAAAGCAATTTTTCAACAGTTAGCCCATCATTTCTCCTCGTGGGGAAAGCCTCTACCCATCGAGAGAACAAACAGATGATCACTAGAACATATCTGAGTCCGTTACAAGGTGGAAGTTCAATAAGATCCATCTGCATTTGTGTGAATGGACCTCCCTCCCGTCCTATGGTTCCCAGACTCACAATTGTCTTTCTGTTTGGATTAAATTGCTGACATACCAGGCATCTCTGGGACAGACTTTCAGCAATCATCCTGAACTTTGGATTGTACCACGTCTGTCTAAATAGACGAACCATGGCATCTCTTCCAACATGAGCTTGACCATGATACATTTGGGCCATGTTGGAAATCATGCTATCGGGCATTACTGGTCTTTCATCTTTGTAAACCCAGATTTCGTCTTCCTCTCTTTGTCTGCATCCTGCCTTTAACCAGACATTTTTCTCTTCCTCATCTGCTTCTTCCTGCATTTGCCTTACTTCCTGCCAAGTCTCAACTATTGTAGTAAGCATTAAAGAACTTGAAGCATGTTCCGTTTCCCTGTCCTGATTGATGGATGCAAGATTCTTAGCACAGTATTTCGCAATTGAGTCTACATATGTGTTACCTCGGTGAAATAATCATCCCCCCTCTTGTGAGCCGCACACTTTACCACAATAATTTTGTCAGGCAATTGAATTGCATCTATCAACATTCTACCAAATTCAGCATTACATATCGGTGATCCTGCAGAAGTCAAATAACCTCTTTGGGACCATAGCTGTCCGTAATCATGAACAACTCCAAATCCATACTGATTATCAGTCACTATGGTAACCTTAATCTCCAATCCCAATATACATGCTCGAATCAAAGCAATCAACTCTGCTACTTGAGCAGAACGAATTCCTTTCAAGCAAAATGCTTCCAATACATCTGCCACTGTACAAACTGCATAGGCTGCCTTCATTTGTTCTCATGCAAAAACCACAGTTGATGGACAGAATGCAGAACAATGTCATACATTCACCCCAGTACAGAGATCTGGGCCTAAATCCATCGTTTTTTTGCACTCCACACCACCCCAGTTCAGACATGGCCATATGCAAATCAGTCAGACCCTGTGCCTCAGGTGAACAGTCCAACCCGAACTGCCAAGCCATGCCTGCCCTGGACCGGAAACAAGCTTCCGGGGACCCGTTTCTGGCATTCCAGCCGTCTGCATTTGTCACCCCGAGTGGGATGGGTATGCTCAGGCGTGAGTCCCATGCTCTCCACAACACTGGATTCAAGCAAGCTGGGCTGAAGACGGCTGGAATGCCAGAAACCGGTCCTCAGAAGGTTGTTTCCTGTCCAGGGATGGCATGGCTTGGCAGTTCGGGCTGGACTGTTCCCATGAGGCACAGGGTCAGACTGATTTGCATATGGCCATGTCTGAACTGGGGTGATGTTGAATGCAAAAAAAAAGATGGATTTGGGCCCATATCTCTGTACTGGGGTGAATGTATGACATTGTTCTGCATTCTGTCCATCAACTGTGGTTTTTGCATTTGTCAGCCCGAGTGGGATGGGTATGCTCAGACGTGAGTCCCATGCTCTCCACACCACTGGATTCAAGCAAGCCGGGCTGAAGACGGCTGGAATGCCAGAAACCGGTCCTCAGAAGTTTGTTTCCGGTCCAAGGAAGGCATGGCTTGGCAGTTCGGGCTGGACTGTTCCCATGAGGCACAGGGTCAGACTGATTTGCATATGGCCATGTCTGAACTGGGGTGATGTTGAGTGCAAAAGAAAGATGGATTTGGGCCCAGATCTCTGTACTGGGGTGAATGTATGACATTGTTCTGCATTCTGTCCATCAACTGTGGTTTTTGCATTTGTCACCCCAAGTGGGATGGGTATGCTCAGACGTGAGTCCCATGCTCTCCACACCACTGGATTCAAGCAAGCCGGGCTGAAGATGGCTGAAATGCCAGAAACCGGTCCTCGGAAGCTTGTTTCCAGTCCAGGGAAGGCATGGCTTGGCAGTTCGGGCTGGACTGTTCACATGAGGCACAGGGTCAGACTGATTTGCATATGGACATGTCTGAACTGGAGTGATGTGGAGTGCAAAAAAACAATGGATTTGGGCCCAGATCTCTGTACTGGGGTGAATGTATGACATTGTTCTGCATTCTGTCCATCAACTGTGGTTTTTGCATTCGTCACCCCGAGTGGGATGGGTATGCTAAGACGTGAGTCCCATGCTCTCCACACCACTGGATTCAAGGAAGCTGGGCTAAAGACGGCTGGAATGCCAGAAACCGGTCCTCGGAAGCTTGTTTCCGGTCCAGGGAAGGCATGGCTTGGCAGTTCGGGCTGGACTGTTCCCATGAGGCACAGGGTCAGACTGATTTGCAAATGGCCATGTCTGAACTGGGGTGATGTGGAGAGCAACAAAGCGATGGATTTGGGCCCAGATCTCTGTACTGGGGTGAATGTATGACATTGTTCTGCATTCTGTCCATCAACTGTGGTTTTTGCATTTGTCACCCCGAGTGGGATGGGTATGCTCAGACGTGAGTCCCATGCTCTCCACACCACTGGATTCAAGCAAGCCGGGCTGAAGACGGCTGGAATGCCAGAAACCGGTCCTCGGAAGCTTGTTTCCGCTCCAGGGAAGGCATGGCTTGGCAGTTCAGGCTGGACTGTTCCCCTGAGGCACAGGGTCAGACTGATTTGCATATAGCCATGTCTGAACTGGGGTGATGTGGAGTGCAAAAAACGATGGATTGTGGCCCAGATCTCTGTACTGGGGTGAATGTATGACATAGTTCTGCATTCTGTCCATCTACTGTGGTTTTTGCATTTGTCACCCCGAGTGGGATGGGTATGCTCAGACGTGAGTCCCATGCTCTCCACACCACTGGATTCAAGCAAGCCGGGCTGAAGGCGGCTGGAATGCCAGAAACCGGTCCTCGGAAGCTTGTTTCCGGTCCAGGGAAGGCATGGCTTGGCAGTTCGGGCTGGACTGTTCCCCTGAGGCACAGGGTCAGACTGATTTGCATATGGCCATGTCTGAACTGGGGTGATGTGGAGTGCAAAAAAACGATGGATTGTGGCCCAGATCTCTGTACTGGGTGAATGTATGACATTGTTCTGCATTCTGTCCATCAACTGTGGTTTTTGCATTTGTCACCCCGAGGGGGATGGGTATGCTCAGACGTGAGTCCCATGCTCTCCACACCACTGGATTCAAGCAAGACGGGCTGAAGATGGCTGGAATGCCAGAAACCGGTCCTCGGAAGCTTGTTTCCGGTCCAGGGAAGGCATGGCTTGGCAGTTCGGGCTGGACTGTTCCCATGAGGCACAGGGTCAGACTGATTTGCATATGGACATGTCTGAACTGGAGTGATGTGGAGAGCAAAAAACAATGGATTTGGGCCCAGATCTATGTACTGGGGTGAATGTATGACATTGTTCTGCATTCTGTCCATCAACTGTGGTTTTTGCATTTGTCACCCCAAGTGGGATGGGTATGCTCAGACGTGAGTCCCATGCTCTCCACACCACTGGATTCAAGCAAGCTGGGCTGAAGATGGCTGGAATGCCAGAAACCGGTCCTCGGAAGCTTGTTTCCGGTCCAGGGAAGGCATGGCTTGGCAGTTCGGGCTGGACTGTTCCCCTGAGGCACAGGGTCAGACTGATTTGCATATGGCCATGTCTGAACTGGGGTGATGTGGAGTGCAAAAAAACGATGGATTGTGGCCCAGATCTCTGTACTGGGGTGAATGTATGACATTGTTCTGCATTCTGTCCATCAACTGTGGTTTTTGCATTTGTCACCCGAGTGGGATGGGTATGCTCAGACGTGAGTCCCATGCTCTCCACACCACTGGATTCAAGCAAGCCGGGCTGAAGATGGCTGGAATGCTAGAAACCGGTCCTCCGAAGCTTGTTTCCGGTCCAGGGAAGGCATGGCTTGGCAGTTCGGGCTGGACTGTTCCCATGAGGCACAGGGTCAGACTGATTTGCATATGGCCATGTCTGAACTGGGGTGATGTGGAGTGCAAAAAAACGATGGATATGGGCCCAGATCTCTGTACTGGGGTGAATGTATGACATTGTTCTGCATTCTGTCCATCAACTGTGGTTTTTGCATTTGTCACCCCGAGTGGGATGGGTATGCTCAGACGTGAATCCCATGCTCTCCACACCACTGGATTCAAGCAAGCCGGGCTGAAGATGGCTGGAATGCCAGAAACCGGTCCTCGGAAGCTTGTTTCCGGTCCAGGGAGTGCAAAAAAAACGATGGTTTTAGGCCCAGATCTCTGTACTGGGGTGAATGTATGACATTGTTCTGCATTCTGTCCATCAACTGTGGTTTTTGCATTCATTTTTTCTCAGACACGAACCATCAACAAACATTACGTAGTCTGATTCAGGCAATGGCTCATCTCTGAGGTCTGGTCTCAGTTTGGTACAGTATTCAAGAACATCTAAGCATTTGTAATCAACCTCATTTTTAACTTCAGTTTCCATGGTATCAGGCAATAGCGTAGAAGGATTAACATTTACGCATCTAGAGATTGTTACGTTTTCTGCTCCCAGAATTATTTTCTCATATTTTGTCATCCTGTTGTTGGTCAGATACTGTGTTTTTGCCCTAGTGAGGAAAATCTCCACAGAATGAGGTACATACACCCTCACAGGAAATCCCATCACTATTCCTTCACTCTGTTCTAGACTTACGGTTGTGGCTGCTACTGCTTTTAGACAACCTGGCAATGCCTTTGCAACGATCCAAAACCAGCTGAGAAATATGCAATTGGCTTTCTCATGTTTCCATGTCTCTGAATTAATACTGACAATGCACATCCTTCTCGTTCACTGCAGTATAGTTCAAACTCTTTTTCATAGTCAGGCATCCCTAAAGCTGGTGCTTCACACAAGCTCATTTTTAGCTGTTCAAATGCTTCCATCTCAGTTTTGGTCAGAACTATAGGGTCTCTGATATCTGCTCTGATTAATCTCTGTAATGGTTTTGCTATCAGTGAAAATCCACTAATCCACTGTCTACAGTAACCTTCCATTCCCAGGAACATTCTTACTTGTCTTTGCGTTTTCTGTGGCTGCATTCCCTGTATCATTTTAATTCTTTCCACAGTAACTTGTCTGATTCCTTTGGCAGTTTTATGACCTAAGTATTGCACTTCTTTCTGACAAAATTGAAATTTGGATGGAGACACTTTATGTCCCTCCGCTGCCAAATGATTTAGCAATGCAATGGTATCTGTTACACATGCATCTTTGTCTAGGAGACCATCAATGTACTGAACCAATACAGATTCTCCAGCCATGTTCAAACTATCTAGTGATATCTTTAGCAACTGATTAAAAATAGATGGGCTTTCAGTGTACCCTTGAGGAATTCGGCACCATGCCAGAAAACGATCTCTGAACCGGAATGCAAAATTTGGTTGGCTTTCTGGGTGCAATGGAACTGTAAAGAACGCATTACACAGATCGATCACAGTGTACCATTCTGCATCATGGGGAATTTGATATAAAATCACTGCTGGATTTGGTACAATTGGACAACATGGGACAACAATTTTATTAACCTTTCTAAGGTGCTGTACAATCCTAAATGTTCCATTTGGCTTTTTCAATCCCATTATCGGTGAATTACAAGGACTACTCTCTATCTCTCTCAGTATGCCCTGCTCAATCATTTTGTTTATCACCGGTGTTATTCCTTCAACTATTTCTGCTGTCATTTTGTATTGGGGAGTGTTCGGGTAACTCACACCTTCTTTTATAGAGACTTTTACAGGATATACCTTTTCTTTCACTACCCTTTTCAATTAATCAGGTATCTTCTCTCGAGCAAACACAGAAAACAATTTATTTTGTTCTGCCTCAATCATGAGCATGGTCATTTTATACAAGCTATCTTCATCTGGAGTTTGGAATTCTATGCCGTCTGGTGAACAGTATATAGCACAGTTCATTTTACAAAAAATGTCTTGTCCTAACAAATTTACGGGTCTACTATCACACACCACAAATCGATGCATGTCTTTGAAGTTTCCAATTTCTACTTCAACTGGTTGTGTTAAGGAGATTTTATTCTGTCTATTAGCTACACCTACAACTTGGATGTGCTCTCCCGAGAGAGGAAGATTTTGTACTTCCACTGATATAACAGTAGAACGGGTAGCACCAGTGTCCACTAGGAAAGTTATTTCTACATCATTCACCTTTCCGTTTACAAATTGACCAGACTGAACTACCTCAAGAGTGGCTCCAAGCACACACTCTTCTCCCTCACTCCCACCTTCCTCCTGTAACCAATACTGAGGACTCACATTCACTCTAGGTGATCTATTTACCTGCTCGCCTCTGCTGAATCCTGTCTCTGCACTGTATCTCTGTTGATTTACACTGTATAGAAGTGGCGGTTGTGGCACCTGACTCTGCTGAGTAACTATCTCCTGCTGTTGTGGTTGCTGTTGAATTACCTCATGCTGCACCTTTTGATTCAATGACGTATTTTCGGGATTAACTCTTGGTGGATACTTACACTCTTTTCTCCAATGCCCTATTCTGCCGCAATTATGACATGGAAGCTTTTTCTTAAGCTCTTCTATATTCCCTACCAATTTCGTTTTGTTGAAATTTCCTTTAAATTTTCCTTGACTCTCTGTATTTTTGTTCTCCAATTGTGCTACTTGGTGTTCAGATACTTTCACTTGTGCCCACATGGCTTTCTATTTTAACTTCATTTGCTTGGCATCAATCTCTTCACTACAGTATTTGGATTTTCTTAAAACATCATCTACAGTACTTGATTGCCATCCTATCATAATATTCCTAATCATGTCTCCAATTTCTGGTCTCAACCCATACACAAATCTATATACAAAATGCCTCATGTCCTTTTTGATCAATTCCTCATATCCACTGTATTGCTTAAATACTAACAACAGTCTTTCATAGAATGAATGTACAGATTCTTTCGGTTCCTGTGTAGTTCTGTCTATCTTAACCCAATCAGTTTCTTTTGGTGGAATTTTATTCTTCAAAAATACTATTATTTGTTCATATTTGCGCATTACTTCAGGAGACGGAGCACCTGTCACTTTATCACGAGGATATTCTTTCCTCGGCCTGTTTACAGATATTTTACACTCAGTCCATAAGTCTGCTGGTACAACTATATGAAATAATCCATCCAGATCAACCCATAGTACTTTTGAAACTTTTACAAATCTGTCCACCTGTCGATACCATTCTACTGGTTTCTCTCTCAATCTGGGGAAATCATTTGTAAATGATAGTATGTCCGGTCTACTCCAAAGAACATACACATATCCTCCTCCTGGTATTTCTCTCATAGGAAATTCATTTACTGTTGTTTCTTTTTCTCTGACTGGGAATGCTAATGAAGATTTATCACTAGACTCTTCTTTCTTCTTTGCCCATTTCACTCTCCACTTATTCACATATCCCCATTTTCTTAGCAGCACAATTAATTCTTTTATTTGAGTATTTCTTCCAGCTGTATTCATATTTTCAATGTCTTTTTCTGAAAATTCTACTCTATACGTCTTTTGCAATGTTTTAAATTTTGTGAAATGTACATTCAATTCACTAGCACATCCTTCCAGCTGATCATGTATAGATTTTGTTTTTCCAAGTAATACTTTTACACATGAACATCAGTTCATCATCTTGATAGGCTTTCAATCTGTCTGTCCCAATTGTTCCAATAATTAATTCTTCCATATCGACCTTTAATCTAGCGACATCTAATACTTTGGGTTCATTCTCTTTTAATTTCAAAGTTTTAAGCCAATTACTTAATTCTTGTTCCGACGGACCTATCAGGGTTTGTGTCAAATCTATTTTTTCAATACTCTTTTCAGGTGTAGCAGAATCAGATTCTGCTCCGGTTGCATATTTGTAGGGTAAACTCAGATTAAAAGTCAAGTCAGGCGGATTTACATTACTTGCTCGTCTGCTTTCTGACAAGTCAGGATAATATTTTCTTTTACCTTTTGCAAACTTTGCTGTAAAGGGATTGTTAAACTTGGCTCTTTTATTCTTTGGTTCTCAAACACTGGAATCACAGGTCCTATCGTTACTGGGACTGTTACCGCTTCTATATTTTTCGTAAGCTCTTGTATCTTTTCTGTCAATTCAATTGTGGATCGTATATACTCAGCAATACTAGTTTGTTCCTCAATTCGTTTCTCTACTCTATTCACACTTCCTCTTTCATCATTTTGTTTAGGATTACCAGTAAATCTCGTTTCTGTCATGGAGGTGTTTGGGTTATATCTCACTTCTACTCTTTCTGGTACATCTCTAAAATTTGAAAATTCTCTTGGGGTTTCATTAGTTCTACCTTCTACTGACGGAACATTAGGTGTAGTCCATAAAGAATCTGGTTGATATGGGGGCGGTCTCCTATTTAATATCTCTTCCAGTACAGCATCCTCTGATTCACTATCTCCATAACCTTCTCTCCCTGTTTCCACATTTTTCTTCTTTTCTGTATATTTCTACCCTTCATATTCATCCACTACTCTAACTGGATACATGCCACCACACATGTCAGCATTTCTCCATCTGCGAATTCTACTCTCATGTGTCTCTCCCCATAGTCCACGCAATCTACCTCTTGGTCTGATATGCCTTTCTGACCTTTCTTGTTCCATTTCATGCATCTCATCTTCCCATTCAACTAGAGCTTCAAATTCGGTCGGTCTAGGTCTTGGCTCAAGCTTCATCATCCTTTCTCTCAAATTTCGTAAAACTGCCACATTAAAAGATCCAACCTCTGGAAAAGTTAACGCACCATCATTTCTGGTATACCTAGCCCAATTCTCTAACCAAACACATGTATGGTAACCATATTTCAACAACATATAGGAAGCAGTCGTTTTCGGTGGAGGAAGTAATTCTCCTTCCCTTGTTACTATCGCCTTGTCCTTCACAAACACATTTTTCAATTTCTTAAACTATGAAGGTTTCTTCTTTTCCTATTCGTAATAGTAATCCATTTTTCTGTAAATTCCTTTTCTTTCAAAAGATCGCGTACTTCCTGTTGTTGTTCCGTAACACCAACCTATCACAGCGCGGTTTACACTAGCGTACCAATTAGAACAAGATGCGTCTCTTTAGTGCCTAACCAATAGTTTTGCTGCTTTTCAAGATCCACCAATCAGCCCTTACTCTGTCTTGGTCACGAGGACCAATCCCTGCGCAACACTTTTGACGTCACCAGCGCTCTGGCTTCTGCAGCGCCGACTGACCCCCTCCTTTACAAGGTTTATCGAGAAGCCGTATGTACAAGATATACAACTGAATCAGTTATTAACTTACACTAAACAACTCCATTCATCTGTTTCGCTAAAATAAAGTGATAGATTTTCAATTGTTCAAGTATCCTGTGTAGTTACCACAGAATTTTAGACTCGCCGATAAAGTAGCACAACCCTCTACCTTACCCTTCTGTCAAACAATAATGAACCCGTTTCTCTAGGAATAAGAGACATACAGAGACCGCAATCCTCCTAAGAGTCTAATCCAGAGTTTCACAAGAACGCATATTGCTATTTCATTTACACACATTCACACGGAAAATTCCTATTCATTCATAAAATAATTCTGTATTTCCAGTAGGCAGTGCTTAACTCTACCCTACCACAGAAGTTCTCTATCGTTAGTAAAGTAGCACATCCCTCTACTTTACCCTTCTTCCAAGCTAGGGTTAACTCCTACTACTCTCCCAGCGATAAGTTAACAGAATACGCAATGATCCCTATACTTGAAAGCTAAAATTTCACAGACTGCCCTCGCTATAGATTTATCCTTTTATCCTTTTACACCTAAGGTCCCTAAACTTGTGATGTGTGACGACACCACTTGTGATATGCGCAAATACCACTGTAGTATGCAACAATACTACCTTTTGAAACAGGCTATGCGATGTGCGACTTCACTTGCCACACTTCCTCTGCCTGCAGACAGAGTAATCAGCTTCCCACAATCCTCGGAAGCCTTTCCAGGACTACATATAACGCAATACAAACTCAACAGATATTAGTCCTAATTCTGTACAAAAAAACCTTATATCACTTTGTACATAATCCTAGCTAATTCTGTAGCAACAATGCTCTGCTACCAAGTTATATTACTGATGCAGCGCTACTCCGGAAATAATTTCTAAGCCATGTCACCTTTCCCTGAAGTACAAAATCCAAACATCTACTCATCAGTGGGGCCCATAACACTGCGAGTTACTCACAAAACAACTTTCATCCTAGTTCATGGATCGGTGAGTCTCAAAGGAGAGCTGTTGTATCATGGCAGAGTGTCTACATCAAAACTAAATATTTATACGATTTACACCTGCAGTTTAAATGAGCTTTACCATGGTTTTTATTAACAAAACATTTATTCAGACACACCACCATTAAGATCAATGGATCTGCTAGTAAGAAATTAGGCGTAGGAAAATACAAGACCAGCTTAATTCTCCATTTATCTAATTTTAAATAAAAGCAAAGTTAAGCATGTCTGACAGTTTATACGCTTTATTTCTTTCTTTATTCAAAGTAACTTTAAAAAGGAAATTTTATTTCAAATAGTCATTTTTATTTATTTAAAAGATTCAGAAATAAACATTTTTATTTAGTTTTCAGAATACAAGTTTTAGCAAAGACATAGTTTCCAAAATTCATTTTCTCCTAACGTCCCTAACTAATACCCTCATCTGAGGCTCAGTTCTCATTCAAAGAAATAAAACATTTATTCAAGAAAATCTTACATCTCAGGAAAATCAGCATTCCGACAGCATCTCTGGAGGAAATCGAAGAGGAGCATAATTTTAAGTAAAGTCGGGTTTTTATACACTATTTCACTAACTTTATCTATCTAAAAAGTAACTATCACCACAAACTCGGATTCTGCTTGGACAAATTTGGGATGGATGAGCTTCACCTCATCATTTTAACATTCAATGCCGTTGTGCCAGCTAAATGATAATCGGTCCTTTGTTTAAGAAAGTCTTTAGCTCAGTCACATCCTCAAATGGCAACTCCATGCATTTTTCCGACGTTCAGTAACTCAAACGTCCATCCTCTTGGCAGTCATCAGGACTTCCAGGGCATATTGGCCTTGAACTGACTTTGTTTATGTACAAACAGCTCGCATTCAACTCGGACTTGGGCTGCTCATGCTCAGTTCATCGTCTATTTGCAGTTAATAGAGCAACCATATTTTCACTAGGCCTCACGAGCCAGAATGGGAACTATCATAGAAACAACACAAAATAATGTTAAATATGGAACTATAGCCCTTCTGTTTACCTCCTCCCATACTAAGGTTTCCCTGTTAGCTATTAACTAGCAAACAAACAACATATATGCAATTTATACTCACTTATCCTCCGGGTTCTGCCACAAATACATGCACAAAAGCACATTTATGCCATTTTTGTTTATCTGAAGCTTTGCATTAATTTACATCAGGACATCAACATCAATTAGTTAGTTATGTTTCTTCATGCAAGCAGATTAGTATTCCAACTTGTATATGTGTGGGCATTCTATACTACGTTGGTTAATATTGTCCACACCACACAATTAATAAAGGTTACTGTTATGAGGAAATGACTTCACAAGGGGTATACAACATTTTGTTTTGCCACCTCGCTCCATCACAAACGTGCCAGGGGGCTGCCATGCAGAGATGTGTAAAGAGGCCATGCCCCTTTTTACACCTCTCTGCAACGCAGCCCCCTGGTGCATACTGGAGTGTCCTGATGGGCTAGTTGGCCCCCAGGGACCCCCAGTATTCAAGAGGAATTAGTTCCCCCTCTGCAAACGCGCCAGGGGGCTGCCTTGCAGAGACGTGTAAAGAGGCCAAGCCCTTTTTTACTCCTCTCTGCAACGCAGCCCCCTGGCGCATACTGGAGGTTCATGACTAGTGCTGATCAGCAAAAAGGAATCAAATTCCGCCAGTATTGTTTCCACCAAAGAATTTTGACTTGCACTCCAGGAGTTTAGTTTAAGGGCTTATTTAATCCATATATTGTCAGCCATCACCAGTTACAAACCAACGCGTTTTGACCATATTGGTCTTCATCACGGTAAGTGGTAGTCCATCATTCATGTCTATTTATACAAAAATCCCATGTTGCCCATAATGAGGCATTATGGGATTTGCAGTTTTATTGTTTTTTTTAATTTTTTGATTGTTCTTCTGAAACAAAAGAGTGTGTCCTCTTTTACAAAGAAAATATCTATATACATATTTACACTGTTCATTATTCAAGTCTCATAATGATGTATTTGATCTTTCGTAGAGAGTTGCTTATTGCTGACCCACTTGTGGGTCTGTTAGTGTCCACTTTTCTCCACAGTGGTTTCACACGTCTGGCTGAGTGTCATATGTAGTTTAATGTGGTTTAAGGATGATCTCCACTCGCATGGACTGCAGGTGACACTCACTGTTGGTACATATTTACATATTTACACTGTTCATGTATTTAAGTATCATAATGATGTGAATGATCTTTGGTAGAGAGTTCCTCATTTTTGAACCACTCATGGATTTATGGGTGTCCACTGTTTCTTCACATTGATTTAACATTGGTTTTACACGTCTGGCTGTGTGCATCATGTGGTTTATTTTGGTTTTAGGATGGTCTCTAATTGCATGGGCTGCAGGTGACATTCACGGTTTTTGTTTGTATTGATGTTTTTGTTCTTTTCGAGCCAGAGTTTCTGATTTGTTTCTGAGTGATGTTTTTATTCATTTTGTGTGGGGGATGCATTGTATCGATTTTACTGATTTAATATATGCATTCAACCAATTACAGATGAACATGTACTTCTTCGTCCCCATTCAGGCCAAATGGTTGCTTTGTCCGTAATCTGATTATTAGTCTGGATTCAAGGTGTCCTAGTTTAGTTGTTCTAGCCCGCCTCTCTCACTGGCGGGGATTGTTGCTAGACCCCAATATTTCATTTGTATCCAATTGTGGTCTGGATGTGTATGCATGTGTTTCGTCAAGGCATAGTTATTGTCATCATTTTGTATTGCGCGCATATGTTCACAGATTCTCTTCTTAAATTGGCTCACCGTGCTGCCAGAGTATCTTTGACCTCAATTGCACTCCAACATATATACGACATAGGTGCTTTCACAATTGATCTTTGGACTACTATAGAAGGTTTTGCATTTGGAATCAACAATTTCTTTCATGTTCTTTCCAATACGATATGCTCTGCATTTGTCATTTTTAATGAATCCTCTTTGAAATTCCATTTACCGAGATTTCATTTGTGGTCTCGTGAAATGGCTGTGTACCAATATGTCTTTGTTTGATGGTGCTCTCCTGTATGTTATGTTTGGTTGATTACCCAAGATTTCTCCCATGTTCTGGTCTTTCAAGAGTACATCCCAATGTTTATTCATGATATTAACAATTTCATGATTTTCTTTGTAGGAAGTTAAGATTAGTCTAATGTCTAGGTTGTCCTTTCCCTGAGTTTCATTGCTTGACTCTTGTTTTGTTCGGAGTGTTTGTACTCGAGGTACTTTCTCCGCTTTCCTTATCCCTGCCATGATGTATGCTGGTTTATATCCTCTTTCCATGAACTTTCATGCTGTTTCTTTTGTTTTAATTTTCAGTTCTTTCTATTCTCACCAATTTCGTTTCATTCTGAGTTCAGGGAATGCTGTGTGCTCGCTATTTCAAATATTATTCTTGTTGTTAGGAGAGAACATTACCTCAGATAGGCTGTTGAAAAATTCCTCTACTACAGTAGGTGAAAGTTCTACCAAGTTTGAAAAAGCTGCTATAGTGCATATGTGAGATGCATTGCTATCATCGATGTCAGGATCAGCAATGTTCACAGAAGGTTGTACCTGTGTGGTGCTGCTTTCATCTTGTACTTCACCGCCACCTAATCGTAATGGTGAAGTCTCAACGAATGCCGTCATCAGAATCGGTAGCCGCTGGGGACAACACGTTGCATGGATCGTTACCGGACCGAGGAAAGTATCGATATCCATTGGTACTGCTGATGGTAGTGTAAGACAGACGTCCAACACGCATTCTTCTCCGCATAGCAGACATCGAACCACAGGTAAGATGCAATTTTGCCAGATCGGTCTGAATGAAAGAAACCAGGTAGTATTCAGATTTATTAGCCGGGCCAATCCGAGGACCTTAGTGATACGGTCTCGGTATCGTATTGCTAGGATCGTTTCTTCCATCGTAGCCTGAGTTTTGTCTGTGACTTGGCTTGCCATATCGGAGCAGAAGGAACAAAAATAAAATTCCTGCTACGAGTCCCAAAATAAGAGGCAGGCCCCCAAAAAGAGAATGCACAAAATTCGGGAAGATGCCCAGAACTGTTTCAAAGGGTGCTAACAGTCCCGAAAAAATTGTCTTAAATACATGTGCAATGCCAATGGAATCTGACATGTTTAAAATTTGGCTTAACATTTCTACGAAATGCAAGGGGCAATTTGTCGATAATAAGCTATGTATCTCTGCCGCTGTCCTTGCAGCTTGCAGGTCATTCGTCTCTTTGGACGAGGTTAAAGTCACAGTTGTCTGTAAAAGAATAGACTTCATTCTGCCTAAAGTATCAATTCGAATAGAAGAGATATTCACAGAAGGCCATAATGCTGCCTCCATGTCTGGATTGCTGTTTGGATACAATACTTTCATACAACAAATGACCCTGGAAGTAACGCTCACGAGATAGGGTTTTCCTGGCATCATGCCACAACAGCCGTGGTCACTTAATATAACGTAGCTACAGTTGGAAAGTTGTCTGAAAAGGGCTCTATCTGTATAGCTGGGGTGTCGTGCAGATGACATGAAAGGTTGTTTGATGAACCTTCGCAGGCTCCATGCAAGTTTATACCTTGACATAGAAGTGTACCGCTCAGTGATGTTTTACAATTATTACCACTAAAAAATACCTCTTTCTTGCCCCCACTCCAACATCTATGTGTATAAGGTACATTCGAGGTTGATTTGATGTATCCTTTACCCAACCTTTAATACAGGCCTGCTGGTATATACTTTTGGCAGTATTGAAACTAAAAAGTTGTTATCGGGATTGTAATGGTGCCATGTATTATCCATTCAATGACAGGTCTTTCTGACATTGTCAGTGGTAATCTCTCAAGTTTCTCAATGCTCAGCACCGTAAAGTCTGCTCCTTTTTGTGCCGAGATTTGTCTATCAGTAAGGTTAAAGATAGAAAATAATAACGTTATGTTGATTAGACGCCATGGCACGTAACCTGAACGCAGGTTTTGTAACGTCCAGCCTAGCTGTACAATAGAACGCAATTGGGACTGACCATGTTGTAACATTATCATATCCTGTTCTATTATATCAATAGCAGATGATACAATGCTGTCCAGTGAAAAGATTCTGGAGGACAGAGTCGTTAACCCATTGTCCACTACAGAAAGTGTTTTGTCCAAATTAATACGATCAATTTCTCATATTTTTTCTGCAGTTTCAATTTTATTTAATTTTCAAGCTTCATTGTAAGCTGCGTATATACCGGCGTATATGAAACGTTTTTGACGCTGTTTGCGAGGTCCCAGTATGAAATCTCGCAAGTCAGCAACTTCTTTAAATAAAGTTAACTGTTGCTTAATTTCGGGAAGTGTGGATCTCTGTAGACAGTCAAGGAATAGTTTTCCTACACTGTATGTTGTAACTATCCCTGGATGTTGTCTCTGGGAATATCTTGGGTCTGGCCTGTTCTGTTTGAACCCCTGTACTTTGTTCAGGAATCTATCTTGACAGTTATTAGTGTCCGTGGGCCAGATCAACCATTTGTTCCAATCAGGAATTGTTCTGTTTTGTTTTAAAATATAGGCCACCTCTAACCCCTCATCTGTAGTGGTGTTTCTATCAGGCATAGGCTTTGGTATAGACGGGTTGTTTAAATCTTTTGTCTTGGCTAAACCAAGACAGGTTGTTTGCTGAATTGTGTCATTCAGGAACATTATTTGTTCTGGTATCATGCAGGCTCTAAACAATGCTTCTAAACCTTGTACCTGCCATTCTTTTGTACCCCAGATGGTTTTTGTCTCAATGTTGTTTTTCCAAAATTCAAAACCAAATGTTGACATTTTTTCATAACATTTTTCAGAATAAACCAGTTTAGTATTTGTCAATATGTTTTTCACTCCTGTCTTATTTAACATTTTGAAATAAAACGTTTCTGGATTGGTGTAATTAAACCCTGAGAAGTATGGGCATTTCTCATAAAATGTTTTTGAACTGCCTTTTGGCGGGGTTGGACAATGTTTCCATTGATTATAACTGAAAACATTTCTAGGATTTGCAGATTCATGCAGATAATGATGCCCAAAGTGATTGTAACAATACATTTCCTCATAATTCGACGAACCCTGTAAATAATCATGTTCTGTAAATTTGCTGACATTTCTAAATCTGACATCATATTATTAATATTTTCAAAGTCCCAATCATCAGAGAAAGTACTAGGTGATACAAAGTCACTTAAAGAAATCTTGAATTGGTGTGGATATTTCAAGAGCTCAACCGGGCCATAGATTTCATAATCAGTTTTGTCCCATGCTATCCCACCAGGTATAGGCTTTGCTGTGATGTTGACTGATGACAGTTCTCTTTTTTCGATGTGTGAGGATCTGTGTGGTTTCAGGACCAAGTTGATGTTCTGACTTGATGTGTCCATTGTACTATATTTTCCATCAATAAATCTACCCAAACTTAAAACCAAGATGAGCCATAGAAGGAGGAAAAGTACACCTAACACAATCCATAATTTAATCCATGGTGAAGTTACATATGTTTCTCTGAGTTGATGAAAGAGCTCTGTGATTTTATTTTTGAAAGTTTTTGTTGCTGGCTTGTCTCCATGTTCACTTGGATCATGGGAAAAGTCATCAAAGTTGATAAAGTAGCCAGATGCAGTTCTGTCAATTGGTGGGATTGCTTCCGGATTTCCATTGATCTTTGCATTTTTTTTGTTACATTTGTATAGTCCGAGGCTACATCGTTGTAGACTGGTGTTTCTTGATGAACTGTTGCAATTTGGGTTTCAAGAGGCACAAGTTCCATGGCTTTGTTGCATAGTCCTTTTTTAATCACTGCAGGTTTGTCAAATGTGATTAGTCTCTCAGTTTGAATCTCTTGGATTGTAGCATGATTTGGTCTTCTGCTATTTCTTGGGAGTCCACTGGGCCTACTACTTATTATTGGCTACATGATTGTGGTTTTACCAGGTCGATTGATACAACTCGGTTCTCCTTTTTACCAGCAAGGGGCGGTAGTACAACTGATCTTGTTCCGCTGACAGCTAAGACAGGTACTGCTTTTCTGTAAGAAGGCCCAAATTTCTTCTTCACCACGATCTTTTCTCTGACCAGATCCCCAATCTTTGGATTACAGTCAGGTCTTGCTGGGACAGGTGGTTTTTCTTCAGTGGTAGTTGGCTTTAGCTTTTGGTTACTCAGACTTTTTCTTGTTTCATTTAAGTCCTGTAAAACAGCCAAACGATCTTTGATATCAAATCCTTTTTGTTGCACCACTGAAGTCTGGCAATCCAAGTCCTGGATGATCATTCTAGTACCAAATAAAAGTTTGTATGGACTGATACCTCCTAGAGAATTTCTTGGCATATTATTAAGACTACGTTGGATTAGATGTTTGACCCACCCGTCACCCGAACCTAATACCCTCGCTGTTATAGATTGCTTTATGTCCCTTTTTTTCTCTCCACTACCGCATTTCCCTCGGGATGGAATGGACTAGAATACCGCAATGCAATGCCCATGCTGGCCATGGCCTCCTTGTAAGCCCGAGAGCTAAACGCAGGACCCTGGTCAGAATGTAGCATGCCAATTGCGTATGTGCCGATAAAGACTCGCAAATCTTTTATAACAGTTCTGGCGTCACCCGAGCGCTGGGGGTCTCATCTAAATGAATCATGTCTTAATAAATATGGGATCGCATTTTTCCATCTGGATGTCTGCGCATAGATAGCCTGATACTGTCTAATAGTGGTGTCTGGGCTGGTGTCTGGTCCGGTTCACAACTGCGATCTCTGTTGCAGTCCTGACAATTCATTGCAAAGTTATACATTTCTACGCTCATCCCCGGCCACCAGTATTGTGATTGTAATTCTATTAGAGATTTCAGGATCTCTTGGTGCCTCAGACCCAATCCCATGTGTGCTTCTTGTATCAAGAAGACTCTCCGGTTCGTGTTTGGAATTACTCTATCCCCCACTCCAGGGATTTGAGCAAACGGAATGGAGTTCCCATCAATTATGTATGCATTGCCGAGTGGATAGTTTAGAGGTAACGCCGCATAATTGCCTTCCATTTGGGCTTTTACTGCAAGCATCGTTTCGCCATCTATTTGTTTTTTTGTACGCTTTTTTGTGGCTATGGAAGCCGAGTGATCAGCTGCCGCTGTGGCTTTGTCAGCCAATGAATTCCCTGCAACGTGAACGCCATCACGTTGAAGACTCTGCGTATGTATCACGTGAGTCTTTTGTAGTTCTTTCTGCAAAATAACTACTTGTTCCCATAGTTTTTTATGCTTTATTGTGGCACCTGTCTCATCTTTGTAACCATTTTTTATCCAGGTCTGCATGGAATTATTGTAAGATCGGACGCAGTAATGCGAATCGCACACTATTAGTGTCGGGAATTCGCGATCAGCATTTTCAAGCGCCATCTTTAAAGATCTTATTTCAGCTCGCTGAGCTGTACAGTTTCTGAGAGATTCAGTTTTAGTGAACATCGGTCTGAATTTACCTAAGCGCCAGCGACCTTTAACAATCGCGCACGCTGCATTGTAAATCTGTTTTTCCACAACGTAGTGTTGTGCGAATCTATCCTTGTAGATTATACAGGTGTACTGTTCGAGAGGCACAATTTCGATCGGCAGAGGACATTCATTTTCATATTCCAGATATTCTAGTTTTTTCATTTTCGGATCAAATGCGTGTGTCACGTCTCCTGTTGCAAGAGAAGTTTCCCATTTTATCCATTTTGGATCTAGAGCTTCAGCATGAAGATTGCCTGGTATTGTTACCGCCTCAAGGGCTGATACTGCTGTTAAAACAGATATCCTTTTCCCTTGGGCGAGGGCTCTTTCTTTTGCTACAGTAGTTTGAACCGCAGTTAGAATTTTTTCAGTAGAACTGAATTTCATTTCAGCTTGTGTGTACAAATGTGATTTGTAAGCTATTGGTACCGTTTCTCCCTCATTAGAGGTCAGGTATGTGAATCCGCATCTTCCTGGGATGACTCGGATTGCAAGGTTGCGTTCGTTTGCGCCTGTTTGCAGTTTTGTTTTAGTTAACATGTCTGTCTGTAATGATCTTAAAATTTCTGTGTGTTTTTGAGTCCAATTAATTGGTTTAAAATCAGGTTTTATTAGTTCGTAGAGAGGTTTAACCCTCTCTGCATAATTTAGAATATATGTTCTTCCGAAATTCAGGAAACCTAGTATTGATTGTAAGTTCTTCAGCGTTTTTGGAGCTTGGAGTACTGCACACTTCTCTAAGAAGTTGTCTGCTAGGCTTTTGCCTTCACTTGATAATTCATATCCTAAAAATAGGACAGTTCGATGGGATTTTTTAAAGTTAAATTTGTACCCTTCAGCTGCAAACCCAAGTATTATGGTGTTCACTCTTTTCAAGTGAGTCTGCAGGTCATCGTCTGTAAGATAGATGTCATCGACATAGGATAATGCCTCATCATCATACATTTGTAGTAACTCTGTTACCCTGGCTGAAAATAATCCTGGGCTATTCTTGAATCCCTGTGGGAGACGACAAAATTGTTTTTGGGTCCCCATGCTGGAGAAAGCGGTCAAAGATCTGCTTTCAGGTGCTATGTTTTGACAGAAGGAACCTTTGAAATATCTAATGTCATTTTATATTTCTTGCGCACGATGTTATTCATTAGTGCTGCATTGTGTGAGTTTTGTACTGCAAAAGTTTTACAGCAGGAGTTTAGATGTCTGTAGTCCAAAACTAGACGATATGAATCGTCTGGCTTGGAGACAGGAAACAAAGGATTGTTCATTTGTGAGGTGCATGTTTCAATCACCCGTTGATATTCAAGTTGATCTAAAATTTCTTTTACTTGTTTTTTAGCTTCTTGCTTAACAGGATACTGCCTCTGTGCAGTAGGTTGATTTTTAACTGGATTTTATGGTGAGGAGAGTCCTCATTCCATCCTACATAATTTTTATATAATGCAGGGGCTTGGGCCACTGCCCAGTTTCTAGCAAGAGTGTATTTTTTATGTATTGGAATGTGATTCGAGAAGGCAGGCATAATCATTTCTTCGCCATGTGTTCACTCCCTGACAAACTCTGGTGGCCAGTCTTTCTCTGCTAGAAGGATATCATAGCCTTTAGATAGGTTCTCCCAAAAGAGACCTTTTATTTTCCTAATTTTATCTCCCTCTATACGTAATGCTATTTCATATAGTTTATGGGGCACGCTCACTTGGGTGTCTGCAGTTTCCACGTGAATGTATTCATTCGTTTTCACTGTCTCCAGACGATTCATCAGGATCTTGCAAGCTATGCTCACTTCTGCTGTGCTGTCTAGCATTGTCTGGCCCCACTCTCCGTTTTTCAGTTGTGTCCTCAGAATTCTCGGCATGTTTTATTTTAATACTGGCTACCTTCTTTCTGGGAAATTGTAATTTTTTACTTTGATGAGCAGGTTCCTTGTCTTTGGACTTGGCTTGCTCTTCTTTATGTTCTGACCGTCCTCTTCTTTCCGATTTCTTTGATGAAGTCTGAAAAGATCGAGAGGGACGTGTATCAATATCTTGATATCTGTCAGGTTTTCTCAAATCGTCCCTATTTCTAAGGTTGTATCTTTTTTCAGAGGGTTCCCTTTGGGGAGACTTGCCCCCCCCCGTTCTGGAGATTTATCTCTTTGTTGGGGAGACTTTCCTCTGGTCTGAAACTGTTTTTCTCTGGGAGTGGTTTGTTTATTACCCTCCCACTTCTTCTTTTGAGAATTGAGATTATTTTTAATACAAGTTTTTTCAGGATTTTCAATTAGTGTATTTAGTCGGTAGGTTGTACCGTCAATTGTTAATTGAACTAAATCCCTATATGCTCTGGTTAATTCTTTTATTTTAACTAAGAATTCTTCGCTTGACATATTTTCAATGTCGGGATTTGGTGTGTAGCTGGCTAGAACCGGCCATGTGGCTCCTGGACTACCTAGTGGACCGAGCCTGGTAATGTGATTTTGATGTTTTAGGGTGCCATTAAACCAGAGCAGGTGCTCTTGGTATGTTAGTGGAATTTCAACTTCCTCGAAAGGAGAGTATTCCTCTGGAGTTTCCGCTATTTTGTAGTAGTGGAACTCATGTGTTACAGCATGTGCTGCTGGAAAATTTATCCAGGAATAGAATACTTCTGTCTGCCGAAATTCATGTGCCTCTACCACAAATACGACTGTACCACCTCTTGATGTTACTCCATTTTCTATACGTTTGTTTTTTCTTATATTGACCGGGATGATTATTGCATCATGGTCGTCTTCATTAAACCCTGTAACGTCTGCACCCGGTTGGTTCGCATTAACTGCGGCTTCACCGGTTTTGTTGTTGTCGCCGTGATTTGACATCGCTTAATAAAAATTTCTTGCAGAGCAAGTTTTGAGGAAACAAAGATCAGGTGCACAATATTTTGGAACACTGTATCCTTCAACGTTGACTAAACCAAAAACTTATACATAGGCTTCTCATACTACTAAGTACTGGCGGATATTAACCTTTTACCCACTCCAGACGTCTATTGGAGTTTTTTACGGGAAAAAGGGGTCTGTGTGAAAAAGCATGACTGAGTTACTCTAGTATCTTGCGTTAGATTATCGCCTTACCAAACGTTGGGCGCCATGTAGTGTAGTTCCTATTTTCCCAATAGGCTCAGCGCATTGGAATAACATAAACAATAGTTTAGACGTAGGACTGAGGTCGACTAGGTCTCTATTGAATATGTTAGACTTAATTAGGTTTGCCAGCTAGCTCAGAGGTCACTAGAAACGTTCTCGAATGAACAGGGAGGAGTTAACTTCCCTGATTAGACAAGAAGGGATTAGCTTCTGACAACCGCATAAACATGACAACTTTGCTCCCCCAGAATAAGGAGTATATCTCCAGAGTTGTGTGAAAACAATAGATAGCTATTTCACTAAGTCAATCGTGTATACTTAGTTTCACAAGAGTGCAGAGAAATAAAGAGACGGGCGTTTTCAATAAAAGGTGTTATTTATTGAGCAGTCTTCTGTCTCATGCAAGAGAAGTGAATTGCTACAATTGCAATACTTGTCATAAAGTAAAGTGCGTACAGTAAAAGGAGTATTATGAAATAATACTGTAAAAGCATTGATATGGTTTCTGAGCCATATGATACTTAAAAGGTATAAAATATATACAATTACATACAATGATAAACGTTGACTAAACGTACGAAACTGATGTTTCTAAATACGCCTACTCCAGTGTATCTAACCTAAGCCTAGTACGTGGGAAGGAGTAAAGGAGTTTTTAAGTTAAGTTAGTTTTGCCAAGAATCTGACTCAAGAATTCTCTAAGGATCTAATCAGCACCGTACCTTGGGTTTTGAATGAAGGTCTTGTATCTATACCCAAATCAGCTGATACCCTCCTGTTTAACACCGACTGCTCTAGTCCTTTGCTTTCCACGACTTGCCCATATGCGGTGACTTGTCTGTGTTCAATGTATTTTTCTTTGTCCCTCTCTGCCTATGATGTTCTTTCTCCTTTTGACTCACCACCCCCATTCTCTTCTCTAGGTGGGGTTTCATCTGTACCTTTGGCTAAATTAGCCCCGGGCAGATGAAATAACTTTTGAGACCACATTTGGTAAGTGCTGCATCACTATTGTCCTGCAGGCATTGGCAATAGTCACCACATTTGACACTATTTATGTTGAAGTAGTTTGTACTTGGTGTGTGACACCCGAATTAATGTTGACACTAGTTTTGTTTGTTCTTTTTCTCTTCACAGCAGGTGGCAGCAGAACACTTCGCTGAACACATTAACTTTTTGATTCAGTGTACATCTTTGGTTGTTTTTTTGTTATTACACTTGTTGCAGTAGCTGTTTATATTCTTTGGATCCTGACGAAGGCCAAGACACGAGCATTGGTTGTTGATGGCCGAAACATGTTGATCCCTTATATGCACCTGTCTTGAATCTTGACAGTTGCATTATACAGCTTATTGTTGTGTTTAATCCTGTCACAGGGCAGCTATAATAAAGTTACTGGCAGTTAGCTCTATAGGCAGTTTTAACTCACATTCACCAGCACTGCACCTTCCCTCACACACACATCACACACACATAGGGATTTTTTTTTTAAACACATTTTATTGAATGAAGGAAGACGACACAGTACATCCTGAAACATTGCCCATACATTTGCATACCTAGATGACACCCGCCCCCACCCATAAGCATATCACAACCAGGATATTCCTCCCCATACTAGCCATCGGGGCGTCTCCAGCTGTACGTGCACAGTAACCATTTTACAGATGCTGAGTCTGTAATTTATATAGTCGTCATTTCAAAGGCACAATGAATTCATGGAATACATATCAAACCAACCCCCTTCCCCCGCGGCTCAATGATCTTTACAGTATGTCACATTATACAATATTGAGTTCAATGGCTCCCTCACAATGTCCATTACACAGTTTGATATCCCCCCCAGTCAATGCAATTGCTATTGAGCGCTACCCTTCACATGTATTCTCCATGAGTACCGGCTATCATCACATAAGGTTCTCACACGATAGTGCTCTGTGTATGCAGGGCTCTGTACCCCAGAAACCACTGCTGCAGCCTTTAACAAATACCAGGGGGCACAGCCCCAACGGGTATAATTGCAAGGACACCAAGGAGCTGAAACACTAGAGCTGTACGAAAGAAAATAGAAAAGAACACAAAAACCATGAGAACCATATTCCCCTCCCCCCATCAACTTGCGCAACTTTCCATTGGGTTCAGGTCATAATACAATATAGGGCCATAGGACATGAGTGACAAATACGCAGACCAATCCAAAGTATTGCATTCGCCCCAAGATTTCACCTACCCCCAGCTCCCCCGTCCCAAGCAAATCCGCCCCTTACCCGTAAGTCCCCTGGGTCGCCCCCCAGGGAGTTCAGAGGGCACAGCCGGGGCATCCAACCACAATCCCCTATAATCAGCCCACCTCTTCCATATTTCATAGTGTTTGAGTGGACAGGCACAAGCCTGGAAGATGGGTAGCTCCAGCCCCATATTAAAGTCCAGGCCGTTTTTCCAGGTCGATAGTGGTGGAGCCTGGACATCCCTCCATTTCCTAGCAATGTCGCGCTTCGCCAAGGTGAGCCCCAGGAGTAACAGGTGTCGCTTGTAGGCATTACCCCCAACTCCCTCTATGACATGAAGAAGGACGAACCGGGGCGTGCCCGGGAGCTCCCACCCCAGGACCTCCACCAGGCAGGAGAACACCCCCCTCCAGAATCGATCCAGCACAGGACGGGACCACACAGTATGCAAGAACGTGCCCTCCTCCCGACCACCCCGAAGGCATTCCGGGGAGGCCACCATACCCGCCCGCCACAGACGGGCCCTTGTAAAATAAACCAGATGAAGGTACTTTTACTGTATCAGTCGGAGATGCATGGCCATTGCCGCCCCACGTGGAGCCGCCAGAGCCTCTCTCCAGTCCTCCTCCTTCGCAGTCCGTCTAAAGCCGGCGCACTGGGAGTGAGATTGATAAATCTTCACTATTTTCTTGGTCTCCAGATCGCCCATGAAGACCTTGGCCTCCAGGGGGCTGAACTCCGGAAGCGTGGCCACTCTCTCTAGGTAGGGAGACAACGCATGACGGAGCTATAGGTAACGGAAGAATTGTGTCCGTGGCATACCCAACTCCCTCTGAAGCTCTGCAAAGGACTTAAGGGTCCCATGACTGAGCACATCGCCCAGGGTCGAGACCCCGATGGCATCCAAGCCCCTAAAGCCCTGCAGGGCCGCCAGTTCTGAAACGCGCCCATTACGCCACAGCGGGGTTTCCCCCGTGAGGGTATTCCACCACCCCATATGTTTCAGTGATTGTCTCCAAATACGGAAGACCAGTCGTGTGCCCGGCGGTAGCTCCTTTAACAGGGGTGCCGAGTAAAGAATGGTATGCAGGGAGTGTGGATCCATCAGGCCGCGCTCCAGTGCGTAAGCCGGGTCCCCCCTGTCCCCATACCACCAATCATTCAGAACGAGGAGGTTAGAGGCCTGGTAATAGGACAGGATATCGGAGGTTGCCAGTCCTCCGCAGTAGGTGGAGAGGAAGCATTTGCGAATTGCCATTCGCACTATTCCACCCACCCAAAGAAACTGCCCCAGTGCAGAGTTCACCTGCTGGAACCATTTCGGCGCAATTGGGTAGGGATGATTTTGAAGCTGGTACAGCAACCTAGGGAGCGTGACCATTTTGAAGATAGCCTATCGGCCGTAGATGGTAAGAGGCATACGCGACCAGAGCGTCATATCAGCTTGTGCTCGCTCCCACACCGGTGCCAGGTTTCTCTCCCATGCCACCTCCGGTATGTCGGAAAGGAACACCCCTAGATACTTAATGCCACCATCGGCCTGCTGTAGTGCAGAGGCCCAGGGGCCCACCCTCTCGGGGTCCCCCAGTACCCACAAAGTGGACTTCCAGGGGTTCATGTATAGTCCAGAGGATTCCCCAAATATGCGCATTATCTCCAGGATCCTTGGGCCCGACTTGTCCAGGTCTGTGAAAAAAAAAAGAACATAGTCAGCGTACAACGCGATCCTGCCCGATATACCGGGTGCCCAATCTAAGCCCTTCAGTTGCGCATCCATAGGCACCCAGGCCGCCAGCGGCTCCATCGCTAAGGCGAAGAGATACAGCGACAACGGGCAGCCTTGTCTAGTGCCTCGCCGCACTGAAAAGCTAGGCGACATAGCCCCAGCAACTCTGACTGATGCTGTCAAGTCAGTACACACTTAGGGTTTTTAGTACAACCCATGTGCTCAAGTTGAAAAACATCCTTGAGCTCCTCCCTCGTAGACAGGGGGTTGTAGCCCACGTTAGGACTAGGTTCCTAAAGCCAGGAGGCACCCCTATTTTTTGTTTAAATTTCTTTATTAGTATTTTTCTTTTTAACATTACTATCATCGGGGGGAGGAGCTTAGCGCGCAGCCAAGATGGCCGCGTGAGCTGTGAGCTCCCGAAACCCTCGCCGCCTCCACCGACTATCCTGGCACAAATCCTGTTTCTGTCGACGGGTTCTTGTAGCTGAGACTCTCCTGATCTGAAAGACCTTTTTCACACTTTGAATCGGATGCCGGACGCCCGAATTACTCCTTTCTGAAGCCTGAAGGCCTACACCGTGGCTCATCCCGGGACTTGGGCATCTGCAGCACCCCGAAAGTAGTTGAACAACAACGGCGTATGGAAGGGGACGAATACCCGGTGTCTACTTTCGGTTTCGCTTTTCCTGGCTAAGAAGGTTGGGAGGCGGCTGCCTAGTGATCAAGCTGGACTGGGAGTGCGCTTGCTTGACTGATCTTCACCGGCGCCCTGCACTTCAATCTCTCGTTGTTCTTCCTAGTGGGGAGCCATTCTCACCAGGTCCCAAAAGCCCCTGAGGGCCGCGCAACCCACCATGGCGGGCAAGTCCGATAGCGATAAGCGGTCCCTCAAGAATGCGACTTGCGGTGGCACAACTCAGACCACCATTATGGACAGATTTGCGCGCAACAAAGGCTCCCCTAGCGGAACTGGCAAAACCCCGGAGGACCTTGGTGGTGGACCCCCTGAGTCGGAGGAGCCAACTCTTCGAGATGTGATGGGCGCCATTGCGAGTATACAGTCATCGATGGGACAACAGTATGAAACCTTGGAGGCCAAGATCGACACGGTGGCGGTGGATGTAAGCTTGATTAGGGCGAACTTGGCCAAGACTAACGAGAGAGTCCAGTCGTTAGGTGTCAAAATGGCCAGTCTCACCACCGATGTCTCCGATCTGCAGGCTGAGATCCGGACTCTTTGGTCCTCGAGTGACCAGTTTGCCCGCCGGCTTGAGGATTTCAAAAGTCGCGCTGGGCGCAATAATGTCCGCATAGTCGGAGTTCCGGAGTCTTAAGCCGATCAATCTACTGACTTACTTGTTGAAGATCTGATCCTCAAACATCTTGCACCTAAGGGCCTGAGTAACTTTTTTTGCGGTGGAGCATGCCCACAGAGTCCCTGGCGGCAGACGCAAGCAGGGGGCTACACAGCGACCCATCATTGCAAGCATCTTCAACTATAGGGACAGAGACGCCATTTTGCAGGCCTCGAGGACTAGCGGCCCTACCAAATTTGAGAATGCGTCCATCAACTTCTACCCCGACTTTACTCCATCAGTGCAAAAGCAGAGACTGGGATTTTCTGGGGTGAAGCGGAGATTGAGAGACTTGGGCATGAAGTATGCTATGCTTTTCCCCGCCCGATTGCGCATCGAACATAATGAGTGGGTGTTTTTCTTTGACATGCCAGAGGTGGTCAGTGACTGGTTGGACACACTATCTATGCCACGGGACAACGCGGACCAATCCAGAGGTGCTGAAGGCAGCCAACGGGACCAGGAGGAGTAGGGACACCGGCGTGTGCTACCATCGTACCGTGTTACGGTGGATTGTTATCCTTTTTTGGGTCAATGACATTCTTGCATATAGACCCTGGGGCGGCGGGAAGTTCGGGACTCTTCCTCCTCCGGGGGTGTTTCCTTTTCTACTTGTAGATTAGTTTTCTGGGGCAGGGCGACAGGCACACTGCAAAATGGGGTGGTTTTTTGGTTTTACCGCAGGGGTGCAGGGTGGGGGGTTGTTGTTCTGGGTAGTTTGGGGGAGGGGGGGGTTCTTTTTCCTGTTTGCATTGTTTTTGAGGCTACGTATTGTTATATGGCTTAATCTGTGTTTCCTTCATGGGGTTTGAGGGACCTTGCTACTACTTTCGGGATGGGGGTAGGGGATTGAAAGTCTTGAGTTGGAATGTCAACGGCTTGGGGGATAAAATAAAGCGGGGAATTGTACTCCAATATGTAAAACGCCACTCCCCCGACATTGTATTACTGCAAGAAACACACTTGGTGGGGAACACGTTCCATGCAATGATCCGGAGGGGCTACCGGTTGGTGGCACACTCGGGATTCACTTCGGGCTCTAGAGGGGCTGGTGTTATGATTCGTAGTTCCCTTCCCTTGGAGATCGATGAAACGATCCTGGACGACAGGGGAAGGTATGCGGCCATTGTTGGTAGGTGGGAGGGGGAAACGGTCGCCATTCTCTCGATATATGTCCCCCCGGGTTTGCAGGCCACCACATTTGTCGACCTGGGGAAACTGGTGTTGAGGCTTCCTGAGGGGATTCTGGTGGTTGGAGGGGACTTCAACTCGGTGGTTAATGGCCTGGAGGATCGACATCCTCCCAGGGCTCTTACACCGTCGCAGTCCTTCCTGGGTGGTTTCTTGGAAACGTTTGGTATGGTAGATTGTTGGCAGATGCTTCACCCAGGGCAAGCTCAATACACTTTCCACTCCGGGGCACATGGGAGCTTGGCTAGACTTAACTATATTCTTGTGCCCGCAGCCCAAGCTGCAACGGTGCGAGAGGCCCGACATTTGCCTAGAGGCATCTCGGATCACTCCCCGCTATGGATCCATATAGATCACCATTTAAACGCAGGGGGCCGAGTCGCCCCAATTAATCCCTGGCATCTCCGTGTTCCGTAGACCAGGGCTGGGGTGATCAAAGCCATTGATCACTATTTCGTTGAAAATGTGGGATCGGTGTCTTCGTCTGTGTCCCTATGGGAAGCCTTTAAAACTGTAATACGGGGTCAGACACTATCGCTGGTCGCCAGCTCTAAGAAGCGCCATAATGGAGAGGTTGAGCAGCTGGAGTCTGATATTGTAGCTTTGGAGCAGGATCTTGAGTGTGGGGTCACGCGTGAAAAGGTGCATGTTTTGCAGTTGAAACAGTCAGATTATAAAGCCTTGGTTACGCATGCTGCGAAAGCTATGAGTCAAGAGCAACAGGGCCGTTTGTATGATGTGGGCGACAAGGCGGGGAAGTTGATAGCTTGGCTGGACAAGAGGGAGAGACTGAATCGAGTGGTGCCGGTGGTTGAGCGAGTGGATGGTGTGCGTGTGACGGACCCGTTGGAGATCATGGAGGAGTTCGCTTGCCACTTCCGAACGGTGTATGCACCAGTCTCGGACCAGCCGGAGGAAGACTCCCATCTTTTGCTTAGGGATATCGCTTTGCCTTGCTTGTCCGAATATGACAGAGAACTAATGGAGGCGGACTTCTCCACTGATGAAGTAGCGCTCGCTATTCGCTCCATTCGCTCTGGAAAAGCCACGGGCCCGAACGGCATACCCATCGAGCTGTAAAAGTTGTGTCCGAACAAAATGGCGTCGTATCTTCGCTCGATGGTCTTGGAGTCCAGGGAGAGGGGTTCGCTTCCCCGTGACCAGCGTTTAGCGTCTATCGTGGTGATACGGCTTGATAAAACCAAGTCAGGGTCTCCACTAGATGCTTGCCCTCTTAAGATCTTGAAGCAGTGCAGGGGATCTCTTCTACCCCCTTTACTTGAGATCATGAATGGGGCCATGAGGGAGGGTATCTTTCCACAGCAGTGGAAAAATGCTGTGGTCAAACCCCTTCTTAAAAAACCCTCCCTTGATCCTGGGGTCTTAAAAAACTTTCGCCCCATCTCACTGCTTCCGGCCCCTGCAAAGATGCTCGAGTCCCATCTTAACGAGCATCTAGCTGCCTTTGTGGAGAATTCAGGCTGCCTTGACCCTTCCCAGCATGGTTTCAGGAGGGAACATAGCACCGAGTCCGCCCTCACCCTGGTTCTCGATTCCATCCGCATGAGTGTGGATGAGGGCCGGACATCCCTCCTGATCCTTCTGGATCTCACAGCTGCCTTCGATACCCTATCTCCCCAGGTCCTAACATCTCGACTGGGTGAGATTGGGGTCCGGGGGGCAGCCCTGGGTCTGCTCTCTTCCTTTCTCGATCATAGGGAGCAGAGGGTAATGTTGGGAAAATTTCTATCTCCATCCCTGTCTGTGCAATGTGGGGTCCCTCAAGGGTCGGCGCTTAGTCCCACCCTTTTTAACATCTATGTGACCCCCCTTGCCAGACTTATTAGATCTTTTGGGATGGAGGTAGTCTCCTACGCGGACGACACGCAGATCCTCGTGTCTCTCTCCCAGTCAATTGAGCTGACCGCCTCCAGATTTAGATCCTGTATGGAGGCCGTCGGCCAGTGGATGATATACAACTCACTCAAATTGAATGGGGAGAAGACCGAGGTGATGGTGTTCGGTGGAAGGGAAGATATCTGGTCCATGGAGTGGTGGCCTGACTCGCTTGGTCTGTGCCCCAAACCTACTTCTTCAGCTAAAAATCTTGGGGTAATGATTGACCCTACCCTGGACATGCGCCAGCAGGTCAACAGGACGGTATCGACCTGTTGGGGCATAATTCATGTTCTCAGGAAAATAAGGAACTACCTTTCCCAGCCGGCAAGAAGACAACTTGCTGTTGCCCTTCTGGGATCGCGTCTGGACTACTGCAATGCGCTGTATGCTGGACTGAATAAGAGTCAGATGCAGCGCTTGCAGGTAGTCCAGAATGCGGCAGCTAGATTTGTCCTCGATCTTCCCCGTCGCTCTTCGGCCACGCTGGCCAGGAAGCAGCTGCATTGGCTTCCGATTAAGGAGCGGATTGTTTTCAAGTCCATGTGTATGGTCTATAAAGCCTTGGCCAAAAGCAGCCCCACAGGGATCAGAGCCATCCTGACATACTACAACCCTGGCAGGAGCCTCCGCTCCTCTAATCACTCTTTCCTCCACATCCCCCGTACTCGGAAAGCTAGATGGGGTGGTAAGGCTTTTTCCCTCTTGGCCCCTAAATGGTGGAACGACCTTCCACTAGAACTTAGGTCCCTCCCCACCCTCCAAACTTTCAGAGCAGCCCTTAAAACACGCCTCTTTGTTCAAGCGTACATGTAAGTGCATGACTGCCCGCTTTTTTGATCTTTTTGTTAGGCGCCTTGACACCTTCGGGTTTTAGTTTGCGCGGTACAAGTTGCAAAATAAATAAATAAATAAATACATAAGGAGGGTAAACCCTGTGAACTCTGTACCTCCTATAGACCTATCTCACTTCTTAATGTGGAGCCTAAAATTTTGGCAAAAATGTTAGCTAACCGTCTGATTAAAGTGATCGGAGATTTGGTGCACCCGGACCAGTCTGGCTTTATTCCGGCCCGCAACACCGCATTGAATTTACGCCGTCTTCATGGCGGGCTGGCGAGGGCGGAGATGCTACGCGAACCGGCCATTTTGGTTTCTTTGGATGCCACTATGGCATTTGACACAGTGGAATGGCCATACCTATGGGCAGCTCTGGCGAAGTTCGGCTTGGACCGGTATTCATTGGATGGGTCCGGCTACTCTGTGAGGAACCCCTAGCCCAGGTAGTAGTTAACGGTCGAGTGTCGGCTCCCTTTGCCCTAGGGAGAGGTACGCGACAGGGATGCCCTCTGTCTCTGCTGCTTTTTGCCTTGGCTTTGGAGCCTTTGGCCACTTGGTTGCGATGGGAGCCCTCCCTCAGGGGTATCAGGTGGACTCCCAGTTTTGAAGATCGTATCTCGCTTTATGCGGACAACATACTCCTTTACCTCACCTCCCCTCGGAAGTCCCTGGGGGTATTGTTCGACGTCCTTAGTTCCTTTGGGAGGAACTCAGGATTAGTCATCAATTGGGGTAAGTCTTGTGTTTATTCTCTCACAGACGACTTTTCACTCGTACCGCACAATTGCCCAATACAAACCTCATCCACCGGGTTCAAGTATTTAGGTATCTATATTTTGTGTGATTCGGCTGTCAGGTATCAGCGCAACTTACTCCCCCCGCTTCTTCGCCTAAAAGCGGACGTGAAAGCCTGGAGCAGACTGCCGCTGTCCCTGGTGGGCATAGCAGCCTTATTCAAAATGATGTCCCTTCCCAGATATTTATATGCGCTCCAAAACACTCTGGATCTAGTGCCTTCTAGCTACTTCCACGAGCTCGAGTGCCTACAAAGAAAACTGCTGTGGGCCGGACGTCCCCGGATTGCCTTGGCTAAGCTTACGCTACCTTGGTATGATGGCGGTATAGCGTTGCCTGATATCAGACGATATTACTGGGCCTCACAACTGAGCTCTGTTAATCATGCGATGTATGGTCCAGCTCCTAACCCGGCTTTTGCTATGGACAGATGGTTGCTGCCGGGCGGGGACTATAATAGAGCGCTTTATTCCAAACGGTCCGATGTGGCGTTGACGGGGCCCACCAGAGTTGCGGTGCGGGTCTGGTACAACGCTAACGCTGCTATGGGCTGGTCGGACACTCTCACTCGAGCGACTCCACTCTACGCCGCCGAGAAGTTAGGCAATTTGTGGACTGCCAAGGGTTTCGAAAAATGGGACCTCATTGAGATTAGTAGGGTGGGGGACCTTTGGCGGAAAGACAAGATAAAGTATTTTGAAGAGCTGCAGCTGAAATACAAACTTGTCGATTGAGAATACTTTCGGTACCTACAGGTCCGACACGCCCTCTCCTCTGTTTTTCCGACCGGCACACTCGTTCCAGAATCCTCACCCCTGGAGGACAGAGTACTCGACGGCCATGTCCCGGATAGTACGATCTCCCTTATATATAAAAAGCTGATAAATGACCGAGCGGACCTTCTTTTACAGCTCCGTACGGGCTGGACCAGCGATGGACTGGAACTTGATGATGAGGACTGGCAGGCGGCGATATCCTCCCCGAAGGAGGTAGCAATCTCCGCCCGTCTGAGATTGGTGCAATTGAAAATCCTACACCGTGTGTACATGACGGGTCCTCGCTTGTTACGTATGGGGTATGCTTCGGATGACTTGTGTAAGCGCAGGTATGGAATGGTGGGTACATTCCTTCATATTTTGTGGGAGTGTCCGGCGGTGGTGTCTTTTTGGAATCGTGTGCATGGTGTTATGGACGAGGTGACGGGTGTTTTGCTTTTGCCTGAGGCCCGAAGGTGCCTATTAAATGTGTGGGAGCCCACTGACTATAATGTAGCACTGACGCAGTGGGCCACCTTGGGTAATATGATCGCTAAGTGTGACATTGCACAACTGTGGGGATCGTCGAGGGCACCTAGTCTGTCGGCCTGGTCTAGAAACATGGACTGGTGCATGTTTCGTGAAAAAAACAGTCTACATTGCTCGGGGCAGGCCCAAGAAGTGGGGTAGGGTGTGGAATCAGTGGAACCAGTATTGTGGTGAAATTTGTACTCCCCCTTTTGTGCCTCCTCTGGAGGTGTTACTCTCCCCTTAGCGCGATGTTCCTTCTAAACAGGATTTTTGTCTATGTATTGCTGGCCTGCTCTCTTTTCCCTTTCCCCCTCCCATCTGCTCTTCCTATAGCTTTTCAGCTTCACTTGTTACTACGTAACAGATGTGGATGTGGTACTCCCTCCCCAGAAGGATTACTTGTATACCTGCCTCGCGTTTAGCCTCCGCAGTTAATTTTTGGTTGGATGGTTTTCAAAAAAACATAAAACAAAGACCTTATTCCTCCTGTGCTTTACTGTATGACATTACTTGATTGTTTAATTGCCGCCGGACCCTAGGTTGTCGGCTGAAGGGCTGTGTAACTCACTCATCCTGCTATGATACTTGGAAATGTTACCAGCCGACCCTAAGTGGCTGTATGACTGCTATTGTATGCCTATGTTTATCAATAAAGGTTTTTGAAACAAAAAAAAACAAAAAAACATTACTATCATCACGGATTCATAAAAAATAATTTAGGTTTGCGTAACTAATACAAATCCCATGTGCTGTATAGCATGATCCATCAGGTAGTATATAGCCAACACCAATGTGCTATTCACCTGTACAAACATTTATATAGTACATGAGCTTATGATCTAGTGCCTCTGCGTGCCATTGTCCACTGTTTTTTGTTATTTCATTATTGATGAATTGGTATTGTTGCTATCTGCTTCTTACTCTTAACATATTGTATCCGAGCAATTATAACAGGAGGTGGCACGCGTATATTACATACATGTAAATCTTTGCCATTCACGCCTCTTTGTCAGTACACTGTGTAGGAGGAGTGAGGGTGTGAATGATGATAGAGCGCAGTCAGTGGTCATCAGTGAATACTAGTGAATCCCATTGACGAAAATATACATTACTAACTGAAACTTAAAACACAAAAAAGAACATCCGCCATCTTTAAAATACCGACAAAATCAATTATACATGGTTGAGTACAAAGGTGCAGTATTAGTACAGTTCCATCCATCCATGTGTCTAGTTGAAATAGAGCACACACTAGGACATAACACCTCGCCAACAGAGAGGAACTTTGTGTCTAAGGACTGGAGTAATGCAGGGGACTATCCATGGCAGGCAGGGACAACGTGGCAAATATTTACTCTGTATAGTTTGGATCAGGTCAGCTCCACCCAACTGGGAGATGGGGGGTCGAAGGGTTTAAACCTGAGTAACTGCTGGGACGGTGTCAACTATGATGGGTTTGCCTGTCAGCAAGGCAGTGAGCAATGTATTAAGCAAAAGAATACAAAGTTCCCCAGGGACAGTTAAAGAAGTATGTGCTAAAATATGGAGATAGAGCGAAAGCAGGGAACGGGGTGTTCCCTTGTTGGAACTAGAAGACCTCACACACCCAGAAACCTAGGTGTCATGCTTCATCATTGGTCTCCTGCTCCTCGTCAGACTGGTGCTGCAATGTCTGACGGGCGCTGTAGGCGCTCTTTGTTGGAGATCTTTTCTTCCAGCCAATGGTTTGAGTGCGTGTAAGGGGTCTGGTGAAAGTGTAGTCGTGAGGGAATAGTGAGATTAAAAGAAGGTGAGCCAGTCCACAAGGGACTCTATTCACGTGGCTGACTCCCTTAGTTAAAATGGTGGGAGGAGAGAAAGGAACTGTGTGGTATACAGTGGGCTAAATCAACCCTCTACATAGGTCGACATGTTTCTTGCCTAACTGGCAATTCTTCAGGACCTCGGGTGCTAGGTACTACACAGTGAAAATTTATATAAACAGTAAAATAAAGGAGATAGATACAACCTCACTGGGTCAATCAGGGAGCAGGCCAAGTGGTCCTGCTCTAGAGAGGAGACCTAAAAGAAATGTGTAGAAGTAAGCCAGGTGCATTGATAATGGCATTATCTCAACAGTACTAGGTCACCACAATACTCCATAAACCACACATACACATAACATTAGGATAAGAATATGTCCGGATTACACATGGTGGGCGATTAGAAGTAGTACGTCCATTCCTAAAGTTTAGGTAGTGTAATACTGGATCAAAACATATTTATCATTTCATTTGATTAGAAGAAGAGGTTATCACAAAACAACAGATGATTGGACTAGCGCTTACCCTAAGAGTAACCCTAAAGGGCTCCGCAGTCTGTTCCCGTGGGGCTGCTCGTAAAGGTAAGGTACCTGTAAGAGAGGAACAGATACAGGCACCCAGATGGTGCACTGAGTATACAGGGTAGCATGTAAACAGAACAAAAAGAAGAAGAAGAAGCCATGGTTTTATGTGGACCCAAGGCGAGACTTTGAGGGAAGGAATCTCTGCATGATTGGACCAGGGCGGCTCATTGTTGTTCCCGCCTCCGCCTCGTAGGCAACTGTAGTTGTTGATTTGCCTCAGAGAGAAACCCCCCCATATGTCCAGATGGCGCACAAGGAGCCCCCCATCATCATCATCATATGAAGCAAGTCTGCATCTGGATGTTGACAGCATGGGCATATAGAGGTAATGATGTGGAAGTATCTATTTATCATGTCTGGCGAAAGATATGCCCTTTGTATATATAGGTTTGAATAAGCTTGAACCGCGAGTTTCTTGGTATGTTCGGGCACGCCGATTGTGCGCCGAAGGCGCGCCAAAGGCAAGCCCGTCTGCGCCCGTCCGCGCCTGGACCGCACCCAGCGCCAGGACCCCTGGCCCCCGCCGATGCAAGACTACTCGCTGGACCTACGACGCCGCCACCCTCTACGCACTCAACGCCGGCCAGAACCCTGCCTGCTACCGAGCCACCCCGAGACGCACCCACGGACCCTTCACCTGCCACGCCTGCAAGTTCTCCGGCATCCGGACCTGCACTGCACCCGCCAAGCCGACACCCAGCAGCAACCACCTCAAGTGCATCCTGCTCAACACCCGCTCCGTCCACAGACACGCCGTGGAGCTTTGGAACCTCCTCGACTCGACTGCTCCAGACGTCGCCTTCCTCACGGAAACCTGGATGAACGCATCCTCAGCGCCCGACATCACCATCGCCATCCCGGACGGCTGCAAGATCACCCGGAGGGACCGCGTCAACCAGACGGGAGGAGGCATCGCCATCGCCCACAAGAACATCATCCGCATCACGACCAACACCGACGACACCCTCACAGCCGCCGAAGACCTGCACTTCCAGATCCACACCGACCCCAAGACCACCCTCAGAGGCACCCTCATCTACAGACCGCCGGGACCGCGCACACAATTCAGCGAAGACATCGCCGACTTCATCAGCCCGCACGCTCTCCCCTCCGCCGACTACATCCTCCTCGGGGACCTCAACTTCCACCTGGAGAACAACAACGACTGCAACACCACCACCCTGCTGGACAACCTCGCCAACCTCGGTCTCAAGCAGCTGGTGACCACCCCCACCCACCACGCCAGCCACACGCTTGACCCCGTATTCTCCTCCTGCAAGGACATCTCCTTCAGCCACGCCACCGGACTCCACTGGACGGACCACAGCTGCGTCCACTTCAGCTTCAAAAGGAACACGATCCACCACCACCAGCAACAGGCTCCACGCAGAAGCTGGAACAAGATCACAGCCGACCAGCTCGCAGCGTCCCTGAGCCAGAACTCTCCAGCCACCTCAGCAAACCCCAACCATGCCGCCATCAACCTCTCGAGGTGGATCAACAACTGCGCAGACGACCTTGCCCCACTGAGGACCCCTCCCAGCAGACCCGGCAGCAAGAAAACTTCCTGGTTCACCGACGAACTCAAGAGCTCCAAGAAGTACTGCTTAACCCTCGAGAAAGCCTGGCGGAGAGACCCGACACCAGACAACATGACCACCCTCAAGCTCACCACTCGAAAACACCACCACCTGATCCACAACACCAAGAAAACGGCATTCAAGGAACGACTGGACAACAACGCCCACAACAGCAAGAACTCTTCAACATCGTCAAAGAGCTCTCCAATCCCAGCGCCGGGAACAACAACATCACCCCATCGCAAGACCTCTGCAACTCACTCGCCTCGTACTTCCACAACAAGATCGCAGACATACACAACAGCTTCAGCACACAGCTGACGCACCCTACGACCGCACCAGCACCCCCCACCACCATCCTCCGCGCCTGGACCCCGATCAACACCGAAGAGACCATACGCAGGATGAACTCCATCCACTCCGGATCCCCCACCGACCCCTGCCCTCATCACATCTTCAGCAAGGCCGACTCCGTCATCGCACCCCATCTCCGAGACATCATCAACGCCTCCTTCGACACCGCAACCTTCCCGGAGAGCTGGAAGCATGCCGAACTCAGCGCCCTCCTAAAGAAACCATCAGCCGACCCCACCGACCTCAAGAACTACCGCCCCATCTCGTTGCTCCCGTTTCCTGCCAAAGTCATTGAGAAGACCGTCAACAGACAGCTGGCCGCCTTCCTCGAGACGAATGGATCCCTCGACCCCTCGCAGTCCGGCTTCCGGGCGAACCACAGTACCGAGACCGCCCTCATCGCAGCCACTGACGACATCCGAGCCCTGCTCGACAACGGCGAAGCAGCGGCCCTCATCCTACTGCACCTCTCCGCGGCGTTTGACACTGTCTGCCACCGCACCCTATTGCAACGCCTGAGCAACGTCGGAATCCAAGAGAATGCACTGGAATGGATTGTCTCCTTCCTCACCGGAAGGACACAGAGAGTCCGCCTCCCCCCGTTCAGATCAGAAGCCACCGAAGTAATCTGCGGCGTACCACAAGGATCTTCACTCAGCCCCACGCTGTTCAACATCTACATGAGCCCCCTTGCGGCCATCGCACGCCAACACAACCTCAACATCATCTCCTACGCCGACGACACCCAGCTGATCCTCTCCCTCACCAACGACCCAGCCACCGCCAGAACAACCTTCACGAAGGGATGCAAGACGTAGCCGAGTGGATGAGGAACAGCCGCCTGAAACTGAATTCAGATAAGACGGAAGTCCTCATCCTGGGATCGTCGCCATCCGCCTGGGATGACTCCTGGTGGCCCCCTGCCCTGGGCAACGCACCCAAACAAACGGACCACGCACGCAACCTGGGCTTCATCCTGGACTCCTCCCTCTCCATGACCAGACAAGTCAACGCCGTCTCCTCGTCATGCTTCAACATCCTACGCATGCTACGGAAGATCTTCCGGTGGATCCCCACCGAAACCAGGAAGACAGTCACCCAGGCCCTCATCACCAGCCGACTGGACTACGGCAACTCCCTCTACGCCGAAACCACTGCCAAACTCCAGAAAAGACTTCAGCGGATTCAGAACGCCTCAGCACGACTCATCCTGGACATCCCCCGACGCAGCCACATCTCCGCACACCTAAGAAACCTGCACTGGCTCCCCGTCAACAAAAGAATCACGTTCCGGCTCCTCACCCACGCACACAAAGCTCTCCACAACCAAGGACCAAGATACCTCAACGACCGCCTCAACTTCTACACTCCCACCCGCCAGCTTTGATCGACCAGCCGCGCCCTCGCCGCCGTCCCCCGCATCCAAAGAGTCACAACGGGAGGAAGATCCTTCTCCTACCTGGCCGCCAAGACGTGGAACTCCCTCCCCACCCACCTCCGCCTGACCCAAGACCACCTCACATTCAGGAAGCAACTCAAGACCTGGCTGTTCGAGCAGTAGCAGGCCTCCCCTCCACAAGCGCCTTGAGACCCTCCGGGTGAGTAGCGCGCTATACAAATGCTTTGATTGATTGATTGATTGATTGACATGTGACCCCGCTCCCATTACATGTAGATATTGTACTAATAGATGCGTCGGGACTCAATTGCCAAATCTTCCCAGGCAGTCGACAGAGCCCTCAGGAGGGAGGTGTGTAAGAGAAATTGACCCGTTGGCAACTCATTGTCTGTAACTAGCATCTCGATTGCTACTCATTGTCTGTAACTGCGCCATCTCGATATGTGGTACATTTAAATTACCTATACATTTTTCTATACCATAAATATCAAAAGAATAGCTCATAAAATGAGAGGCAGAGTCCGTGGTATCTGAGTCATACGGGCTTTATTCCAGTGGCTCGAGCCAGGGGAGAATCGTGTTCCATCACCACTAAGGTTCAGGAAGGGATGTCACCTTTTTATTAACATCATACAATATATATAGTAAAATCACATAATAGCAATGGATACAGTAGGCGTAACACTCCAGGCGGAGCAAGTGAAAAGAGAAAGATAAGAACATATGGGCGTAAAAAGAGGCGTGTAAAGAGGCGTATACTCGGCATGTCATAGGAGTGTCACAGGTGGGTGGATGTATGGAGGAAAATCTGCAGGGTCAGCAGAAACCTTTGCTCGACATGCGCTCGCAACTTAGTCATGACGCGCAATTGACGTGTAACTGGGGAGAGCTGGGGGTTGCCTTTAGCACTAGTAGAGGAGTCTGGTGTCTGGGATGTCAGAACGACCTGCACCTATAACATATCTGATATCTTGTGTTTGGAGGATGTATCGTCTGAGTAAAAGGTCTCTCGGGCAGAGGCCGTTCATTACTGAATGCTAGTGCGTGCCTATATTTCTCTGTGCATTACGTGGGGGCATGGGCCTACTATGGCAACGGGTGCAGTAAATTACTTGCAAGGAGACAGGAAGGCCGGGCCCTTTGCTCTGCAGGCGGGAATATGTTTACCTATTTCACTAGACTGGAATGTGTTTTCACGGAGGCTTGAACAGATAACTGTAGGCAAAATACCTTCTTGGCAGGCAGGCCAGGCCGAGCCGGGCACCGCTCGCCTGAGCAGGAAGTAAGGTAGAGGTCAGGGATGCATACCTAAACTGCAGCTTTCTGAGACAGAAGAGGCTCAAAGCCTCAATTCAGGGTCTGGCTCGACTGAACCACAAAAACGTGTGCTTCGCGTTATTTAAACGTGCATCATGGAAATGCATTGGAAAAGCAGGCCTTGGTGCAGAATTAACGTTACATTCAGGGAAGGCCTAATAACTGACATGTCAATGTTTAGACGAAAATGCAGGAACATTATTGTGGCAGACACGGGAAGGGAATTACATGGTAACATACATGGAGCATAGGTATACTGATAGGGTGCGAGTGGGGGACACATTGACCATACAAAAAATGTCTATTTCCTCATTCCCTCCTTGGCCCCTACTTCACCCTTTAGGATATGTCTATTTTCATGAGACCATCTATCTGTTCATATAACATCATTTGCTCGTCTTTTCTCATTCGAGCACGGGAACGTGAACGTGGACGAGGAACACAAGCAGTGGCGCACAAGCCGCAAATCGCTGGCCCACATTGCAGACAGAGACAACAACTGAATACTATGAGCAATACTATCCCTAGGAATGATAACACTTTCCATCCCCAGGCAGATATCACACTCCAGAGCCAACCGGACCACGTCCAGGTGCCTGGATTCTGGTGTATCTGGTGAGCAATCTTATGGAGTCTTGTTATCGCTGCATACACTGACGGTGCGTTATTAGGAATAAACACACAACAACTGGAGCCGATCACTCTACAAGCTCCACCCCTATCGGCCAGGATGACGTCAAGGACAAGGCGGTTTTGAAGAACAACAAGTCTCATAGCAGACTGTTCTTCCGTTAAGTTACCTAGAGCAGAAGTAGTCTCATTCACTACTGCTTCCAAAGTTCTGGTCAATCTGCGTATCAATTTACTGTTTTGGACGGGGCCTACGAAGAAAAAGAATCCTTTATTGAAATCTGTATATTGCTCCCACGTAGTCTCAGTCTGATCAACAATCGGGGACTCGATCTCCCTCTTATGTCTCACATGCACGAGTTGGGAATTCCGATGATAATCGGATGGGGCTAGGAAAACAGGTGGCAGTAGGAACGCGATATAACACGTTCCATCCCAATCCAAGGGCAGACGTACATATGCTGTCTGACCACAAATAAAATAAGAATGGCGAGAGGTTTTGAAAGTAGACTTTCCTTTATCACTGAATCCGACCACAGTATTACAATCACTGTGTCCTAGATGTACTGAACCATTCTTTTTAACGCATAATTCACCTTTCACTGGTAAAACTGTTACAAACGATAAGTCCGAATTAGTCTCGGACTGGACGTTCAGGATCATGAGGTTGAGGGAAACATTTCCTAAAGCATAGACTTCATTTTCTAGATCGGTCCCTGTCCTTTGGGGAAGACCATCTGCGTCTGGAAAACATGCTTTATTCATGACTGTATTCAGGTTCCCCCATATCCAATCACCCTGGGAAACTGTGGACTTACTATCTAGGGATGACATTAAAGCAACCCATGCTCCGCACGAACCATTATGTGTAAACGGATAGGGGAAGAGGGGCAGAGCTCCCTTTTATTTCTGATAAGGGGGGAGTCGGCCACATACCCAGCAATTTGTAGCGTTGCTGGTCTGGTGAGTATGGTGTAACATACGAATGAAAGTGTTGTTGCGCATTGCTAGTCGATAGGATAGTTCGTGAGGTGGCAGGTCACTGAATGTGTGCTCTACAGTGTCATTGGAAAAAGAATGTACATGTGAACCAAGAGGAGGAAAGAAAACATGTAGTGTCAAGCTTATACATATGATCATTATACTCAGAAAAAACATAATAATTAGGGAAACAATGCATCTGCTATGCAAATTCTTGCAGTATTTGTCTTTTCTTTCTGTCTATCTCTCTCACTATTTGGGTCTATCTCATACATGTCAGAAACCTGTCTAACCGCTTCACCCGAGGGGGACTTAAACAATTAAACGCTGTCTGACTTACTAGACCGTAACTTGCTTCTATACTCCTGCTGCGGAGTTTTTTCTAATAAGGGGAGTTTAGTGTCAGTATCGGAATCAGGGCAGTCCTTGGGAAATGTCTCTGGATACAGTCCATGGAATCTTTTTACGTGGCTGGAATGGATCCAGCCTTTCCTTCCCTCGACCTTTACTGCGGTCCTCGTGGTCATCAACACCAGCTTCGGCTCCCGCCACCTGGGCTCCAGAGAGCTTGAGCGGTCGAAGTTTCTTATATGAACAAAATCTCCCGGAACAATTTCATGCGTTTCACTTGGGTGTTGTCCGGGAAGGCAGCCGCGACCTGTGAACGACAAGAGAGTAGTGCAGACATCAAGGAGGCCAGGTAATCTGTCAGCATATTACTATCAACATCTGTGATTTTACGCGGCATAGGCGTACCCCACATATTCGGTGGTCTGCCAAAGACCACTTCGTACGGGGATAGCCCTGTTCTGGAATGAGCTACCATAAGCATGTAAAAGAGGGCTACCGGCAAGGCTACCATCCAATCTACACCTTTTTCTGCACAGACTTTCGCTAACCGTGTTTTCAGGGTCTGATTATGTCTCTCAACGAGACCAGCTGCTTCGGGGTGTCGTACGCAATGGAATTTCCACTGGTACCCTAACAGAAGTGATACCTGTTTCATCAGTTCGGACGAAAATGGTTGTCCATTATCTGAGTACACGACACGGGGCAAGCCGTATCGTGGGAAAAATTCACGAACCAACTGCTTGGCAGTGGTCACAGCAGTGTAATCTGGGACTGGGTACGCTTCTGTCCATCTGGATAGGGCACATACAACAACGAGGACATACTTGAATCATCGACATCTGTCCATCTGAATATAATCCATCTGGAGGACTTCAAATGGGTGGTCAGGACGATGAAATCTACCTTGTTCCACGGGAATGCCTTTGCCTGGATTGAACTGACAACAGATCATGCAAGTACGCACTTTCTGTTTTGCTGCTGCACGTAAATGCTTGTTGAACCAAATATTCTGTATACTGTCTAACATGGCTTTTTCTCCTAAATGTGTTGGACTATGTGTTGTATTTATGATAACTTGAACCATAGAGTCAGGCAGGAACCATGTACCTTTTCCCTTTGTCATCCACCCCTGGTCTGTTTGGACCCCTCCTAGTTCAGTCCATTTCTTAATTTCGTCTGGAGTGGCATGTGTCTGTATGTCGAGTACATCTTGTATGGGGTCCTTAACTGTCATGCAATGTGTCTGTAATGGTACTCCAGTCATAGTCGTGTTAGTCGGTATGTCTGTTTGAGTCTGAGCTGTGAGCTTAGCTGTTCGATCTGCCAGGTCGTTACCCTGGGAAATAGTGTCAGTTACTTTCGTATGTGCTTTGCACTTCCTGATGGCTATGGCTGTAGGCAAGTGTATTGCTTCTAACAGAGCTTGTATGAGGGGACCATGCTGGATCTTGGCTCCGTGGGAGGTCAGAAAACCTCTCTCTTGCCAGAGGACACCGAAGTCGTGAACGACTCCGAATGCGTACTGTGAATCTGTGTATATGTTTACTTTCAGGTTCTTGGCTTGTATACAGGCTTGGGTCAGAGCAATGAGCTCTGCCGCTTGGGCTGACAAGGTGTCAATGCGATGTGTTTCTATGACTTCAGTATCAGTGGTCACTGCATATGCGGCCACTAACTCTCCTGTACTTGTTCTCATGCATGAACCATCCACATAAAGTGTCAGGTCCGGGTCGGGTAACGCAATGTCTGTCAAGTCTTGTCTTGGTTTTGTTACAGTGTTAATTATTTCCACGCAGTCATGTGGTGCAGGGTCTGTTGTGCTCGACAGTAAAAGTGTAGCAGGGTTTAATGTGTTACAACGTCTGATCTCAATGTGTGGCTGAAACAGTGTCAATTCATATCCTGTCAGTCTTGCTATGGTCAAGTGCTGTGTCTGAGTTCGGTTCAGGAGAACTTCCACTGAATGTGGAGCTTGTACAGTCAGGGGATGTCCTAATACTATGGAATCACTTTGTCTGATTGCTAGAGCTGTTGCTGCAACTGATTTCAGGCACGCACGCAGGCAGAGCCTGGGCCACTGGATCCAATGCACTAGAAAAATAAGCACAAGGCTTGTGTTTGTCTGCCTGATCTTGAGTGAGTACGGATAATGCTGTGCCATCGCGTTCAGTGACAAAAAGTGTAATAGGTTTGCTGTAACATGGTGTCGCTAAAACTGGTGCTTGACATAAAGCTTTCTTCAATTCATCAAAAGCTTGTGTATGTTCCTGAGTCCAAGGAAGGACAGTCGAAGTCGCTGCCTCCTGTGTTGTCAACTGTATGAGTGGCTTTGCTAGATATGCATACTGGGGAATCCATTGTCTGCAGTAAGAAGTGAGGCCAATGAAGGCCCGTACTTCCTTTTGTGTCTTGGGCTGTGGAAGATGTGCAATTAACTGGATACGGTCAGTTGTCAACTGTCTACCCCACTTGGACAGCAAGTGTCCAAGGTATACCACTTGCTGGGCACAGAATTGCAGCTTGGAAGGGGACACCTTGTGCCCCTTTTCCGCCAGGAAATATAAGACTGGCAGTGATGCACGTTCACAGTCTCGTTCTGTCCGTGCTGTGATCAACAGATCATCAACATACTGGAGTAGGGCAGTGTCAGTAGGCATGTGAATACTGTCAAGTTGTCGTTTCAAAGCTTGGCTGTAGATACTAGGGCTTTCTGTGAATCCTTGAGGAACACGTGCAAATTTGAAGCTTCGGCCATTTAAACAGAATCCGAAAAGATATTGGCTTTCCGGGTGGATGGGGACACTAAAGAAGGCGTTCTTGAGATCAATTACAGTAAAGAACACAGCTTCTGAGTCAATAGCAGTCAATAGTGACGAAATGTCTGGGACCACCGGGTACTGTGGTATTATGCATTTGTTTAATTCTCGGAGATCAATCACCAGTCCGTAGACCGGTGGTGCATTCGGGTCAGTTCGTTTAAGAATCGGAATGATAGGGGAATTACATACATTGGAGTCGGTTTCTACAACCACTCCTTGTGCAATGAGCTTGTCAACAATTTTCAGTAAGGCCTCTACAGCATCAGGTGGTAATTTGTATTGTCGGATTTGGGGCAGTACAACTCCTTGTTTGAGAGTGACACGGTGTGGTGTAATGTGCATACAACCTACATCAGTCGGACCTTGCGCCCATAAATGCTGTGGAACATTCTGAAGTCTGGGATCAAAATCTCTCAAAACATAATGTCCTTTAAAATCACGTAAAAACAATCTCACTCCTTACGGAGAACAACAAATCACTGCTCCTAGTGCTTTCAACGTTTTAATACCAAGCAAGTTTTCAGGGCATGATTTCGTAAGCAGCAAGTCTGTAGTTCGAGATAATGGACCAACTTCTAGGGAAACCGGTTTTGATACTTCATTAACAATAGGCTTTCCTGAAAATCCCAGGGAAACATTCTGTGAGCCTGAGAGGGGTGCCCCTGGAACCTCGTCATGACTGATGGTAGTTCTGCTCGCCCCTGTGTCAATCAAAAATTTTCTGTCTTTCCCTAATACCTGACTATGTACGTAGGGACCCTCTTGATCTACAGGAACTTCAATAAGGGGCAAGCCAACCTCCCACTCTAGGCTGTTTCATGAGTACTGCAGATAATCTGGGTAGTCTGACTGTGCATACTGGTACATTTGTTGCGTGACATGTTGTGTGGCAGCTATGGGTTGGGGCTGGGGTACTGCTACTGTCTGTTGTACATTCTGTGGAGGTTGCGTGTTCTGCGGGATATTTTGTGGAACATGTTCTTGTCTAGGAGGACGCGGTCTTTCTTTCGTCTTGCCTGTAGCGATATTGTGTCTCAGAACGGCACATTCGTTTATATAGTGACCTGGCTGTTTACAATAATTGCAGTTCCCTTTAACAGGAGCTGCAGAATGACCGGGCGGCGCCGTACCCCTTTTCTGACCATCAGCGGGGACGGACTGGGCAACTAGTACTTTCATTTTAGTGTCTTTTATACGTCTCTGTTCATGTTCGTGTTCTTCTCTAATTCGGTTCTGATGGTACTGTAACATTTGTAACATTTGGGAAGGGGTATTCGCTTGCCATGTGCTCTCAACCTTCAGTACTCTGTTTTTAACCTGCGGTAAGGAATTCTCTACTAATTTGGTCACAAAAAGATGTGGATACGATTCACTACTTGTCTTCAGGCCGCTATTTATAATGAAACATTTCTCGAATCTGGAATAAAAATCACTAGTGTCTTCATCTTGTTTCTGTTTGCAGGCAGAAATAGCATCCCAATCTTCCTTTTTAGTCGTCAATAGCCTTGGCAGGACCTGTATTAATAATTCTGGTAATTCTTTAGCTTTAGCCCCGAGGCCAGTACCAGGAATTCGTGTATTTTCCTCGTCTTCTAGTTCTGTCCAACTAATCTTTTTCTCTCCCACTTCCCATTCTTTTTCTTTAAGTTTTTCGTAAATACCTGCAGGCAACAGAACTTTCAACATTTTAAGTGTATCAGCATATGTATACTCTCCCATGCGGAGCATGTCTTTTAATTCACGGTGGAACCCTGCTGGGTCTTTATCGTGGCAGGGCACTAATTTTTTCATTTCCAATAATTCCATTTTCGTCAAGGGTGTGTAAACGTATACTCGATGAAGTGTACCTGCATTATCTCTAACGGGATGAACCTCTCGTAAGGGATTCTGTCTGTCTATGTAAAATGGTTTCCTTTCTGGGTGTGGAACAGGAACGAAATGTGGAGTTAGGAAAGTCCTGTATTTGTGTCGCTGTTCTAGAATGACATTAATTAAATTGGCACCTAGGCCTCTCCATCTCCCTAGGAGTAACTCTTCCAATATATTATATAGGGGACCTGGATCAGAATGCTGACTTTCGTACAATGTAATGAGATGTTGGATCATGTACATACCAGCTATCCGCTGTTCTTCCGGAGGAAGACTCAAAAATGTTTGCGCTACTATGTCATCTTTATATACGCTAGTATTGCCAGCCCATTGTACTGCTGACCGGGCTAGTTCCTGTTCGTGCATGGTACTAAGTTCACTATAACCTATTCGTTGTTTCAGTACTTTGTCAGTGGCTTGGAATGGAGGCTCGAGAGAACATTGTTCTGGTATGGGGGAAAGAAAATGTTTCTTACATTCTGGGCGTATAGGTCTATCAAAGGGTCTTGCCCTACCTACGTACTGTATTCTATCCGGGTTCTCAATTGCTATATCATCGTCTTCTGAAACTTCATCATCCCCTTTATCGGCTTCTCTCTCTGCCCTTTCCCTCTCGTGTATGTCTAGAATTACCTTACGAATCTTTCTGTACATGGCTTCTATACAAACCTGTTTACTATGTTTGCCATCGGCTATGTTGTCACTCCATTTTGTCAGGACTTTCATCCCTTCTTTATCATAACCGGGCTGGTCTTGTTCCCTTATCAAACAATTTATCAAAAACTGTAAGATCATAAGTTGGATCTCCGCTTTCCTATGTGCCATGGCCTCTTGAATGCTTTCTGGTCTCTCCCCCGTTCTAATAAAGTGATATATGTTGTCTAAATGTGCCTTCATGTCTGGTAAAACAGTCAAATAGTTTGTAACACGTCGTACACGCAATGAATATATAAGCATTTGATCTTCACCTGGTACCATGTCATATATGCAATCAGTAAGATACTGTCTAAGGGCTGCGTATGTAGCCGCCTTTGGCGTGCGCTGTAATGCTAGTTCTCTTAATGATGTTCGTTTTACTTGAGGCGGGGTGAGGGGGGCTCCTCCCGCTGCTCCTAAATTGTGATCGCCTAGACCTGCATCGACTATTACTGGCTGTGCTGTCGCTGGTAGTGTAGCGACTGGTAACGTTGTCACTGGAATGGCAGGTTGATCCTGAACTACAGGTGCGGGGAGAGAAGGATTGGGAGGGGGGTTGGTGACAGGAGGAACAGTAACAGTGGGGGAAGACCTGGAGGATACATGGTGCTGAGGAGGATTATTAACAGGTGGTACATTTACATTTACATACTCCGGAGCAGTGTCATCTAAATAGGAAGAAAGGAAAATGTCCGCGGCGGTCTGTTTATGACGGAGTTTAGTTGGGACCAATGGTGGCAGCAAGTTACTGGGTACTTCCGGGGTTACTTTAGGTAGGCCCTCGGCGAGAAGGGGGTACATGCCTTTCATAAGGGCATTTCTTTGTCGGTCTAATTGTTCTGCTCTAACTCGTTCACCTTCTTCTAGTAATTCTTTTTCTTGGGCTTTTTCTGAATCCTCTCTATTTTTCTCTGCTTTTCTAAGTTCTTTCTCTGTTCTTCTATGCGCTTCTTTACGCCATAGTTCAATGGCATCTTTCTGGGATTGTCTGGCTTTCTTTTTCCAAAGTGCTTCTTCTACTCTCATGATACAATCAGCATCCCATGTCCCTGAGACAGGCCATCTATATTTCTCTTCCAGATCCTTTGTATAGTCAACCCATAAATCTAAGTACAGTATGGCATCTAAGCCGTGTTTATGGTACATAAAATGTCCGGGAGTGTCCCTAGGCGGGACGGGAACTGCCTCTTCGAGTATCCCTTTCCTGGTTCCTATCTGACGTAATTTTGAAAACAGCGGCATATTTGAACTGACTTGAACAATAACACATTAACCACGAAAATTAATTGCAAACAGTCATTCATACCACGACACCAAAATATTGCGAACAGTGATTACCTGATACATAGAATAACACAAATCCATAGACTAGAATACTGGATGCACTGCTAGAACAGTACAGTCATACCGGTCCCATAAAGAGACACGTCATACCGTATCCACCTAAGTGGACACGTCTGGACCGGGTCTGTGTACCCAGACCCGTCTTGACCGGGCACAATAAATGAACCCGTCTATATGCGTTCCCAACAACGGTACTCACCGGGAAGCAGAACTGAAGGCCTCGGAAACTTGATACTGGACTGGACAGCTACGGCTTCTTGCTGCGCATGCGCCTCGGAACAGGTGGGCCTCGGGATACCTCGGACCGTGCTCTCTCGTCTTGGGCTCTGGTCGGGACTCTCCGCATTCCTCACCGCCTCGTCTGGATGCCTGCTCGCAGTCTCCGTCTCCTCCGTGGGCCTGAGGGAGTTAGCAGGAAAACCCGCGGATGTGCACAGATAGGGGTCCATCACGGCTGTAGAAGGGGTCAGGGGCCTGCGTTACATCGCCGGCGCATGGGGAAGGGGAGGGTCCCTATTCGGGCGCCAGATTATGTGGTAAATTTAAATTACCTATACATTTTTCTATACCATAAATATCAAAAGAATAGCTCATAAAATGAGAGGCAGAGTCCGTGGTATCTGAGTCATACGGGCTTTATTCCAGTGGCTCGAGCCAGAGGAGAATCGTGTTCCATCACCACTAAGGTTCAGGAAGGGATGTCACCTTTTTATTAACATCATACAATATATATAGTAAAATCACATAATAGCAATGGATACAGTAGGCGTAACACTCCAGGCGGAGCAAGTGAAAAGAGAAAGATAAGAACATATGGGCGTAAAAAGAGGCGTGTAAAGAGGCGTATACTCGGCATGTCATAGGAGTGTCACAGGTGGGTGGATGTATGGAGGAAAATCTGCAGGGTCAGCAGAAACCTTTGCTCGACATGCGCGCGCAACTTAGTCATGACGCGCAATTGACGTGTAACTGGGGAGAGCTGGGGGTTGCCTTTAGCACTAGTAGAGGAGTCTGGTGTCTGGGATGTCAGTCAGAACGACCTGCACCTATAACATATCTGATATCTTGTGTTTGGAGGATGTATCGTCTGAGTAAAAGGTCTCTCGGGCAGAGGCCGTTCATTACTGAATGCTAGTGCGTGCCTATATTTCTCTGTGCATTACGTGGGGGCATGGGCCTACTATGGCAACGGGTGCAGTAAATTACTTGCAAGGAGACAGGAAGGCCGGGCCCTTTGCTCTGCAGGCGGGAATATGTTTACCTATTTCACTAGACTGGAATGTGTTTTCACGGAGGCTTGAACAGATAACTGTAGGCAAAATACCTTCTTGGCAGGCAGGCCAGGCCGACCCGGGCAACACTCGCCTGAGCAGGAAGTAAGGTGGAGGTGTTATGGCTGTCTTTCTGCCAGCCCTCTGGAGAAGGAGAATGATGGAGAGTGACTCCAGCCTATCACCCTCATAGCATAGGGATTAGGCCGATAGACAGGGACCCTGTCTTATAGATATAAGGGCATTTTCGTGCCATTTCCCTTAGAGTAAGGCTTATGAATTTAAGTTAGGGGTTAGATATATGGGTATTAGTCATGATTTATTCATTTGCTAACATGCCGATCTGTTTCTCATGGAGCTATGTATATTATGGGCTCCGTAGGCCTTAAGCGAGACAGACTCCATTTTTGCTTTCTGCCTGGTAGCTCGAGAAGGCTTTCTAGGTGAAGTGTAATGTTTTAGTTTCAAGCTGTTGTTCGCTTGGAGAGAACCGGTTCAGGCTGACCCTTATCGAAGGAATGTATTTTTCTCCACTCCGAAGACACAACTTCAGGCCGGCCGGCTGGGAAAGTGTCCTTGGTACGGGGAGGTACAAGAATTTGGTGGGCGGCAGGTTACTGGCCGTGAATTTCCATGAAGGAACGGGCTTTGATATTAGCGAAGGTGTTAGTCTTTTCAGTTAGTTAGTCCGTAGGCGGCATCTAGCCGTTAGCATCTCTGCCATTATTCATTTTCATGGTGGACAAGTCGCCATCTTTGAAGTCGGAGAAAGATTTAAGACCGAAACTCTCTGAACATAGACTGAACGAGAAGTGGCGCGGAGCGCACTAAATACAGAGAGAGAGAGAGACGGTAGCTAATTAACAGCAAGGTTCCGAGGTCCTGAGGGAGAGCAGACGAGTTTGAGCCTAGCGGTGCAGACGTGTACCTGTGACGGCTGAGGGTGACTGCAAGGCGAGCCAGGACCCAGAGACGAGACAGGAGCCTAGATGACTGCCGAGTCCCGATTTCCTATTAACCAGGTGAAGTCCAACCAGTCCTTATAGTGCGTGCACCCTAATCTTTCTCTTTTATTTCTTGTGCAAATGTAATGCTGCATAGTAATGTGATTTATGTTTATGGTTAATAAATGCCCTAATTCATATAGAATTATCGTGTGCCTGGTGCTTATGTTCAATCTTGGTAAACGCAACTCCTAGGTGAAAGCTAGGCGCATGAATGGACGAGTAATCCCAATCAGACAAGTGGTGATCACACAAATAGGGAGTGAGTGAACCTCTGATGTCAAAAGCAACGAGTACACTATACAATCTGGACCCATATCCAAAGTTATTATTGTAGTTTTATCCTAAGTAGACTGTCGAGATATCATCCCAATAATGTTTCATAGGAATGTGGTCGTCGTTGATATGCGGCGTTAATGAGAGCGGCAGGAAGGATACTGCCGTGTAAAGCCACCGGATTGTGGTATAAAACTAAGTGAGAGCGGCAGGGGGGACACTGCCGTGGATGTTTCGCAGGATCGCGAACGCTGGAAAAGAGAGCATTGGGTTCTGCAGGCCCGTGTGTAGACACGCCGGATTGTGTGTCAGATCTGCCCTGGGGTAGAACGGTCTGGGTCGAGGCGACCGCGAGGCCAACCGATGTGAATAAGATATTGTAGAAAATCCATATATGTATATTGTCATTCCCCATTCTTAGGTGCGACCTGTATATTCATTGTTATATCTACTCAGTGTAAATACGATCTAAGAAGGGAAGGTGAGTACGTTTTGGCTGGGTCACAGGGGCCCCTGGGGGCTGATCCCATCTAAACAGAAAATCCAGCCATTACATCTGGCGTCACGAACTGTTTACGAAGCCTGTGTGCATTGTGTTGTTTTCATCTCGTTGGTTTGCGCTCGGCTTGTACGTATAAAATTTTGTTTATAATTGTGTATATATTTTTTGTGTATCATTATGTTTGTGAAAAAGTCATCGTCGGTTTTCAAACTACCGATTCAGATTCCCGGCTGGGAGTCTACGCCTTATGAGGCTTTGGCCCGTGAGTGGGCTGATTCTACTGGTTTGAGCGAAAATTGGTCTTCATTCTTGGAGCAGGCGGAGCCTGCTGACGTGATTTCGTGCCTACAGAAAGCGCCAGTAGTGAAGGGTGATGAGCTTCCTATTTTAGGACGCAGAGGGTGGATTGTTCTTAATGCATACAGAATAATGCATGAGAGGGTTGTGCAACTACAGAAACAGTTTAAAGATTCGGAAGGACAGTGTGTTGAGTTGCAAAATGCGCACACTTTGTTGCGTTGTCAAAATAAATTGCTTGCCGATAAACTTGAAACATATCAGACCATTGCCGAAAGGGCTGCGGTCCGTATTGCACGATATAAGTATAAACATCGTCGTGGACGTGTGTCTTCACGCAAAGTGCGTATGGTTGTAGCAAAAGCTGGAATGGATTGGAACCCCGATGAGTGGGACGGTAATATCTGGGATTCTCATACTTCTGACTCCTCGGCAGAGGAGGGTGACAAGCGCGAGTCTTCTCGCTCCGGACGTGATTGTAAATCTGCTTCATGTATTGATTCAACTCCCGATTGTGACCGTGCTCGTTCTTCCCGTGCGGACGATGTAACTTGCCCTGATTGTGACGTTAAATCTAAGATGCGGGCTTCCTCGGAAGCTCTTCCCGCAGTTTCTGCTCACCCAATTTTTCGACGGAAATTACAACAAGCCCCTGGTAATCCGGGTGGTATCGCTCTTGACTGTATTGAAGATTTTACTCAGCAGGAGATCAGTGACATCCTGCAACGATTTAAACAACGACCTGGTGAGTCTTTACTTACCTGGATGGTGCGCCTTTATGAGCTTGGCGCTTCCGGTATTATGCTCGATGCCGTTGATTGCTTACGATTTTGCTCTTTGAGTTCTGATTCTACTATTCAGGACCATTTTCGGAATTTTAATGGTAATGTTCAAACTTCTTTGCTCCAGCTTGCGTCTGATGGCTGTAATCATAAATATCCAACTGAATCTGATTGGCCCTCTGATGAAAAGCCGTGGTATACTCTGCGCGATGCGTCGCAACGTTTAAAGGAAGAAGTCATGAAAACCTGTATCTTCCTTAGTACTGCTGACAGATTATTGGATGGTCTTTTAACATCTTCTGTGCGTAATCGCATTATCCGTTCTTCTCCTGTTGCTTACAAGCAGGTCATGATGACTTTATTGATTAATCAAACTGGCAATCCTTTGTCTGCTGTGCTTGAGTCTGTTCGTCAGCTTGGTGAGTTGGGTGAATGGTTTAAACCTGAAAGACAATCCCGACCTGAGGGTCGTACTGCTGGGGACTATAAGTTCTCTAGACGTGATATGTTTCTTGCTCTCGTTGCTGATGGTGTGAAAAGGGAAGAGATCGATGGTGAACCCAATAATATCCTATGGGATATGTTCCGTAAGCGTGGTTTGGATCGGAAGGAAGGTGCCCGTCGTGTGCGAAAGAATGATTATGATCGTGGTTCGGATGACAGTGGTGATGAGAGACGACGTGTGAATTCTGATCGCCGTGATGACCGGCGCCAAGAACGTGGTGGTTCCCCCCGTCGTAGTGATGGGAGGGGGAGAGAGGATGATCGTGAAAGGGGAAGAGATGATCGTGGTTCTAGCAGATATAGAGATGCAAGGAGTTATTCCCCTGATGTACGAAGGAGGGAGGATCGTAATAGACTCTCTGACCGTAATTCACAATTTTTTGAACATGATACTAATCCGTTTCGTACTGGAGACGGATATGAACAAGAAATTCTGATACCGAAGAAAACTGAAAACATCTACCCTGATCTGTCTTGGTTGACTGAACGCAGGAAAAATGACTAGGAAATAGGTCAAGCTCCGGTACGCAGGTGGGCCCACAGAGATTACAGACCATATGTAGATATTGAGATTTTTTGGAAACATCGTAATATCCAAAGGGCCCGAGCGTTGGTTGATACTGGGGCGGAGGCCACTTTAATTCATGGCAAGTCGAGAAAATTTCATGGACAATCTTTTACAATTACCGGCCTGGGTGGTAAAGAAACGCCCGCAGTTCAAACTGCACTTGAGATTAAAATTGGTAGGATTCCTCGTAGAGAATACTCTGTGTTGGTTGTGCCACTTTTGGAATACATTATTGGAATTGACATCTTGAAAGGTATGACTTTGCATTTGGATGATGGTTACTATCAGTTTGGTGCTAGACAGTACATTTCGACCAGACCCGTACGGGTTGGCCGTTTACGCATGCCACCTATTAAGATCCCTTTAGCAACGAAAGTGATTTCTCAGAAACAATATCGCATCCCAGGTGGTCATGAAGAAATTACAGCTACGATTCAGGATTTGGTTAACGCGGGAGTCATTACTCCGGTCACATCCGCTTGGAATAATCCTGTTTGGCCCGTGCGCAAAAGTGACAACTCTTGGCGCATGACTGTTGATTATCGAGAATTGAATAAACATACACCTAAATTGACTGTGGCAGTGCCCGACATTGTTACATTGATTGAGAGAATTCAAAAGCATCCTGGTACATGGTATGCTTCTATCGATATTGCTAATGCATTCTTTTCGATTCCAATTGCCCCCGAATGCCAAGAACAATTCAGTTTTACATGGAATGGACGTCAAATGACGTTCCGGAGTCTTCCTCAAGGCTATGTACATAGCCCTACAATCTGTCACCGGCTGGTGGCGGAACATTTGTCTGAAGTGTCTACGATTCCACAAGTCCAGATTTGTCATTATATTGACGACATTTTGATTCAAGGTGAAACGCAAGACCAAGTACAGTCTCATTTAGATCAGATCATTGACTGTTTGCGAGCAAAAGGCTGGGAAATTAATCCTGATAAATTACAAACTCCATCCCAAGCTGTGAAATTTCTAGGAATTAATTGGCATGAAGGTCACAGAGAAGTGATCCCACAAGTTAAACGTAAAATACTTGATTTTGCTGTTCCCAGAAATAGGAAAGAGGCGCAATCCTTTATTGGGTTGTTTGGATTTTGGCGCCAACATATTCCACATTTGAGTCAAATCTTGGCTCCACTGTATCGAGTCACTCGTAAAAAGAATGCGTTTGAGTGGGGTGAACCTCAACAGACTGCTTTTGATTTGGCTAAAGAAGCTATTCAGTATGCTTTGGATTTGTGGCCCGTGAGTGAGGGTAATGTGGATTTGAATGTGTCCGTGGAAGGTCTGTATGCCAATTGGAGTTTGTGGCAAAAGCAGGGCAGACAAAAAGTGCCATTAGGTTTTTGGACCAAAAAGCTACCAGAGGCTGGTGAGCGTTATTCTCCTTTTGAAAAACAGTTGCTTGCTTGTTATTGGGCTCTGGTGGACACCGAGCAATTGACTTTAGGCCATGCTGTGATTTTGAGGCCTGAGATTCCCATCATGCAGTGGGTTTTGAGTTCACCGAGGTCCCATCGAATTGGACATGCTCAGGAGGCTAGTGTGATTAAATGGAAATGGTACATTCAGGACAGGGCACGTGTGGGTCCGAAAGGTGTGGCGGTTTTACATGAGCGAGTGGCGCAGGCGCCCTCCAATAAAGCTGAGAGTGAGCGTTCGGTTCCCGTAGTGCAGGAGTCTCCCGTGCAGTGGGGTAAATCATTTGATGATCTGTCCGTGGAGGATAGAAAACATGTGTGGTTTACGGATGGTTCTGCGAAGTTCATTGGTGACAAGAGACATTGGAAAGCTGTCTCCTATAATCCGACTACTAAGAAATTATTGAGCACCACTGGAGATGGTAAGAGTAGTCAATATGCTGAACTTTATGCGATTTACCAAGTTTTGAAACAGGAGTTACCAGGTACATGTCATATTTTCACTGATTCTTGGTCCACTGCAAATGGACTAGCGGTGTGGTTGCCTACATGGCATTCGCACAATTGGGAATTGCACTCCAAGGAATTATGGGGTAAAGAATTGTGGCAAGAAATTTGGGAACTGCTTCCGCACAGTACTGTAACAATCTTTCACGTGGATGCTCATACTCCAATAGATTCCCTTGACAAATTTTTCCATAACATTGCAGATGAACAGTCTAAAATTTCTGAGGCAGTGGTTGACATGCAAGATTCTGATTTGGCGGGATTGGCGAAATGGGCCCATCAGAAAGCAGGACATTTTGGAGAGAAAGCCACTAACAGGTGGGCTGCTGATAGAGGAATTCATATTCCCTTTTCTTTAATTAAAGATGCCATTCTACATTGTCCCATTTGCCAACATTCTAGAAAGAAAGAGGTGCCTCAAATTGTTCGGGGTCACTTACATCGAGGTAAATTGCCCGCCCAAATTTGGCAGATTGATTATATTGGTCCGCTCCCTATGAGCAGAAATTGTCAATACATTTGTACAGCAGTTGATACTTATAGTGGCCTTTTGGTCGCTTTCCCTTGCAAGAATGCTACCCAAGTGAATACAATTAAAACCTTGGAACTGATTATTCTATATTATGGTGTCCCATTCCAAATTCAATCGGACAATGCATCCCACTTTCGTGGAAGATTGGTGCAGGAATTCTGTATGGAAAACAATATCGACTGGGTATTTCACATTCCATATTATCCACAAGCTTCAGGACTGATTGAGAGAATGAATGGTTTGTTGAAAGAACAGTTGCGCAAGTTGACTGATGACCGTTACAGCCAGTGGAGAGATGTCTTACTTCAAGCTTTGTTGATTCTTAATAATCGCCCTTTGTTGCATGCTGAATCTCCTTTGATGCGTTTGTTTCCTCCACATGTTGATGCAAAACCTAATTCTGTTGCTGCCACGGTCACATATTGGGAAATTACCCCCGGTGCTTTGGCTCCGTGTAGAGCTACTCCAGGTTCCGCAGGCCTCGACCTGCATGCTTTAAATGATGTACACTTCCCAGGAAAAGATCGAATCATTGTTGAAACTGGCATTGGTGTCTCTATACCTGCCGGTAGTTTTGGATTAATTGCCCCTAGATCTGGCCTGGCCCTGAAAGGTGTTCAAGTCCTTGGCGGTGTGATCGACAGTGATTATCAGGGAGAGATTAAGGTTCTCTTGCTTAATAGCAGTGAGATGGATTTGTTTATCAAAAAGTCTGACCGTGTTGCTCAGTTATTGATTATGCCTGTCTTCAGTGGTGAGATCAAAAAAGGCTCTGCCCCAACGTTGCTAACTGTGCGTGGACAAAAAGGCTTCGGATCTTCTGATCTTCCTGGAGCTAAAATATGGGTGCAATCGCCTAAAAATCCTCCTGAACAGGCTGATATTATTGCGACTGGTCATGACAACACCGTTTTGGTGATGAAGCCAGGGAAAGATGGCTGGGAAGCTGTCCCAGCTGACAAATGTTATTTACGAGAATGATTAAGGCCTGTGTTTGTATTCTTTCAGATCATTCTCTGGACTGCTGCTGCAGGATGTGTCGGCGCTGGACTCCTTTTGGCCTGCTACGCCGGGAGAGGAGAGGATCTACCGACGCCGAGTGATGGGATAACAAGAGCCACGCGATCCGCGTGGCAGAAGTCCTCCAACTTCTGGATCACACTCGCGAAGCGAGTGACGAACTCTCCGCATTTTTGCCTTACCCCCATGAAGAGCGTTACTGACATATTATCGACCTGCTTGGTCGCTGTCCCCGCATCTACTGAAACTCTTTGCCATGTATTTAATATATCCAGTGCTCGACCTAATGTCATTTTGGGCGACTTTTTGGCCCATGAATATTGTCCCTCATGTACTCTTCTTCCAGACCAAGATGTCCTACTTAATTCCAGAATCACTACTTTTAATATTACCCCTGGTGATCTTTGCTTCATGATGACCTGTAATCCTAAGGCCATCTCTGAATGTTTGCGGTTGAAACTCCAAGCCGCTATTACTTTTTCATTTCATCAGCGTTTGTTATGTATGAAAAGACTTCCTAATTCATGTTTTTCAGTGAAGAACAATATGACTTGCAAAAGTTTAGTTGTTGCCACTAGCCATTATCGTTCAATGTTGTTACCGGCTGGATGGCTCTTTTCATGCGGGAATTCATCTTGGCCCTATATTCCTGCGAATATTTCTGGTGGCCCATGTGCCATCACTAGATTAAGTTTGCTAATGTTTTCTTCACATCCTCCTGCACATTCCCGTATTGTTCGAGACTCTATGTCATTGCATGAAGACTGTGATTCCTCTGTTCATCTTTTTTCCAAATCTGAATATCTTGGTTTAGCTTTTTCTATTATTGGTGTTCCTGCATTAGCTGTTTATAATGCCAAAACAATCGGCAAAATGGCCTGTTGGATGGTTAAATCGATCAACCAGACTTCTACTGTTTTATCAGATTTATTATTAGATTCCCAAGGTGAACGTAGAGCTATTTTACAAAATCGTGCAGCCATCGATTATTTGTTGCTAAAACACGGGCATGAGTGCTCTGAATTTGAGGGTTTATGCTGTTTTAATTTGTCTGACCATTCTAAAGATATCCAGTCCCATATTAATAAACTCCACGACTTGACGGCAGAAATTAGGGAACACATAGATCAGGGTTTCTTTGACTGGCTTTTTAATTGGCTCCCTGACATGCATTTTTTACGACAAATTTTGGGAGGGGTTATTATTGTTGTCTGTGTCCTTATAGTGATTTGCTGCTTCATTCAGTGTATCCCTTCCCTGCTACAATTTTTTAGAGTTACAAAGAGTCGTAGATCAGTTAGTTTTGTTTCATATTATTCGTCTACTGACGTTAGTTCCATTTAGTTTGTGGATGATAGACTGAAGTCAAGGGGTGTAATGTTATGGCTGTCTTTCTGCCAGCCCTCTGGAGAAGGAGAATGATGGAGAGTGACTCCAGCCTATCACCCTCATAGCATAGGGATTAGGCCGATAGACAGGGACCCTGTCTTATAGATATAAGGGCATTTTCGTGCCATTTCCCTTAGAGTAAGGCTTATGAATTTAAGTTAGGGGTTAGATATATGGGTATTAGTCATGATTTATTCATTTGCTAACATGCCGATCTGTTTCTCATGGAGCTATGTATATTATGGGCTCCGTAGGCCTTAAGCGAGACAGACTCCATTTTTGCTTTCTGCCTGGTAGCTCGAGAAGGCTTTCTAGGTGAAGTGTAATGTTTTAGTTTCAAGCTGTTGTTCGCTTGGAGAGAACCGGTTCAGGCTGACCCTTATCGAAGGAATGTATTTTTCTCCACTCCGAAGACACAACTTCAGGCCGGCCGGCTGGGAAAGTGTCCTTGGTACGGGGAGGTACAAGAATTTGGTGGGCGGCAGGTTACTGGCCGTGAATTTCCATGAAGGAACGGGCTTTGATATTAGCGAAGGTGTTAGTCTTTTCAGTTAGTTAGTCCGTAGGCGGCATCTAGCCGTTAGCATCTCTGCCATTATTCATTTTCATGGTGGACAAGTCGCCATCTTTGAAGTCGGAGAAAGATTTAAGACCGAAACTCTCTGAACATAGACTGAACGAGAAGTGGCGCGGAGCGCACTAAATACAGAGAGAGAGAGAGACGGTAGCTAATTAACAGCAAGGTTCCGAGGTCCTGAGGGAGAGCAGACGAGTTTGAGCCTAGCGGTGCAGACGTGTACCTGTGACGGCTGAGGGTGACTGCAAGGCGAGCCAGGACCCAGAGACGAGACAGGAGCCTAGATGACTGCCGAGTCCCGATTTCCTATTAACCAGGTGAAGTCCAACCAGTCCTTATAGTGCGTGCACCCTAATCTTTCTCTTTTATTTCTTGTGCAAATGTAATGCTGCATAGTAATGTGATTTATGTTTATGGTTAATAAATGCCCTAATTCATATAGAATTATCGTGTGCCTGGTGCTTATGTTCAATCTTGGTAAACGCAACTCCTAGGTGAAAGCTAGGCGCATGAATGGACGAGTAATCCCAATCAGACAAGTGGTGATCACACAAATAGGGAGTGAGTGAACCTCTGATGTCAAAAGCAACGAGTACACTATACAATCTGGAACCATATCCAAAGTTATTATTGTAGTTTTATCCTAAGTAGACTGTCGAGATATCATCCCAATAATGTTTCATAGGAATGTGGTCGTCGTTGATATGCGGCGTTAATGAGAGCGGCAGGAAGGATACTGCCGTGTAAAGCCACCGGATTGTGGTATAAAACTAAGTGAGAGCGGCAGGGGGGACACTGCCGTGGATGTTTCGCAGGATCGCGAACGCTGGAAAAGAGAGCATTGGGTTCTGCAGGCCCGTGTGTAGACACGCCGGATTGTGTGTCAGATCTGCCCTGGGGTAGAACGGTCTGGGTCGAGGCGACCGCGAGGCCAACCGATGTGAATAAGATATTGTAGAAAATCCATATATGTATATTGTCATTCCCCATTCTTAGGTGCGACCTGTATATTCATTGTTATATCTACTCAGTGTAAATACGATCTAAGAAGGGAAGGTGAGTACGTTTTGGCTGGGTCACAGGGGCCCCTGGGGGCTGATCCCATCTAAACAGAAAATCCAGCCATTACATGGAGGTCAGGGATGCATACCTAAACTGCAGCTTTCTGAGACAGAAGAGGCTCGAAGCCTCAATTCAGGGTCTGGCTCGACTGAACCACAAAAACGTGTGCTTCGCGTTATTTAAACGTGTATCATGGAAATGCATTGGAAAAGCAGGCCTTGGTGCAGAATTAACGTTACATTCAGGGAAGGCCTAATAACTGACATGTCAATGTTTAGACGAAAATGCAGGAACATTATTGTGGCAGACACGGGAAGGGAATTACATGGTAACATGGTAACATACATGGAGCATAGGTATACTGATAGGGTGCGAGTGGGGGACACATTGACCATACAAAAAATTTCTATTTCCTCAGATATAAGCCACCTAATGTGTCAAGCTCTCCTGCATGCTAGGTCGCCAAAGCTGCCTCAGAGGTACCCAGGCTGCCCCTTGGTGTCCCCATGAGCGGTAAAATTGGGGCGTATGGTAGTGTCTGGAGGGTAAGATAACATTTATGGGCTAATCCCGCGAGGAGGCACCCCTATGATGAATCATGACACCTTTGGTGTGTGAGGGGAGTCATCCTTAAAAGGGATACCTTCCATTTTGAGGTTCTGTACTGTCACTTTCTTAGGGTGTCACATCCTTGTACTATTAGAAATTTGGACCCATAGGATCTTACCTGTGTTATATAATAGAGTGCGGAGTGTGCCCACGCTGGTCCTTAAACCTCCTCCTGGCCCTCTTTGTGTGTGATATATTGTGAGAAGCGGCTCAGCTGTGGGCTGTGATACATTTTCTTTCTGAACTTTTTTTCACTCCTATTTCATATATAGCACCTCTGTGCTACTATCACCACATTTCCTCTTTTCACTATGGCTGAACTGACTGGATTAGCTTTTGATGATGCAATGGTCCTTGATATACTAACAACTCCGAGTATACTCGACACACAACTCACACAGACAATTACTGTGAGAAGTTGGCCTGATATATGATGCTCACTAGTTCTAGTGATCACCTTGTATCAGTCCAGACAACCCTTATGGTGATTGGTTGTAAGTCAACCTTATAGACCAGATATCCTAGTAGCGTGGACAAAAGCAGTCTTTAGGCTAAACTCTTTATGGCATGTGAAGCCAGCTGTTTTACCACATATAACCTTTGAATACCAAATGAAAAGGACACCACACAGGTAGTTATGAAAATAAACAGTTATTTATTAACTAACATACACCTCTGAACTCTTTATGAGGTCAGAGGGCTAAGCACATGACAAACTCTTAGGAAAAATACGTTTAAGTTGCACGATTTACAATGGTGCCCTAGGGGCACGACAAACCATATACGGAATGTGGAATGTGAAAGTCAATTAAAGGAATGGAGCTGTCCAGAGGTTGTAGGATCGCTGGGACCACGCTATACTAACTTGAGGTAAGTAATAGGAGGCCCACGGAGCGCGTGTGCAGAGTGTGAACTCACACGCGAGATGCGTACAAACGTCTATGGATAGTACAGTTTAAAGAAAAGGTGAGTACGGACGTTCCTGACTAGATAGGACTGAAACGACAATGGAACTGGACACTAGGAGAGTCAAAATCACCGAAATGCTCGTGTTACCTCACCCACAGGCTGCGGGTGCATAGGTGCGAAGTCGTGTCGGGTTTCCGTGTCGAAGTCTATGGAGCCTTGAAGAAAGATGCTGCAGGCGACGAGGAGGAAGATGTCCGGTGCAATCCAAGGGTGGATTGGTGAAGAGAAGAACCTGAAAGCAGAGGGGACAATGTTCAAAGTCACTAGCCAGTGACTGGAGTGGAACCAGGAGTGGAACCAGATGTCGACGTCGCGATCAGGTGAAGGTGGACGCTTGTCTCTGCAGCAACGTGGAACAGGTGGTGTCTTCGACGACCAGGATGGAGGCACAAGCTGTCCCACGCAGGCTCTCGCTGTTGGCGGTATCGTTTCCGGATTCGGGTTCAACAGGCCTTGGCAAAGACAACCCACGCGGTGAGTGGAAACGGCGTCTGGAGTGGACCAGGACGGTCCGGGATGCTCTTCTTTTGGAAGGGAGCAAGGGCCAGTCTGGAGCAACCAGACCAGTAGCAAAGTTGTCGGTGTTCGTCGTCTAGGAGGTCACTAGCCAGCCGGCAAGTGACCAGACAACGCGTCGAGCAGCAAACAGGCAGAAGGCCCCACGCAGATCTCGTGGATGCTGGAGGGCTGGTCTTCGATGCAGGAGCTGCTCGGGGTCGGGGCTTCTCAGTCCCCAAAGCACTTGGATGAGGATACCTCAGGAGTCGTGCTGGAGCGAAGTGCTGCTTCTTTCAAGATGGCCGGTCCCACGTGTCTCATTGCACCCACGGGTCTCAGCTCAGCTGCAGATGTGGGTTGAGGTCAGAGAGGTCTGAGAATCCGGGTCTCGTTGGGCTCTGAAGTCTGGATCCTTTGCAGGAAGACGACAAAGGGAAGTCGCGGTACGCTGATGGTGCCTGCAGATGCAGGGTGGACACTCCTTGCCCGCAAGGGAGATTCCTTCTGTCTTCTGTGGAGCAGAACGTCGAGGTCCAGAGTTTCTTCTTGTGAAGTTGATCAGAATAATCCAGTTTGGAATGGGATCAGCTCCTACTTTTATCCGGCTAAAAGGGGGCTGCACTACGACTAGGTCCCTCCCCTGGGTGGGACCAGGAAGGGGGGTGGTTACACCCCATTTCCTTTGTCCGGTCTTGCGCCAGCTCTGGGGCTGGAGTGCCCCAGGAACTGGTTCTGACCGGTGTATGCACGGGGCACCTTGTGTGCCCCAGGCATGTCCCATTCCTTTGAGCCCTGTCCTACCTAATACACAAAATCCTGTCTGGGGTGGTGCTAGCACCTCCCAAGGCAGGAAACCCTTTGTCCGAGCCTCCCTCGCTGGAAGGACTCCCATCAGCAGGAGGTCAGACTTGTGTCTGTGGTGGCAGCATCCATTTTGTGATGCTGAGGCTCGAGTTAACTTTAACCGGGGTTCACAGTTACATACATGTCGTGTCCCTCTAGAAGGGTGGAATGCTAACCCTGTCGCCAGAATTGGTGAGGGGTTAGTATTCCAATTCGTATGACACCTTACTCGACATGTTTTGATAATGCTATGCCAAAGTTAGCATTTGACCGCGAGGTTCATAATGCACTTAAGAGTATATGGTATAGCGTTATCATGGAACAGCTATTAGGACTTGGTTCCGCAAGCTGCAAATGGGCTCAGCTCATGCCAGAGCACCATCTCACATAATTCCAAGCACTCTGCCTCCAGGATTGATAAGGCCTGCCATAGGAGTGACTGATAGGAATACATGTGTCCATTTTAGGGTTAGGTATAGAGATACTATACCTAAAGCAAAGGGTGATTACACCACCTTGCCCCAGCAATTGGTAAATGCACCTAGGGTACATGCTTGACAATTTAGAGAGAGAACAGCTATGCTGTTGGCCTGATTAGCAGGCCCACAGCCAGGGAAAGTCGTAAACCAGTGAAGCAAAAAGCAAAAATCGGGGGTGACCATAGGATTGCAGACCCTACTCTCCTACAATTACTACATCCAATGACTGGAATAAACTACAAAACTTGAGACGACTTCACATCAAAACTACAACACATTGGTCAATAAGGACCGAATATTTGAGAGTCAACTGTGCTCCAACAGATCTTATATAGTCACAAACGCCCGAGGTTGTTTTTAGATAATAAGATCTTTCTTACAGACTGGTCCCTCATTGCATGGCGGTGCAGGAGGGACTGGCTTATTTGAATTATAAACATGGGAAAGAAGGTGGCCGATATGATTCTTATTGAAATTCAAACCTTGGAATCAGAAATCAAGACAATAGTTGGAGCCATGATTTTCAAAAAGAACTCAGAGGAAGTAAGCAAAGTTTCCAAAGACTACAAGGAGTCTTTTCTCACTAGTAAGATCACTAAATTTAAAAAAAGATCTGGCTAAATTTGCCCTAGAAAGAGTGTATCCCTATACAGCTGATTCCTATCAACCACCAGTCTACAATAACAAAGGCAGGCGGTATGGGCTTAATTACACCTCTTCTGATGGAGAAGAAGGATCAAGTGAATCCGATAACAGCTCTGATTCATCGCGCCGGAGGATACAGAATCAAGGCAACAGTCAGTGGCGTGGACAACGAGGTGGCCCATATCCAACACAATGGTGGCCACCAACACCTTGGGGGTATCCACCTTTTCCCTCATTCGGTCCAGGGCCACAGGGCCCCATGATGGCTTTTCCTCCCCCACAACAAGGCTACACAAAGCCTTTTTTAGAGCAGGGCCATGGCCGCAATTGAGGAAGAAGAAGATCTCAAAACTAAGTTCACTGGAACACCCCAATGTCATCTCCGAACACCAGGAGCAAGACTGGTCAGAAGGCAGGCCCCAGCAGGGACCCAGTCTAATAGTGAATCTGAGTCAACTGATTCATACACAGGATGAAGAGTCCGTCCTTGAACGTGGCTTAGGTCTTGTTCCTATGAATCTTAGAGACACATTCCTACTACAACAGGAATTGTATCAGTTCTTTCGTAAGATACGACTCCAGTTTTTCTTTGCAGATAAGAGCCCGATTGAAAGTGACCAAACAAATGTGAACACAAATTTACGACCTAAGTCTACTTTCTATCCTCCTACAGGTTCGATACTGGCGGAGGTAGCATCTTTTGAGAAGGCTGTTCTCAAAGATTTAACATCCATGACATCGACACCGCGAAAGACTTTCCAGAATCTCTCTAATCGAGATAAAAAAGCTTTGACTACTCTTCAGATGGACAAAACCATCACACTAAAACCAGCTGACAAAGGGGGTGCGATTGTACTCATGGACACTGTAACCTATAGTAACGAATGTTTGAGACAGATTATCAACATCAAAGCATACAGCCCTTTACCGGAAGACCCTACAAAAAGACTAATGGAAACAATAGCGCTCATGACTAAAGAAGCCCTGGACAACAATTGGATAACTCAAAAATAAACAGAATTACCAACCACCACCGGGGAGGCCCATCATCTCTGACATTGGTTCGGGGTTAGAACCTTTATCAAAATTTGTGGATTTTTTACTACGTCCATTAGTTCAGTTGATGCTGACTTATCTGCAGGATACCAAAGATGCCTTGAGAATTTTAAGAGAACAAACATTTGACAGCAACATCGATTACTTGCTATCCTTTGATGTAGAGTCACTGTACACGTGAATTCCTTAAAACCAAACCCTGGCCACCATTGAACACCTTTTACATCTTTATCCACCTGACACCATGACACCGACGTCCTTCATCATGAATTGTGCCACCATGGCAATGAAGCAGAACTACTTCATGTTTGAATCACAACTGTACATTCAGGTGTCAGGCACTTCAATGAGAAGCACGTTCGCGCCGAGCTTGGCAAATCTGTACATGCAAATTTTTGAGCAAGAGGTCTTCTTATCAACGAACAATCCTTACCAGACACTTATCCAACTCTGGAAGAGATATATAGACCAGAGTCAAAAGAGAGTTCCCCTTTGGTATACTTAAAAACAGATACACCTCACATACAGAAAGATATCTATCACATCACCAGAATATAATATCAACACCATCAAGGGTCAAGGGCTCAGTCAATACATTGGTATTTTATTAAAAAAGGAGCAAACACATCAGACCAAAAATTTATTTTAGCACATTTGAATTTTTACCAAAATATACCAGTATTATCAAATGCCTTTTACAGTCTACGTTTGCCAAATTTTTGAGGCTTCAGCGTAACTGTTCAGTTACTGACAGACATAAAGAACATGTCAGCACCTTGAGAAAGAATCTTCTGGACAGACAATACCCCAAATCTCTAATTAAAAGATCAGCTAAACATGCTCTGAATAATAATCGAGAAGCCCTACTGTACAGTGCATCCAAGACACCTACGCAAGATAGGTTAGGCTGCGTTAACACGTTCAGTTCTTTAACAAACATAACAAAAAGATCAATACTTAAAAACAGGAGCATTTTGAATAAAGGCCAGCACTCACTACAAAAGCCTCTATTTACATTCAAATGTAGTGCTAATTTAGGAAACACTCTGGTACACACTACACCGCCACCAATGATTACACAGAAGCTTAACACTCTTTGGCACCTACCAGCAGGTCAGGGTCATTTCCTTTGCGGGTCTTGTTATGTCTGTCTGCAAACAAATGTTACTAAGATCATTGATATAGGCACCACAAGACCATGGGAATTGAAAAACCATACCAATTGCAATAGCGAACGGGTTATTTACCTCATTACTTGTCCCTGTGGCCTTCAATATGTGTGAATGACCACCCGCAAAATATGTACTCGGATACAGGAACATAAAAGTACTATTCGATGTGGCAAACAGAACACCAGACTTACCAGACATTTCCTGGAGATGCACCATACAGCATATTCATTTAATTGGACAGTGCTAGACAAACCTAATCTGAACGCCACAACATCAAACCTGTCTTTGCGTTTACTTAGGGCCGAACAGCGGTGGGTTTTTAGGTTGAACACCTGCGTCATCTGCCTTAACGAAGATATCCCTTGGCTTGCCCTGACTTAAGAGAAGGGATTGTCGGCTCTGTAGCTTTCTGACACTCTGTGTTTACATCCTGAGAGAATAGATTAAGCTATTGGATGCCACCTGTATGAGTATGCAGATTTGCTAGTTACATCTCTAGTGATTTAGTGAGGCCACATGGTGCAATCAGGGATGAGTGAAGATACATCTTTGATGTATGAAGTTCTTTACATGAGCTTCACTACAGTTCTAGGTTAGGATGGGCATGCTATGTTTCAGGTGTTACAAGTGGCACTATTCATTATATGATATCTATCAAAAAGGAGAGTGAGGAACTGAGGTAGCTAGTTCACTTCCCCGTGGGATATAAAGAAATCAAAAAGAGCTAGCTATACTGGTAATGCTCATGTAGTGTGTGTCAGAAAAACATATTAGTTTTTGTCAGAAAAACATATTAGTTTTTATGAAGGCCCTCACCCACCAAACTAGTTGGTGGCATGCTACATCATTGGGCCCCACCCAAGGCACCAAGTGTGCCTCAGGTGTGCTGCGACATCTGTTTACAGCGGGGCGGATAGTGTTAGTAGTGTTAGGTGAGTGTGCAGTGATGTTGTTAAGAGTGAAATATAAAAACTGTCCTAGGGTCCCAGTTTCTAAAGGATAATTTATTTGTGGGCACTTGGCAGTATTAAAAGCAAGGATAGTGGACGTGGTTGGAGAGACTTATGGTCTCCCACATCCGGTGTGGTCAACTAGTTTCAGCCAGGCCGTGTGTTAAAACTGGCATCTTCAGGACCTATGTGTGAAAAGTGAGTTAAAAAGGAGCTATATATATATTGTATATTCATTCCTAAGTGACACACTCGCTAAGGTGCGATAACTGTAAGAGGAGGTCCTCCTCTAAATTTGTCCTTTAAGATTCCGGAAAGCAAACTCCATGAGTCCCTGGAGGGGGTCCGAGTGAGATAGCACTTTGGTGCTTTCTCAGGACCCGCTTCTCCACTGCGACGGTGGAGTCCCTGTTTGGCCGCAGCAGGTGGAGAAGCGGGTCCTGAGAAAGCACCAAAGTGCTACATTTAAGAATACAACAATGACCTCTTTCAAACATTACCATTTGAAACCATGGAAAACCTGAATTCGAGAATGGAACTCCTAGTAAGGAAGAATGCTTACCAGTGGGTTTGGGAGTGCCTTCAATTGTCCAGCAGGATCACTTCCTTCTGAAATTTGAGAGGAGTTGGTGGCCATGAAGGGATTACAACTTGAGCCTTATCAGTAACTGATAAGAAAACCTAAAGTCTGCCCTGAGGAGCCTGAGAAATGGCCCAGTTTGAGTTGCTTCAGTATGCAGACTGGAGAGAAAAAAATACAGCAGCGTGAGCAGCGATTCAGAGGAAATTAGTGAGGAGGTGAGAGAATTGATTCCTGTTCCTTTTGGACTTTAAATCTGTCCCCTTGATTAAGAAAAGTTGTGCTAACGAAATTTAATAAGGAAATGGTAGCACAGGGACTTGTAACCTCGGTAAAGTTTCCCTTGAAGCTCAAGTGCAAGACCAGGGGAGGGAAAAGATATAAGTCTTCTCACATATCAGATTAACCCAAGCCTTCCTGGATGGTCTGACCATGGAGTCAGAGCAGGGCATACACTAAGCAAGCACTATGAGCTGTTTGGGATGTTATACTTGGTCATAGAACTTGAAGTAGTGTTCAGAGCAGAATGGACTTGGTGAGTCTCCCACATGTTTTGTTGGATTCTTGTTTTCTCTCTTTGCCTTCAGCATCTCTCTTCTTTCCCCTTTTTCTACCTATGTGGGTTGGTATGCCCCTTGAGGTGGAGCAATTTTAAGGGATGGGTGATTTAAAAAGGAAATGACTCTCAGGGCTAAGACGGTTTTGCAGAAATGCAGAGGATGGAATGATCCTAACTCTAGAAATGGGTCTCCTGTATTCCTAAAATGTTTAAAAAGAAAAACATGTATTGTCAAACAACGCCTATCTTCAAATCAGTTTTGGTTTAAATGCGCCCAGCACCTTAAGCTAATCAGGAGAGCAAAAATTAAAATGAAGATTTTTAATACAGCCCTACAAGAGCAAGTCCAAGAACAAGTTCAAGAGCAAGTCCTTGCAAAAATCTTGGGCCGGATGTATAAAGGGTTTGCGATTCTGTAACCATTCGCAAACAGGTGAGTGACCACTAAAACTGGCATTAACTTTGTACAAAAAAATAGTGTACCAAACAAATGTACCAACTTCAAATAGCAATTTCTTATTCATGATTACCAAATAAGGAGTTGCTGTTTAAAAGTACCAAAGATGTATCATTAGCAAATAGTCAGAGAATGCACATTGTGCACTGCAATTTATCACCAAGGCCCCCAATTATGAGTTTCACAGTAGTGGGTGTTTTTTTCCGTTTCAGGGCTGTAAACTCTGCCCAGTGCCATGCAATTTCGAAAAAAGCCCAGAATATTCAAAGTTGATGATTTGTCTGCTAGGTCATGCTTCCTAATACCATACCCGCTTGCCTTTTCTGCAAAGGAGCATACATACAACATTGCTCACAAAAGGACTTGGGGCCTGATTTAAACTTCGGCGGATGGGTTACTCCGTCACAACAGTGGTGGATATCCCGTCCATTGAAATATAAATCCTATAGGATATAATGGGATTTATATTTCGGCAGATAGGATATATGTCACTTCGCAATAGGAGGAAATGGGTGCTACCAAGGTTCATGCACAATTGGTCAGGACCCAAATATGGCTACTGGGCCATCCCTAGTCTTTGGTTTCACCCAAAAACCACCTGGTATGAGATATGTGTTCACAGAGTGAATAGGTTTTGTGCCTTCAAAGATTCACTTCAATATCAGACCTGGTGAAATCTCAAAGTTTAGGTTGGTGTCACAGAGACTTAAGATTATATTGTCTGTTGTTATAATATACACAAAGAAAGCAAACGGTTATTGCAATCTTGTCCTTTTTATTTATACTTTTCTTAGAATGCAGGTGAGAACAGATACAGCTGACACGTGTTTCCCCCAGTGGCCTGCTGGCCAGGGCTTCTTCAAGGTAAGAATGTCATAGTAAATAATTCAGGTTAATCGTCAAAACGAATCCTAGGACAAAACATGCATCCCTCGACGGGATGCAAAGAAAGTCACAGTGCGATCTGTCACCATTGTGACTGAGTAACCCCTCCACCGAGACCTAAATCAGGCCCTTAATCTGTAGTTGAATAAATGTTTTGACTTCTCTACTAAGGGAGTCTGAGACCTGTTGCAAAATCATTGCTTCTTGTTCTATCCTGCAAAACATTGCATCGAGGCGAGTACTATGGATGGATTCAGATAATATCGACTCTCAGAAAGATTTCCCACTTTGTCAGTGACACACAGCCTTGTCTGACAATAGAGCAGAAGAAAGAAGGACATGCAGAGCAGAAATAAAAATGAACCATTGCTAGGACTCTCATTTATTAAGTGAAATATAAAAACACACATTCTTAAGGTGCTGAACAAACATTATTTTTATTCACAGATCTTATGTCATCTAAAGAAGAAGCCAGCTGCACCTGGCAATCACAACATGACAATGAATAATTAAATGAGGAAAAAACATTATGGCCAAATGTTTACTTATTTTTCCTGTGCTTTCATCCTCTTCCTACTGCAGATTTCTCTGCTCCTGCATTTGCACCAGTGCATTCCCTATGAGTGAGCTCCTCTAGCACAGATATGACATGCACCTAGGTTTTCCCAATGCTCCTCTAATGTGACGATGCACCTTTATAGGACAACTGTGGCAAAGTCAAGTCAAGTCAAGTCAAGTCAAGTGATTTATATAGCGCGCTACATACCCAGAGGGTCTCAAGGCGCTTGAGGAAGGGTGGGGAATTACTTGTCGAATATCCAGGTTTTAAGTTGCTTTCTGAATGTAAGATGGTTCTGAGTGAGGCGAAGGTGAGTGGGAAGTGAGTTCCAGGTTATAGCTGCCAGGTAGGAGAAGGATCTGCCTCCCATGGTGGTTTTGTTGATGCGAGGTACAGTTGCAAGGGCTTGGTTGGAGGATCGTAGGTGGCGGGAGGGGGTGTAGAAGGAAAGTCGTGAGTTGAGGCATTCGGGTCCAAGTTCGTAGAGTGCTTTGTGTGCGTGGGTTAGGAGGCGGAAAGTAATCCTCTTGTTAACGGGGAGCCAGTGGAGGTTTTTCAGGTGTCCAGAGATGTGGTCTTTACGCGGGATGTCTAGTATGAGTCTAGCTGAGGCGTTCTGGATGCGTTGGAGTTTTTTCTGGAGTTTTGCGGTGGTACCGGCGTATAGGGTGTTTCCGTAGTCCAGGCGGCTCGTGACCAGTGCGTGGGTGACCGTTTTTCTAGTTTCGGTGGGGATCCAGCGAAATGTTTTTTTGAGCATGCGAAGAATATTGAAGCAAGAAGATGAGACGGCGTTGACTTGTCTGTTCATCGAGTGTGAGGAGTCCAGGATGACGCCCAGGTTCCGTGCGTGGTCCGTCGGGATGGGTGCTTTTCCAAGGACCTCTGGCCACCAAGAGTCATCCCAGGTGGAGGGGGAGGTACCAAGGATAAGGACTTCAGTTTTGTCAGAGTTCAGTTTTAGACGGCTGTACTTCATCCACTCGGCTACTTCTTTCATTCCTTCATGTAGGTTGGTTTTGGCGGTGTTGGGGTCTTTGGTGAGTGATAGTATCAGTTGAGTGTCATCAGCGTAGGAGATGATGTTGAGGTTGTGTTGGCGTGCGATGGCCGCGAGGGGGCTCATGTATACGTTGAAGAGGGTGGGACTGAGTGAAGATCCTTGTGGCACACCGCAGATGACTTCGGTAGCTTCTGATTTGAATGGTGGAAGGCGGACTCTCTGAGTTCTTCCGGCAAGGAACGAGGTGATCCATTCCAGTGCTTTTCCTTGGATTCCGATGTTTCTGAGGCGTTGTATTAGGGTGCTATGACAAACTGTGTCAAAGGCTGCGGAGAGGTCGATGAGGATGAGGGCGACTGTGTCTCCGTTGTCTAGCAGAGTTCGAATGTCGTCTGTTGCTGCGATGAGTGCGGTCTCAGTGCTGTGTTTGGCTCGGAAGCCGGACTGTGAGGAGTCGAGGGATTTGTTGGTTTCGAGGAAGGCGGCGAGCTGGTTGTTGACGGCTTTCTTGATGACTTTGGCCGGGAATGGAAGGAGCGAGATAGGGCGGTAGTTTTTGAGTTCGGTGGGGTCTGCTGTGGGTTTCTTCAGAAGGGCGCTGAGTTCGGCATGTTTCCAACTTTCCGGGAAGGTGGCGGAGTTGAGGGAGCAGTTGATGACGTCTCGGAGGTGCGGTGCTATAATGGAGTCTGCTTTGTTAAAGATGTGGTGAGGGCATGGGTCTGTGGGGGATCCTGAGTGGATAGAGTTCATCAGGCGGATGGTGTCCTCAGTGGAGATTGGGTTCCAGTCATTGAGGATGTTCAAGGGGGCTGGGGGTCCTGCAGAGGGTTGTGTGGGTTAGTCTTCGGGACGGTTGTCGAAGCTGTTGTGGATGTCTACAATCTTGTTGTGGAAGAATGAGGCTAGGGAGTCGCAGAGGGCTTGAGAGGGGGTGATGTCGTTGGAGTTGGCTGAGGGGTTGGTAAATTCCTTGACAATGTTGAATAATTCCTTGCTGTTGTGGGCGTTGCTATCTAGACGGTCCTTGAAAGCGGCTTTCTTGGCATTCCTGATCAGTTGGTGGTGTATGCGGGTCACCTAAATCTTCAAAAACGTGTAGCCTACCACACAGCTGCATATGTCTGCACATAGTGTAGTTATTACCTACGATTGTCTACATATGTATTTACATTCTTGTTGGGCCTTCTGTCCAGCTTTAACTGCTGATGGTAGACTGATAGCATGGTACCCTTCAATTATCAAAAAGCTTGTGTGATGGTATGCCCCAAAGCCCCTCAACTCTACATGTACACATTGTGCCTTCTCATTGTCTCTATTGGTGCTTGGAGGGGTATCTATCCCATCTACACATAGTCGGTGCTTCTGGAGCGACTTCTTTCAATCAGCTCCTCCAGGGGTGTTAGTCGAGTTTTGGTGGATAGGCCTCCTCCTGTTCCAGAAGCTTGTTTACTCCTGCTGACAAGTTTTTCCTTGGTGCTTGACCTCAGATACCAGATTGTTCCCCTATCTTCTCTATACTGACTTATTTTATTTTTATTTATTTTATTTTATGCGGTTTTATATAGCGCAGACTTTTCCCGAAGGTGTCAGAGCGCTTTACAATAGGAACAGTAATGATACATAAGGAGAACATTACAAGTGAGCATGTTACAAAAGCAAACGTTACGTTACATGAGGCAAAAGTGACAATCGCGAGCATACAAATACAAGAGGTAGCAAAAGGTACATTGCAGGAGGAAAACGTGACATGTGTGCAGGTTACACAAGCGTACAAAGTACCAGTAGAGGTATAATACTGCAATAAATGGCAGACACTCAAACACAAGAACAAAAGCTACGTAGGCAAAGGTGGCACTTGTGCAAGTATAAAAAGCAAACAAAATGTAAGAGGTAGCAAACAGTGTGTTACAAGAGAAAAGTGACGTGTGCATGTTACAAAAGAGTACCAAACACAAGTAGAAGGATAATACTGCAACAAAAAACATCATCAAGGGCACATGTTTTAGCTGGGCCACAGTCGGATATGACTGGCGTTTCTGTACAGCGAGAGTAAACTAGTCACCAGGCAGAAAGGCTTCTTCAACTTGCCTCCGCTACAGCACGGCATACTTCAGAACAGCACGCACGAGAAAGTGCACAGTCTGCAAAAGGACATAGTGCCAATATCGGCCTGCACAACAACCCCCCAATAAACATGTTGTACATCAATAAATAAACAGACAAGACAACTTGTTGTTGGGAAAAAGTGGCTGCAGGTTTATAAGCATCCTTATGCCACAACATGGTGGGTTAACTTACAGATGATCCAAAGGCAAGCCGCCCCTCGCAGCTTGCCACCTGATAGGCCAAGTAGCCCGCGGCCTTGGCCAGACGGTGCTTAGCGGTTGTGGTGAGAGGATAGCCCCTCCCCTGTCCGGTGAACCATTGGTCCACCCTCTAGCTCACACCCCCCCCCCCCTACGAGGGGCGGAGCGTTCAAGCGACCCCTGGTTGTCCAGGTAACCAACCGCCCGTAGGATAACGGGGCGCCGTCGCACCCCCAGGGTCCACCGCACAGATCTCCCGGGGATATTGGGCCTCAGCACGCTTTGTGCTTCTGAATAGGGTACTCCTGAGTACCTTTCGCCTCTGGATCATCCTGTAACTCCTCCTGCAACACAAATAACAAATTTTAATGCAGAGTCCCCCCGCCCCCTGAGATGTAGGGTAAGCGGCAGGGAGGGCAACATTGAGGGCAGTAGGAGCAACAAAGAGGCCGCTCCGAGGGAGGGGGAAGCCTAAATACCCTGACCCCCGCCCTACCGGAAGTGACGTGCCTGCAGCGGCAGCCGCCGCTGAGCACCAGAAGGCTGGTGCGCTTGCCATCTTGTGGCACTACGGTGTCCGCCCTATTATGAGGGTCACCTGCGGCGACGAGTCGGGCGACCTGCATAGTGCCAATATCGGCCTGCACAACAACCCCCCAATAAACATGTTGTACATCAATAAATAGTGGTTAAGACTAGCCTAAGGGTTAGTCCAATCATGCACTGTTCACTCGGCGTTTTCCCACACCTATTCTGTTTCGAAATTCAAATTAATTCTTAATACCATCAGTATTCATACTTTTTAATTTTCTTAGTTTTCACCAAAATTCATTTTATCTAGGTGAATCATTAATTCTTCATGATCATCTCAAAACTGTAAATTACATACACATTTACATTTGTACATAACGTTATTTTCCTTAATTCATATCAAAATCAATCAGCATTGACATTTAACACGCCCGATGCATTTCGGTACCCTCATGGTACCTTCCTCAGGGGCAATACTAAAAGAAAAGAAGAATGTGTGTATTAATTCATGAGCCCATGGTAGCTGATTATGTATATGTTTCCTAGTATTTATATGTTCATACCTTGTTTAGGATGATATCTGCGAAGTCTCCCTATAGAGTGGAAAGATATCTGTTTATTATATGTATTCTCACAATTCCATAGTGAGTTTAAACACTGTCGACGTGTATCTCTTACCTAGAGGTGCATTGAGCTGGGTCTAATTCTGCAATAAAGACCATAAGTGTAATGTGTTAAGACCATAACTATAAATGCTTCGGCAACCATATGAAAGAAATTCTATTCAATGAAATTGCACAGCCTACCTGTGTGTAACGATTACTTGTACGGGAACCTGTTAGTTATTACAAAGAAAACAGTGCGAAATTACGTTAAATCTCTCGTTTTCCAATAAGTTATTGCTGCTTCAATATGCATCGTTAAGGGTCCTACCTGAAAAGATGATAGTCTGCGTGTATCTGTAAAAAAACAGACACGAACATAGTCCGACCGTTATTATCCTTAGTCTAAAGTAAACCAATTGTTTGCGTAGCGCTACTCGACTTGTAACATACCGTATGCAAATGTATTCTCGACTTCTCTCACGGACGCCAAAGATCCCGGGACGGTGTCTCCGTTGTTGTTTCCTATGTTTGTACTCGCCTATAATCACGGACACTAAAAATGGACTAAAGTTTACCAGTGCCGGGCACCATCTTTGAATGGAGCTTAACTAAATCGATCGTTTAAATGTATTGGTAAAAATACATCGTAGTGTGTTTCTATTCTTTTTAATATTAGAGCTATATCTTGGCGGCCGCCTGAGTTTATAAAAGTGATCTCCATCGGTAGATGTGAGTGTGTATGCACCTTGAGTGAAACAAACTCGATATTTGAGGTTGGATAGCCCCTCCCCTGTCCGGTGAACCATTGGTCCACCCTCTAGCTCACACCCCCCCTACGAGGGGCGGAGCGTTCAAGTGACCCCCGGTTGTCCAGGTAACCAACCGCCCGTAGGATAACTGGGCGCCGTCGCAACCCCAGGGTCCACCGCACAGATCTCCCGGGGATATTGGGCCTCAGCACCCTTTGTGCTTCTGCATAGGGTACTCCTGAGTACCTTTCGCCTCTGGATCATCCTGTAACTCCTCCACAGCCCTGGATGTGGCGACCGTCACAGACAGGGCCCCCCACCTGAGCTAACCTTCCTAGTCGCAGACTGCTGAAAGTAGGGCTTCCTGAATGTCCAACAGAAATAAATCCATGCCTACTTTGGAAAGGTGGACTCCTTCCTCGTCGAGGCAGCCAGTGGCTTTGGCGTGAAGTTCCCCATGTCGGATGAAGCCAAAACCCATCAGTTCTGCGAATTTACGCATTGCGCAGTTTACCTTCCTTCGCGCCACTTCTATCGCTTGCCCAGAGCCAGCACCTAGCCAATCCTGGCGTGGTGTGATCTCAGACCACCATACTTGGCAAGGTGCTAATAGATTGCAGATCTTTGTAATGTTCACTTTCATGTCCCTCAGGAGGAACCTTTTACCTAGGATAGGCAAGTCATTCCCTTCCAGGTGCAGGATAAGCACGTCTGGGGGGTGGGCATTCCCTTGTAATCCTTGTGTTAGCAAGCCAAGCACCCCGCTCCAACGCAAGCCAGCAATTCCTCGCCACACAAAATGAGTTTTGCTAAACCCATGATTCCACTTCCTGCTTTCCGCCCACAGGGCCAACTTGGAAACCCCCTCGTGGCCCAGCACCCAGACCGTGGTTCCTGGTAAATCAAGAGAAGTGTTGTATGTAACTATTTTATTAAAACATGCAATAAAACACACTGGCAAGAAAAAACCACATGCAAAACATACACAGCCCACAATACGTGAAACAGGGCCAAGGTGCCTCAAATTAACAGATTGCTGCATATAGTCCCAGAACCCACTTAACAAATTATCCTGTGCTCACTGAGCACTACATGCTGCTGTCCGGTCTGATTTACCTTTTGTAACAGTCTGATGTCCATCTCCCTAATTGTTTGATGCCCTCTACTTGTACCCCTTCAGATGATGCAGTTGTGGCTGCACCTATGTGGAAAGAATGAGTGCTGATCTTTTTGCCTAGCGTAGAGACACCTGCCGAAGACAAGCAAGCGTGCATGACATGTTCCACTTGATATTTAGTGAGCAGCGTGCCATCTGAATGCAAGAGGAGATATCCCTCACTAAATGGGCGGATGACAAGGTAAGCAGTGAGGAGGCTCACTGGGCAAAAGTTGGGCGATCCTAGGCTTTTTAACCAGAATTCTATCCCCCTTCCCAGCTGATCAGTTTTGGATTGGCGCAGGGTAATCTTAAGCGTATCACCTAATACCAAAACATCCTGCAGGTACAAAGCTACACCTAACGTGTCATTCTTAGATTTGGCAACCAGCTCGGAGATCCTGAAAGCGCCAAAGAAAGCTAAACTGAAAGCAGATGCGAACAAAGCTGTCTCGAAAACAGAGGAAGTAACCTGAGGCAAACCCAAGATCATTCTCTGGAGAGTTAAGAAATCAATAGGTGATCTGTTGTCGGGCACTTTAGGTTCCCCTCTAGCCCACCATTTTAAAGCTGCCCTGATGACTAAGGTCCTGGTAGGGTCCGTCTGCCCTTTCAACTTGGCCTTGTGGCTGATGGCTGCTAGGTGGCCTGAAATCCAAGAATGGCTCTTGTTGTTATCTTTGGCCCAAAGGATAAAAGCCTGGACTTTCAACTCTGCGGCTCCCCCAGAATCCTCCCACGGCCCCAAAGTGGCACAACATTTTTTCACACATGCTTTGTATCTATTGTTAGTGTTCGGCGCCAACAACAACTCCCCCAGGGCCCTCATTCTGTTCACCACTTCAGAAGGTACCAGAGGTGTGCTGTGAAGGGGGTGGCTTCCTCTCTCGCTCTTGGCCAAGCCTCTCGGAACCGTTGCCACTGAAAACGAGAGAGAGCGTCAGCAGCGGTGTTCTTGATACCCAGAACAATGGTATATCTCGTACCTTAATACAGTTAGGAATGGTCTGAATTCAAAAGAAGAATGGGAACGTTTAATTAGACCTACTTAAGAAGAAATATTATTAGCTGAACTTAAATGCATAGGGTGGTTTCCGTTGGGACCAAGTTGTCAGCAATAATGTTTTTTGTATTAGTGGCTTTACATGTCAAGAAGTAATGTTGAGAATTGATAAAATTATGATTATCAGAATAGGGATATTTTATTTTATTTTATTTTAATAATGCACATGCCCTGACGAATGTAATAACACTCTGATAGTATTAACATGGTATGCCAATATGTATATAATGTATAAATACAATTTTGTTATAGGCATCTAGATTTATGTACTCCAATTGTATTGCCAATGTGTAATGACAATGTAGATATATAGTAATTACATGTGTGTGATTAATTAATGATGCATTTCCATATTAGAATGAAATCACCATCCATAACAGCAGGTGTATGACAATGCCGAATACTTAAGGTTTAATACACCAGGACCGTTTTGGTTCTATGAGCCGCCATCTTTGAATGGATAATTATGCCCTTGTTTTTAGGATATCTTCTTGTTATTTTACTTTTTTTTTTAAAACATCGGCCGTCCAATATGTCACAATAGTGCCGTCCTATATATCCCAAATAGTGAGATAAATAAATAATTCTTAAGCACGATAATATGCACCGATTTTTAAAAAGTCTTACAAATTATATCGGCCTTTGTAATTCAATCTTACCCATAAACATGCCATTTAAACATGGTATATATAAGTTTAATGTCATGTTTATTTACTCTCGAAACATTTATATTTACGTTGGGTTCCTAGTCCGTTTTTCAACATTGCATACTAGTGCGGATGGGATAGTCTGACCCGGAAGTATCCGTTCCTAATTAAAACTGATCGTGCAAAATAATGCGCGCGAAATCTCCTGCATATAAACCTCGGAGTTAGCGTTTTGCCATAGGTATTGCCATTACGAGGAGTCAGAACCCCACCGTACCGTCCGGACTTGTTATTAGCAGGTATGTGTTGTAATCAGGGTTTATGATAGACCGTAAAACACTGAGAGGACGGCTTTTAATTTCGTGTTTTGTCCTTTTAAAATATCCTTAGACTACAGGCGGTCTAGCTACAGAAAGGATTGAAACCGTCCAAGAACAAACAACGTAATTTATACATCGATGTTGACATAGTGCAGTGTATGTTTACACGCACTGTTAGAAAACAGAGAGGTAAATATTAAATTAAAAAATGTCCGCCGGGGGCGTGGCCAAGATGGCGGCTTAGCAAGACGTGTTCTCCGGAGGCTCCCCGTCCCCGTTCCTCGAATTGAGTCTACAAGCAGACTGTTTCATCTTCTAGCACCGAGGCAGACACCGGCAGGAGCAGGGGACTCCCCAACAGTGGTCGGGAACTCAGGCGGACCTTGGGGGACGGAGCGGTGACCGACAGGGCGAAGCCGCCGGAGGAGACCGGCGGAGAAGCGGGAGTCGGTGATCTCCCGCCTCGGTGAGGGAAGCAAGCGCATCCCCCGCCTCCAGCTACTGGCCTGTGGGGCTGCTCCGAGAACCTCCCTGGTTGGAGTGGAGATCCGGGAGAGGCGTTCGCTGGGACGTAGCGGCGGACCTCAAGGGGACGGCCTGAGAGGGGTGGCGCTCACGAGGCCGGCTTTGGAAGACACTCGAGGCCCCGGCTTGGGCCTACCCGGCAGTGACGGTGCTTCCGAAGGTGAGCGAGGCGGCGTTACGCGGCCGGGGTGTGGCCCAGGCCTGGACCCGGGAGGAGCTCGATCCCCCCACCCCGGCTCTCCCACCGCAACTCGTCAGGGTCCCGTTTGGGAGGACAGCAAGCAGCCTCGCCCCGAGGAGAGAGGATGTCTTCCAATTGCAAAGGCAATCGCACCACAACCGAACTGCTGGGCAAAGGCCCCTCAAAGACAGACAAAAGCCCTGACAAGCAGGCTCAGGCTCCCCCACCTAAAGGGAAAGATCACGGCGAGGGAGAGGCCCCTGCGACCAAAGCTTTCATGGAGACTCTCTTCGCCTCTCTTAAGGAGGACTTCAACTCCCTCCGTCAAGAAATGGCGGGGGAATTTAAGGAGCTGCGCCGGGACGTCGATGACTTGGGGGAAAGAGTGGCCGCCACTGAACTCGCGGGACAAGCAAGGAGCGAGGAAGTGGAATTTCTGAGACAAGAAATTATCAGGCTTAACGACCAACAGACTGATCTCCAATCTCACACGGAGGATCTGGAAAACCGCTCAAGGCGCAATAATATCCGGGTCCGAAATGTGCTATCCAAAGCAGAGGGGGACGACATGACAGGATACTTGCAGGCCCTGTTCCGATTGGTGCTGGACGAGAGCGAGGACTTCGAAATCCGCATCGATAGAGCCCATTGGGTGGGCCCAGCCCGCCGAGCTCGGGGTCCCCCACCGGACATTTTGGCCTTCCTGCCAGACTACCCCCTCAAGAAACGGATTCTGAAAGCAGCGCGGCCCAAACAACCTCTTTGCTTCCAGGGCCACGAGGTGGAACTTTTTCAGGATCTTTCGGCAATCACCCTGCAAAAGAGGAGATCGTTCAAAATGTCCACCACCTTCCTCCGCAAAGAGGGGGTACCGTACTCATGGGGGCATCCCTTTAGACTGATCTTTAAATGGAACGGGGTGCTCCATCAGCTGCGCTCCTTGAAGGACACATGTAGCCTACTGGGCTTATCGCCAGAGGAGGACCAACCAGATGAGGAGGAGGGGGACATTTATCTGGGGCCCCGTCCGGTTCTCTCCGGACACACGGCGACGGTTGGCAAAAGGTGGGAAGAGGACGTCCCTCCAGGAAACACCTCAAGCCGAACCTGGAAACGATGGAGCAAGAAAAAGCAGCGGCAATCCAAGAAGTCTCCAGAGACACTGGCGCCAGCTCATGAGACTTTGAAGCTACGGTCCTGATTAGCTAAGTATGGCAGCTCATTTTGGGGTCGGAGCGGGGGGTCTTGAGCCGTCGAGCCGCCATTGCCACATAACCCACTCTTGCTATAATGTACTGCAGGCCCGGAAAGACTTTGGTTAGGCCTGGGACAATGTACTATACTTGTTGTTCTTTGTTTGGCTCTATGAACATTTTGTTTTTGGGGGGGTTCCAGGGGGGGAGGGGAAGGGTGGAGTCGAAGCGGCACTGGATTTCGTCATAGGCCTTCTGGGGGACACGATGTGGATTCATTTTGTGCGGCACCAGAGGGGGGGTGGGACTGCGGGGAAGAGGGTGGGAGGCCTTACTGCTCCTGCTGAAGATCTGAGGGGGCAACCACAAGTGGAAATGGGAAGGTATGGCCAGCTACAGGGGGGAACGGGACTGGGTGCAGCTTTCAATGCAGTAACTCCAGGGTCTGCCCATATATGCCGCTTAATATAGGGACTTGGAACGTCAAGGGGCTTAACTCCCCGCAGAAACGCCAGAAGATCTGGAAGTACATATTAGACCACCAATTAGATATAGTGCCTCTCCAGGAGACTCACTTGTTAAAGACGGAGTATCATCGTCTTAAACATAAAAGATATCCTCTCATCTATAAGGCCTCGGCCTCCACTAAACAGAAAGGTGTAGCTCTCCTCTTCAGTCCGGGGGCACAATTCCAACCCTTGGCCACTCAGGGTGACAAAGATGGAAGGTGGCTAATGGTCAAGGGCCGCTTGAAGGGTACGCTTTGTACGTTTGTCACACTTTACGTCCCCAATACGGGCCAAAAGAACTTTTTACACTTATTACTGGGGAAGGTGATCGATTTTACAGAGGGAACCTTATTTCTTTTGGGGGATTTCAACCTAGTATGGCAACCGGGCCTTGACAGCACACACACACGCCGCTCTGACACAGGTTCCTTCCCAGAGGCCCTGCAGACACAAATTGGGGACATGGGCCTACTAGACACCTGGCGTACCCTATATCCACTCACACGAGACTACTCCTTCTTCTCACACGTACACCAGACGTACTCTCGGCTAGCTTACATTTTTATGAGTCAGCCCCTGCGGGGTAACCTTCAGGATGCCAAGATACTTCCTATCTCAGTTTCCGGCCACGGTATGTACACTATGTGCCTTTCCTGGCTAGGTAACGCCCCAAAGCCAGCCCGTTGGTACTTCCCGGAGGCTCTGACGAGGGACAGGGATTCCATGGCACAGCTGAGGGAGGCTATAGCTGAATTTTTTACCCTCAATACTCCAGATGCGACTTCTGAGTACAACACGTGGGACGCCTTTAAGGCGGTACTGCGCGGTAAATGCATCTCGCTCAACTCAGCCCTGAATAAACGCCGGGCGAAAGAAAGGGAGGGCTTAGAGGAGGAACTGGAGAAGGCTGAGCAAGCTCACATACTCAAACCCACTAGGCAGACACTACGCACCCTCACGGCACTCAAGGGTAAGTTACGTGCCATATAGAACAACAGGGCAGAATTCACCCTCCTTAAACTACGCAATCTATCCTACACCCAGGGCAACAAGATAGGGAAACACCTTGCTAGACAGCTGAAGGACAAGAAGGAAAGGGAATACATAGGGGGGACTTCAAGATGAGGCAGGGAACATACCACATAGAGACGAGGATAATGCAGGACTCTTTGAGTCCTTTTACGGTTCGCTGTACTCAGCTGACACTCCCAACACGGTCCACCAGCAGGCCTTTCTCAAGGATCTCCCTGCCCCGCAAGTCTCCCCAGAATGGAATGAGACCCTTACAGCGCCTATTACCTTGGAGGAAGTACGAACAGCTATCAAAGCACTGAAACCCCATAAGGCACCCGGTACGGACGGGTACACAGCAGTCTTTTATAAGACCTTTACGGGGGACATTGGTCGACACCTAGTCCGGCTTTTCAATCAGATGGCCCTGGAAGGCGACACCCCTGCCTCCATGGCGGAGGCGGTAATCGCTGTAATCCTCAAGCCTGGAAAGGATGTCACTTGCTGCTCTTCCTACCGCCCCATTGCCCTTTTGAACATCGACGCAAAATTGTACTCCTCTATTCTGGCCAGGCGGCTGACGGACCTTATGCCACTCATCATCCATCCCGACCAGTCGGGTTTTATAAAAGGGCGCCAGACACATGACAACACCCGCCGTATCGTCCATTTAATCGAAAAAGCCAACAAATTTAAAATTCCTGCAGTATTAATCGGTCTGGATGCTGAAAAAGCATTTGATCGAGTCGATTGGCAGTTCTTATGGGCCACCCTAGCACGATTTGGCTTCTCCTCCACATTCATAACGATGCTCCAGGCCAATTACAGACGTCCCACTTCCAAAGTCTCCGTCAACGGAGTGCAATCCTCCTCCTTCGGCCATACCAGGGGGACCAGGCAGGGTTGCCCCCTGTCCACCATGTTATTCACTCTTAGCATAGAACCCTTAGCTATAGCAGTAAGGGAGCACCCGGGGATCGAGGGTCTCCCCTTCACTGGGGAGTCCCATAAAATTTCCCTCTTCACGGACGACGTCCTCCTCTCCTTATCAAATCCGACTAGTTCACTCCCACACTTGCATGAAGTTCTCAGTTCCTTTGGGTTGGCGGCAGGCTATAAAGTTAATCTGGGTAAATCCCATATTCTCAACCTAACCCTCTCCCACACGGAGTCCCTGCTTCTCCGGTCTTTAACATCATTGGCGTGGGTGCCCTCCTCCATACAATACCTAGGGGTACAACTCACGCCCACACTGGAGAAATTGTATTCAGCCAACTTTCCCCCTATCCTCGCCCGCATCCAAACGGAACTGACAAGATGGAAGCCGCTCTTTCTCTCCTGGCTGGGACGTGTGCACGCTATAAAAATGACACTCCTCCCCAAATTACTATACTTATTTCAGGCTCTCCCCATAGAATTAGATGAGGACTTCTTTAAACACATTAAAACAATGATCCTGCGCTTCATTTGGCAGGGGGGACGGGCCCGTCTCGCCTTCTCCATACTTCGGCAGCCGCAAAGGGAGGGAGGAGCAGGGCTCCCTGACCTTAAACTTTATTATAAAGCAGCCCAATTGCGCATCTTAGTTAAATGGACGCAGATGGAGTCGGAAAAGGGAAACGGCCTTTACAACGAAGCCGTTTCCACGAAATCTTTAACCACGCATGCAGTACAACGCATGCGTGGTTACCACTAAAGCCTTTACCACGCATACCTTTACTACGATGTTTGTAGTAAAGGCATATGTGGTAAAGGTAAATAGTAAAAAAAGGGGGGTTTGGGGGGTCTCCCCCCAAATAAAAAAACTCACCAGAAGTCACGTCAAAATCTGCACATAATCAGCGTCGTTAAAGAGAAATCGGAAAAAAAAATCAGTTTCCTCTTAACGACGTATGACGTCACCACGCAAATAGTCGAGGTAAAGGTTATGCGTGGTACACGAATTCCGTTGTAACGCATGCGTGGTAAAGGCATGCGTGGCAACGGAATTCGTTGAAACGTCATACATTCGTCGGAAAAGCATTGGCTCCACATGGACCGCAGTGTGGCAGGCAGGACGATATGGGACTTGATTTGGCGCGCGAAGAAAGATAGGCCCCAAAACGCATACCTCAGCACCCCGACACGCACCGCTCTCAAGGTGTGGGACACTGTAGCTACCAGGGAGGGTTGGACAACTTTCCCCTCGCCACTGACACCTCTTCATTTCTCCTCCCACTTCCCCCCTGCATTGATGGAGGGACCGTTTGACGCCTGGAGGGAGGGAGGTTGCCTCGCACTGACACACTTATTCCACAACTATGACCCACTTACCTTTGAAAACTGCACAAGAGAATATGAGGTGGGGGACCGTGAAAGGTATCACCATGCACAACTGTTACATTGGGCCCTAGACCCCCGGATCAGGGAGGGACCCACTAGACCTCTCACTAAACTTGAGTTACTCCTCCTTAAAACTAAATCTATGAAGGGGGCGATTTCGGCGCTATACAAGCTTCTACTCTCTACGGAAACTAGCCCCCGCCCGAGATACCAGGCCTGGTGGGAGGGGATGGCCCAGCGAACATTTCGGAGGACGACTGGAGCCACCTATGGTCAGATATCCTTAAGTTTAACCAATCCACAGCACTTAGAGAAGCCCACCTGAAAGTAATGATGGACTGGTATTTATACCCGTTCAAACTAGCCAAAATATTTCCCGGCACATCGGATCACTGTTGGAGGGGATGTGGCCTCTTGGGGGATTTCCAACACATCTGGTGGGACTGCCCCTCCATTCGACCATTCTGGGAGGAGATCCTGGCACAGATAAAATCCATCCTGGGGTATCCCGTCCCGACCTCCATGACCGAAGCTCTACTGGGCATTAGAGATCCTACACTAGAACGTCAAACCAGGGCCGATAAAAGGATCATGTGGCTATGTATGGGGGCGGCTAAACTGGCTGTAGCGGGGACGTGGAAGAAGAAGGAGGCACCTGCGATGTCCCTGTGGCACTCCCGCCTATGGCAGTTACTTAGCTTAGAGCGTATGTCTGACATAGCCCGTGAAGATTTCAAGAACTTTGAATTCCGTTGGGGTCCTTTGGTCTCCTATCGCAGGGTCTGCCATCGGCAGTATGCCCTTCCACGATCAGGGCCCTTCACCTATTTCAAATCTAGGATCCACTCCACAATGGGACACACTTTAGTGCCGCTCCACCACCACTGGGGAGGGGAGGGGGGTTTAGGGGGGTCTTTGGGGGGGTTTGGGGGGAGGGGGGATGAGTTGGGGTTCTTTCTCCTTTGTTTGGCGCCTTTCTATTTTTTTTTTTGACTCGATGTGTACTACCCACTGACGATCTTCTTCGAGTTCCTTGGGGGTCTTGGCGGGCCAGTGGCACAAACTGGCTTCTTGGCAGTCACGGGAGCATTGACGGAAGAGGGAGCGTAGGGACACCCAGAGACTTGATAGCATTCTTCCTGATGGTCCCCTGTATGTGAAGTGTCAACCGCTCCCCATTTGTCCCACCACCAACGCCTACCCAAGTGCTATGGCCTGAGAATGGGTACACGGTAGCTAAGGGGCGCTCATATTTATTGTATACCAGCGATGCAACTGTTGTAATTTGTACTTTGGAGAGCCCCTGTTAGGGCATGTGGGCGGATTGTGCCCTGAGTCATGTTTTGAAAACCACAATAAAAACTACTTTGACAAAAAATGTCCGCCGTTTACTAACTCCTCCTGAGGGTCCATGGGTTGTGTTGGTCACCATAGTGGGGAATACGAGCACCACTTGGCCACTTTCTCTTAAATAAAAGAAGAGAATTCTCCATTTAGGGCTATAAACGTTAATAGCTGATATGGAAGTGTGTAAGTTTATGGAATTAGTTTCACACTCTCTAAAGTAAGATATGTGACAACTATGGAGGTCGCAATGCTCTTATCGTTAAGCATTTATGTTGCTTCGATCCTTTAGGCACCTGATGGTAGCTGAAGGTAGCTGAACATAACAGCACCTCCGACATTGATTTTGTTGATTTTAACTAAAGGTAAATATAAAAAATCCTATCTTATGAACTTAGGAGTGATATTTGCCCCACTTGTGGTTTATGTTATAAATGGCCTTTCATAATGTCCCATTTCTGGGCTAAATAATATATTATTAGCCACTAGAGTTCTCCCCTAATTAGTTGTGAGATCTTTTCGCCCACTAATATTATACTGGCGATTATGTGATAATGTTTTTGCACATCAACATGTTGTTATTTCAACAGTTACTGATGAAAACATTTGTAGTTGACTACTGTATGTGATGAAATATAGAGTGTATGCATGTGTAGGAGCAGAACTTTGTAAAATGATGTTTGTATTGTTTCGATCAGTCATGCAATGTATATTGTGTATATCTTATATTGTATACATGGTTATAGTGGGATACTATTACTTTAATCCTGAGGAAGGTTTATGGCTCTGAATCAATATTTGCCATAACCGAAACGCGACGATGCATTGCTGGGTGGAAATACACTAAGTCATTGGACAAAGAAACTCCTCTTAAGAGACTAACTATATAATTTGGAGTGTGATTCAACAAAGTGTTTAGGACTATTGTATTTCCCTCTTATAAATTGGAATCATTTTCCTTATGTATTGTCCCATTATGTATTGTATATCGTTTTTAACTTTGTTTTTTAACCTTGTTTTGAATATATCGAAATAAAATGTACATTTTTTGTATGACTGTATCGGTTACATCATTTGCTGCTCCTAAGATGTGATTTTTGCATTGATTGTTGATGTGCGTGTTCTAAACTGAGGTTACCTTAGAAGTTCACCCAAAGGGGAATCTTTATTGACAATATGTTAGAAGTAGCCCTGGCTAGTCTCCTGGCAAAGACCCTACCTGCTGGGATGATTCTGGCAGCAAAATTGAGAAGACCTAAGATGCTCTGGATGCACCCCAGGGAAGCTTTGTCCAGTCCTACCAGCGCCTGAATCTTGATAGTCAGGTCGCGCACCTTATCCACTGGTAATCTGGACTCCCCTGCAATCATGTCTATCTCAATTCCCAGGAATGTCAGAATTTGCGCTGGCCCCACTGTCTTACCAGGAGCAAGGGCTACCCCCAGGTGGTCTGTGAGAAGAACAAAATCTGCCAGGGCCTGAGAGCACAGCTGTGTCCCGTCACTCCCGATGAACAAAAAGTCATCCAAGTAATGAGACACCCCCTCTACACCGTAGGTGTCTTGGAGTGCCCATTGCAGGAAACAACTGAAAGCTTCGAAGTACGCACAGGACACAGCGCAACCCATGGGCATGCATTTATCATAGTAAAACATGCCGTCTAGCTTGAAACCTAGCAGGTGATAGCTGCTCAGGTGGACTGGTAGTAACCTGAAAGCTGATTCAATGTCTGCTTTGGCTAACCAGGCCCCTCTGCCTGCCCTCCTGACCAGATCCAAAGCTACGTCCAGCGTGGAATACGATACAGAGCATGCCCCTTCATCTAGCCCATCATTGACCTAAGTCCCTTTAGGGTAGGAAAGTGGTGGATGAGTCTAAAGGCACCTGGTTCTTTTTTGGGCACGACCCCAGGGGAGATACAACAAAATTCTCTAGAGGTGGATGCAGGAAAGGACCACCTATTCTGTTCAAAGATCTCTCTTTCTCCACCTGCGCCCTCACTTCTGGTTGTTCCTTGGCAGATCTAAGATTGTCAGCATCCTTACTCCCGGGGGCACCTGTGAAAGGGATCCTAAACCCTTCATGGAAACCGAACAACAGCAAGCGGCTGTCTGCCTCTAAAGGATAGCGCCTGAGCAAGGGAGTGATGATGTCAAGGATCACAGGGGACCCTCCTAGTGGAGCTAGCCGGTGCAAAATAGGTGGAGGAGAGGGTGAAGCTGGGGAAAGGGAGTGTCCAACCTGCTCACTTAACTGCATCGGGGGAGTGACTGAAGGAGTGAAAGGAGAAGCCAGTAAAGGAAACCTGCTGCCAGACGCCAACTTACTGTCCTTATTAGCTGACTGGGAACTCTGCTTGGAGTGGCATGAAGCTGAGGTTGCGGGGTGGGGTCCCCCACAGGTGTTACAGGCATGCATGAATTTGCATGTTTACCCCAGGAGCAAGACCCATTGTTGAAGAGACGGCAAGTGCCCGGGGGGGAACGCTTGAAGCCACCTCTGGACCCATCCCCTCTGCGGCCTCCACAAAAGGCGTGTATACCCTTACCCCGAAACTGAGATGACCCCCCTGGCGAAGACTGCCCACTGGGAAGACTACCTGTTGCTCCGACTGACAGCTGACCCCGTGTTCCCATGTGTTCCATCCAGAGCTGGACTTCCTTTTGATCCCAGTTCATCTCTGGGCACTGGGACATTTTCTTTCTGAACTCTCTATCGTAATTAATCCATCCATTACCACTCCATTTCAAGGCCTCGTTGTGAATAATCCTAGAATATTGTACCAGGCCTGGTCCCTGTTCAGGAAATCTCTCCATGGTGACAGATGCTAAGATGGAGAACGCTTCTAGCCAGTTAGCAATGTTCTTTTCAGGCCAAGGCTGATACTTTACCTTTTTGTCATCTTCCTTTGCCCCAAACTTTCTAGCATCCATGCCTTCTTGGCCCAACATAAGGAGGGTAAAGATATCAATAAACTCCCTTTTCCAAAAACCCTCTTTGGCAGGTTGTGGTACCTGCCAAGCCAAAGAGCATTGCCCAGAAAGGAGCGGTGCGGTAGAGATAGCAGGGACAGGGGAAGGCGGAGGAACAGGCAAAGGGCTGACAGCAGGAGGCACCCCTGCGGGCGCGCTTGTGGCAGAGGAGGGCGTGCTGGGAACCAGAGAAATGACCGGGGAAGGAGCAGCGGGTGGACTTACCAGCGGCGCCGCACTCAGCGCCCCATTCATAATCGTATTAGCCACTGATGTGGTAGCAACTTGCACTGAATCCCCTTGCTTAGAAGCTTGCAAATACAGTGGAGGCTGCCGGAGAAGGACTCACGCTAACAACGCTACTACCCCCCACTAGAGGCGAGCTAGCAGCAGAAAACCCCCCTTGTAACCGCCCCATAAAATTGTTCAAAGTGTCCATAATTTTGACCAGATCGACTCTTGTAGCAAAATTACCTTGGGCAGCCTGGTTGTCCTTAGGAAGGACCGGGGACGGTGGCGTAGCACTTGCCCCTTGTGACGGGACCTCACGGGGGTTCGCCACCGATTTGCTACGTGTCAGCGGCAAAGATTCCAGTGGGAAATCCCTAACAGTGGGCTTTCTGATCCGCTTGGGCCTGGAGGGAGCGCCACCGGTACTATTCTGGGTATCAGACGATGGGGATTCAGCCGGGAAACCATAATCCTCTGGCTCTGGCGTGTTCATCAAGTTCTGTGCCCAAGCAAGGCCTTTAAGCTTTGCCATCTCCAAAAAGTCTGCCCACACTGCATCCTGGGAGGTGCCCGGCAACGAGTCTCCACCTGGGTATTTTCTTGAAAGAGGGGGGGTGAATTTTGGCTGTCCATTCTCACTTCTGTTCGCCCACACGGGATCTGGGGATAAAACATAGGATCAGCCACAGCACACACATGGAGAAAAGAACCCTGGCCGTCTTGAATAACAACTGGTGCGTGTCCCAGACCCCTCCATACTTACATTATAATGGTGTGACAAGGCGGAACAAAAAAATAGCGATCGATTCGGAGCAAATCAGCGAGGGAGAGCGAGAAGGGGCTATGGAGGGAAATAAGTAATGTTAATTGGTGCACTTGTGGGTGACAATTTTCCTGACAAAACACTGACATGTTCCTTCTCCCTTTCTGTGTGCATACGCCCCCCTTCTGTGTCCACCCCAAAGACTGGTCCTTCGCCATATACCTGTCTCTGGCCCACCAATTGCCACCTGTGCCGCTTCCTCGTCCTTTGCGCTGATTACTTTACTTTGTATCCTGAAAAATAAAAGACAGTGTCACAGCGTTCCTCCCATTCTTTAAAATGAGCTCTTTAAGCTGTAGTGCTCCTTCAGCTTCCGGCGTCTTGCCACCGTATTTCAGCTTCTTCTCAGCCAGTCCTCGCCAGCCGTACCCTTACAATCCTGCAAGTACACGCATGTTAGTGCCACCTTATATGTAACATATGTCAGCCCTTATTGCCCTTCTCAGTTACTCCCAAAACAAACCACCACCAAGCGGAGATAGTGTCATTAAATAGCTCACATTTATCCAATGCGAGACCTATTGCATAGCCAATGTTTGTTTTGTTTAGTGCTCAACATAGCAATGTGTAAAGAAGCACTGTCTTCCTCCCCATGCCAGCCCGAAGGGCGATGTCGACTTGCACTCAGAAGAGGAAACCACCGCAAGGCCCCACTGATAGTCAATAGCCTCCCCCCATGGTGAGGCAGGAAACACCATGCTAGCGCAGACTAATCCTGGTCTGGTCGAGTATCGTAGAATCCAATACGGGGCCTGTAGCATGGACTGGCTAGTAGCAAAATCTGGCGTGAACACAACTGGCAGCTTCCTGCGCATACCCCTGAAATATACGTGAGATAGAAGGGAAGGGGGCACTGAACTATGCCATGGAGGAGCTGAGGCGACGTACTACCTAAAGCGTGAGAACACGGCGAGCGCACCGCTGCGCCCAAAACGTGCCCACTGACTCGAGGAAACCGGGACGGAGAGCTGTCTCAAGCGCCGGGAGAGCGATGTCCCGACGACCGTTCACCCATCTCGGCAACCCCGGGCCCCACCCATGAAAGGAAAGGGGGTCGGGCTGGGGCGTGCGAGAGCGCGAGGGCAGGCGACCTCGAGTGGGCAAACTGGGGGGGGGCAGAGGAAACTTACTGACTTCCCGAAACAACAGTGCATAAAGCGGCACAAAAGGCAAGTACAGTATCAATCACTAGGCGCAATAACGTCCCCTTCCGCTCCCGGTAAAACGGACCACCGTTACCCTAAAGTAGGACACACAAGTAGTCCTAAAACCGGGGGGGTGGCGCGCACTGTAGAAAAGGAAACTACTTGAATAGAGTAAACACCCGCAAAGACTATACTTGCCCCCGGGCAGGCTCGGCCGCTGAGGGGACAAAATGGCCGGACATAGCACCCATATCACCGAGGTAGGGGACAGTACGTGTCGCCAAGATGGCTGCTACGCTACCTGCCACCCATAACACGTGTGCAGTGACCAACGGCTGACTTGGTCACCAAAATGGCCGAAAACAAAGCGCTCCTGCCAGCGAAGGCAATGACCTAATGCTGCACAGTTCACCCGAATGGCCTCTACATGGCCCCAATGGCTGCGTGATCATGCCAAGATGGCCATAGCTAAGCTAACGATACCCAGGCAGCCAGGCCGACAAGGACGCGGTGGACTCTAATGGGGACAGGACGACCGCTAGCAAACTCCATGGATATAAAGGGGGGGGCCTCCGTAATCAACTTGCGTGAACGAAATCGCCCCAGTCGGACACCTCAGGTCTAAAACGACTCCCTCGAGCCACCCTACCGCCGATCGGTGCAAAGACGGTTCTCCCACAGTGAGAAACGCACAACCCGAAACCCCGGTTGGCAGGGGTTGCAACGATATCTAAACGTGCAGCATGGTCCCGCCTTAAACGTAGGCAGACTGGGCAAGACATGAACACAACACCTTCCCGCCTGATGCGCCGCCCTACCCCGGGCCAGCCTCCCACCCCCGCAACAGACGAGGGCCATGGAGAGGTAGGATGGCACCACTACGGATACAGGCTGGTCAAACATGACACCTCACAATCCCGCCCGAAGACCCCCCACCCCCGCAGCAGACATGGACCGTGAGAAGGGGCAAAGCGTACTAGTTAAACAACTGCGGCCCTAACCTGGAAAACATACTAAAAGCACAACAAAGGTGGCGGGGACAATAGGATCCCAGGAAGAGCATCACAAGGAAAGGCACGAAATAAACAAAATTACACTCCTAACCCGGAAAACATGTTAAAAGCACAACAAGGGTGACGGGGACAATAAGATCCCAGGAAGAACATCAAAAGGAAAGGCACAAAATTAGACAATATTACTCTCCAGCAACAGCAGCCTGACTCTAAGCAGGCCGCCTGGCCCAGCTCGACCCCCTAATGGGGGGAGCGGGCACGAAGTGGGAAGACACTCACCTTGTATCCTACGATTCCTGGCACAACATCGAGGGCAGTAGGAGTAACAAAGAGGCCGCTCCGAGGGAGGGGGAAGCCTAAATACCCTGACCCCCCCTACCGGAAGTGACGTGCCTGCAGCGGCAGCCGGCCGCTGAGCACCAGAAGGCTGGTGCACTTGCCATCTTGTGGCACTACGGTGTCCGCCCTCTTATGAGGGTCACCTGCGGCGACGAGTTGGGCGGCCTGCAGTACATCGGACTCCAAACAAATTTACAAAAGATAGCAGAAAACCTGATCTTTCCAAGAAGGAACGCCCGGTTACTAGAGACAGCCAGTAGTGACACGAGATCACGAGACCTCTGTCCGCGCATACAACCCTCTGGCTGAGGCCCTTATTAAAAGTAATAAGGCAGCACGGACACCATTCCCCAATGGTAGCTCCCTATCACGGGAGGCAGCAGCACAATCCATCGTCATCCTAAACCAGCAGCTCACAGGTTAGCATCAGCAAGCCCTCAAATGCCTGTCGCTACTTTAATGTGAATTTTCCTGATCCAAAATATAGAAAAATAGAAAACAAGAAAAATGTTGTATGGCATTCATTTTTTCCTTAATACAAGCCACATTTTTCTTCTCTAAAGCTTCTGGGACACAAAGGGATGATTTCCCTAACAATGTATCATTATTACCTACATGTTTTTCAGTTTGGATTTCCAGCTCTATGTCAGAAAACATGTTCTCTTCCTTGCACGCTTATTGTTACTTGGCTCCTGGCTTACAATTTTTGCTGGGTTTTGTGGTTGATGGCCTTGCATTTTGTTGGACGGAGTCTTATTCCACAATGTCTGCCTTCCTCTCTGCTCTGCAGGCCTCTATATAGAAAGTGGTTGTGTACTTCCTGTGTGACGTCATTATCCACTGCAGTGCGCCTGCATTTCCTAGTTGTGAATCTTACTGAACACTTATTAGAGATTCAGGGGCAGACTTACAAGCCCCTTGCGCCACTTTTGCGTCACTTTTAACATGGGAAAAGTGACGCAAAAGGGGCGCATGGGGCTTGTAAATCTGCCCCTCAGTATTTTGTGAATGCTATATATACCGAATCACTATTTGGAAAAGGAATGTGTTTGTACATAAGAAATAGTGATTCCTATTTAGCAAAACCTTCACATGTACTAATTAGGACTCACTATTCCTATGTTTAGTACAGCTGTCCTCTAGTACCCTCTTGACCAATCTGCACAAAACTTGGACAGAGGCCTAGGTAGAAGTAAGGCAAGCGAATCAGACGTGCACATTTTTAATAAAAGGCATTTCCAGTGGGTAAATGATTTATATATTTTTTGAACACTTACATATATAGGAAATATGGACTGCAATTAATGTACGTCTATAGACGTCATCGGAGGCACGTATTATTCCTACAGGTTGAAAGTATATGCCCAAAGCTTACAGGAATCCCACAGGACTTCCAGTTGAGGCAGCCTCATAAGTTCAGGGGGAAGCGCAGCGATGCGACATATTCTTATAAATATGTTGCATCCCTGTGCTTCGGAAGTGTCGCACAGAAAGGGCTTGCAGTGCCACGCTGCAGAACTTCCTTGTAGATCTGCCCCTAAGGGTTTATAGCCCACAATTGCTATACTTAGGGCCATTGGAATTATGTGGCAAAGGAGATTTAAATTATGCAGCAAGGATGACTAAATTATGTAGTAAGAAAAGGGAAATTATGGATTACATTGTGTCACATTCTTTACAATATTATTTCACTATTTTGTGATTTTAACGCACATTTAAACTGGCTGGGAAAAGGCTCCACCTTATTAGTTCTAGTTTTAGTCATGACTACAGGAATCGCCAAGTGTATGGTCACCAGTTAACTTTTACAAAGGGCCTGCCACTGCATGGCACCACATGTGGTGCTTTTTTGCTTTTTGTTTAGTTAATTTTGGTCTTTTAGAGCTAGAATTTTTTTTTTTTATCTGAAATAATGCGGCAGATGGTGTATTAAGTGCCAACTGTGATAAATCATAATCATTCGGAACATGCCACTAACTCAGAATTGCCTAATTCCAGTGGCCCTAACTGGAGTGAATCATAATATACTCTGTATAAATACGAAAATGAATGATGTAATAAGGAAAGAAATCCCTCCTTAATGAGGTAAACACACATCACAATGGGTAGGCAGTTAGGTAAAGACATCATGGGCTATGACTGGAAATCCAATGTAGCAATGTATGATTACCAAGATTACATTGTAAATTGGAATCATCGCTGTGGGTATTTCTACAGTTCCTGGCTCCCACTAGTGTGGCTTTCTACTGTAGATGCCTAGTAGAAGGGATTCATGCTGAAGCCTGGATGTCTTTTTTGAGTCTTTTGTGTCTTTTCCCTATTTACAGGGATAATTGAATGCCATGCATGAAGGTCAGAGATGGCCTTGCCAAACTTTGGACTGCAGCTAGGCATGCTGAGGTCAGGTGTTTAAGAGAACATAGGTGCCTTGCTTCATAAAAACCTCAGTTCTTAGGGGTGAACTATTTGGACTAATGGCTAAGGCCTCAATACAAATATGTAGCTATGTTTGGAAGAGCAGAATCATCTGTAAGAAAAGGATTCATGTCAGGACTACCAAGTAGAGAATTAGGAAGACAGGCAACAATTACTCAAACCCTACAACAATTGACAGACCTTTCAATACACAGTCCAAGGAGTCAAAGTTAAATTGAGGAACCAGGCATGGAATGTGGAAGTGTTGCCAACTTGAAGTCGATGGTCCAGTTTTCAAAATTTACAGACTAAATATTTCATGTGAACATTTGAAAATGTTTGAATAAATGGGGTCTTTTGACTGAAATAGATTTTAATGTTTTGTATTAACAGTATTGTGGGGTTATATATTTGTTTGAAGCCAGATTGCACTGTTGTAACAAGGGAAATGGCAGTTCGAGGCATGTGGGCTGCTGAATTCATATCTTAGCATAGATCGCCACCTAGTGTTGGGTCCAGATGTTTGCACCTTGTTGTCCTGGAAGAGTCTTCGAAGTATCACGAGATAGGTGACTCCTCCCCTGGACTACAGAGCGCATGGGCATCTTCTCCATCTTCAGATAGTTTTTTTCCGCCATTGGGTTCGGATGCTATTCCTCAACTCCAACTTTGGAACCAAAACTTTTCAACTTTCTAAGGCCAAAAGTCCTTCTACCTCGACGGTATTGTTCTCGTTCGGTAACCCTTGACTCGATAATACTTTCCATCTTGATCCGGTCGTCGACGCGGGCCGTTGGGCCTTTTCAACGCCAAGTGGGCCTGCTGCCGATGGAAAGGACCCCATTTAAAAGGTGCCCACAATGTCACTTCAAATTCTCACATACTGATAAACATACAGTATGCAACAAGTGCCTATCCCCCGAGTACAACGAGGAAGACTGTCCAGCTTGTGCTCAGTTCGGGTCGAAGAAAACTATCCGGAACCGAAGGGCTGCTAGACAAGAGATGCAGCGGCAGGCACCGGAACCGGAGAATATTTTCGAAGACAAACATGACCTCCCAGAAGCGGCAGACTCCGACCTAGAAATTGTCACCGTAGAAGACCAGTCAGACTCCGATGACCAGATCACACCGGGGCAAACCGTGAGTACCAAGCCCCCAACACTGCTTCCATCTCAAGACAAGTCTCCGGTCGAAGCATCGCCTATAGGCCTTAGCCTTAGCCGAGATCAACACACTCCTTCAGAGGCCACGCCTTCCGGCTCGGCTCCGAAGACCAAACCCAAGCCTTCTGATACCCCGGGAACGAGCTACACTCTTCCCAAAAAGGCCGCCGAACCGAAAAAGGTTGTTGAGCCGAAGAAACTCGTCGATACATAAAAGGGCGTCGAAACAAAAAGGGTTGTCGATCCAAAAAGAATAGTCGACCCGACAAAGGCCGCCGAGCCGAAAAAGAGTGTCGACCTACAAACAACAGGTCACACTAAAAATCATGTTGACCCGAAGAAGGCAGTTGAGTCTACAAAAAAAACGGTCGATCTGAAAAAGGTTATCGAACCGAAAACACCAGACGATCCCAAAAAGGTTATCGACCCGAAAAAACCTGTTGATCCGAAAAAGGTCGCTGAACCAAAAAAGGCAGTACAGCCAACAAAAGAAGTCGAACAAAAAAGAGTCGCCGACCCGAAAACAGCAGTCGAGCCGAAAAAAGCTCCACAGCCGAAGGCCCTCGAGCCAAAGACTCACCACAAACAAGTGCCTAAGCCAAAAACAAGAACTTTTCCATCCTGATCCACTGAGCGCAGAACAACCTAACCTGAATATAGACCCTGAAACAGCATGCGTAACAGTTTACCACAGGAAGAAAAGACCATTGGGCACTGACACTTCTTCCCCTGGTCCTCCAAAGAAAAAAGACTTTGGAACATCCTCTTCAAGTGGATAGGACAGCTAAATATCATAATGTATACATGCACACTGACACAATAGAAGAGGATTTCCTATTTGACACTTTTCCAACCTCAGAAAAGAGTGTACGTACAATTCCTATGTTGAAAGGGGTACTAAAACACGCGCCAGACATATTTAAAGACCCAGCCAGAGCGCGTGTCCTCAATCCCAGAATTGAGAAAAAGTATAAAGCAGCCCCTACAGACCCTTCTTATATTAAGTCACAGTTGCCTTTAGACTCACTAGTTGTATCAAACACTCGAAAGCGAGCTAATTCACAAAAAACAGGAGATGCTCCCCCTCCTGACAAGGAGTCAAAGATATTAGAAGCCTCAGGCAAAAGAGTGGCATCCCAAGCAGCAAATACTTGGAGAATTGCAAACACACAAGCTCTATTAGCACGCTACGATAGAGCACATTATGACCAACTGGAGGGTTTACTACAACACCTGCCAGAACCTTTTAAAGCTAAAGCTAACGACCTAATACAGGAAGGCAAATTCATCACAAACGCTTCCTTTAAATGTGCACTTGACGCAGCTGACACAGCAGCCAGGTCCATCAACACTAGCGTATTACTACGCTGGCAAGCGTGGCTACGCATTTCCCGATTTAAGAATAAAGTGCAATCAACCATCCTCAACCAGCCAGTTAACCAAGATTTCTTGTTTGACCCTGCAGTAGACACCATCTTAGAAAAGATGAAAAAAGATACTGATACTGCTAAGTCTATGGGCGCACTTAAGTTTCAACAATCTAGGAGTTCCTTTCGCCGCTCCTCCTTTTGAGGCTCAGGTAGATGCAACACATACCAAACTTCCTCTACATTCAAAAGTAATACTCAGAGCACCTTTAATAAAGGGTCCAACAGAGGAGGTTATAGAGGCAACAATAACAAGGGCAGAGGACGTGACGGCAAACAACGCCAGAGCCTCCTCCGCCACCAAACAGTGACTTGTTGACACTCCCTCCAGACCACTCAACACCAGTCGGAGGCAAACTAACACAATTCCTACCAGTCTGGAACGCAATTACCACAAACAGAAGGGTGAGACAAATTATCCAGTATGGTTATTGCCTGGAACTCACTTCTACTCCACCGAACATACCACCCAAATACCGTCCAATGTCCAAAGAACACATCATGCTGTTACAACAAGAGGTGACATCCATGTTGGAAAAGGGAGCCATAGAGCCAGTCCCTTTTCAACATCAGGGGACAGGAGTATACTCCCTATACTTCCTTATTCCCAAAAAGACCAATATTGGACCTCAGACCTCTGAACCAATACATACTCTCAGAGCATTTCCATATGATCACTCTACAACAAGTACTCCTGTTACTCCAGCAAGGCGGCTTCCTCCCTACATTAGACCTCAAAGATGCATATTTTCACATACCTATACATCCAGCTCACAGGAAATACCTCAGGTTCACAATAGAAGGTCACCACTATCAATTCAAAGTTCTCCCCATTCGGGGTAACTACAGCACCAAGGGTTTTTACAAAATGCCTAGCAGTAGTAGCAGCACACCTCAGAAGGCAACACATTCATGTGTTCCCCTACCTGGACGATTGGCTCATAAAAGCCAACTCATACGCACAGTGTGCAAAATATACATCTCAGACAATCCAGCTACTGCACTGAACAGTCTGGAATTTTCCATAAATTACCCAAAATAACACCTGCAGCCCTCCCACATACAACAATATCTGGGGGCAACGATAGATACCTCAGTGGCAAAGGCATATCCAAACCCAGCAAGGATAGCCAACATGCAGTCTCTGATTCAAAGATTTCAGCCACAACACTTCTTGCCAGCTCCAGTGTTCATGAAGCTTATAGGTATGATGGCCTCCTGCATATTCATTGTCCCTCATACCCGACTTCAAATGTGTCCATTGCAGGAATGCCTAGCACGACAGTCGAACCAAGCTCAAGGACAATTAAAAGACCTAGTGTTGGTAGACAGTCGCACTTACAACTCTCTGCAGTGGTGGAGCCCACAAAACCTTTCCAAGGAGCGACTGTTCCAAGAGCCAGTTCCACAAGTAGTATTAACAGTGGACGTATCACTAACAGGTTGGGGAGCCCACCTACTTCAATACACAGTCAAAGGGCTCTGGACAATCAAGCAAAATACACTGCATATAAACCACTTAGAGTTGCTAGCACAGAGCATATGGAGGTGGGCAATTCCAAAAAACATCTTTCTCATGGCAGAAAACCTCCCAGGAATAGACAATCAGATCGCAGATCTACTAAGGAGACACAGCAAACCGATACACAAATGGAAGAGTCACCCTCAAGTTCTCCAACCATTCTTCCAAAAGTGGGGGCATCTAGAGATAGATCTGTTTGCCACAAAAGAAAACTCAAAATGCCAGTCCTTTGCCGCCAGGTTCCCACACCCGTTGTCACAAGGCAATGCGATATGGATGAACTGGTCAGGCAGGTTTGCGTACGCTTTTCCACCAACACCGCTAATTCCATTAGTGGCACGCAAACTAAAGCAAACTAAAGCAACAGTCACTCTCAATGATCCTGGTTGCTCCGACATGGGCAAGACAGCCATGGTACACGACACTCCTAGAACTCTCAGTAGTTCTCCACCAAAGACTGCGCCTATCGCCACAGCTATTAACTCAGAACCCTGGAGAAATCAGACACCCAGATCCCAATCAGATGAACCTAGCTATCTGGCTCCTGAAGTCTTAGAGTTCGGATATCTTAACTTGCCTCCAGACTGTGTAAACATTATCAAGGAAGGGAGACGCCCAATTGCTAGAGCATGCTACAGTGCAAAATGGAAAAGATTTGTAATTTATTGCAATAATTTCCCGATTTAAGAATAAAGTGCAATCAACCATCCTCAACCAGCCAGTTAACCAAGATTTCTTGTTTGACCCTGCAGTAGACACCATCTTAGAAAAGATGAAAAAAGATACTGATACTGCTAAGTCTATGGGCGCACTTAAGTTTCAACAATCTAGGAGTTCCTTTCGCCGCTCCTCCTTTTGAGGCTCAGGTAGATGCAACACATACCAAACTTCCTCTACATTCAAAAGTAATACTCAGAGCACCTTTAATAAAGGGTCCAACAGAGGAGGTTATAGAGGCAACAATAACAAGGGCAGAGGACATGACGGCAAACAACGCCAGAGCCTCCTCCGCCACCAAACAGTGACTTTTTGACACTCCCTCCAGACCACTCAACACCAGTCGGAGGCAAACTAACACAATTCCTACCAGTCTGGAACGCAATTACCACAAACAGAAGGGTGAGACAAATTATCCAGTATGGTTATTGCCTGGAACTCACTTCTACTCCACCGAACATACCACCCAAATACCGTCCAATGTCCAAAGAACACATCATGCTGTTACAACAAGAGGTGACATCCATGTTGGAAAAGGGAGCCATAGAGCCAGTCCCTTTTCAACATCAGGGGACAGGAGTATACTCCCTATACTTCCTTATTCCCAAAAAGACCAATATTGGACCTCAGACCTCTGAACCAATACATACTCTCAGAGCATTTCCATATGATCACTCTACAACAAGTACTCCTGTTACTCCAGCAAGGCGGCTTCCTCCCTACATTAGACCTCAAATATGCATATTTTCACATACCTATACATCCAGCTCACAGGAAATACCTCAGGTTCACAATAGAAGGTCACCACTATCAATTCAAAGTTCTCCCCATTCGGGGTAACTACAGCACCAAGGGTTTTTACAAAATGCCTAGCAGTAGTAGCAGCACACCTCAGAAGGCAACACATTCATGTGTTCCCCTACCTGGACGATTGGCTCATAAAAGCCAACTCATACGCACAGTGTGCAAAATATACATCTCAGACAATCCAGCTACTGCACTGAACAGTCTGGAATTTTCCATAAATTACCCAAAATAACACCTGCAGCCCTCCCACATACAACAATATCTGGGGGCAACGATAGATACCTCAGTGGCAAAGGCATATCCAAACCCAGCAAGGATAGCCAACATGCAGTCTCTGATTCAAAGATTTCAGCCACAACACTTCTTGCCAGCTCCAGTGTTCATGAAGCTTATAGGTATGATGGCCTCCTGCATATTCATTGTCCCTCATACCTGACTTCAAATGTGTCCATTGCAGGAATGCCTAGCACGACAGTCGAACCAAGCTCAAGGACAATTAAAAGACCTAGTGTTGGTAGACAGTCGCACTTACAACTCTCTGCAGTGGTGGAACCCACAAAACCTTTCCAAGGAGCGACTGTTCCAAGAGCCAGTTCCACAAGTAGTATTAACAGTGGACGTATCACTAACAGGTTGGGGAGCCCACCTACTTCAATACACAGTCAAAGGGCTCTGGACAATCAAGCAAAATACACTGCATATAAACCACTTAGAGTTGCTAGCACAGAGCATATGGAGGTGGGCAATTCCAAAAAACATCTTTCTCATGGCAGAAAACCTCCCAGGAATAGACAATCAGATCGCAGATCTACTAAGGAGACACAGCAAACCGATACACGAATGGAAGAGTCACCCTCAAGTTCTCCAACCATTCTTCCAAAAGTGGGGGCATCTAGAGATAGATCTGTTTGCCACAAAAGAAAACTCAAAATGCCAGTCCTTTGCCGCCAGGTTCCCACACCCGTTGTCACAAGGCAATGCGATATGGATGAACTGGTCAGGCAGGTTTGCGTACGCTTTTCCACCAACACCGCTAATTCCATTAGTGGCACGCAAACTAAAGCAACAGTCACTCGCAATGATCCTGGTTGCTCCGACATGGGCAAGACAGCCATGGTACACGACACTCCTAGAACTCTCAGTAGTTCTCCACCAAAGATTGCGCCTATCGCCACAGCTATTAACTCAGAACCCTGGAGAAATCAGACACCCAGATCCCAATCAGATGAACCTAGCTATCTGGCTCCTGAAGTCTTAGAGTTCGGATATCTTAACTTGCCTCCAGACTGTGTAAACATTATCAAGGAAGGAAGACGCCCAATTACTAGAGCATGCTACAGTGCAAAATGGAAAAGATTTGTAATTTATTGCAATAATAACCAAATCAATCCATTAGATGCCTCCATCCAAAACATAATCTGTTACTTGTTACATCTGCAAAGATGCAATCTGGCATACTCTTCCATAAGGCTGCACCTTGCTGCTATAGCAGCATATCTCCAAAACAGACAACACGTGTGCCTGGTCAGAATACCACCTATCAAAGCTTTTATGGAAGGACTTAAAAGAAGTATCCCTCCAAAACATCCACCTTCGCCAGTCTGGAACTTAAACGTAGTACTTACCAGACTTATGGGGCCACCTTTCGAACCACTCCATTTGTGTGAATTACAATTCTTAACATGGAAGGTGGCATTTTTAGTTGCCATTACCTCCCTCAGGTGAGTGAGTGAGATACAAGCACTAACCATTCAAGAACCTTTCATGCAAATACACCACAATAAGGTAGTGCTTTGTACTAACCCTAAGTTTATGCCAAAAGTTATATCCACTTTCCATATCAATCAGTCAATAGAATTGCCACTTTTCTTCCAAAACCCACAGTCAGTGGCTGAAAGAGCCCTACACACACTAGATGTAAAAAGGGCTCTGCTATATTACGTTGACAGAACTAAATCATTCAGAAAGACAAAACAACTATTTGTTGCTTTTCTACCACAACATAAGGGTAACCCTATTTCAAAAACAGGGATTGCCAGATGGATAGTTAAATGCATTCAAATATACTATCGAAAGGCTAAGCGCACTCTAACAGTCCCCCCAAAAGCCCACTCAACGCGCAAAATGGGGGCATCCATGGCTTTCCTAGGAAATATTCCACTAGAAGACATATGTAGGGCGGCTACATGGTCTACCATACACACTTTCACTAAACACTACTGTGTGGACGTGCAAGCAAAGCAGCAAGCTGCTGTAGGCCAGGCTGTCCTCAAAACTCTTTTTCAAACTGCTGCAGCTGGTACAGGTGACCACCACTAGAGGAGATACTGCTATACAATCTATGCTAAGATATGAATCCAGCAGCCCACATGCCTCGAACGGAAAATGCTACTTACCAGTATGCATCTGTTCTTGGCATGTAGGTGTGCTGATATTCATATCGCCCACCCCCCTCCCCAGTGCCTGTCACAGCTACAGAAATTCTTTCTACATACATTTACATGGTCATCTCTTACTTTTCTATACTCCATCTTTGCCACAATGGTGAAAAACAATCTGAAGATGCCCATGCGCACTGTAGTCCAGGGGAGGAGTCACCTATCTCATGATACTTCGAAGACTCTTCCAGGACAACAAGGTGCAAACATCCGGACCCAACACTAGGCGGCAATCTATGCTAACATATGAATGTCAGCAGCCCTACATGCCAAGAACAGATGCATACTGGTAAGTAGCATTTTCCTTCCTGCTACGATCAGTTACATGTCTGAGGGCAATAGTTTACTGCAGCTCATGATCTACACATTATTTTTCTAAAAGAAGCTTGCACTGCTTCTTTGTGTGTTTGTGTGCTTGCATGTGTGTGGTCTAATGTATTTGTGTGTGAATGTAACTGTGTAGTTGGTGGAAACTGCGATGGTATGTTCACTGAGGCATTGTGCAATTGGCAATATGTGTTTAAAGGAGTTTTGTGGGGACTGGGAAGTCCATCCCAATTCGGAATGTTAGACCTGTCAGCCTTAGGGTGGTCTTTCCCCCCAACGTTCTTCCTTTCTTCTCTGTTTGTTCTGTCCTCGTTTTTGCTGCCCTTAGGTTTCTAAGAACTTTATCACTGCTAACCAGTGCTGAAGTGCATGTGCTCTCTCCTCTAAATATGATAATATTGGCTCCTACCCAATTGGCATATTTAGTTTACTTATAAGTCCTTAGTAAAGTGCACAACATGTGCCCAGCGCACAAATTAAATGCTACAATTGGGCCTGCAGCACTGATTGTACCACGCACTTAAGTAGCCCTTTAAACATTGCTCAGGTCTGCCATTGCAGGGCCTGTGGGTGCAGTTTCAAACTGCCATTTTGAGCTGGGAAAAAAAACCTTTTGCCAACCCCAAGCCTTCATTTATAATACATATAAACCACCCTTATGGTAGGTCCTGGACAGCCCAGAGGTCAGGGTGAAAAGTAACTAAAAAGCAGGACTTGTACTAGGGGAACATCACTTACAACGCATTTTTTACAACGCACTACCATTACATCGCAACCATTACAACGCAAACCATTACAACGCATTGCGCTGGGGGGCGCTCTAGGATAGGGAATATATTTAATTTACTATCCAACACCTTCCCTGCTATCCACGGGGACTGGAGCTGGAATAGTAAATTAAATAATTCACTATCCAGCGCCTAAAAGCATTATGCGTTGTAATGGACTGCGTGGTAAAAACCGCGTTGTAAAGGCATGCGATGTAAAGGCATGCGTTGTAGTGACACCAATCCCTTGTACTATTACGCTGTACATGTCCTGGTAGTGAAAATCCCTTACCTTTGTTTTTCATTACTGCAAGGCCTATATCTCCCATAGGATAACATTAGGATTACCTTATTACAATTTATAAATGTAATTTCTAAATGGCAAGATATAACTGATTGAAGTTTGGAGTCTCTGGAATCCGAATGTAAAATCCTAACTTATAGTGAAGTCAGATTTTCCCTTTTTAGAAAGCTGACATTTTCTTCCCTTAGCTATTTGATGCCTGCAGCGTGTCTCTGGTCACATGACTGATGACTGGGTGTGGTTGGCAGATGGGCTATGTGTATTCCTACCACACACAACAACAGCTTAGGTGTGACTGAGTGGGCCATAACTGATGATATGGGAGGGAGGAGTTGGGCCCAGCCTCACTTACACCTAGATAGGCTTTGTCTTGCCCCCCACACAAAGAGTGATCAGTTGGAGGCCGCTCGATTCAGATGCATGAACGTGTCTTTCCAAAATTTTTCAAACCATGAAGCAATGACTGTTCCTTCACAGTCCCAGCAGAATCAGCTCCCCATGTTCAGTTATCATCATTCATCGAGCATAGATTATTCTGGTCTCAAAAGGATCTGATCAAGAACGGGCGATGACACTTTTATCTATCAACTGACCCTCGTAATTCCTCAGTTTATTGTAAAGACACCACGAGGAAATTCTTTTCCCATAAGTTATAATGCGACACACTTGAGAGTCATGGTGTAATTTATATTCGATAAATACCTTCAGAGCATATTCATCACCTTTGAACCATACTACAGTAACCATTATTATGTAAGACATACAGACTTCCTGAAGAAGGCTCATGCCGAAACGTGTTGAATGGGAATGTGTTTCTGTATTCTATGAATTGAATTGATTCTTTGATATCATTTTTCTGTAGTATCCTTTCATAATATTTATGTCACATGTATAAGCACCTTGTCTGTATATATTTTTTGTTAGCTATACATTTTCTACAAAAAAAGATGAAATAATAATAAATACAATATTAAAATATATCAGGAACACCTACAGTGTTAATTGATTCCTTAGTACAACGTCTTTTTTCACTCCCTAAAATAGGCACATAACCCGGTGCATTTGTGCTCCCCTTTTTCTAAATACCCCCACACAAAGAGTACATACCTGCTGTCGTTGAGTGGAGAAGTGTGGCTCAATGGTTGGAGCGGCAGACCTTGATGCAGAGGTCTGGCCCGGGACCAGGGTTCAATTCCCCGCCTCGGCGGGTCTTGGGCTCAGAAATTTCACGGACCTGATAATTCTCGCCTCGGTGCCTATTCCAATCATCGAGTCCCACTCTGCAACTCTGGGCAATAGCTTGCTTAATCTCCACAGCGGCCCCCACAATGCTAAGGATGCCTGGCCTCCACCTTGGGGGTGCCCAGGAGTGGACGCCTCACAGGGAAAGCCAGGATGGGTTCCACAGAGGTATTCGTACAAGCACCTTGAGACCCTTGCGGGTGAGTAGTGCGCTATACAAGTATCAATTTACATTTTTTTTTTTTAGTTAGCCTGAAGTCATGGCAGGGAAGGCAAGGCACTTCAAAGGCATGCCTCTAGAGGCCTCTGCCCACTTCAAAGGCAGAACTGCGTATTAAAGAAGGGCCATAGACACCACTACTTCAGTAGACTTCTGGACCTGTTGCTACTCTGCGAGGAAAGACTGCTGTGTTACTGAATATATGCCACTCTGCTGGACTTCTGCTTTCCTATACTGACCTGCTGTCCGCTGCCCTCTTGCCTGGGTGAGAAGGACTGGTCCTGCATCTCTTGACCCCAAATCCCAGAGTGACTCCTAGGGCTAGTTGGCTGGTCTCCTGATCTGTAGCTTTGGGGAAATAACAGGCTTTCAACCATCTGCACCTGGACTTTGCCATCTGTGAGTCTACCCGTCAAAGTGGTGCCACCCTTGTCCTGGACCCTTGGAAGAGGGCCTAAGGTTCTTGCCAGCGGAACTGATGCATCGTCTCTGCTGTTTAACGCATCCCTGACCAGAACTGATGCATCTCCTTGGCAGAAGAACTACAATTAGCCCCACAAGTCTTCAGAAACCGACACATCACCCATACGGTGCAGAAAATCCACAGCCCAGGTCCTCGCCTCTCTTGGCGAAGGCAGGCTCGACAAAGACGCAGGGCTTTGCATTGCAGCATCCGAGCTCCTCTGAACCGACACATCGCCATCTCCATGCCGCCTCCCCGACACTGGACTTTGCATCACAAGCCCCATTGATGAGACCCTCGACGACGACGCAACGGTATCTCGCAATGCAGGCTCGCCACATCTCGGAACCGACACATTGATTCAGCTTTGCAGTGCATCTTCGACACAGATCCACGTAATGCTCCACAACCAGGATTTAAGGTACTGTGTTCAGCGGATCTAACTGGATCCCTGTAGCTGCTCACCCGGATCGGCGCAACCAGATATCCCCAATACCACTTTGTGGTTCATGGCACTATTTTTACTATAAACTTTGAAATACGATATATCTCCAGTTCTACTAATTGGATTTTTATCATTTTGGTCTTGTTTTATTCATTAAAACATAATATAGTTTCTACATATTTTGTCGGTACTTTTGTGGTATCTGTTCACTGTTTTACTGTTTGAAGTGTCACACAAATACTTTACACATTGCCTCTAAGTTAAGCCTGACTGCTCTGTTTAAAGCTTCTAAGAGGGTGAATTTGGGTTTGCTTGTGCCTTACCCTGATAAAGACTGTAGGTGCTGCTTGACCCGGGCGTAAACCCCAGTCCACCAACAGCCTAACTTCTTACAGAGATACTGCCATTACTGGTAGGGCATATTTACAGGAGCATTTTGGTAAGGTCACAATGTTTATTAATGGGACGTTGCTGGGTGTAAAGTTGGAAATGTTGTGCATTACAATAGCATTTACTTTAACCCTGTAATTGCTGAAAGTGGGCAAGGCCTATTTTGATAACACTCTAAAGGAAATTGGCATTGCCTGCATATTGGGGCATTGGGTGCTGAGGAAATAGTTATGTGCTGATATTAAATTAATTACTGCCCGTATTATAAAGGGCACTTTTGGTTGACGTCAGGGCTATTGAGCCAAGAGAGGCACTGTTCAGACTTACGCCTATAACAGATTCATAGGAGATACCCTGATTCAAGGTAAAGGTGTTGGTTTGATAGATATTGGCACTGTTGCTGAGAGTTACGGGAGGACTATGTTTACTGATTTTGCCCCATGTGAACCAATTACAAACACTATTTGCCAATGAAATTAAAGTGCTCTTTGCAATTGCTTATTGAATCTTTCCAGTTTAAAATGGTGTATTTGTTCCAATTTGCTTTACCAATGTACTACTGTTTTTTTCCAAACATTTTGTGAAGCAGACCCTTACACACTCACTAACAACTTCCAACAACTCTCCTTCAAGGAGGTCTTTAAGTCCAGTTTTCACCAAAGTTACTGTTCATTGTAAATTTGCTGGTAAACCCGTTTGATATTTTCCCAGGGAAGCACCAATACTGGTGCATTTGGTATTTCCTGGTATTTCCCAGGGGTGAAAATCCAATAGTATTTTGAGTTTCGTCGCTTAGAATGAAGAATAACCACAGTAATTGGTGTTTGTGCACCAATTTCTTTGCATTTTACCCTCATTAGAGGCACATTCTGCCAGGTTGTTCCTGGGGAAATCCAGCACCAGTCGCAATCATGATTCAAACTGAAATTCCCATTTCCACAAGCTTGTAATGAGGAACTTAGTATGTGATAGGATGCAGCATTTGACAATCATTTCCGAAAGAAGGCATTGGTGCAGAACTCCACACCTACCATCAATCAATGAATCAATCAATCAGGGGTTTATAAAGTGTGCTACTCACCTGTGAGGGTCTCAAGGTTCTGGGGGGGAGGGGGTTGCAGCTCCGGTCACTCGAAGAGCCAGGTCTTGAGGCTCTTCCTCAAGGTGTTCCAGAGTGAAGGAGCGTTTGATGTTGACTGGGAGCTCGTTCCAGGTCTTTGCAGCGACGTAGGAGAAGGCTCTTCCACCTGCTCTGGTTCTGCGGATGCGTGGGGTCTCTGCCAGGGTGAGGTCGGCGGAGCGGAGGTTCCTTTTGGGTACATGGAAGGAGACTCTTTCGTACCATGTACAGAAAATGTTGTCAAATCCTATTTAGAGTTTCTGTGCCCATTATTTTGACGGGCACTCCCTTTACTACCAAAACGTTAAGGTTTGTAGCAGTCTCATTTTTTTACAGTCCTATCCTATTTCGCTTGAGCCAGACAAACATTTCTCACTTGGTCATATAATTATCAACATGACCACTTAAATGCCCTTGAAGGTGAATGTAAATAATTGTAAACCTATATTTCTAACTGGCAATATAGCTAGCAAATATCAAAAAGAAAATCATAATTTGATTCAGTTTTAAAAATACTGTTGTAACATAATGTTTCTTGTGAAGATTTTCCATTTCTGCCCAGTGTTGCTGGCCCAATGTGCACTATTTCTAATTACATTTACAAATGATGTTTTGGGGGAAGTGCCCAAACTCACTGTCAAGTGCTATTCAACTCCAATAAGTTCTGGCCTTTGCCGCTGGCTCCATGCACTTCAAACTGGCCAATTTGCCAGCACATTGCCAAACAAATATTAACAGTGGTTGCTTTCAGAGCCATCTTAGAGCTCAGCCATTTATGACTAATGGCACATGGCTGCTCTACTTTATAATTAAGGCTCCCTTTTACCTTTGTTGCTGATTTTTACAGATAAGTACAGACAGGAGGCCATTTATTTTCTCGTCTGTATTTATTTTTAAATGTAGATGAAAACAGTAATTGGGTTGTTTTTGATTGATTCTAGATGCTATCAATCATGGCTACCAGGCCAATAGGTAAGTGAGTTAAAGAAATAGAGGAATTTTAGCGAAGAGCCTTAAACAGCAATAGATATGCACAACCTTGATATTAACATTCGCATGTTTTCTTATAAATGCATATTTTATCATCTGAGTGTGTTAATATCACTGAAACCCATCAGGCATTCGGGCATGGGTGCACATTTATTGGTTAAATAAATGTAGAAATATACTTGTTTCAGCTTCATTTTTTCACAAACCCTAAAATAAATATGGATAAATGCTGATAAAATCAGCAAAAATGAAATATGGATACATACAGATGGAAATGTCAAAACAATAAGTCCTATAAAACCGTAATCCCTATTTATTATGAATGAGTTTGCGGCATTTATAGACATTATTCCCATTTACCTTGTCAAGTGGTCTTTAAACTACATCTGGTCCTAACATATTGTGCCTTAAAATATACCAGTGTTCCTAGAGGCCCACAATGGGAGCAACAACTAGCACTTGAAATCGGTGAACAGACATAATATTGCGTTTTTTATTTTGACCTACAGTAATATCGACTTGGAAATATCGAAGGGGCAGAATATCGACATCAAGAATATCGGTGACCAGAATATCGACCTGGAGGTATGACATTGTTTTTGTTGATATCGAAGTCATTAATATCGTTTGCAAAAATATTGTTGTTAATAATATCGATGTTTATTTTAGTGTTATGTATTTTAGTATGTATTTTATATGTGTGTTCTATATTGTTTGTTAAGTATTATATTTTGTTTTTAAATATGTGTATTACATTTTTAGAACGTACAGATTTTTTTTAAAGTAATTTTTGCGTTTTAGTACCGTAGTGGGTTGTGGGTTTATAGGGGAAAAGGGTGGGAAGTAATTTAATTATAGTAAATTGAATAATAGTTTTTAGAAATTATTAAATATTTGTAAATAAATTTAGGGGTATATTACAATAGCAGGCAGATCGCCACCACCCGTATGGCGGTGGCGATCCGCCCGCCATTTCTCCCCACCCACCTCCAATTTCCCCCATCCATATTACAATGCAGGCTGGAGATGTGCCTTTCCATGGGGGTGTTGCAGCCATGGAAAGGCATGCGGTTCCTGCATGTGGGGGCCGTGTGGGATGCATAAAGGGGGTACCTATGGTACCCCCCTACATTGGCGTAGACAAGGTGGCCGTCACCTTGTGCATGCCAATGCACAAGGTGCATCCACAGCATTGTGGTGGGCGGTGCTGTGAGTAATTTCTGTGTTTTAGGAGTGGGTTGTGGGTTTATAGGGGAATAGGATGGGAAGTAATTTAATTTATTATAGTAAATTGATTAATAGTTTTTAGAAATTATTAAATATTTGTAAAAGAATTTAGGGGTATATTATAATAGCAGGCAGATTGCCACCACCCGTATGGCGGTGGCGATCCGTCCACCATTTGTTCCCGCCCGCCTCCAATTTCCCCCCCGCCATATTACGATGGTGGACGTACCCTGGCGGAAGAAAAGACCGTCCGCCGGTTTTCCGCCCGTCGACGAGTCAATCGGGTGGAAAAGGGGCTGAATATGGTGGCAGTGTCTGCAAGACACTGCCATCCATATTACAATGCAGGCCAGAGATGTGCCTTTCCATGACGGCGTTGCCGCCATGGAAAAGGCATGCGGTTCCTTCATGTGGGGACCTGTAGCGGGCCCCCAGTGTGTGGGGATGCACATGGGGGTCGCTATGGTACCCCCCTACATTGGCGTGGACAAGGTGGCTGTCACCTTGGGCATGCCAATACACAAGGTGCATCCACAGCATTGTGGCCGGCGGTGCTGTGAGCACCGCCCACCACAATGTAGTGGATGGAGGATGTCAACACCACAATGGCGCCGGCATCCTAATTGCCGGTGCGGGACAGCCGCACCACTGGCGGCCGGTCCCAGCACTGCTAGGCCATCCTAAGAGACCCCTTAGTATTTTAGTTCTGTAATGGGTTGTGGTTTTATAGGGGAATAGGGTAAGAAGTAATTTAATTATAATAAAGTAATAATTAATTTTTATTTTCTGGTATTGATAATTAATTTTGTGTTAATTAATTAATAATTGGTAATTAATTTTTGTTAATTTATTAACTGATAATTATCTTAATTGTGTTCATTTATTTTAGAAATGGGGTGTGGGTTTACAGGGGAATAGGGTGGGAAGTAATTTATTTGACTACAATAATCTTTTTTATTTATTTGTATTGATAATTAATTTATTGTTACTTATTAATTGATAATTAATTTTTATTAGTTGATTAATTGATCATTTTAATAATTGTGTTAATTTTTTGAAGAGCGGGTTGTGGGTTTATAGAGGAATAGGGTGGGACGTAAATTTAATTATAATAAAGTAAACTTATTTTTAATTTATTGGTATTGATTATTATTGTATTGTTAATTAAATATTAATTGGAAATACATTTTTATTAATTGATTGAGTGATTATTATATTAATTGTGTTAATTTATTTTACAAATGGGTTGTGGGTTTTTAGGGGAATAGTGTGGTAACTAATCTAATTTGATTAAAGTAATTATTAATTTTAATGTATTGGTATTCATAAATAATTTATTGTTAAGTCAATGTTAATTGGTTAGTTAATTTAAAAAAATTAAGTGATAAGCATGTTAAATGCAACACTCTGCAATCCAACACTTTCCCTACAGTTACACTCTCTGGAGTTGGAATAGTGATTTTTACCCCTTCGCTATCCAACACTTTCCCTACTGTTGCACTGTCTGGAGTTGGAATAGTAATTTTTACCCCTACGCTATCCAACACTTTCCCTACTGTTGCACTCTCTGGAATGGGAATAGCCATTTTTACCCCTACGCTATCCATCACTTTCCCTTCTGTTGCATTCGCTGGAGTTGGAATAGTAATTTTTACCCCTACGCTATCCGACACTTTCCCTACTGTTGCACTCTCTAGAGTCTGAATAGTCATTTTTACCCTTATGCTATCCAACACTTTCCCAACTGTTGCACTCCCTGGAGTGGGAATAGTAATTTTTACCCCTACGCTATCCAACACATTTCCTACTTTTGCACTCTCTGGAATTGGAATAGTAATTTTTACCCCTACGCTATCCAACACTTGCCCTACTGTTGCACTCTCTGGAGTTGTAATAGTAATTTTTACCCCTACGCTATCCAACCCTGTCCCTGCTGTTGCACTCTCTGGAGTGGAAATTGTAATTTTTACCCCTACGATATCCAACACATTCCCTACTTTTGCACTCTCTGGAGTGGAAACAGTTATTTTTACCCATATGCTATCCAACACTTGCCCTACTGTTGCACTCTCTGGAGTTGGAATAGTAATTTTTACCTCTATGCTATCCAACACTTTCCCTACTGTTGCACTCACTGGAGTAGAATAGTAATTTATACCCCTACGCTATCCAATATTTACTGTTTAAGTTAATTTAGTGTATAATTTATTTAAAAAATAAAATTTTTAAATATATGTATTTATAATTTATAACATGTTTTATTACAATAATAATTATTTATAAATATTACTAAGCAAGTATATATATTCTTTTTTATACGTATATGTTTAATTTATTTTTACATTCTATGTATTAGTTATAATTTTAAACATTTTTAAATATTTTTAACTATATTTCTTTTAATGATATATAATATTTACTTTATTTTACAATACTTTTTAAACATTTAAAAAAGAACGATATTTTTAACAATGATATTTTTTACAATGATATTTTTTTTCCCAATATTTTTGTATTTACCATAATGTCGATATTTCTGTAGTCGATATTCTGTCAGTGATTCCTTGAAACCCACCAATGGTATAACAAGGCTGTACCAGTATCACAGGTATTTTTTGTCTTGAAAAGTCCACAGGTTTGTGGAAAATGGGGAGGGAGACAGTCTGGTGCTCAGTGACTTGCGAGTGCTGCAGGCGCACAGTGACGTAGGAGCGCTGCAGGGGCCGTAGGAGCCCTGCCAGGTGCTGTCATCCTGAGGCCTGTGTGTAGCTGGAGCCGAGTTGTGCATAATGGTTCTTGCCGAGGTGTCTAGCATCTATTGTATTGTGTGTTGTGAACAGGCGGGCACAGAGTGGGATTAGGGTGACCAACTGGCATTTGGTGCAAATTCAGGACGGTGAGTGTAAAAATTCAGGACAAAGGGTCAAAATTCAGGACACAAATTCAGGACAGGAGGTCAAAATTCAGGACAAAACTTCAGGACAATAGGTACGTTTTACAGACACATCAGAGGTCGCGCAATAGTATATAAGTAAGCCCAGCCATTTCCAAACATATTCAACCATTTGCAAACCTATCCATCATGTATCCTTCCATCTATCATTTCACTCATCCATCCATCCATCCATCCTTTCACCCTATCCATCTGTACACTTATCCATCCACTCTTCATCCCATCCATCCATTCACTCATCCACTCAGCCATTTACCCTTTCACCAATCCAGCCATCCTTTAACTTACTAATCCTTCCACCCATCCACTATTTTAGTCATCCATCCATCCTCCCTTTCTCTCTCCATCGACCCTTTCACTTAGCCATCCTTCCTTCCATCCATCCATCCACCCACCCATCCATCCATCTACTCATCCACTCATGAATCCATCCATTGACCCTATCACTCATCCATCTATCATTTCACTCCTTCAAACATCTATGAATCCTTTTGTCCATCTACCCTCCCTTTCACTCACTCATCCATCCTTACATCCACCCTTTCACTCATACGTCCATTCATTCACCCTTGCACTTATCAATCCATCCATCATTTCACCCAGTCCACTGATCCATCTTTTCACCCACCCACTATCCACCCACCCACTCATCCATCCATCCATCCTTTCACCCACCCACTCATCATACATCCATCCTTTCACCCACCCACTCATCGTCCATCCATCCTTTCACCCACCCACTCATCATCCATCCATCCTTTTGTGGTAAATTCTAATTACCGGTGCTTAATTTCTATGCGATAAAATCAATAAGAATAACTCATAATAAATAAGAGGCAAAATCCGTGGTATTTGAGGTTTCTCAAAAGGGTTTTATTCCTATAAAAGGAATTGGGTGATTAGCATATTGGCTCGAGCCAAGGTGGCATACCATTCCGTCACCACATAGGTTCGGGAAGGGACAGACTGACAGAGTCAATGGTAATATGCGAATATGCAAGTATGCGACAATACATTATTGACAGGCATTCATATATATAGTCAATGCATTACAGTAAAGGCATATGCAGGAGGCGTAACAGCTGAGAAGAGAGATAAGAATGCATGTACGTAATACAAAAGGCGTTACAATAGGCGTGCATGAAGGCGTGAACAAGAACGTCATTTAACATGATGTCACAGATAGGCGGATCCATGAGTGAATCCGGCAGTGTCAGCAGAAATACCTGGCAGAGATGCGCGCGCAGCAGAATGACGTGTAATGTACGTGTAACTTGAGGGGTGAAGGAGGACTTGACATTTAGCCCTACAAGTGTAGACGGATGTCTGGATGTCAGATCAACCTAATCCCAAATCGTATCCAATATCTCATGTTTAAGGAACTGTATTATCTGGAGGGAAAAGGTCTCTCGGACAAGAGGTTATTCTATACTGGCTATGAGTGCGTGTATGAGCGTCTACGTATCTGCATGAGACGCGAGGGGTGCGAGGGAGGGCATGGGCCTACCATGGAAACAGAGTCATGAATTACTTGCATCGAGACAGTGAGGCCAGGCCCTTTGCTCTGCAGCTGGAAGGATGTTGACATGAATCTACCAGACAGGAATGTATTTTCGAGGAGTGGAGCAGATAATTCGAAGGTTGAATACAGTCTTGGCAGGCAACGGGATGAGCCGAGCACCGTTAGCTGCGCAAGGAGTAAGGCAGAGGTCACCGGCACAGAGGTAGCCTGGGCTGAGGTTTTCAGAGTCAGAAGGCAGGAAAAAAGAGGCTCGATGGCAGAATTCAGGCCTATTTTGCCAAAGCTGAAAAACGTGTAAGGTATACCACAAAAAAGACGTTGGCATAGTATATTTAGAAACTGAATATTCAATCCGTTCATGGCGGATCCGAAAGAGAACATGTTGACGTTGGACGCAAATGTATTTGCGTCTTCATAGCTAGCACAGGAGGGAAGTTACATGCACTTTAAGCTAGTACATGGAGTCGGTGGGGTCTAAGATAGGGGACACAATCGATCATAAAATTTATATTACCTCATTCCCTCCTTGTCCCCTACGGACCCTTCATGAGATATCGATCTGCATGAATCGATCAATCTGTTCATGTAACATCATTTGCTCCTCTTTCTTCTTTTGACGTTTTGAATGGGAATTTGAATGCGGAATACATGATGTGGCGCACAAGCCGCAAATCGCCGGCCCACATTGTAAACACAGGCAGCAACTGAATACTATGAGAAGGCCAATGCCTAGGAAGGATAGGATCTTCCATCCCCAAGCGGTCAACGTTGTCCAGAACCAACCGGACCAAGTCCAGGTGCCTGGATTCTGATGTATCAGACTTGCAATTTTATGGAGACGTGTTATAGCTTTATATACCGTTGGCGCGTTTTCTGGAATGAAAACACAGCAACTTGACCCGATGACCTTACAGGCTCCACCCCTATCTGCTAGGATGACGTCAATAACGAGACGATTTTGAAGAACAACAACCCGCATGGCGGACTGCTCCTCTGTTAAGTTACCTAAAGCGGAGGTAGTTTCGTTCACTACTGCTTCAAGGGTTCTAGTTAATTTGCGTATCAGTTTACTATTAAAAACAGCACCTAAGTAGGGGAAGAAACCTTTATTGAAGTCTGTGTATTGCTCCCATGCCGTTTCGGTGTAATCGACAATCGGGAGGTCTCTTCGGAGTCTAGTGTTTACTAGATTGGTATTTCTGTGATAATCAGGAGGAGCTAGGAAAACAGGTGGCAGAAGGAATGCAATGTAACAGGTACCATCCCAATCTGGAGGCAAACGTATGTACGCCATATGTCCACAAACAAAGTAGGAATGACGTGTAGCTCTAAACGTGGATTTGCCTTGATCACTGAATTCGATCACAGTAGTACATTTACTATGACCTAAGTGTATGGAACCATTCTTTCGGATACATAATTCACCTTTGACTGGTAACACTGACATGGCAGGCAATACTGGTGCAGTTTCGGATTCAACGGTAAGAATCATGAGGTTGATTGTGTAATTACCCAATCCATATACTTCATTTTCTAGATCAGTTCCTGTTCTAGTGGGAAGTCCCTCTCTTGTCAGGGTAACAGACTTTAAGTAGAACTGAATTCAGGTTTCCCCAAACCCAATTTCCATCGTAAACAGCAATGTCGGAATCTAGGGAATTAATCAATCTAAACCATGCCCCACAGGAGCCATTGTGAGTGAACGGGTACGGAAAAAGGGGCAGAACTCCCTTGTATTTCTGATAGGGAGGGAGTCGGCCACATATCCAACAGTTTGTAGCATTGTTAGTCTGATGGGAGTGATGTAACATACTAATGAATGTGTTGTTGCGCAACGCAAGTCTGTAAGAAAGTTCGTGTGGAGGTAACTCGCTAAAGGAATGTTCGGCAGTGACGTTATAAGCAGATTGTACATGCTTGAAAATAGGGTAGTAGATGTGCAGCAAGATACTAGCAGCAATAATCAGAAGACTTAGAAAAAACATGATTAATAATGTCACTATACAGTGACTACGGAGTGATTTACAATATGCACGTTTCTTGAGTATTCTCTGTCTATCTCTCTCTCTATCTCGATCTAGGGGATACATGTCAGAAACTAATTTAACCGATTCACCTAGGGGAGGACTTAAACAATTAAACTGTCTGACTTGCTAGATCGTAATTTCAGTCTATATTCTTCAGGGGCTGTTTTCTCAACCAAAGGGAGTTTTGAGTCAGTTTGTGTAGGAGGGCAGGGCTTAGAGTCCAAGTCCGAAGGGAGTCCGTGGAACTTTTTTACGTGGCTGGAATGCAGCCACCCCTTCCTGCCCTCTACTTTGACGGCTGTCCTCGTTGTTAGAAGAACCAATTTCGGGGTTTGCCAGCGGGGCTCCAACGGGCTTCTCCGATCAAAGTTGCGCACGAAGACATAATCCCCCGGGACCACCTCGTGGGGCTTCACATCGGTGTTGTCGGGAAAGGCTGCAGCTACCTGTGAACGACAAGATTGTAGTGCAGACATCAAGGAGGCAAGGTAATCTGTCAGCATAATACAGTCAACATCTGTAATTTTTCGCGGAATAGGCGTCCCCCACATATTCGGAGGCCTGCCAAAGACCACCTCATACGGGGATAGCCCGGTTCGAGAATGTGCAACCATCCTCATATAGAAGAGGGCTACCGGTAAAGCGACTATCCAGTCAACGCCCTTCTCTCTACAGATCTTGGAAAGTCGGATTTTCAGGGTCTGGTTATGGCGCTCCACGAGACCTGCTGCCTCGGGATGCCGGACACAGTGGAACTTCCACTGATAGCCTAGCCGAAGTGTAATGTGTTTCACAAGCGCGGATGAGAATGGCTGACCATTATCTGAGTACACGATACGGGGCAAACCGTACCGCGGGAAGAACTCGCGAACCAGTTGCTTGGCTGTGGTCGGGGCAGTATAATCTGGAACTGGGTATGCTTCTGTCCATCGGGAAAGTGCACATACGACTACGAGGACATACTTGAATCCTCGGCAGCGGTCCATCTGGATATAATCCATCTGGAGGACTTCAAAAGGGTGATCGGGAGGCTGAAATCCACCTTGCTCTACAGGGATGCTTTTACCTGGATTAAACTGACAACAAATCATGCAGGTACGCACTTTCTGTTTCGCTGCTGCTCGTAAATTCTTATTGTACCATATGTGTTGAATGCTATCTAGCATTGCCTTTTCTCCTAGGTGTGCTGGACTATGTACTGTGTTAATGATGACCTGAACCATAGAGTCGGGGAGAAACCATGTAGATTTTCCCTTCGTCATCCATCCCTGATCTGTTTGGATCCCTCCTAGTTCAGTCCACTTCTTTATTTCGTCTGGTGTGGCATGTGTCTGTATGTCAATTACATCATGGGCGGGATCCCTGATTGTCATGCAGTGTGATGATGTCGGAACTATTGTCTTTGTCAAGTCGGTTGCATGCATTCGATTCTGAGCGGTTTGCTTAGCTGTTCGGTCTGCCAGGTCGTTACCCTGGGAGATCGTGTCGGTAACTTTTGTATGTGCTTTACATTTCATGATAGAGATTGCAGTAGGTAGATGTATTGCATCTAATAAACCTTGAATGAGAGGACCGTGTTGGATGTTGGCACCGTGAGAAGTTAAGTAACCTCTCTCTCGCCAAAGGACTCCAAAGTCGTGAACGACTCCGAATGCATAACGTGAATCAGTGTATATGTTAACTCTCTTATTTTTGGCTTGAATACAGGCTTGTGTCAGAGCGATGAGCTCTGCTGCTTGAGCTGACAGGGTGTCGATGCAATTTGTTTCTATGATTTCGGTGTCTGTAGTGACTGCGTAGGCTGCCACTAATTCTCCTGTACCTGTTCTCATACATGAACCATCCACATAAAGTGTCAGGTCTGGATCTGATAATGGAACATCTGTCAAGTCTTGTCTGGGTTTTGTTGTAATCGTAATGACTTCAATACAATCATGTGCCAATGGATCTACTCCATTTAATGGCAACAGTGTGGCGGGATTTAATGTGCTGCAGCGTCTGATTTCTATGTGTGGTTGAAACAATGTCAATTCATAACCTGTCAGTCTTGCTATGGTCAGATGTTGGGTCTGTGTACGATTTAAAAGAACTTCCACGGAATGTGGAACTTGTACTGTCAATTGATGCCCTAATACTATGGCATCACTCTGTCTGATTGCTAAAGCTGTCGCTGCAACTGATTTCAAACACGCAGGTAAAGCCTGGGCTACTGGATCTAATGTGCTAGAAAAGTAAGCACACGGTTTGTGTGAACCTGCTTGTTCCTGAGTGAGGACTGACAAGGCAGTACCCTCACGTTCTGTGACAAAAAGTGTAAAAGGTTTACTGTAACATGGTGTTGCTAAGACAGGTGCTTGGCATAAGGCTTTCTTTAAGTTTTCAAAAGCTTGTGTATGTTCCTGAGTCCATGGGAGGACAGTCGATGTCGCTGCCTCCTGAGTTGTCAACTGGATGAGTGGCTTTGCTAGAAATGCATATTGGGGAATCCATTGTCTACAGTACGAGGTGAGGCCTATGAAAGCCCGCACCTCCTTTTGTGTTTTTGGTGGTGACATGTTTACAATCAACTGAATGCGATCTGGAGTGAGCTGTCTCCCCACTTTGGACAGCAAGTGGCCCAGGTACACAACTTGCTGAACACAGAATTGCAGCTTTGAAGGGGACACCTTGTGCCCCTTGTCGGCCAGGAAATTCAGAACTGTCAGTGATGCTTTTTCACATTCGGGTTCGCTTCGTGCGGTGATCAGCAGATCATCGACATACTGGAGTAGGGCAGTGTGAACTGGCATGTGAATACTGTCGAGTTGTCTTTTCAGTGCTTGACTATAGATGCTGGGGCTTTCTGTGAATCCTTGAGGTGCGCGTGCAAATTTGCAAGATCGTCCATTTAAACTGAATCCGAACAAGTATTGGCTTTCTGGATCAATTGGGACACTGAAGAAGGCGTTCTTAAGGTCAATTACAGTAAAGAACGTCGCTTCTGAATCAATAGCTGTCAGTAATGAAGAGATATCTGGGACCACAGGATACTGTGGTACAATGCATTTATTCAATTCGCGCAGATCAATAACTAATCGATAAACAGGTGGTGCATTTGGGTCAGTACGTTTAAGGACTGGGATGATAGGAGAATTACATACATTGGAGTCGGTTTCAACAACCACTCCTTGTGCAATGAGCTCGTCAATAATTCTCAGTAAAGCCACTACAGCATCTGGAGGTAACTTGTGTTGTCGAATTCGTGGTAATACTACTCCTGCTTTGAGTGTGACTCGATATGGTGTAATATGCATACAACCTACATCAGTGGGGCCTTGTGCCCACAAGTGTGCAGGTACATTCTGTAACCGGGGATCCATGTCTCTTAATACATAATGGCCTTTAAAATCTCGCAAAAATAAGCGTACCCCTTCCGGAGAACAGCATATAATAGCTCCTAGAGCTTTCAGTGTCTTTATTCCTAATAAGTTTTCTGGGCACGATTTTGTGAGCAATAAATCTGTAGTCCGTGTCAGAGGACCGACGGCAAGGGGAAGTGGTTGTGATACTTCATTAATAATAGGCTTTCCTGAAAATCCAAGGGAAACATTCTGTGAGCCTGAGAGGGGTGCCCCTGGAACCTCATTGTGACTGATTGTGGTCCTGCTTGCCCCCGTGTCAATCAAAAACTTTCTGTCTTTTCCTAACACTTGACTATGTACATAAGGACCCTCTTGGTCTACAGGAACTTCAATAAGGGGCAAGCCAAATTCCCTCTCTAGGCTGTTTCATGTGTATCGTTGATAATCGGGGTAATCATTTTGTGCATACTGGTACATCTGTTGTGTTGTGTTCTGTGTTGCAGTAATAGGCTGTTGCAGTGGCACTGCTACAGTTTGTGATGAAGCTGGCATAGGCGGAATATGTTGTATATTCTGTGGCACTTGTTGCTGCGCCTGATCCTGTCTAGGTACGCGCAGTCTCTCCTTGGTCTTACCCGTGGAGATATTGTGTTTCAGAACGGCACAATCGTTTACATAATGGCCTGGCTGTTTACAGTAGTTACATGTCCCTTTAACAGGAGCTGTCGAATTACTGGGCTGGGTCGCACCCTTTTTGTGACCATCGGCGGGAACTGACTGAGCAACTAACATTTTCATTTTCGTGTCTTTCATACGTCTCTGTTCGTGTTCTTGTTCTTCTCTAATTCTATTCTGGTGGTACTGTAACATTTGTAACATTTGTGAAGGGGTGTTAGCTTGCCAAGTGCTTTCGACTTTCAGTACCCTGTTCTTAACCTGAGGCAGTGAATTCTCAACTAATTTTGTTACAAAAAGATGTGGATATGAGTCGCTACTTGCTTTCAGACCACTATTAATACCAAAACACTTTTCAAATCGAGTATAGAAATCACTAGTATCTTCATCGGGTTTCTGTTTACAAGCTGAGATTGCACCCCAATCTTCCTTTTTAGTGCTTAATAAACGTGGCAACACTTGTACTAACAATCCTGGTAATGCTTTAACTTTATCCCCGAGCCCTTGGCCCGGAATTCTAGTACTTTCTTCGTTTTCTAATGCAGCCCAATCAATCTTTGTGTCTCCCACCTCCCACTCTTTTTCTTTGAGTTTCTCGTATATACCAGGAGGCAGTAATACTTTCAATATTTTCATGATGTCGGGATAAGTATAGTCACCCATGAGTATCATGTCTTTTATTTCCCGGTGAAAACCTGCGGGATCTTTGTCATGACTAGGTACTAATTTTTTCATCTCTAATAATTCTATTTTAGTTATGGGGGTGTACACAAACACGCGTCTAAATGTATTGTCTGCGTTCTGTACTGGGTGCACTTCTCGCAACGGATTCTGTCCGTCCATGTAATACATTTTTCTTTCCATGACATGTGCTGAGTCGGTCTGTGGACATAGGAAGGCACTATATCTGTGTCGGTGTTCTAGAATTACTTTAATTAGATCGGTACCTAGACCTCTCCATTTATTCATGAGTAGTTCTATTAATATATCAGGCAAGGGGCCGGGATCAGAATGTTGGCTTCTATATAATAAGAGCAGGTGTTGTATCATGTATGTACCAGCTAAACGCTGTTCACTCGGTGTCAGGTTCAAAAACGTATGCGCTAACGCATCATCACCATATTTCTCAGAATTGTCAGCCCATTGCACGGCTGACCTGGCTAATTCTTGTTCGTCCATAGAATCGAGTACATGGTACCCCATTCGTTCTCGAAGTCTGTTATCAGTAGCTTGGAATAAGTGTTCAGGAGTTCTTGGATTACACATGGCTTCTTGGAACATTCTTTTACTTTCTGGACGTACTGGGCGCATTGAATTATTGAAGGGTCTTCCCTTACCTACATATGCTATCGTTTCTCTAACTGGTAATTGTGTCTGCTCTGGGGTCTGGTCTGGCTCGTCCTCCTCCTCTGAGGATTCAACTTTATCTGAATCTATTTCCGGTGGTGGCTGTCTTTTCTCATGCATCTTCTTTATTGCATTTCTGATTCTTCGGTACATATTTTCTACACAGGCCTCTTTATCGTGATTCCCAGCTGCTATATTCTGGCCCCACCGGTGGAGTGCTTTTACATCTTCCGGGTTCATTCCCGGCCTATCCACTTCCCTTATAAAACAGTTTATAAGAAACCGTAATATCTTGGCTTTCGTGTCCACTTTCTGATAGGCCATGGCCTCCTTAATACTTTCAGGCCCTACTCCTGTCTGTACAAACTGATATATTCGATCTAGATGATCCACCATTCCAGGTAGTGTTAATAAGAAGTTCGTGACTCGTCGCAAGCGTATAGATGCGAGCAACATTCTTTCGTCATTCTTTTTACCAGGTACTGGATCATATCTACAGTCTCCAAGATTATCTCCATATAGTGTAATATCGCCTGTTCTAGGTGTACGTTGCTGTGCTAGGTCTCTATAGGTCAGCCGATGGGCGGATGGCGGAGTCTGGAAACCTGTCGCTCCTCCGGACGCGCCTCCCGAGGCGCCAGCTCCGAAGGGGTTCGTTGAGTGAAAAGCGGAGGGAGCAGGCCCCGGAATGGGTGGAAGGACAGCTGGAAGACCAGGAGGAACAAGAGGAGGAGTAGCTTGTCGGGGAGGAAGGAGCTGACCATCTTGGCCGGCAGGAGAAGGTGTGCGTGGCGGTGCGGTATTTACATATGCGGGGGACACATCATCTAGATAGGAAGAAAGGAAAATGTCCTTTGCTGTTTTCTGGTGCATTTTAGTCGGGAGCATGGGAGGTGGTAGGTCTTTCAGTACTTCTGGGGTGGCTTTAGGCAAACCCTCAGTCAAGAGGGGATACATGCCGTTTATGAGTGTGTTTCGCTGTCTGTCTACCTGTTCCAACTTTACTCGGGTACCTTCTTCAACTAATACGTTTTCCTGGGCTTTCTCTGGATCCTCCCTCCTTTTCTCTTCTTTTCTGAGTGCTTTTTCTGTACGCCTATGTGATTCTTTACGCCATAACTCAATGGCATCTTTCTGTGACTGTCTGGCTTTCTTTTTCCACAATGCCTCTTCTACTCTCATGATGCAATCTGCATCCCATGTCCCAGCAGCAGGCCATCTCTGATTCTCGGATAATTCTTTAGTGTAGTCCACCCATAAGTCAAGGAATAAAACGGCATCTAGGCCATGTTTGTGGTACATAAAGTACCCTGGAGTGTCACTAGGTGGAATGGGAACAGCTTCTTCTAGTACCCCTTTTCTAGTTTTTATTTGTCTTAATTTGGAGAACAACGGCATCCTGAAATCTGGCTACTTGGTTCTTACTCAGATATGAAAACAATGAACACAATAATCACAATAATGACGATCGAACAATCACTCATACCACGACATTTTTAGACACTTTAAAACATTTTGACATGAATAATAACAATTAGAAGGTAACTTGCTAACTGCATAATACTAGATACACTGCTCAACAGTGCAGACTGGATATACTGCTAAACAGTACAGATACACTGTCTAAAACAGTGCAGACCAGGTCTGTGTACCCACACCTGTCTTGACCGGCACAAACTAATGCGCACGTCTAGATGCCTCCCCAGCAACGGTACTCACCGGGAAGCACGGAAACGGAAGGCCTCGGAAAACTCTGGACTGGATTCGGACTCGACTTGTGACGCAGATACTTCGGAACTTCAGAACCTGGTGGGCCTCCGTATACCTCAGATCTTGCTCTCTCAGCTAGGCTCTGGTCGGGATCCTCCGCACGTCTCACCGCCTCGTCTGGGTGTCGATCGCAGCCTCAGTCACCTCCGTTGGCCTGAGGGAGATACAGGAAATCCTGCGGGTACGCGTAGTTGTCCGTCCGGCTGTGGCAGGGGGCCAGGCCTGCAACGCACCACCGGCACGTGAGATGGGGGAGGGGTCCCTATTCGGGCGCCAAAATGTGGTAAATTCTAATTACCGGTGCTTAATTTCTATGCGATAAAATCAATAAGAATAACTCATAATAAATAAGAGGCAAAATCCGTGGTATTTGAGGTTTCTCAAAAGGGTTTTATTCCTATAAAAGGAATTGGGTGATTAGCATATTGGCTCGAGCCAAGGTGGCATACCATTCCGTCACCACATAGGTTCGGGAAGGGACAGACTGACAGAGTCAATGGTAATATGCGAATATGCAAGTATGCGACAATACATTATTGACAGGCATTCATATATATAGTCAATGCATTACAGTAAAGGCATATGCAGGAGGCGTAACAGCTGAGAAGAGAGATAAGAATGCATGTACGTAATACAAAAGGCGTTACAATAGGCGTGCATGAAGGCGTGAACAAGAACGTCATTTAACATGATGTCACAGATAGGCGGATCCATGAGTGAATCCGGCAGTGTCAGCAGAAATACCTGGCAGAGATGCGCGCGCAGCAGAATGACGTGTAATGTACGTGTAACTTGAGGGGTGAAGGAGGACTTGACATTTAGCCCTACAAGTGTAGACGGATGTCTGGATGTCAGATCAACCTAATCCCAAATCGTATCCAATATCTCATGTTTAAGGAACTGTATTATCTGGAGGGAAAAGGTCTCTCGGACAAGAGGTTATTCTATACTGGCTATGAGTGCGTGTATGAGCGTCTACGTATCTGCATGAGACGCGAGGGGTGCGAGGGAGGGCATGGGCCTACCATGGAAACAGAGTCATGAATTACTTGCATCGAGACAGTGAGGCCAGGCCCTTTGCTCTGCAGCTGGAAGGATGTTGACATGAATCTACCAGACAGGAATGTATTTTCGAGGAGTGGAGCAGATAATTCGAAGGTTGAATACAGTCTTGGCAGGCAACGGGATGAGCCGAGCACCGTTAGCCGCGCAAGGAGTAAGGCAGAGGTCACCGGCACAGAGGTAGCCTGGGCTGAGGTTTTCAGAGTCAGAAGGCAGGAAAAAAGAGGCTCGATGGCAGAATTCAGGCCTATTTTGCCAAAGCTGAAAAACGTGTAAGGTATACCACAAAAAAGACGTTGGCATAGTATATTTAGAAACTGAATATTCAATCCGTTCATGGCGGATCCGAAAGAGAACATGTTGACGTTGGACGCAAATGTATTTGCGTCTTCATAGCTAGCACAGGAGGGAAGTTACATGCACTTTAAGCTAGTACATGGAGTCGGTGGGGTCTAAGATAGGGGACACAATCGATCATAAAATTTATATTACCTCATTCCCTCCCTCCCACCGACTCTCCATCCATCCATCCTTTCACCCACCCATCATCCATCCATCCATCCATCCATCCATCCATCCATCCATCCATCCATCCATCCTTCTCCTCATCATTCCATCCTTCCCCTCCATCCATCCATCCATCCATCCATCCTTCCCCTCATCCATCCATCCTTCCCCTCCATCCATCCATCCATCCCCTCATCCATACATCCATCCCCTCCATCCATCATCCTTCCCCTCATCCATCTTTCGCCTCATCAATCATCCAGCTACCCTTCCACCCATACATCCAGCTATTTACATTTTCTCTCCATCCTTCCTCTCACTCATCAATCCATCCATCCTCTCTCATTATCCATTTATTCAATCTTTCATTCATCCATTCACCCTTTCACTAATTCATCCAGCCATTCACCCATCCCTTCACTTACTTACTCGCCCACCTTTCCATATTAATTTTGAGCTGAGCCCTTTTGAGAAGAGGCCCATCAAGAACTTCACCCTCGCTGCAGGGGCCGTTCCAGGACTGGGACAGAAGCCACCCAGGGCGGAGACATGATCCACCACAGGGGGGGACAAGAGCCATCACAGGCGGCGGTGGGGGGGGACAGGATCCACCACAGGGGGGGACAGGAGCCATCACATGCGGCGGTGGGGGTGGACTGGAGCCACAACATGGGGGGACAGGAGCCATCACTGAGGGTAGGGTAGGGCAGGAGCCATCACAGGAGAGGGAACAGGATCCACCAGGGTGGGCACAGGGGTGGGCATGCAGTATTCTAGTATCATCTTGGGCTCCTCGCCCCCTCCTGCACAAGACAACGAGAAGACAGGCTCTCTGTCCAAAATGCCACCCCCCACTGTGATGTACAGTACTTACAGGAGATACTCCGAGAGAACTGATTGAACTGATTGTCATCCATACTTTGTTAAATAGTGTAGGTGCGATTGTACCATTTCTTTATTTTCTTACATTATAGACTGCATGTTTGAAGAACCGAAGTTGCTTACAATTTAGTGACAGTAATTACGCTCTGTGAAGAGAACCACGTGCTGCCTCGGTGTAATCAGGGGTGTAATCTGGCCGAGTCTCGGATGTTTGGGGCCCTGGGTAGAAATGTAACGTGTGAGCCCCCCTCTAAATAGCAGAGACATGACACATTCAGGGCTGTTTGCATGTGAATGGATGCCCCCTGCTCCTGAAGCTGCAGCCCCTCCCTCTCAGTCACCTTCGAAGCACCTCTTAACAGCTCATCAAGGGCTGGAGGTTTGAGGGTAGCCAATGCCATCCCGCTGTGCCTCGCCAATGCTGCGGGGCATCTGAGGAGCTTTGATGCAGCATCGGAGTGAAGAAAAGAGGTGGGTGCAAGCTGTGCCGGCTTTAGGGTGAGGCAACCGGTGCCCTGTTAAAATAATGGACAAATAGCGTCCGTTAGAGATTCCTTCACGGACAACGGACAGACGGCCGAAATTACGGACTGTCCGTGAAATTTACGGACGGTTGGTCACCCTAAGTGGGATAGACGAAAGCATGAAAGGAAATACAGGTTTACAGAGCCAGTAATCCAACCAAAAATGGTAGGGACCTGGAAAGAAAATGAATGTTTTGAACGGATATAAAAATTGTATGATCAGTTTTTCCACATTTCCCTACTTTTTATCACTAAAAGTAATGAATCTTTTTACACAGCACACAATTGTCAAATACTGAATCCATGAATCCAAATAACCTTTTTAAAATGTTGTGTCATTAAAGCGAATTTGTAGAAATATACCCTGCATCTTCCTGTGTGAGCTCACACCACTTCAGCAGAAGACTATAAATAAAGCCCATTTCCTGCTGGTGCTCCGCCGGTGTGTGGGAGAGAGAGACGTCACGGGGAGCAGGTGTGTGGGAGCCAGATAGGGAGAAATGCGTCACAGCAGCTGATAGGCAGAGCAGGATGTGAGGACTCGCCCGTGACGCTTTGTGTACAGATGGCCGCTGGCTGGCTTCTGTGGAGTCTACACATTGATCATGTATTTCTTATTCTCGTATTAAAAGAAACTCAGCTCTCTTCTCCTTTTTAGGTTTTGCCTGGCGAAAGATGCGCTCTGCGCATCTTTTTCGCGCAGGCGAAAAACCTAATGATTATGGTAGGGGAGACAGGAACGGCCCCCGTCTTCCATTGGCTAGCTCCATAAATGGAGGCTAGCCATTGGAAGACGGGCCTGTCCGTCAATGCCGGACCAGATTCGGGGGCGTTCCCGAGAATTTTTGGCTTTTGGCTACGTCAGCCGAAAGCCTGTTCTCGGGAACGCCCCTAATCTGGGTCTGCATTGAGCCGACATCCGCCTTCCTGCCGAAGGAAGCAGCCGTCCATCTACAGCCAGGGCCGCGCTGGGATTGGCCCAGCCGGCCGAGCCTCCGCCGTGTCATCGGGAGGAGGAGGAGTGGAGAGCAGGAAGCAGCCTGCGTCGTCTGTCCTGAGGCTCCCGAGCGAAGGAGGAGCCCCGGGGAAAGAGCAAGTCCCGCCTCGGCCCCGGAACGAAGTCCAGGTGAGTGCTTTGTTTACCCTCCGTGCTGGAGCTAGGGGAGGCTCCCTCCCGCTACCCGTGTGTCCGTTCCCGCCCCCGCACCCCCCCTCTCCGTGTGTCCGTTCCCGCCCCCGCACCTCCCTCCCGCTCTCCGTGAGCGACCCTATTATGTGCCTAGTAACGCTGGAGCTCTCAATTTCCCCAGCTTCTTCGTGCTCAACCCTAGCCAAGTCCCTGAAGAATAGCTCCATCAAAGTCTCACTCATCAGAGAAGAACTTACACTAAGAAACCATTGGTGCAGGGAAGGGAGGAAAGTGTTCTTCCTGTCCATTGATAGAATGCATCGCTCTTCCACCTGGGTGGGCATCTAGACCATTTCATTACAGTCTTCTCCACAACAGCTGGACCTATGGGTACTTTTCTTCACTGTTAGACACTTCGGAGGACAAACTACGAATATGACTGTCCCTCCAGTGTCCGGGGTGCGCTGGGATGCGGGGGCTGGGCCAGGGTGTGCCGTCCGCGGCTGCCTGGTGTAGTGCGTCACTCCTCGCCTTATCTCGGACGTGGAGTGCTCAGCGCTGCGTTTCTCTCCCGGAGCAGCAAATGCCAGATCGACTGGCTTTACAAATGATTGTTTTGTAGTATAATGATTCCAAGTATAAGCTGCTTTGTCTACAGATCAAGAGTGCCACATGGGACTGTCAAATATTTTGCAAGATAGGATAATCAAGACTGATAACTCGAATAAGAAATGGGTCTATTTTGCGGAGAGGCAGTGCACGGTCTGTGGGACTGGGTTAATGTGGTCTAACTGGTGAGCAATTAATGCCATGCTGGCAAGCTGCTGTCTGCAGCTCTATCATGAATGGGCGGGTTTCTAAAGCACCATCCCAATCAACACTCCGGGACAATGAAGCCTGTTCTGCGCTTTGGAAGTTCGAGTGTAGTGTACGTAACTATTATTTGTAAGATCGCCACCTTCCAACCTTTCGTGCAGAGGTCTAGTAAGACAACAAGGAAGTACAACTACACAGCTTAGGAACGTTGGGGGGACTCGTCAATGTCATGGGTGCCTGTCTAATAGCCAAGAATCTATGCCATTCTCTTTACAGCAGCTGACAGATTATGGCCCGGGCATGATTAAGGCCACTTTGGGCAAGTGCCTTACGGCTAAAAGGTCTCAAATGAAGTCTTGGTGCTGGGGCTAAGGGCGTTTCTGAACGGCAAAGTATGTTTTTGCCTAGGCTTCGAAAATCACTGCACCAGATCAAAGGACATTGCGATGCCGGGCACACTGCCGACCTTCCATTGCCTCGGCTGAGAGTAGGGAAAGTCAAGCCGGTTGAGGTGTCTATTAAAAATAAATTTGCGTCACTCATTCATCGACCGGCACGCACATAAAACACCGTAGTGACTGGAGGAACTTCGAAAAATTACGCCTGCCCCCGTCTGCTCCCCCCTTCCCCCGTGTTTTCTTTCGTCTGAACTTCAGCAGGAGAGCACCGCCGGCCCCGGAACATAAAGCACGCCGACATATTGGGAGCATCAGTCTTTCGGAACAGAGGGCCCCCGGCGCCTTCCTTGGCGCGGTCAGTGATCCATTCCTCCCACTACAATGAGGGTACTTTGACAGCCGCGTGGACCAAGAAATGCCAGCAGCTCCTTCAGATCTGCTAATGGCGGGAAGCTCCTTCTGATGGAGCAAGTGTTATCATTCTCCCGCCTTCTTCTTTCGTTGCTTCACTCTACCCTTCCCCCTCTTCTCTCCTTATTTTTACCCATCCTCCGCTTCCTTTCTTCTTTTTCATCTTCATTCACTCTTCTCGTTTTCACTACCTTGCGCTCCCGTTCCCGTAATCTGGCCTTGTTACCTGGAAACAACCTGCCGCCGTCCTAAGTGCACAGGTTGTGGCTGCGGGGCGTATAATGTGTCCAGCAGCTCAACACATAACGGTTTTGGTGTTTGCGCAGCATTTATATTTTTATTTTCCCTCCCCAGTCCTGCTGTGTGCCCCTGTTGCCTGCTTGTTTGATTTTCAGTCACATCAGTAGGACTGGTCAAAAAATAAATAATCCTGTGTAGAAGCGAGGACAGGTTAGATAGCTGAAATTGTGTCCTGATTATTGCGGTTTCTTTTCACTTTGGAGGCACTGGGCCAGGGCCTATTGACACTGGCTATACTAGCACATGCCCATCCTTACCTTGGCATCGTTCATGGCCCAATCTATGCGCCCAGGCTGTAAAATGAGAAGCTAATAATCTGATTTTGAGTTTTGCCTGTGGTATTTCCATCCGCCAGCGTGGTGGAGATGTGTCCTCCGACACATTTGTGGTGGACTTTAGCCACCTGTTGGGTTTTCTCCACCTAGGTGCATGCCTCTGCAATGAGAGGAGACACTTTGGTGGTGAGTGGTCTGGAGGAAAATCTGCTAATGGCAGCAAGAAATGTTTGCATTTTTGCTGAATGTGGGCACTGCAATTGGACATTCTGAATTCACAGGTCTGAATATCTTTTGGGGTGTTCCGCAGCATATTAGGGACATTATATATACCTTTTTGTTAAACGTCCACCACCATTTCCAAAGTGGACTTTCAGAGTGTTGACTTTTTGAGAGAACATATGGCGGAGACAGTAGTGTCTCAGCCGATGGAATGTCCAAAATGGATGCAACTTCTGATATAACAGTCCTACTGACCAAAGCACCGACGGAGGTTGTGGCATTTCACGGAAGATCTTCTGTTACTGCCCTCCTTTAATTCTGAACCTGAGGTTACATTCTTTCTCAAGCAGTTTAGAAAGCCTATCTTTACAAACAATACTTCTGTCTTACCAACTGACTCTCAACCTACCTTTCATAATATACCTAACCTTTTTATTGCTTCCAACCTACATATTGTCCAAATATTTTCTCCTATACATTGTCCATGTACTTCCTTCCTCCATCATCTTAGATTCTTTGTGGTATGATGTACTATGTAAATAACTTTGCACACTACTCAGAATAGCCTGCCTTTGCCTGGTGACATACCCTTTTTGCAAAGCACATTGCTGACCACTGGGAAGTGCTTCATTTTTAAACAAAAATAATATTTTTAAGAGCCCACCGTCAGTGCTGCTGAACGCTGTGGTTACAGAAAACCCTGGCTACCTATTCGTAATTCCACATTATGGCCCCCATTAGGATGGCGGGCGGACTTTGTCCGCCTGCCATCCCATCGGTAAAAGGGACCTACGGCCTTAAGGGCGGGGGTCCCGATGTATGCATTAGGATGCGCCCGCCACAGTGGCAGGCACATTCCTCATATTTAACATTGTGGCGAGCGGTGCTCACTGCACCGTCCGCCACAATGTTAAAAATGTATGCATGCATTTGCATACACAAAGCGGCAGACACCGCAAGGTGCCTGCTGCTTCGTGTATGCAAATGCTGGGGGGGTACTAAAGGTACCCCCCGTGTGCACCCCCCACCCCTCCTTCACTCTGGGAGCCTACAGGGGTCCCCCAGAGTGAAGACCGCATGCCTTTCCGTGGCGGCATCGCTGCCACGGAAAGGCATCTCTTTTGGCCCATACTAATATGGCTGGCGGTTAGACACCGCCACCATATTAATCCTTTTCCGCCCGGCCGCAAGGCGACCGGGGTGGAAAACTTGCGGCCGGGGCGGAAAAGCGGCGGACGGTCTTTCCGTTCGCCGCGGTCCCCCCGCCATACTAATATGGCGGGGGAATTCAGTTGCGGATGTCGGGCAGATAGGCCCCCTCCAGGCCGGCGGTGGCTACCGCCAGCCTGGCTGGGGCAATCCGCCCAACATCCTAATGGGCCCCTATGTCTCTTTCTTCAATCGCCCTATACTTCCTGTCTCTTTATCGCACTTTTCAGGCTCTTTTTAGGTTTCGCCTACCAGACAATAATTACTGTCTGCTTATAAAACACCTATTGTGGCTTAGGAAGAACTTTTCAAAATTGTAATGAAAATTTCGACTTTACTATTAAATAGGGTTTATCATTACATTTTTAAAGACACCAAACATGACTTAACTACCAGTTCCCATTTGGAATGACAGCTTATTAACAGTAGCGGCTGCTACTAGTCCCAGGTGGTGAGATGGGAGCAGGGGGTGAGAGGCGACGAAAATTTTAACAACAAAAAAAAACACTTACCTGTGACAGCCAGCTGACTGCCTCCTCTCCTCCGTCCTCTTCTTCCTGTTTCCGGTCTACAACAAGATGCAGAAAGCAGCAGGAAGCAAGATCCCAGCCTCCCGATAGCGAATCACAATGCTGCAATGCAGCGTTGTGATTGGTCTGAGCTCTTGGTTCGGCACTGTGCCAGGGAATGGGGGCTTGGGCATTTTCTCCACGCAGGCTGTAATGCAGCCTGCATGGAGAAGATGCGAAGTGCACATGAATGTTTGGAAAGCCCGATAGGCGCGTCCAAACAGTTGTGTACACTTAGGAGTGGGCAAACCACTCCTCCCCTGCTCCTCTGTAGTCAGAACAGCCCTTTCCCACCCAAAAGCTGCTGCAGGAGGAGGAATAATAAAATAATAATAATGCAAGTTATTATCATTTTAGGTTGCCTTTACTTCACTGCTGTGAAACAGTGAGGCAATGCTCCTGCACCTAAGCGGAGGAGCCGCCACTATTTATTAAATGTAATAAGCAATCTCCAATGTTACCCTAGAGGAGTGTTAGGTCTCACAGTAGTGAAGAACAAATTTAGGAGTTTTTTACTTAAAATTGCATCGCTAACCTTTTAATTACACAGCACCCCACCCTATCCGCTACGAAGAACCCACTTTAGGTGTGACTTGTATGAAATAAAAGAAAAATGTAAGGCTTGGGAAGGGGGTTTTAATGCCAAGCCAACATGGCAGTGTAAACTGCCATCAGGCTGCAATGGGAGGCCTGAGGCATGTTTTACAGAGCTACTTAAGTAGGTGGCACACTTAGGTGCTGCAGGCCCACCAGCAGCATTTAACTTACAGGCCCAGGGAATATTATCTACCACTCAACAAGGGACCTATAAGTAAATTAACTATGCCAATTGGATATAACCCAATTAAAAAATGTTTTAGGGAAGAGAGTACAAGTACTTTAGCATCGGTTAGAAGTGGTAAAGAGCACAGAGTACTAATGCCAACAAAAACTAATTCAGCAAAAAGTGGAGGGTAAACGGCAAAAAGTTTGGATGTGAACCTGCCGAAAGGGCCAGGTCCAACACCACCTTTTTAAAAAAAAACATACTTTACTGATTTTCATGCATAAAAATCCGACATATCAGCAATTATACATTTTCGGGGTGCATACCAGTGATCCATGCTGGAAAAGTCAACCTTTAAAACTTGTACACCCTACAGTAGCTGTAGCCGCAATATGAGCTGTGGTAACTGGTATAGATATCACAATATTAGTACTTGCAGAGAGGATATGTTTATAATCTGTACGCCAGAATAAAAGTCCCAACCCTCCTCCCTAGTTCCAGGACTCAAATCCCTCCCTTCCCTCCTTCTCCCTGACTCACTCCTGTCCTCTTGCAGGCCAATAAACTGCACGGTTCAGATATTTTCACACATTTATACTACTATTATAAAGAGAGAACTTGCACCTTTGAGCCAGGTAAACTCGAAAACTACACCACCAATCTGAACACCCAAGACATCTTAGAAAACCTTAGGGCAAGCAGAAGGACATAGGCTACATAAAAATAAAAATAAAACGTTGTTTAAAATATTTAGAAATAAAAATAAAGTAGTCCCTTGCAAGTAGCGCCGGCCGCGACGTATGCGTGGGGGGAGTAGCGTCGTTCATGAGCAACAGGAAGAGCGAGGACATGAGCGCCGGGAGGAGCGTCTGCGTGAGGGGAGGAGCGGAGTTCACCAGCAACAGGAAGAGGGGAGAACATGAGCGCCGGGAGGAGCTGCGGAGCGGCGAGTAGCGGAGGAGCAGTGGCAGCGCTGGGAGGAGCAGCAGATGAGGTAGCTGACAAGCGGTCAAGGCGCAATGTGCGAGGCAGGAGGCGGGAGGCAAGAGGCGCTATGCCCAGTGTCGGGGTGGGGGGCGGCGGGCGGGAGGCTCAAGGCACAAGGCTCAAGGCGGGAGGCGGTATGGCCAATGTCGGGGCGGGAGGGATGCGGACTGGGCAATGTCGGGGGGGTGCACAGAGGCTTAAAATGCTGCCCCCAGCCCCCTTCTGCGTATTTTTGCATTATTACCTTGGTGGCTCTGTTTCTGTATTTCCATCTTTGGAGTGATCAGAAAGTGTATGCAATGCAGCGTATCACGTTGGTGGGGGGTCAGAGGATGTAAATAGTTCTAGCATTGCATCCTATTCCAATGAAATTGGTGTCGTCAGTAAACCCCTACTTTTTTCCCCTCCTTAAAGCCATACCTTCGGCCGTCCCCCCTCTGACCACTTCACCATGCCAGGTGAGTGCCTCAGGGGGCACAGCGGGTTTCCACCTCATAGTAATTGATCGTTTTGCTAGTATCAAAGCTAAATTAACAAATCGGGATTGGACCGTCTTGTTTCTTGTGATTACGGCGCAGCCCCAGTATGCAGTATTCTGTCATATCACCCCCTACAATTTTTGTTACAGTCCCTAGGATATTTATAACAGTTGCCCAGATGGTGACCAGGCGCTGACAGGGCCACAAAATATGTACCAGGTCGGCAGCATATGCAAGGCAACAAGGGCACTGGCCCCCCACCTCCGGATACATCTTACTTAATCGGTGCGGTGTAAGATAGGCCCTATGTAACACCATATATTGAATTAATTTAAATTTGGCGTTACGGAACACATTCTTGGGATACTCCAAAAGGGAGTCCCACTCCTTGTCTGATAATTCTCTCCCAATGTCAGCAGTCCATTTATCTCTAAGAGCTACCAGTGAAGTTGCAGGCATGGGAATGAATACCCCCCACCCCCCCGTAGAGCCATCGGGTCAAGTGTCATCCCATACTCATGAGGTATAGTGTATGTACTAATTCGTGCATGGGGGCTCATTACTATCTGGTGCCCAGTTCCGTTTAATATACCTGATAATGCTTATGTGTAGGATATAAAAGAATCGCGGGATGTCTTGTTCTCGTGATCTAGTAGCATACTTTCACCGAATAACATCTCCACAGTTTTCACTCCTTCCCATGTTCAACCGGAAAGGCTTCTAGCTGTGATTACTCTTGTAGGTGTAGGGATCCCTACTAGTGGAACGTTAGGGGCGTTGGGGAGTAACTTATTCGTGAATTGTATTGCTTTTTTCCAGTAGCTACAGGCTACTTTTAGTAAAGTGGGAGCCGCTGGTGGGGTCCGCCTTCTAGGCAACAACAGGGTATAAAGGATACCCCGATCCAATACTTTCTGCGTCATCCCTATCTCGTGGAGGTTATGGCCTGCTGTCCAGTATTATAGCCACTGGAGTTAACTCGCATAGCAAATTGCCCTGAAGTCCAGGACACATATGCCCCCTGTCTGTTCCCAACTGGAGTTTCGAGAGCCCTACCCTCCTGTGGCCCTTTTCCTATATTAGTTCTAGCAGAAGTGTGTTTATGGTCTTAAAGATACTAGTCGGGATCACTATTGGCAAATTAGTAAAGTAGTAGATCAGTCTCCGGAGCATAACCATTTTTGTAATGGAGACTCTACCCGCCACTGAGAGTGGCAGTGAGGTCCAAAAAGCGACTTGACTTTTAAGCGCCTTGACTGTCCGTACAAGGTTACCATCCAGCAGTTCCTGTGCACCCCTATATATTTGTATACCTAGGTATTTGAAAGTAGTGGGCGCAATCAGGAATACCAAGGGGCCAAAGTGAATTGGTTCTATTTGTTCCGCGTCGTAGAAATAAAAGGAATACAATTTGGATTTGTTAATGGAGAGGCCCGAGCTACTTTGGAACTGAGTAAGTATACGTGGAATGGCCTCAAGACTATACTGGAGGTTGTTAGATAGAGAATGATATGACCAGTGTACAATGAGAGGATATATGTGGCATTGCCAATCTTGATACCAGGTCCTATTGCAGCACTCCGGAGTTTAATAGGTCCAACACCACCTATCTGCTAATCATCATGCTGATCCCTGGACTGTAAGTGAGCAATCTACTAATAATGAAATCATTGTATCTTGGTCAATGCAGGCCCCAGTATCATGGCCTGAATGAAGTGTTTTGCCAAATGAAAGCTCTAATGCAACTAGCAGTTTGACATGATCTAAGCATTGAACCTGTATATTGGCTCAGACAATGATCTTATGGGCTTCATTTGACCCAATTTCCACGCCAGTTTGCATTGACTCATAACTACAAACATTAACCTAATCCGAAAGGCACATCACACTAATCAAGAATTCATGGTACAAAAAAAGAGGGATATATCCTGAGCATATTCCACAATGATTAAAAACAATTATTAATGAGCGTAGACACAGATAATCTTCTTTGTCTTCTTTTATTTCTTTATTTTCTCCGCCAGGAGTATACATGGAGCACGCTGCAGTTCGGCAACGGTAACCAGATGGATATTTGATATACAGCAGACTGTGGATAGACTTCACTACTGTCCCGCTGATCGAAAGACTAATAGTACTTTTGGTATGCGATAAAGGAATACTTTTTTAATATTGGATAATTGCCTTTTCATATACTTTGGATCATTGTGCAATATTTGCCCTGAGGAAGTCTGTGGCTTACACCAAAAAGAGACGAAACACATGTTGGGGCTAGGACTGTTTTGGGGGAAAATAAAGAAATTAAAGAAGACAAAGAAGATTATCTGTGTCTACACTCATTAATAATTGTATTTAATCATTGTGGAATATGCTCAGGATATATCCCTCTTTTTTTGTATAATGGTGTAGACTTGGTCTACATCTCCGGCAATTGGTGGGTGGCCATTGTCTTATCCTTTGAGCAACCAGATATATTGAACTGACCATATCACAACTTTGCCCAATTGATACCTAACCATCCCTGTCATGTTGTTGTACGAATTCAGGGCACTCCACCCAAAATACACCATTACTAAGGTGAGCTGACAGAAGTACTCATTGAAAGCTATAATCCTGCATGAGCAGTTTTGCAAGTGAAGTTGTGCTACCTTACGCCATACAAGGCCCCATATTTAAACATCTGAGAATATAGCAGAATGGACTAATTGCCCTTGGTGATAATGTAATGTGTTGCGACCATCGTTTACTTTGTATAGCACAGCCTCATGCGCATTATGAGCGCTATATTTGGTTGGGTGCTGCTTCAATCGTTTACAAGATTTCCTCTACCTTTGTACTTTAGTTCTGTGGAACATGTCTTGAGATTTTACTTTAATGAGATTTATTGCCTGATGAAGCTCGATTCTAAGCAAAAAGCATTGGCTGCGCTTTTTTCTGTTCGTATATGAAGAAATGTTGAATAAAGAATTTGTTCAAGAGAGCCTATTTGGAACAACTTCTTGAACTTTGTTAACTGACTTAATTGCTTAGTGTGTTGCCTCTCTGATATGTTATAAAATGAGATGCAGACATCCAGCACCCTACTTCCTTTAAAGACTGCCTTAAAAAGACCCAAATTGTGCAGCCACCTGTCAGCTACACCACATGGTAACAAATGGCAGGCAGAATGCTGCTGATGGCACCAACAGTGACAGCAAGTTTACATGAAGCAGCCACCTGATGCATCCATGAAGGCTACAAGAACAAAACAGGTGGTGTCAGACATGGAGCCCAACTTCACAAACATCAAAATCTCATCCTTGCAGCGAAGATATAGCCCAGGGTGGAGATCCTATAACATTTAGGCCAAAAACAAAGAATCCTCCAGAAATCTCTGGCAGGTGTTATTTGAGGTCATTGAGGTCAGCCATACTTATTAGTGGTCTGTTGCCGGCCATTTTGTGGCACATTTAAATGGCTTCCAGCAAAAGCCATGTCAAGATTGCCTTTTCTGGTGCAGCAAAGAGCCGAGCGCATGTGCATGCACTGAGTAAAGGTACTTCTTTTTACCTGATATTTGTCTGAGAAAAGATTTGGAATTAGCACATATCAAATATAATTCTCATTTTAGTTCATTAGGTCATGAAATTTCCATAATAATCAGTGGAGAAAGCAGGTCCAAAATGTTCTTTATAGTTGCAAAACGTGTTCTTTATTGCTAGATATGTTCAGTTGTTAAAATCCAATGGTCAGACAATTCGTTTAGCCAACGCGTTTCGTCTCGTGCAAGACTTCTTCAGGGCTTAAAGTTATGTATGTGTTGTTTATAAGTAAGGCTCCCGGTTTTCTGTTTAAACAGATTTTTACATATAAATACAGACTGAAAAATATTTTTCCTTTGTCTGCATTTATATGTAAAAATTGAAAAATGCCAATAAATTGGTCTCGAAGACAAGTCTGTCCGAGCACAAGCAGGGAGAGGATTTATCGGATTTCAGCTGAATGAATACAAAGATCGATGTTAAGGGGCCATTAGGGCCTCCTTTGGTTTAAGTATCCTGGCTTGGAGCTGTCCTAGCGGGAGCAGAGGTGGGGCGGGATGCACACTTAAAAGAAATAAAGGGAAAACAAATGCACAAAGCTAATCACTTCACAGGGCCCCCCCCCCCCTCAGCACATGAGTCAGGCCGGGCATTTGCAGGTCTCCGGTGCCAGAGTCTTGCTCAGTTTTAGGCACTTGTGACATTCACTCACATTTTTCGCCATAAGGGCATCTTAGAGCTGCAACCAGTTCTGGTGTATTGGAGGTTTTGTTGCCACTGTCCCTCGGCGGCCATCACGGCCTGGCTCCCCAGCCTGATGTTGTAGGAGATGTGTGTTCTCACACAATGAGTCCATGGCGGCTGCTGGCCAGTCCTGTCCGTGGGTGCCTGAAGAACTTGAGCCCCCACTGCTTATGGTCCAGGAGCGTAGAGGCTGCTTGCTGTGCTGGGACACTCATCGATGCTTGCATTAACACGTCCTTGCTGAGTGCACAGGGTTTGACTACATCGCTCGGTATTTTTCAGGAAATTTCAGCCACTGAGAGTGCGGTGTAGTCATTTGCCAAGTGGAACCTGTGAATTATTTCTAGCCCTGTAGGCAGAGGCACCGCCTTTCTATTGTGAGGGGAAGTTTCGTTTTAGGAATTCTGCAGATTAAAAGCAGAGAAAGGTGGTCTGCTGCAAGGGTGAATGGATTCCGTTTCACGAAAAAGTTGAAATGCTCTCAGGGATTCTTTTTCGGGTTCAGACTATGCCTGTCTGGCTCGCTGAGACTGTGGCTGGAATGCAGTATGATTTCACAGGGTGCTTCGGGTCAGGTTCTCCCTGCATCATATCTCTCCCACAGCTACTGGGATAGCATTGACGATTACTCCAGTGTGTAGCGAAGGATAGTAGGCCACATTCCCAGCAGTTATCTGTCTGCTTACAGTCCTGTGTCCAATTGAACAAGCATTTGCAATGCAATAGGTCTTGCATTTACGAAAGTTTGTGCTATTGGCATTGTAAATGACAATGCCTTTTATGTATGGCTTGTTTTTAAAACCAAAATAAAAGACATTGTCATTTACAATGCCACTAGCTTAAACTCTCACAAATGTGAGACCTATTGCATTCTAAATGCGTTTGGCGCCCGTACTATAAAGATAAGCGTTATGCGAGAGAGTGTCCTGCCTAAATAAATGTGAATAAATACTAGCGACAGCGTCTTTTTTTTGCTCACGACAAAATAAATATGGATAAATACTGAAAAAATGACCCAAAAATAAATATGGATAAATACAGACGGAAATGTTAAAAAAATAAATACCATAAAACCGGGAGCCCTATTTATAAGTTTCTCTTTAGTAAAGAAAAATCTGCGACACAAATGAATGTAGTGCCAAGGTAATCATTGTTGAGCTGCAAGGTAACAGGTAAAGTGCAGTCGGCGTCCGTGCTCGAGGCTTGTAAGGCGACGAGACGAAACTAGTTGGCTAAACGAATTGTGTGACCATTTGATTTTAACAACTGAACACATCTATCAATAAAGAACAAGTTTTGCAACTATAAAGAACATTTTGGACCTGCTTTCTCTACTGATTATTATGGATATTTCATGACCTAATGAACTAAAATGAGAATTGATGTGTGCTAATTCCAAATCTTTTCTTGTGAATGTGTTTGGGTTTTTCCCTATAGGATGTGGAGAGGGGTGCACTTCCTGGTCTTTTAGCACCATCATCATAAATCAAGCCGCTATTAGTAATAGGTGCAGGATTCTTGCCTCAACCCTTTTTGTGTTTTGTTCTCTGATATTTGTCTGAGTTGGTGCTTTATTTTCAGGTAGTGCAGCTTGGAAACAGTGGGCAAGGTTTGCCTCTTTCTGTTTCTGAGCTGTGCTGCCTGAAGATAATGCGCTAAGTCTGAGAAATATCGGGTTAAATTAATGTACTTTATGCCATGTAGGCACATAAAACAGGTTCTTGGCTCTGCACCAGAAGACAGCATCATGATACGGCTCAGGTCCTCTGCCTTGAGTGGCCGGACTTGGCTCCAAAATATTCCTTGCAAGAGGCTCATAAACTGCTGCTTGAGCACCTTAAATGCCTGCTCCATAGCATAGTGCAGAGTGCACTGTGTCTCGAGCCGTGTCCTGCCACCAGCAGTCGCTCTGCTTGTACTCACTGTCACCTGTGACGGAAATGGAAAATCCGAGAGGCTGGATTGTCGTTCTAAGCGGCGGAGTGGTCTGTGGCTGTGTGCACAGCTCCCTGCATAGAACAGAGCTCCTGCACCCCGGTGTTTGTTCAGTTGTATGGGGAGGGGGGTGGGGTGGCTGAAGGCCTGGGGACACGTGGGCTCAGAAAAAGAAAAACACAGACACAAACTTAGTCAAGTGGCCAAAGACCCTGAGGCAGGTTACCCAGGTCTACTTTATTATCTTGACCCCTCCCCTCTGCCGGCACCAACGATTGCCTGCAGAGAGGAGGGTACACATGTTTAACACCCCTAACAGTAACACTTTTGGTGCATTGGCCCACCAATATAACATTTCTCCTTTATCTTTTTTTAAAACACAGTTAACTATAGCAGACAGGTAAAAAGTAGATACAGGGGCCCTCAGGCAAAACGACAGGGAAGAATGAAAACAGAAAAACAAAAAGAAAGAGAGAGAGAAAAAAAAAAGCCTATCACTTTACTCTGTTTCAAACCAACACAAAGTCCCTCAGAAGAGAAGACCTTGCAGGACGTGGTCTGACATAGTACCTCTCACTTCCTTTACGACCACCATCAACCGAAGCATCGCCCTGCTGGCCCGCTGGTGGACACGAATGGACAATAGGAAACCTCAGAGTGCTCAACCCCCCTTGGAGAATGAGCAGCAGATTCTGCAGCCTCAGTATGTCCCAGATCAGAGGCACCAGGTGTGGATTTCCGCCCCATGAGGGATTTCCGAGGCACACAGCTTCCATCATGGCCAAACTCGCTGTTCAGGATACCAGTTTGACTCACAGGAGTCTGGTACCATTTGAAATAGGACACATTCCTTGTACCAGTTTCTGCTGCCCTCTTGCGGTCAGTGGGGTATGACCTTGCATTGCTGAATACCCGAAACCACAAGTAGTCAGTGAATCTGTGGCTGGAGAAAGGAGGGCCGTTGTCAGTGCGTAATTCCTCCAGGAGCTCAGGAGTGGCCATTATCTTCTCCAGGTGCAGAATAGTGGCATTTGCTGTCGTCGAGTCCATGACTTCAACCTCCGGATACTTTGAGACATCATCAACGACGACTAGCATGTGTCTCCCATCCGAGAGATTTCCGAAATCAGCGCTTGCTTTCTGCCAGGGACAGGGTGGTATGTCCTCTGTGATGATAGGGGCTAGAGGTTTTGGCAGTCCGGCCGCCTGGCACAGAGGGCACTGGCAAACTGTCTGCTCCACGAGTCCGTCAAGATTCTGAAACCAGACTTTGCATCGCAGTCTAGATTTTGTCTTGACAATTCCTTGATAGGCCAAATGAGCAAGATCGACAACTCGTTGTTGTAGTGTTCTAGGGATCACTAAACGGGACCCTCTCTTGAGGCAGCCTTCAGGAGACACAGCAAGTTCTAGGCACACATGGTGCAGGGAGTCCAAAACCACTCTGGCTTCCTTGGTTCTGCAAGATCATGCCAACTCTCCGAGGTCACCGCGAAGATGGCAAGCTAAAGACACTCGTCTTTCATCGTAGCATTCACGATCTCCGCAAGAGAGATAGGCAATGCTCATGACCGCTCTACCAGAATTTTAACATGCTCTTCCACTTCAACCGCATCAGATTCCTTCTCCTCTGTGGCCGGTCGGGCATGTCTGGAATGGAAATCAGCAGGGTTTTGAGCCTCTGGGCGGTAGACCAGCGTGAACTGGTACTTCTGCAATTGCAGATTCCACTTCTTGATTCTCAGTGGAGGCTTTGAGGAGAACCCCATTGACAGTGGAATCTATGGCTTGTGATCCGCCTGGACTACAAAAGACTGACTATAGAGGTAGAGACGAAAATGGCGACAGCCCCAATGGAACGCTACGGCTTCCTTCTCGATGTGCGAGTACCGTTGATCGGTATCTGTCAGGGCACAGCTCGCATAGGCCACCGGCGCCCAGTCTCCATTGCTTTGTTTCTGCAACAGCACTGCTTCAAGGCTGATGGGACTTGCATCAACCGATCTTTCAGACTCTCGGGCTGGGTCGAAGTACACTAGAATGGCATCTGCAAACAATGCTTGCTTGGTGTCCTGAAAAGCTTTCTCCTGATCATCCCCCACTCCCATTTGGTGTTAGTCTCCATCAGTTCTCTCAAAGGGGCAGTGAGGTCTGTCAGATTTCGAATGAAACGTCCGCAGTAGGTGACCATACCTAAGAAACTCCTCATGCCTGTGACTGTGGTAGGAGCTAGGGCTAGCTGAATGTTGTTTACCTTGGCTGAATCAGGCGACTCCCCATGCAGAACTGGTATCCAAAGAAAGTTATCTTCCTCTGGAGGAAAACACACGTCTCTCGATGGAGCGTGAGGCAATTGTCTTTTATGCATTGAAAAGTCTCTGTCAGGAGATCCAGATGTTCTTCCAGGGTGGGTGCATGTACCAGAATGTCATCACTGACGTTGAGAACCCCTTTTAGGCCAGCTAGTACTCCTCTTATGATGTCTTAGAAGACTTCGGCTGCACTTGACACCCCGAAGCTGAGACGCTTATATCTTCTGAGCCCAACATGAGTCGGGAAGGTTGTGATGGCCCTTGATTCAGGGTCCAGCAGTAGTTGGTGATATCCGGCTCCTAAGTGCATTTTGGATAACCAATAGGAGCCACTCACATCTGCGACAATGTCACCCACTGTGGGGGTTAGGTGATGTTCTCTCTTGATGGCTTGGTTAGGTAGTCTCATGTCCCGCATATACTCACTTCTCACGGCTGCTTAGACTTCCGCGCCACCACAGTTGGGGAATCCCATGGAGTCAGACCATTGACTCGTTCGATGATGTCGGCCTGCTCTAATTCCTTCAATTCTTCCTCAACTTTCAGCCTTAGATGAAAGGCCACCCTTTGATGTTTCAGGGCAATGGGTTGGATGGAGCGGTCAACGTGAAGATGTATCATGGTCTTTGAGGCACCCTATTCCTCCAAAAAGAGGTCCAGATTCTGCCAACAGGCTCTCTACGCTCTTCTAATGGACACTGTAGGCAAAAGTAACCATCTGCAAGCGACCGGCGGTTCAGCAGCTCAGTAACATTCCTGGTCCTCCCATGGTGACGTACACCTAGGCCTGGATGGAATGAGAGTTGTGAGTTATGTTTGTAGTAAATACTCTTGCTAGTGGAAGTGGAATGGTGGACCAATAAGCAAATACTTGTGTAGAGGTGGGTCATAGGGTCGGTTGCGTGGGAATTGCCTTCATCACTGATTGCGCCATGATGTTTATTGACGCCCCTGCGTCAATTAGCGCCTGGACTTGGTGTCCGGCAACCAGCACGCTGCATTTTCGCATCCATCTTCAGGGACATCCATCCGGCTGCATTACATATTTGACATGGACGGCTCCATCTACATTGTCATCATCCATGTTCTCCTCTTCCTCAGTGGTTTGTGAGGTGCTCAGGACATTGACAGGCTTGTTCCTCTGTGCCTTTCATGCGGTGGAGCGGCACACTTTTGCAAGTGGTTTAGTTTGTTGCATGCAGAGCACCTCTTCCCCTGGGCAGGGCATGGTCCTTGGTGTGAGAAGGGTCCACCACACCCACAGCATGTCCTGCGTGAAGGTTGTGGCTTGCTCCACGCCTTATTCTTTTCAGAACTTCCGGGCAGGACAGTGTTGACAAGTTGCGTCTTTACCTGGCGTTGCAAGGCCACTTCCTTGTGTGCAGCTCGCACCTTGGACCGTTCTTTCGACCTCCCTATCGTTCGCATATCTGACATGGACATCACAGGTACTTTTAAGATGTGTTCCCCCAACTTTGTAGAGGCACTTCCTTGAATAAATTGCGCCCGTATTTCATCATTCACATCCAGCAATGTAGAGGTGCTGGCTATATCTTTGAGGTGGGCATAGAAGCCATCCACAAATTCTTAGTGCAGTTGCCTCGCCTGATGCAGTCGTAAGCGTTCGTAATCAGGGTTGGCCATCAGCTCAAAGTGAGCAGTCAGTGCCTCCTTTGTAGTATTATATGTATAGGGGGTTCAGCCTCCACGACCGACTTCCCAAGCTTCTGGAGGGCCGCACCTCCCATATGCAAGAGAATGGGACGCTGTCTGTCAGCTTTCAATGCCACTGCTGCGAAATATGTCTTAAATCGTTCCAGCCAGTCCTTCCATTTAGCTGCTTGAGCAGATGGCGGCCCATCAAGTAGGAACGGTTCAATGGTAGGGACAGTGGACACGATGGTTGTAAGTCACTGCGATTGCCTTGCCGGGAGTGACTCTTGGACTTCAATCAGTGACCCTGGGCTGTTGTCGATGGGTAAAAATTAAGAGTGGGACTAGTAAGCCAGATGGGTTGTACCATCATAAGAAGGGTGAGCCAGAGCTGATGGAGTAGATGGAACACCAAGGGTGCAAGAACAGCTTTTAAGTGGCTAGAGGTGGGTTTAGGGCAGCTACAGGTCTCCTTGACTCAGGAATGGTACTAAATGAATGGTTAAGGCTGTGGCCCATTGTACTGTCCTTTTTTGATTATATATATTATGTTTTATTGATGAGCACTGGTGTGGAGTGAGTGCTCATGGACTGTCCTCCAGACCATCAATGTGCGAAAAATGCCTCCGTGTTATATTTGATTTTTTTTCCAACTTTATTGGGCTGTCCCTTTGTGAACATGTGGTTTTTGTGAGCAGGCCCCACTTCTGGCAGGCAGGGACCAGGCAAGTACACCGCGGAGAGAGGGCTCCTTCTGAGGGCAGCTGGTGTGGACGACGGGCTCATCAGATGAGCCGTTATGGATTCATGCATCGCGCAGTGACAGGCACATACGCATGGGCATGCCCTCGAGCATGCGAGAGGCCCAGACGAGCATGCCGTGAGGCAGAGGGGCCCCTCCCACGCCAATAGATGACCGAAGGCAGCAGAGACTTCAAGTTCACTTGCAACGATTGAACTAGGCATTCCCAGATCCGCACCGCAGCAACAACCAGGTGGCGGGGAGCATGGCATGGTGACAGACCTGCAGGGAGGCTGATCCCAGGACCTGGAGCACACCAGCAGATCCAGGTGCGGAGGCAGACAGGCACCAGGGCTCGACCGCCCTCGTCGCCAGTTGTTCAGTTGTATGGGTGGGGATGTAGGCCTAGGACACGTCGGCTCAGAAAAAGAAAGGCACGGACACATACTTAGTCAAGTTGCCAAAGACCCCGAGGCAGTTTATCCGGGTCCACTTTATTATCTTGACCCCTCCCCACTGCCGGCACCAACCATCGCCTCCAGAGAGGAGGGTTCACATATTGAACACCCCTAACAGTAACACTGTTAGTGGAATAGCCCACCAACATAACAGGTGTTCATACTCCACTGGCCTCCATCATGGCTGTGTAAAGCTAGGAGCAGGGGGTGTTAGGAGCATGTGGTGCCACCTCTAAGCTGATTCTGGTGTGAGCTATGAGGCTGTGGTACACAAAGGAGCATCTGTGAGGATCTTTGATCACAAGGTGGGTGCAACCACTAGTCCTTACATTGAGGGGGGGGGGGGTTCCGCATGTGTTGCACATGACAATCTGTGCTTCTCATTTCTGCTTTTGTGTTCAGGAAAAGCGACTTAAACTGGTTTGATTGCATCCATGACCTTCAATAGTGCTTTGAAAACAGATGATTGGGCTTTCCCCCTGACAATGGTAATTCTGAGGGAGAATCAAAGGCATGGTATCTGAATGTACATTGCAGCTTTGTCTCTGCTCACATTTCATGCGTTTCAAGTGGTTGAGGGAGGTGGGGCGTGAGCAGGTGTAGCTACCTGTTGATGGTGTACTTGTTGAGTCAAAATCTCTATAGAATTCCTGGTGAGTCTATTAATAGAATGATGTCCTTTGTATGAAACGTAGCTTCCTGTAGACTCACTACCTTCTCCAGGTGTCTGCTCTTTGTAGTTTCACGTTGAGGATCCTCAATTCTTGCGTGTTCCTATCACCTGCACAGCCCATGGATTTCCCTTCGTACAAGTGGGTGTGGGTGTTGCCATGCCGGTGTCTGTTTTTAGTAGGCTCTGCAGGTGTGCATGAGGCATTGGGTAACATATGTATGGTTGCCATGTTTCAGCTTTGTCAATTAAGGACCACGCCACTTCTTCGATTTATGTATTGGTTTGGTTACATTGTTAATTTATGCCTTTAGACGCGTTTCCTATGTGCTTCACTAACAGTAGTCATTTTTCTTCACATGGTGTTTTCTGTCTTTGTCATTGTGAATCATTTTCTGGGTGATGCAATTTTGAGCTTTCATGTTTGTGGCTGTGTAAAGCAGATATTTTTCTTTTTTGTACTTTGTTTAGTTGCTTGATTGCAGTTTTTGCTTTACATATTGGGTGTGGTCAGACAAATATGTCTATCTTTTTCTGGCCCTAGCCTCCTGTTTGACTGTGTACTCTGCCACGTCTTCCTTGTTTGCTCAGTGTGATGTTTGTTTTCTGGGTGATAGCAAAAGGTATTGTGTCCTGTCAGACTGGGTGATTCTGCCATTACATCTTGGTACCTACAGCAGAGCCAACCCTGGCCTGAAGAGCGCCCTGGGCAGAAAGAAACTTGACCAGCTGGTGAATAAAGTAAGGTAGCAGGAGGTCCATTTTGTGTTTACAGTTCATTCACACATGAAAGCAGTAACTGACCCCTCTGAGCACGTACTTCACAGCACCTTCCCTAAATATTCAGATTCACTTACAGCAAGCACTTTATTCTGAGTAGCTCAGAATGTTGTACTTGTCTGGTGTTTCCTGGAGTACGCTATTCTGATTGGCTGAGAATTTCGTACTTGTCTGGGGTTTCCTGGAGGACTCTATTCTGATTGGCTGAGAATTCCGTACTTGTCTGGTGTTTCATGAATTATGAGAGGGTCCCACTGTAACAGTCCAGAGTTTCCTATAGAAAAGAACGAGGAGGTGGGGAATGATTGGTTAAAGACCCAGATTCACAAAAACAGGACCGTGGAGCAGGACAGGATAGGATGTTCCAGCACAGGTAACTCTGTAGTGATGGAAAGGGCAATCTATAAGTTTCCAAGAAGCTTGCCTTTAAGTGCATATCACACACTCACATTGCAACAGATGTGAAAATGCTTTGAGAGGTGGGGACGAGGTCTGCCTCTTGTTTTGATGCACGCATAGGGTTCCAAGGTTTATGAGAGGTCTGTGAGAATCTCCAGATATCATGCCATAGCATTGAGGGGGGGGGAGGGGGGGAGGAGGGGACAATTGACAGACCCCGATTAACCAAGTCTAGCGACCTATCAGGAGCAAAATAACTCAGATAACGGTGTAAAAGGCTTTGGCACTTTTCATTGAAAAGTCCCATGGCCTCCGTAGTGTGGTAGAAGACTACAACTTAAACTTTCATTTGAGTATGAAAGGGTATTTATTGCATAAAAAGAATATGTGAATTACAGAGCAAAACACCCCCTGCAATGGAGACCGGTTCCCCGAAGAGAGGCAGAGCACACATACACACCCTATCACAAAAGTTTCTAGGATCGGTCACAGGACTAAATTCTTGATAAGATGCAGGCTGGTGCTTGGTTGAGATCATGGGAGGAGGCGCAGACGACCTTCATTGTTTCCCTTTTTTTCTTCCCCTTCCACTTTCTCTTTTCTTTTCTCTCCCTTTCAACTTGTCTTTCTTCTTTTATTATTGATCATTTGGCTTAGCCTCTTGATACTCTCGTTAGCCTCATGTTATGCTTTTATATGTCACATTATTGGCCTTATATATATGATATGCTAACCCTCCTACAGAATCATTCTTTGTATTTTTCTTCTGAAAAATCAATAAAGTATTTTGAAATTAACAAAAAAATATTTTCAAAAATGAGTGACAACACTGATGCACAATATCCCCTGACCAAGCTGGAATCTTAAAATCTCGCCTCGGTTGCAAGGCCGCTGCATGTCTCGCCTTGAGATGGGTACATCTGGTGAACAGATCTAGAATGGCTAGAAAAAAATGGCAATAATGGGTAATCGCAATCTAAGGATTTACGGAAATTGTGTATTTAATTTCAAAATCCCTCCCTCATGTATTGCTATATAGTGCAAACAAGCACCTTGACCTACAACTAAATTCTCTTTAAATAAAATAGCTCTTGTCCCTTGCCATCTTTGCTTTCCTTTAAAACATGAAAATGGAAACCATCCGAAAGACAAGGAAAGTGACGAAAATAACCCTCAGAATCTTAATACCTCAATCCTCAAACACACATTGCACTCCAGACCAAAGGTTCCACCACCACTCAACACCATCAGCAGCAGCATGTAAGTCTTTAACAGTTCCCTATACATGGTTTATCTGTTCATATATCTGAATGAAGGTAATGGAATATTGACATGGTAAACCCCACCCTAGGCATCCAATATAAAGTCCACAGCCATCCTGTTTTGCAAAATATTAGCTTTTGCCAGTATTTGGGTCATTATTCATTCTGGAGCACTTGCAGTCACATTGGACACTTTCTCCAGCGCTCTAACAACTCGTTCAATCTCCGTAATGGATAGTCCCACCCATAGTTAAATAAAACTCTCAATAAATTAAAAATTAGTTCAGAAATATGAGCTCAATGAATTTTGCATTCACAAAGATATCTCTTCTCTTTTTCAAGTAGAGCAGAAGGCTATGTGGCTGAATGTGGAGAATCTAGTGGAGAAGTGTGGCTCACTGGTTAGAGGGGGCAGACCTGGAAGCAGAGGTCAGCCCGGGACCAATGTATAATTCCCGGCTCGGCGGGGTCTTGAGTCCTAAAAATGTCCATGGACTCGACAATTCTCGCTCCGGTGCCTACTCGATTCACGGGTTCACACTCTGCGACTCTGGGCAATAGCTTGCTTAATGTCCACAACGGCCCCTCACGGCGGGATGCCTGGCTTTCACCTTGCGGATACCCTGCCGGGGTTATCTCACAGGGGAATACCAGGATGGGTTCCCTAAGCAAGCGCTTAGAAACCGCTCGGTGATTTGCGCTATATAAATTCCTGTACATTTACAATGTCTAATGGCAGGTACTGTGTAACCAGGGATGCAGGAGCCAGTCCAGGTTTTGCGCAGCAACACACAGGATCTGTTGCCACAAATGTAGTATGTGCCAGTCTGTTCAGACATTACTTCGGGTAAACATTACATGGATGGAAAGACAGTTCTGAGTACCCTAACTTGGGTAAAAATTGTAAAAGATATCAGGGGTTTTTGCTCACTCATAGTCACTTGGATACTGCATCCCATGAATATACTTCTGTTCCCTTCTTCACAAAACAATCTCTTGGCAGCCAGATGAAGGGATGGTGGCAATCTCTGTCAGGAAAAGATGCAGTCAAAACATCAAGAGTGACATGAGTGTTGTAGCTATCGCACTCACAAGGTAATTGCTCATGCAAATGTAGTTCAGCACCCTGCTCTTCCCATTCAGAGGGGGTTGGGATCATGGGCATCCGCCCCCCCCCATTCAAATCAGTGGGCGTGTGGGAAGACGGGCAATGTTGAGAAAGGTTCAAATTCTACTTCTACTGAACTAAAACATGCAAGAAAATGCAGATCCCTCCTCTGCCTCTGAAGTGGGTTATAGACTCTGTGTGGTTGACCTTTTTCAGTGTCTTCTGCCTCTTCTGACATAGTCACATCAGTGCTTAATTTGAGCTGGTGGTTTGCGGGGCTCGGAACTGGCAGTTAATTGTCAGCACCAGCGTGTGTGACAGTCTGCCACAAGATAGCGCTGTCTAGCTAATTTAGAGATGACCACAACAACAGTTAATTATTGATGCTATATTCATAAAAAGTATTATTACCTGCTACCCAAGCAATTCCTATAGCTTTGGGGACCTGAAATGGTCACACTTGTAGGATAGTGATTGTTAGTAGTTGTGTTGTTACTATCATTGGTAGCATAGCAGGGCAATGTGTGGTAGAAGCTGTAGTGGCTGCCTGACGAGAGCCCCAGCACTTATTTTGTTACAAATTAAGCACTGAGTCACATGATGCTCTAAGAGGCTTATAGGAAAGAGAGTCAGGTTGACCCAATAAGATATGAGTTACTTGCATGTAGGGTCACATGCCGCAGCTGTGGGTAGGAGGATGGGCTGCATCTTGAATGTCAAACACACAAGATGATGGACGGAATGTTGCACAATGGCAAAACATTCACCCCCAGTCACAGATCTGGGTTTAATCCATCATTATTTTGCTCACCAAGCCACCCCTGTTCAGTCATGGACATATGCAAATCAGTCTTGACCCTGTGCCTCCTGGGAACAGTCCAGCACGAACTGCCAAGCCAGGTCTTTACTGGACCAGAATCAAGCATCCTAGGACCGGTTTCTGGCTTTCAGCCGTCTTCAGCCAGGATAGCTTGACTCCAGCGGCCTAGTGAGCACGGGACCCACGTCTGGGCATACCCTTCCCACATAGGGTGAACAGCAAAACACACAAGATGATGGATGGAATGTTGCACAATGGCAAAACATTCACCCCCAGTCACAGATCTGGGTTTAATCAATCATTGTTTTGCTCACCAAGCCACCCCAGTTCAGACATGGCCATATGCAAATCAGTCTTGACCCTGTGCCTCCTGGGAACAGTCCAGCCCGAACTGCCAAGCCATGTCTTTCCTGGACCAGAATCAAGCATCCTAGGACCGGTTTCTGGCTATCAGCCGTCTTCAGCCAGGATAGCTTGACTCCAGCGGCCTAGTGAGCACGGGACCCACGTCTGGGCATACCCTTCCCACATAGGGTGAACAGCAAAACACACAAGATGATGGACGGAATGTTGCACAATGGCAAAACATTCACCCCCAGTCACAGATCTGGGTTTAATCCATCATTATTTTGCTCACCAAGCCACCGCAGTTCAGACATGGCCATATGCAAATCAGTCTTGACCCTGTGCCTCCTGGGAACAGTCCAGCCCGAACTGCCAAGCCATGTCTTTCCTGGACCAGAATCAAGCATCCTAGGACCAGTTTCTGGCTATCAGCCACTGAAGAACCGGGTTTGAGAACCCAGCGGTGCCAGGGAAAACGCCCGAAGTCTTCGAGTTCACCTGTCTTAGAATACAGAGACACAGGATACTTCTTGGTGACGTCAAAGATCAAATGTATTGGCTGCAACCAGGAACAGAAGTTCTACAAAGTACGACACAAGTAGGTTCGTCAGAATCTGCTCAATTTTCATATTGCGAGACATCGTCTTTTATGCTAAAAATCACATTCCTGACAAACACCCATTATTTGCGAACTGTCTAATCACAAGTATCATTGCAAAAGGTATTGCGTGACGACAAACCCACTTTTCAGTTGTCCAGCCCACCATCAATTACACGGGAAAGCCCAACATTCTTGCTCGGACAGGCCGGACAAACCCATAATAAAAGACCACAACCCAAACAATAAATAGACCATAAAAGGAGGAACAGAAACAGATGAGAAGCAAGATAAAGGGTGTGTGCGTGTGCAATAAACTCAACAATGTCCTGTTCTTTAATCTCTATCTCGATCAACTACCGGACAAGGAACTGGCTTCACAAGGTTAGCTTCAGGCAACGAGGTCAGTTCGCTCCGGTCACCTAGGAGTCAGCTAACATGTACCAAAGACTCGTTCGGCCGTAGTCATCGGACTATGTGAGGGCAACCACAAAATGGCTGTCGTACATAAAATTGAACCCAAAGGTTCGGAACAGAATCCCTAAATACATAGTGAAGCCATCGGTCTAACATGGCGAAATCACTCGTACATGCCGCACTCACTAGTAACGGTCTGCTACTATCAAATTCATAACGAAACCATGACCTTTATAAAACAGGTTCAGAATTCACGGAACCTCACCGTCTTCAGCCAGGATAGCTTGACTCCAGTGACCTAGTGAGCACGGGACCCACGTCTGGGCATAACTTTCCCACATAGGGTGAACAGCAAAACACACAAGATGATGGACGGAATGTTGCACAATGGCAAAACATTCACCCCCAGTCACAGATCTGGGTTTAACCGATCATTATTTTGCTCACCTAGCCACCCCAGTTCAGACATGGAATGTTATGCCATTGTGCAACATTCCGTCCATCATCTTGTGTGTTTTGCTGTTCACCCTATGTGGGAAGGGTATGCCCTGACGTGGGTCCCTTGCTCACTAAGCCACTGGAGTCAAGCTATCCTGGCTGAAGACGGCTGATAGCCAGAAACCGGTCCTAGGATGCTTGAATCCGGTCCAGGAAAGACATGCTTTGCAGTTCGGGCTGGACTGTTCCCATGAGGCACAGGGTCAAGACTGATTTGCATATGGCCATATCTGATCTGGGGTGGCTTGGTGAGCAAAATAACGATGGATTAAACCCAGATCTGTGACTGGGGTGAATGTTTTGCCATTGTGCAACATTCCGTCCATCATCTTGTGTGTTTTGCATCTTGAATGTGTCCTTGAGTGCGTCTACAGGTTCATGAGTGACTCTTTTAGGGGTCTGACTTCTTCTGGTTCTGTTGTTTGCTTGTATAGTTCCTGCACTACTGATGGCATGAAATGAGTTCAATTGTCACTTCCGATCTTATGTTGGATTCTGAACTTGGTAACAAAGTCCCTGATCAGTCTTTCAGCACATCACTTAGGGCACAGTGTTAGGCTTCTAGTGACCCCAAAAACATTCAGATCATAACAAGAATATATGCATAGGAGCAATAGTAAGAAATTTGAATAAAGTCAATCTGCACATGTGTGATGCAGGGTAGGTTCCTGTATGAGGGGGTTGAGGGCGGAACCCCTCTAGTCTTGGAGGAAGGAGAAGAAGGAGACTGCAAGACTGGTCTGAGGCACTCATACTGCCCAGTCTGTAAGTAGCAGCGCACCACAGCAGCAACTAACACACACTGCACATGTAAGGTGGACGACTTCAATATCGCCCAAATCCTGGGAAGAGGTGAGGGCAGTCAGGCGCTGCCTAAAGCAGCAGTATTTCAAAGGCTTTGGTTAAGTAATCAGCTCACTCGGATCTGCTACGTAGGTTATGTTCTTCCTGGATCCCGCCTCCTTTTCTAATTGGCTGAACCTTGATACTGTCAGCCTATGAGAATAGAAGGCATGATTATGGTGGGACAAAGTATTTCACGGGTTCCTTTGTAACGGTTGCTGAAGCCTTTTGCCTCCTGGTCACACTTCAGCCTCTGCAGCCCTCTGTCTTCTCACTCGGGCCGGCCCATCAACTTTTGACTCACCTGCATCGAAGCTGGGAGCATTGGCTGACGTGTGCCTATGCTGGGCCCGTATTTCCTTCCTTCCTTCACCTGCTGCTGCTGAGTGACACCTCTCTGAGTAACGCCATAAGATCTGTGTAGTAAATCCAGGAAACAAGTAGATGAATCAAATTGGATTTAATTCAGTTAATACTACACAGCTCATCATTTGCTAGGCACATCTGTGCCTTAGTCAGTTTTCCCTCTGTATTGAAACATAACATTCTACACTGAACCAGATGCGATGACCTCATAAATGCAGTGGCAGCAGAACATAAGAGTTTGATTAAAGATACAGTACATGACTTAGAATATAACATACCTCCCTTTCTTCAAAATAACAAAATAAAGCAAAACAAAAACAAATAAAAACAATTATACATAGTACCTAAACTTAACTATAACATTGCATTTGTAAATATTTCTGCAAACAAAATATCTATAACAAAGCAGAAATACAACAGTACTTAATCACAATATCTATGAGGTAAAATGGAAACTCTAGTACAGTACTCTTCCTACAGGATTGATTCATGTTACTATTCCGTCCATTAAGACTATCAGAAAAGGATCTTGTTCTCACTTTGACAATTTTTGAAAGATTCCAGCAACACCCACCTTCTTCTTGGACAGCATTATTACCAATTATTGTAATCTTGATAGGTGCACTATAGTTATACTTCCCTTTCTTTGTGTGTACAGGACTCTTAATTTTCACAAAATCACCCACACACAGCGAAATTATCTTGACATTTTTTTTTTGTCAAACCATTCTTTCTCTTTAACTTGTGTGATTTCAGAATTTGTTTTAACTGTCTCCAAAAGTGATTCAACATCAACCAATGAATCAGACCACTTGCACATCCATCCAGGTCAAAAACTAATATTAGCTTTCCTTCCCCTTAATACCTCAAAAGGCGAAACCCTAGTGGATGAGTGAGGCGTTGTTCTGTAGAACCAAAGCATGCTTTCAATGGATGCAAAAACATCATGCCTGCCTTTTACTGCCCACCTAATGCAATCACCAATAACTCTGTTCATTCTTTCCACAAGACCGTTAGTCTGTGGATAATATAGTGAGCTTCTAAGATGCTTGACACCATTGGACTTAAGAAAACTTTGAAATTTATCACTTAAAAACTGAGTCCCATTATCTGAGATAATATACTGAGGAAATCTTTCTCTCAAAAATACCTCTTTAAGGAACTTGATAACGCTAGATGAACTAGCTTCCTTGACAACTTTTATTTCCGGCCACTTGGATGTATAATCCATCAAAACGAAAATGAACTTCATCCCCTGTGGTAAAACCTCATAAGGACCCATGATACCAATACCTACTTTGAGTCATGGTCTAGATGGACATTCAATTGGTGACAAAGGCGGAACAACAACCTTAAGTGTTTTTTCAGAAAAACTGCACACAGGACAATTCTCAATAAAGATCTTGATTTCACTGTCCATACTTGGCCACCAAAAATCTTGCCGTACACGACATATAGTAAGAGAGATACCTAAATGCCCTTCATGAGCTTCTTTGAAAATGATGGATCTAAGAGAATGAGGTGGAATTAATTTTTCACATCTCATTATTAAACTATCCTCAATTGAAATTTCTGATTCAGCCTTCCAGTACGGTTGTAATTCAGAAGACAAAGACTTCTCTTTTGGCCTACCATTCTTGATAAAATTGAAGACCTCTTGTAACACCCTGCTAAAATGTGTACATCTACTGATGCCACAAAACAATCCTCCTCATCTTCATCATTTAAGTCTTGGAAACTTGTTCCTTCACTCAGATCACCACTCTGGGTATAACGTGATAAGAAGTCAGCCTGTGTGTTCTTCCCACCAGCAATATGTGTAACTTCAAATTGATATTGAAGCAACTTACTAACCATCCTAGTGATCCTGGGTGTACTGCATTTGCTCGGTCCACCAGACAAAATGGATACCAGTGGCTTGTGATCCGTGATTAAATTGAAGGGTCTTCCCCAAACATAAGGTCGATATTTATTCACATGCCAATAATTCTTTCTCAATAACAGAGTACTGTGTTTCAGTACTCCTAAGATGCCTAGAAGCAAACGCAACTGTGTGTTCTTGATTACCGGAACGTTGAGTGAGAATTGCTCCTAAAACAACTTTGCTTGCATCTACAGTTATGATACATGGTAAGTCAGGATCAAATGGTGTAAGTGCATCACTTTTTTTAAAAAGATCCTTGACCTCCATAAATGCACGTTCACAGTCTGCTGACCCCTAGAAATTGGTAGAAGTCTTGAGAAGATTGCTAATGGGTCTAAACATTGATGCATAGTTAGGAACAAATCTAGAATAGTATTCTAACAAACCTAGCAATGACTTAACTCCAGATTTGTCTTTAGGTACAGGTGCATTCATGATAGCATCAATCAACCCTTGCCTTGGCTTGATCCCTTCACACCAAAGCAAATGACCAAGGTACTCTATCTCATTGCATCCAAACTTGCACTTTTCAGTTTTCAGTACAACTCAATTTTTCTTGAATATTTCCAAGACCTTCCTAATTATATGATCATGTGTCTCATCATCTTTGGCATAAATCAACACATCATCTTGAAAAACAAGAACACCTTCTACATTCCTCAATAAGTTTGGCATAACCCTTTGGAATACTGACGCCACCGAGGCTAAGCCGAACGGCATCCTTTTGAGCGGAAAGTTCCAAGTGGAGATACAAAAGCTACAAAAGTCGTAAAGGAACGTGATTCAGGGTAAAGCTCTATTTGATCATAGGCGCTAGCCAGGTCTAAATTTGAAAAAATGTTTGCGCCCTTAATATTGGTAAATAGGTCCGTGGTTTTAGGTAAAGGGTGGGAATTAACCACAATCTCCTTGCTCAAAGATCTGAGATCCACACACACTCTTAGCTTACCATCTCGTTTGCGTGCAACCACGAGAGGAGACAACCATAATGATGAACCAGTAGGTTCTATAATTCCCTTCTCACATAACATGGATAGTTCTTTGTTAAGATCCTCCCTCATGCTGAAAGGTACACTCCTGAGTTTATGCTTAATAGGAGTTGCTCCATCTTTAACTATGATCTTATGCTTGAACCAAGTGATCTTTCCTAACTCATTACTGAAAACAGAAGGAAATTCATTTATCCACTTAGTGCTTTCCTCTTCACAAGAAACCAGCATAACTTGTTCTTTGGTGCCTGGTTTAAGTTGCATGCCAAACAAACCCTGATGAAACCACCCTAGTATATTCAGGCCTTTGACTGCTACATAAACCTTCCCCCTGATTTTCCTACCTTTGAACACTAAGTAATCTTCAAGAAAACCCAATAATTCAATTCTTCGTCCTTCGTAAGAGACAGGTGATCTGTCAGGAGGAAACAATTCTCTCTCTCCCCATGTTTCTTGAAACAGTTTCTCCGTTATCATGGTAATCCTAGCACCTGAATCTACTAAAAGATTACGTTTCTTTTCACCAACAAGTATCTCAACTATGGGTCAACACAAGTTGATGGATCACCTGTAAGAGGTATCGATGTGTTGCTAGACCCCGTGTGATCTATGACAACAGAAATAATTTCTGTGTCTGAATCGTCTTCTGACTCTACATCGCAGGCTATGGCTTTCTTTTGAAATTTCCTTTTTAAACAAACAGTGGCAAAATGTCCTATTTTTTTACAATAGTTACACGTAGCATTCAAGGCTGGACATTTTGCTCCCTTACCATGAGTGGAGTTGCCACAGCGTAGACAAACATCACTAGGTACAGAATTAACATTTTTGAATTTTGAGGAAGAATTGCTCCCATTCTTCATAGATTTGTTTTTCAGCTTCTTCGAGGTGCCAACAAAATAAATGCTATCCACTGGTTTGTCTTCCAGCACTTTAAGAGAGATATGAGATGTCTCAATGCTCTTTGCTACCTTAATAGTTTCATCAAGCAGAGGATTGTCCATAGAAAGTAACTTCTGCCTAATCTGCTTATCTTTACAATGACTAACAAATTGGTCACAAATTAATTGTTCAGTAAAATTCTCAAAAAGACAGACAGAGGCTAACTTCCTGAGAGTAGAAATATAAGCATCAACATCCTCACTCTCAGATTGTTTCCTCTTTAAAAACTTGTGTCTAAGGACAATTAAATTAGGTTGCTTATCGAATCTAAGCTTGAGTTTGGTAACAGTAATTTGATAATCATCTATTAATTCGTTATCTCCAGGAGGGTCAGGTAAATATTTGAAAATCGATCTGCCTTCGAAACCTAACAAGTGTAATAAAAGACATTTCTTTCTTTCAGGACGATACCTCAAAGCCCTAATGGCACCTAGATATGTCTCGAAGGCATCAAACCAAATATCCCACTTCAGAGGAGGATCTCCAGGAGTATCCAGGAATGAAGGAGGAGCATTAATAGACTGCATAGAGGACATGTTAGAATTTCTAGAATGACCTCATAAATGCAGTGGCAGCAGAACATAAGAGTTTGATTAAAGATACAGTACATGACTTAGAATGTAACAACCTGTTATCTGAAAGCGTGAGTATCAGTATCCTTTGCCTTCTCTGTCAAGCTGCCTTGGAGGCCTGAGACTCTCCCCGGCGTCATCTGCCTTCAGGGATGGCCATGGCTCCTTTTACCCCTCTGGTCTCTAACATCTCCCTTTGGAACCCTTATCTGCTCTTATTTCGCAACTCCTCTCCCCACTCCACGTCACAGCCGTTCTTATTCACACTGCTAGGTGAGGCCTAGCCCTGTGTGGCCCCTTGGTCAGTGCTATGCCCACAGCTGGAAACTGTGCTTGGAAACCATGAGCCACAAACTGTAATTGACAAATATCTGCCTGCACAGTGGAAGAGGTAAGTAGTCTGGGTGTTAAATGTGGCAAGTGGATGTGTCTTTAAAAGCATGCAAGTCTCAATCTTAGCAGTTGTGTATAGGCCTTTTGAATTGCTTATCTGATGGGAGCTATTGGTAAGGGAGAGTGAAAAACGCTTTTCTTTTAACTTTTTAAATATTGTATGTTAAAGCTAGAGCAAAACATTTTCTTATGACAGAATGGAGCAGTAAAAACACATTTTCACGCTAATATTCTTTTAAAAAAATGTTAGCTGGGAGAAGCCAAAGGAAGCCAGCTAAGACAGTTATTTATGGCCGTCCATTTTAAAAGTTCACCAGCATCATGTACAGAGGAGTAAACGTTAACAATTAAGGTATCAATGAGAGGCAAGCAGAAATTCATTTAGCTATATAAAACTCTGCAAAAGAAAAAAAAAGTGGCTAATTTGTACAAAGTAAAACCATAAAAACGGGATTAATTGTGGCTACCCCACTCCAAGGTGGGTGATCTTAGGCAAATAGTTTATTTTACCGATCTTCATTTTTCTTCACTATCACACATGAAAGCAACTAAATATGTAATTTAGAATGCGCGCTGTAAATAAACATATTGTGTTTTATTTACTAGACTATAATTTTGCTCTATTACAATCTGGGCCACATACAGGGTTCAGATGCCTACTGTCTTGGCTCGTAGTTAACCAAAGGCACTGTCGCCCCTGAACCTGTCTCCTAAATGTTCGGTTCGCTTCACTTGCTAGCAATAATTAATTTACTGCTCTTACGCCCCACCATTTTCTAATTCCACTAGTCGCCACTGGTGAAAAGGGTCACCTCAGGGGAGCCTGAGCATTACAGGGGTGTTTTTTATACTTACCATTAATGTAGGCTTAGCAAATGGCACAGCAGTGGTGGTACTGCTCGAGCAATAGAGGTAAAATAGGGGGCAAACCGGTGGGTGCTAGTGGCATGAATCATACCACCCCTTCTACAGGAGCAATACTATGATACAGTCATGCTAACTAGGGTAAAATATTCTAGAACAGGCATGGCCGGCACAGGTAGGAGCAATGGGGTGGTGGTGTGTGGTGTGTCTGGGAGTGGTGAGTCGGGGAGTTGACAGTCGACGAGATAGGTAAACATTAATAAAAAAATTAATAAAATCACTGCCTTGTCTACACTGAATGGTGGAGCTGTTACTTGGGTGGAGTGTGGGTGTTCCCACACATCCACCCAAGTATTCTGATGCCATCCTAGATTTACCAACACCGGTAGACCTGGGAATGTGTTTGAATTTTATGCCTAGAGGCATAACAAGGAGAACTATCTTTATTTCTTTTTGTTTCCTCTTGCTAAGTGTGCTACATTCTGCAGCACACTTAGAAGGAGGAAACTGCCTCTGAGTATTACTTTTGAGCACAAAGGGGCACTTTCCTGCACTAAAACAATCCTGCCTACAATGGAATGAATGATGATACTACGTGATCATGTTTATCGCGGTATGTTACAACGCAGGCAAGGCAGCACACTGTGCGCCAGCACAAGGAGAGGACAGGATTGCACCATATAATGCTCAATGTAGCACATTGCTGCCCGCTTCCTTTCATGCATCGCAGCACAGCAATGCAGCACAGCCTCGTATCTTTCTGGCTTTACATGAAACCTTGATAAATCGGCCCCAGGATATCTAACAAAGGTGATATGAGAGGCACAAAGTAGCAATAGTTCTTATCTCAACATATAAAGGTGTCTCTTAGTCAAAAATAAAGCAATCTACATCTCCTGGCTGGGCAGAATTCATGCTATCAAGATGGTCCTCCTCCCCAAATACCTGTACCTCTTTCAGGCACTCCCCATCCCTCTGGACGTAGACTTCTTTCGACGCCTTAAGACCCATATGCTCCGGTTCATCTGGCAGGGGGGTCGGGCGTGGTTCTCTTTCACAACTCTGCGACGGCCACGGGGGGAGGGAGGAGTGGGGCCCCCCGATATGCATTTGTATTACAAAGCGGCGCAGTTACGGGTGATGGTGTAGTGGTCCCAGCAGACCTCGGAGAAATACTGGCTGCACATGGACAGGAGTGTCACGGGTAGATCCATCAGGGACTTGGCCTAGAAGCCCAAGAAAGACAGACCCCAGAATGCCTACATTAGTACTCCCACCAGTACCACTCTAAAGGTCTGGGATACGTTGGCCGCTGATGATCGTTGGGCCACCTTCCCATCTCCGTTCACGCCTATACACTTTAACCCGAATTTTCCACCGGCGCTACAGGAGGGTCCCTTCAAGGTGTGGAGAGAGGGGGGATGTAGGGCATTGACCCACCTATTCCACGGACATGTTCCACTCACCTTTGATAATTGTATGAGGGACTATGCAGTTCCCCCGTCAGAGCGATTTCACCATGTCCAGCTGCTCTACTGGGCCACCTCTCCTGGAGTCCTCGATGCAGCTACGAGATCTCCTTCGCCCTTTGAGGCTTTCATCCTCCGGACTTCAGCCATGAAGGGGGCGATATCCTCTCTTTACCAGCTATTACTCACTTCGGCAGTGTCGCCTCGCCCCCGCTATATGAGTCAATGGGAGGAACTCCTGGGGAGGGACATCTCAGACAAGGAGTGGTCGGCACTGTGGCGCGATATCAGCGCGCATAACCATTCATTGGACTTGAGGGAGGCCCATCTCAAGACGCTTATGGACTGGTACTTGTACCCGTCCAAGCTCCATCGTATATTCCCGACTACTTCTGATAGATGCTGGAGGGGTTGTGGCCTGCTTGGGGATTTCCGCCACATCTGGTGGGATTGCCTGATTATCCGACCATATTGGGAAGAGATCCTTTCTCACATTAAGGAGATCCTTGGCTACCCGGTGGAGGACTCTATAGCTTATGTGCTAATGGGCCTCCGAGACCCAATCCTTGAACATCAGACGCGTGCGGACAAGCACATTTTGTGGCTCTGTCTGGGAGCTGCCAAACCTACCCTAGCGTCAGCATGGAAAAAAGCGGAGGCTCCGGCGATCTCCCTATGGCATGCAAAACTATGGAAACTGCTTAGCATGGAACGAGTGGCGGACATCTTCCTGGGCAACTTCCGAAACTTCCAGTACCGCTGGGGCCCCTTGGTCCGCTTTCTTTCACGAGGGTTACCATCTGCAGTTTGCCCTTCCTCCATACGATCGCTCCATTTATTTCAGATTTAATAGAGGAACTACACTGGATGATTGATGAATGTTGTTGTCGCCATCACTAAGAGGGTGTTGGTTGGGTGGGGTTATTGTTTTGTGTTACTTATTTGTTTAAGGCATCCACACACAAGATGAGGCCGTTCAGATCCGTACAAGATCTCTTTGTGTGCAAGTGCGGTTTCCCTGCTGGCAACGGAATATCCACCCTGATGGATCTTTGGTATTGTGCCCGAACCTAAATTGCTCTTTTGATCCATGACATTGGCTTTCTGCTTTGCCTGATGGCAGCCTGGTGATGCTTCGCGCCATTGATAATTGACTATGCTTATGCCCCCTGTGTGGGACGATGTGCGGGATTGCCTCTGTTATTTCTTTCTGATCTTCTAATAAACATGAAAATAAAGTTTTAAAAAAATAATAATAAAGCAATCACAGTGTGCAGCACAGCAAGAGTAAGAGGTGATCCAACGATGATATCTTCAGATACTTTAACAAGGTGGGAAGCTGCTGCCCTTATCCCCAGGGCCAGAGGCAGCACTGCCATTACAGTGTGGTCCGGGGTTACTTGTGCTTTGGTTCAGGGAGGACCTAGCTTGGCAGTCCGGGGTGCACGGTTCCAATTGGAGCATGGTCAGAGATGATTTGCATATAGCTTAGTCCAAACTGAGGTGACATGGTGTGCAAAATAATGATGGATTGGGGTGCGGTCTGAGTAAATACCAGTGCCTGAGGTTCATGCAAGCATTCCATCCATCACTTTTTTGTATACTTTAGTGTGTCGCCCTAAGTTGGACAGGTATGCTCAGACGTGTGCCCTGTGCGTGCACACTGTGTCATTGTAACCAAGCTATACCTGGCTTATGTGCCCATAGCTAGGGCGAAACTGGTCCTGGGTTGGTTGAGTTCCGGTTCAGAGAGAACCTGGCTTGACAGTTCAGAGAGGGCTGCTCCAATTGGAGCAGGGCTAGACTGATTTGAGTATAGTTGGGCCCAAACTGCGGTGACATGGTGTGCAAAATAAAAATAACGATGGTTTGGGCGGCCCAAGTAATTACCAGTGCCTGAGATTAATTCAAGCATTCCATCCAATGTCCAATGTTTTTAGACCCACCCAATGGTGGCCCTCTGATTCAGACCCCCCACCTTCTACTGTAGACACTGCAAAAAATGTAGGAATAAAATTCGACCCCACACTATCCTTTCATAAGCAAGCACTTACCATCGCAGGCATGTGTTTCCAAACAATAAAAACTCTCCGGAAATGTTTTGACCTACTCACACTGCAAACCAGGTAGACGGTTGCGGTGGCCTTGATTTTGTCTCCTCTGGACTACTGTAACAATCTCTATGCAGGCACAAAAAAGACGGTCGTGAAAAGACTACAGGTAGTCCAAAAGTCTGCCGCAAGGCTGGTACTCGGGCTCCCCAGACACTCAAAGCACTCACCGGTAATCAGTCCAGGAAAGGATTCTGTTCAAGTTCCTGACCATTACCTACAAAGCCATAAGTGAATCTGGTCCAGAATATCCGAGATTTAAAATCAAGCCCTATAACCCCAAACGAACTCTGCGGTCCACATCACAGAAACTGCTAACTGTCCCCAAGTTCAAATTGAATACCTGCGTGGTAAAACCATGGCGGTACTGGGGACAAAGCATGGAACAACCTACGCACTCAGCTGAGGCTCACTCATAAGGAACTCACTTTCAGGAAACTCCTCAAAACATGGATCTTTGCCACCCCAGACCACCTAGCATTATCACTAATTTAAACTCACCCCTCTTGCAGTCTCCCCTTCCTCTGTTAAACATCATAACACATCATCAGACGCCCGTTCTTCTTTCTGTCTGCAAAAGCGCCAAGATGCTCCTTGGAGTGAACGTTGTGCGCTATACAAAACCCTCTTCATTCATTCATTCATTTATTTATCGATCACTTTTTTGTTTACTTTATTATTATAGCACAAAGAGCAGAAGAATGTTCACTACTATTGACTTGTGTCTGTACTCCGATGTTAAATCCCTCCCTTTCATGACAGTACAAAGTGAAAGGCATTGAATAATCCGGCAACCCTAAAGCAGAGACAGGAGACAATGCATTTTTCAAAGAGACCTGGGCGTGCTCTGCTTTTGTGGACTACCGCAGAGGTTCCGTACTGTCGGTTCCTAATGAGCCCTGGAGAGGTTGCTATCGTAGGTAGTTCAGTAAGCAGATATAATGCATTACATTTCTATCGGTCCGCATAATCTGTCAGCAAATGGTCTAGATATAGAAGGATGGAAACACAAGGAAAAACCAGCGTGTCTAAATCTTTCTTGAGGGCTTGTGAAATTATAGAAGGTGACTATTGTAAAAGAAAACCCAACACTTGGTATAGACTATAAGGTCCAAATTGGAATAGAGTGCAAAATAACTAGAGGGCGATAAAAAATAATGGGAGGTATGTTTGCAATGAACCAGAGGTTTGTGCTTAATTAGTAGGAGCATGTAATGATAAATTACATACAATTTCCACACATTTTTATAAATTTTCTCTCAAAGCAAGAAAATAGGAGCGGGGCCACATGATAACAAATAAATCACAAGATAATGACTAATGAGCACGTGGCAGGATCTCCTTGTGGGAAGTATTGTGAGAGGTCCATGGCAATATGATGCAGGTAAAACCAACAGGCGCTGACTCCACCTCTCTGAAAAAGCCTTGCTTGGTTGTGCCAAACCCAGAGCGAGACTACGCTTTAGTAACATGGTACACCAAATGTGCATAGGCAACATGGAGTTAAATAGCCACTGTACATTTAAGGTGCATGTAAATATGCCAGAATACTAAGGGCCTCATTTAGATCTTGGCGGATCGGATCCTTCCGTCACTTTTTCGACGGTCTTCCCGCCCGCTGACTTTGCGGGTGACCTGCGGTATTTATGTGTTGTCGAGTCTGGCCGAAAGACTGTCCGAGTCCGGCTGACATTGCCAGAAAAGTGCTCCCGCCTCGACAGTGTCATAGCCAAAAGCGGCTGTGGGAGGGAGTCCTGCCAAGAAGACCGCCAAGCCGATTATGATGTGCCTTTCTGTCTGGGAAAATCTGGTGGGGAAACCTCCAAACTCGGGTTGGCAGTAACAAAGAAAAGGAGGTGAAAACCTATCTTTTTTTGGGTTCCCAATTTTGTTTCAATATTGAACCCCATCGTCCAGGTCCTCCCTGTGCGGCTACTACTTGACCAACCACAATGTTAAGCCGGACTCTGTGGGTGTACATTTCACAGTGTGTGTATGTTGTTAGTGTGCAATGTTATATGTGCACAAAAAGTGCATTGCACATTGCTGACATGTACATATTGACAGATCCACAACATATATGTGTATTGAGATGATGATGAGTAGTACTTACCTGTCTCCACACCCCCATGGCCCCACACTATCAGCACAACAGGAACATTTAAATGGGCTCGGTGCAAAGCCGCAGGCAGGACGATGCCGGAATACTGTTAGCCAGCAGAGAAGAGCACAACCACTGCGGGACCCTGTCTATTGCAGCAACATCTAAATATGGCAGATGGACTACCGTCACCTCAACAGAGTACTTGGGACTGCCGCAGCGGCAGGATGACAGTCATACTGCAGAGATCTAAATCAGGTCCTATGATGTTAGTGGTCTTCAAGCTGATATAAAAGTGGCATAGCAAATGGTTAAAAAAATGCAACAGATTGACTGCGTTGGGGGAGAGGACTCCATTGCCCAGACTCCCCAGACCCCTGCGCCCGAATGGTGCTTTAACTGCTACTGCAGGTCCCAGTCCTCGGGAATCCCGCTGTGACCACATTGGGAGAAAGGACTCCATTGCCTAGACTCCTCTGTCCTCTGTAACGTCACCACCGTGCCCGGAGGCGCTTTAACTGCTGCTGCGGGTTCCACAGTGCGGGACGCGCATGAGCAGCGCCCGGGCCAAGGGTGGGCCTGTCCTGCTCCCGTCATTGCCTGAAAGAGACTGGACTGGGCCCCCCTCTTACTTTTGGATCCCAGTGTCATTCTGGAGGTGGTGAGTTGGCGTTTATCTTAAATTTATCCCGTAGCTTCGCGGCCTTTTTTTCTTTCAGAGTGGTGTTTCTCTGTATGACCCTGCATCCTTATTGAAATTAGATCTTATGAGCATGGGGAAGATACAAGCAGATACCCCCTGTTGGACAGAGAAAAGGCCTTGAGCTGGTAAGACAATATTCTCTTTTTTGAATCAGGCTGTCGGGGGCCCCTCGGACCAGATCACCAGGGCTGAGATAGAGCTGGCGGTCAATCATAAAGCTGCCATTCAAGACAAAGATGAAGTAAGTGAGGGGGCTGCCAGTTCTGCCATCACAACAGCTGTCAAGGCGCACAGGAGCATTAGCATTCTCATAGTAAGCATATATGGGTTAAGATGCGTATAGGGGTAAATTCCCTTGGGGAAATCAGGTGTATGTCATTTGGGAGCCACTGAATGAGGAAGTGACTTTCAGGAGGTGAAGAGAGGACAGAAATCAGCAACAGGGACATAGGCTGCTGTAGATGGAATAAGAGCAAGGATGGCGGATGAATTCAGTGCAACAGAGAAGGCAAGTCGGGCAATTAATAGCTCGAAGGTGTTGCATACCGTCATGTCAGAATATTCCTTCACGACTGGGGTGTTCCCACTAAAAGCATCTCTGCATGAAAGAGTCCTCTGTGCCAGTATTCTTCTCAGGTAGCCTAGGAGTCTTACAAACCCTTACAGTGGGTATTACAACCTTCTGATTTAATAAGGCAGTAATAACAGGACAGATTCTCTCATCCCATCACAGGTTGTGTGGAATGTATGGAACATTTGTCATTCAATTCAAGAGAAGTTTGACAGGAGGATGGTGGTGGGCACCTGCCCACAAAATAAAAACAAATTTCGATATTTCGTATAGCTCCAAACTGGGGGCGGCAGATCCCATGGAATCTGTGTTGGCTGTGGGCATCCCAAAAACCAAGACTGATGCCTCAGTCCTAGAGGACTCATTTCAGATCTTGGATTAAAAAATTGAAAAAGTAGCAATCAGTGCTTATTTAGCAGCAATTCTACTCAAAAGGCAACAAACACAAGAGAAACATGCACACAACTGAATACTGTATCGAGGTTAGCATTTGTATAGTGCATGGCTATCATTAGTGTGGCCCACAAAGTGCCAGTTTTGCCCAAGCTGTGACTTCATAGGAAATAAATAGACGCTCACACGGTAATATTTCAAACAAATCAAAATCACACAAAGGATATTAAAAAATGACACTTTAATCAAATTTAAAAAGCAGGTTTGAAGACGACAGTAAATAAAAAAAAAAGAAAATGTAAAGGTCCATGACTTACACTAAAGATAACTCTGGACTGTAATTAATAGAATGAAGGGACAGGAAAATAAAGGCTGTAGGAGACAGAGATGCTTCTTACTACAGACTCCTTTATATTCCTAATAATAACAGCACACCATCATGCCAGAAAATCCCTTTGCAGCTGGGCTTATCCCAATGAAAGCATCTTAGCATGAAAGAGTGAGTTTATGAGCCATAAAATCAAATAGGCATAGAGGGGAAAGAAAGGGCAGTAAATAAATGGGTGAGCCCTGTCATGCTTAAAAATATGAAATGAGTGTATAATAGCTGAAGGGAGGGGGGGTGCAGGAGAAAGGTAAACAGCATGAGTGCTGCAATAAATCACTGATTATGTCCAAGACGGGTCCTTTCGTTCTGCGTTTTATTCTCAGTGTTATTCTCAGTTCACAGCAAAAAATATTGCAAATATTGAATCGAAAATTTTGAAGTCTTTAAATGGGCATTACCATGGCAAATGTATAGGTTACGCTGAACAACTTGTTTATATCTTAATTAAAAGTAACAAATGATTGTATACATCAGTAACAATTCACAAATAAAATAAAGTGAAGAAAAAATTAAACTCCGTGAAGGCCAATAGAACATGAGTCTATGCCAGTCTCTAATAAGCTGCACACACAGAAGATCAGTTACAACACTATGGAGCTTATTATCAAGCACGGCGTTAACATTATCGCAGCTTTAGCGGCAGAAAACTGCAGCTAAAGCGACGATAATGGTCTTGATAATAAGCCGTAGAGAATTCCCATAGTAGCCCATGTTCACACCAGAACATGGGCTTCTATGGGAATTCACAAGGGCGTATTATCAAGCCCATTATTTTCGCCTTAGCGGCAGTTTTATGCCGCTAAAACAGCAATAATGTTAACGCCGTTTCTTGATAATATGCCCCTAATTTATTAGCACATGAACAGTGGTTAAAGCAAATTTCTTCTTCCTGACTCTAAGGCCGTTCGACAAGGATTTACGGGACTATGCGAACATACAGAAACCCAAGACAAAGAAACCCCATTACCACAATGTCTTTACAATGTTTGTCTCTGTTGCTCCTTTTACTTTGGACGTGTGAGGCTGTCTCAAAAATAAACCTAGTCCCACCTCCTGCGTGCATCTGTGAATCACGACTTGTCCGATTTCCTACGCTTCCCGCCCACACTATATGCTGGGTTAAGGTTTTCTTGGTAATTTCTTTCAAGATTATGGGTTGCTTGGTTATAGGGTAAAGAATTTGACATGCTTCTAAATTGTCCTGGAACACAATCATGAAAAAATCCATCAATGACTAGGTGGTTGCATCACCGATTTTATGCAATTGTTTGCCAAAGAATAAAAGAATCTGAAACAACCAGTGCCTTGTGCAAGCCCTTCACAAGACAGTGAAAGATATTGGAAAAAAACCACACCTAGAATTAGCAAATGGGTGTTGAGCCTACAGGGTTTTAATTTTTATATAGAGTATGTCCTGGGAGCAAGAAATGCTGCAGCAAACTGCATATCTGGGTTACCCATTGACAATACTTTATATTACAGCAAACAAGAACTTCAAGTTATGCTAGTATACATTTACACAATTTTGAAATCTGAATGGGAAAAGTGTGATTCTAATGATGAAACATTGAAATTAATTATAGAAAAGATTATAACGGGATGACCCAAGAGATGTAATGAACTTTCCACTGAACAGCATCCTTATTGGAATGTAAGGGAAGAGTTAACCTTAGAAGGGGAAATCATTTTAAGATCTGGTCAAATTGTACCTTCCACTAGAATGAGAGAACGCATAAGCGTATTAGCACATGAGGGTCACTTAGGGAGAAATCTCACCAAAAGCAAAGTAAAAGCATATTATTGGTTCCCCTATATGCATTCCATGATGGAGAACTTAGTCGAAGACTGTCACACATACAGTCTAATTGACAAGTCAAAATACACAGAAAGGACCCCATTAAACGCAGTTGAGATAGCAACCATTCCTTCGGACAAATTAGGCCGTGACATAATCTGGCCCATACATGCCTCAGGTCATTATGAGAAATTTATCCTTGTCTTAGTTGACTATTACTCCAAATGGCTCACAATAAAGTTTGTAAATTCTATCAGACCAAACATCTCACAGGTTTTCTATCAGATGTATTTCACAGATAATGGTGTTCAGTTTGCATCAGAGGAAATGAAGGAGTTCATTTCAGGGTTGGCTATAAAACACATCAAAACACCGCTCTGCTGTCCTACAGCAAATGGACTAGTGGAGGGCACCTATAGGATGCTAGAAGAATCTTTACAAATGGCCATTGCATCATTATTTACTTCATGAGAGATAATCTTTGGACTTATCATACCACTCCTATTAGTGTAACTGGAGTTTCACTGTTTGCCATGCTAAGAGGCTATATACCAGGTTCGAAGTTGACACCTAACTGACTGAAGATAAATCAATTCAGATGACTCCATAAGAAATGAGAGGGAAAATTGTCTGAAACCAGGAGAAGTATAAAGAATGTTATGATAAAAAGTGAGGGGTTAGGCAACAAAAGTGGTAAGTGGGGCAATGGTTCTTGGTAAAGAAACCTAATATTGTGGACATCATCACAAGGGTAAAAATAGGCAGCTCGGTATCCCCTCCCATCCCGATCATGCGGGGCACGTGCCAAGTGTGCCACCTGTCCCCCGTCATATTTGCCATCGCTATGGAGCTGCTGGCAGCATGGCTGCTAGAATTAGGCGAACACTGGGGCATCCCATTGGGGGGCCGCATGCACTGCATCTCCCTCTATGCGGACGATCTCCTCATTTACGCCAGAGACATTACAGCAGACCTCACCACCCTCTGGACCACGCTCACAGATTTCGAGAGGGCTGCGGGATTACGGGTGAATTGGGAGAAATCCTCTATCTACCCCATGCACCCGAATACCCCACACAGGGAAATTTGTCTGGGAGGTGCCTCACTGGCATGGACGGGCGATGCCCCACGCTATTTAGGTATCAGACTCTACCATGAACCCAGAGACCTCTTAGAAGGCAACCACTACCGAGCCCTCCGGGGACTTAAAAGCCTAATCGGTTTCTGGCGGACCCTACCCTTGACTCCCATTGGGAGGGTAGCCTTGTCTAAAATGATAATTTTACTACTTTGCAAATAGCCCAGTTGTCCCGCTGTGGACCTTCTTCCAAGAGCTAAACTCATTGCTAATCTCCCTGATTTAGGGGAAGGGCCGCTGCAGAATTGCCTTGTCGGCCCTGCAGCTACCTCGCGATCAGGGAGGGATGGGCGCCCCATCATTTGAAGCCTATTTTTTAGCGGCACAGCTGCAGTGGCTTTCACGCTGGACAGCGCATCGCAACCTGGGAGAAACTGAGACCCAGGACTGACAGCTGACGGTTCCGGAGCTGACCCGAATGCTCCTTCCGGGCACAAGGCCCAACCCGGCTCATCCGTTATTGGTCAAGGTGGCCAGACCCTGTACAATGCGGATTCACCGCATATCCAAGGGGACACCCATAAATTCTCCTTTGCTGCCTCTGGCAGGACTCCCTAAAGGGCACGAGTCCTACACCGCGGGAGAGCTTAAGATCTAGATCGAACACCAGCTCACCGAAACAGAAGCCCAATTGATCTCATTCGCAGACCTAAACGAGGAGAGAGGACTACCGGACGGCCAATTCCTGCTGCATCAGCAGCTGGTGGCAGACTGTAGACGGACCTGGGACCTTAGTGACGGAGAACCTGTGACTCACCCGGTATTACACACACTACTCCATATGGGGGCGGGCAGACACCATATCACATGGATCTATAAATCCATCATGGAACTCACGCACGTACCGCTGTCAAGATTGCGGCTCCGCTGGGAGGAAAATTTCGGCTGAACCTCCATGACAGGAAGTGGCTGACGGCCCTAGGACATCACAAAAAAGTGTCCCGCAACCAAAGATTAAAAAATGCGAGTTTAACATACTGTCAGGCGCTTACCTCACACCCGCACGGCTTAAGCGCTTTTACCCGACATCCCATTTTGAATGCCCCCGTTATCATACTCCGTCGCCCCATTCATTCACATGTTTTGGACATGCCCTGGGATACAAATTCTCTGGGCGACAGTACACACTACACTGCAAACAGTCACCGGCCTAACAGATTTCCACACATGGGAGGCATGCGCCCTAGGCATCTTTAAGCGTAATAAACGAAAGAAGGTAGAGACCAAATTTGCTCTGCTGGCCATATTGTTAGCAAAACGCAGTGTGGCAAAGCACTGATGCGCAGCTGAGGGTCCCCTAATAGCAGCTTGGTGGGGGGCAGTAAAGAAATGGGCCGCAGCCGAGGAAGACCTGATCCGCAGAGTGGCGTAACAAAACTTGAGGGGCCCCCCCTGCAAAATACATGGAGGGGGCCCCCCCATGGCCCGGCCACCACCTACCACTTTGCTCCACTTTTGGTTGGACTAACAGATGGGTGGGTGGACGGGGCTACGGATGAATGGATGGATGTGGGTGGATGGATGGATGGATGGATGTGTGGCTGGGGATAGATGTATGGACCGATGGATGGATGAGCAGACGGAGGTATGGATTGATGGATGGATGTAGATGGATAGGTGGAGGGATGGATGGATAGGTGGAGGGATGGGTGGATAGGTGGATGACAGATGGGTATGTGGTGGCTGGGCGGACGGATAGATGGATTAATGAACGAATGTGTGTGTGGCTAGGAATGGACGGATGGATATGTGGCTGGGTATGGATGGACGGGTGGACTGAGCTACGGATAGATGGATATATGAAAGGATGGGTGTGTGGCTGGGGATGGATGGATGGACGGAAGGATGTATGGATGAAAGGATAGGTGTGTGACTGGGGATGGTTGCATGGGCAAACGGATGGGTGGGTGGATGGATGGATGGATGGATGGATGGATGGATGGATGGATGGATGGATGGATGGATGGATGGATGGACGGATGGGTGTGTGGCTGGGGATGGATGGAAGGATGGATGGATGGACGGACGGAAGGATGTATGGATGAAAGGATAGGTGTGTGACTGGGGATGGTTGCATGGGCGGATGGATGGATGGGTGGGTGGATGGATGGATGGATGGACGGATCGGTGTGTGGCTGGGGGGATGGGCAGACAGACAGATGGATAGATGGATGGATGAACAGATGTGTGTGTAGCTAGGGATGGACGGATGGATATGTGGCTGGGGATGGATGGATGGATGGACGGAAGGACAGAGGTATGGCTGGATGGAAGAAAGGATGGGTGTATGGCTGGGAATGGATGGCTGAATGGATGGATGGACGGACGAATGGATGCAGCAGCGGGTGATGCAGTTAAGCTCCGCAGGTGATGTTGATGGACGTTGGAATAGGATTTATTTAATTTACTCTATTCTATCGTTTATAGATCCCCCTTCGACGCTTAACTGCACGGGCCGCTGCTGGATGGATGGATGAAAGGATAGTTGAATGGATGGATGGATGGATGGACGGGTGGATGGAATGATGGGTGTGTGGCTGAGGATGGTGGATGATTGGTTGGGTGGATGGTTGGTTGGATGGATGGATATTTGGGTGAGTGGAATGGGTGGACTGGATTTGAAGGTTAGAATGCACATGACGTAGTAGGCAGTGGCACATGACGTAGTAGTCAGTGGGAGGTGACAGGACACTAGGGCCAGCTGAGGGCCTGATTTCAGAAGTAGGCATGCGGCACTGGTGGCTGGGAGGCAAAGAGGCGCTAGTCGCAGACCCTCCTCTCCCCAGGCTTGTAAGGGGTGCCACACTAAGCAGACCCTTCCTTAAGCTTCTCTCTAGAGTCTTGATACCGTAAAGGGACCACATGTCTTTGCCAGACTGTCGCCGACTCATCAGTGAGTGGGGGCCCCATGCCACCCAGGCTCGGTCTGTGATTCTCTGCCCTTAAAGGCCTCTCCACAGCCTCTCTCCAGCGTTCCTGTGAGCCGCCATTGTCCAGGTGAACAGCCCCCAGTTCCCGCAGTCAATGCCCCAATGTTTACAATCAGCCTCGCTCAGTCCCCGGGTACCTGGCTCTACCTCGTAAACACACTTGCTTGCCGTGCCAGCACTCTAGTGCTCCTTGTTAGCCCTCCCAGAGAACCCTTTAGGAACCTCAAACCGCCTGTTATTCATCAAGCACGCCCCTGACCTCGAATGTACTCAGTCCCGGTTCTAGCGGGAGGGCCAGGTGGGCCAGGCCCACCCAAGGTAGCCCCATGGCCCTCCCAAAGCCGATTTGCAAGCAGAAAAACATTGTTTTTTTTAATGATTTATTTGGGCCAGCGGCCTCGGTTTCTCATCCTAATTGTTTAATAAACATGATATGCACCAATGCCATGGGCTGCTTGAAATGCCTGGATACAGGCGTGAAGTCAGTGAGGCTTGCTGTTATCAATGAGCACATGTGAAAAAGGAGGAAAGCCTGTGACACCCCTACCAGATCAAAAGAGACACAAAAGCTCTCATCACACAGTATTTAAGAGATACTACAGGGCCACAATAATCTGATAGTATTTTGCCATCCCATGGTAAGTAATTGAAAATGTGGAATTAGTATTTATATGTTAGTGTGCTTTTGTGCTATTCTCAAAGTGCAGCACTATATACTGCAAATACCACATCCTTTGACTTTTCTGAAGTGAAGACTTTTGACAAGTTTCACTAATACAACACACATACAGCATTCACTGGGGCAGTGCAAGTTCTTAATAAACAGAAAAAAAACACTGGCGGCTGTCCTGTGGCTGCACTGCCTACTTTTAATTTCCAGCGGGACTCGCTGATGGCTGAATCTAATATAATTACACCTCAATTATGGCACAAACACCACACATTGCGGCGAGCAACAGTGACTGAGTATTCGTTTTATTCTCTTTTTTTGTCATATGAATAGATACAAATGGAATATAGCACTGCTGTAGCCCCTTAGATCATAAAGAGATAAGATACTCCTGTGGGCTAATGCACTTGCTCCAAAGATGTTCCTATAATCTGTGACTTAGTAAGTTAAATTCTTGTCAGCCTTTCATTACTTACACAAGAGTGGGACAACTTGTATGTCCTTACATCAGTATAAATATTCCGAGCTTCTCAGTGTCTCTGATCTGGGTAAACACAGATATTTAAGCTTCAAAGAAATCTGGTCTTTTGGGGCATATCAAAAGCTAGAACACATAACGCACTAATGTTGTCGATTAACTAGCAGCTGGGATGGTGTCTTTTCAACAGAAGTCCTGAAAACCCAGGTCAACAGTTTTCATACCTGGGGCTCTTTAGGGCAGGGAAGATTATCAACAATTATAGAATTTTGATGAGGAAATGGGGATGAGGTGCAGGGATGAGAAATGGAGCAGCATGATTAGAGGAGAATCTGAGGATAAGAAAGATGAAGGTAAGAAAAAAGGATAAAACAAAAGAATGGTAAAGAAAGAGGTAGGTGAAATAAGAGTAACCGAGTGAGAAGGCAAGAGAACACATTTAAGAGATGTTGATTAGAGAAGAGTATGAGGGTGATGAGTGTTAAACTAGAGAAGGTGATGAAGATGGTGTTTGAGTTGTATAAAGGAAGATGAAAGAGGACACTGGGAAAGCAGGATATAGGAGCAGGAGAATGATGAGCAAATTGGGTGATGCAAGTAGACTGATGATTGGTAGACATGTACTGGGAGAGGGTGATAAGGTGGGAGTAGTAGGAGAGGAGTATGAAATGGTGAAGGTGGAAGATGAGTCTGATGAAAGATAAAAATAATGAGAAAGGAAGGTGAGCAGAGAGAAGGGTGGTGAGCAAATGATAATTTGGGGAAATGGAGTGTTAAGAGGTGAGTGGTAGAACACAATGAAGAGGACAGTGATGGGAATAGGATATACTAGTAGGAGAAAGTAGGAAAACAGGAAAGAGGAGGGGAAAAGCTACTCACAATTTAGAAGAGACAGTTCAGTTTTGAAGCATTCACATACAATGTATGTTTTCTTAGGTTTCACCTAGAATGCATTCTGCTCAAAGAGCTGACAGTCAAATATTGTTTGAGAAACTAGCCACCAAATTGAAGGACCACTTGTCATTCTCAGAAGTTGTAATCTTTGCACAGTGGGAAGCTAGGGGTTGAAACAGACCTCTGATTGAAGTTTGGTTGGTCAGCTTAGGTTGGCAACTTTGATTGAACATCCAGTTGTTACTTCTCTTATTTGAAGTACATGTACCGCAGTAGGCACTATCCAAAACTTTAAAAAAAAGTTGCCTAGGCTATTGCTTCTTCTTTAAAACATGTATCGCTTTCAAGTGTTTGTAGTTGTTCTGCATGCTCAGGAGCACACTATGTAAATAATTCAGGCATTGTTGCTGCTGTCAATCCAAATGGTAAAGGCCACCAGTGAAGAACAGGAACAGGTGCAGGGCAGCAGGATTGCACACATCCATGCACCCACATAAGTACAGCCACTATCCCTCATGCAGCAGTAGGAAAGGCAAGACTGGCAAAAGAGGGTGAGGAGGAGAGAGTCAAGGTTGAGATAGATAGAAAGAAGAATAGGTGAAGCAGAGAAAAGGGAGGGTTATAGGTAGAAGAGTGAAGATGAGAGGGAGGAGGGTTAGGCAGAGGGAGGATAGTGAAAACGAGAGAGGGAGGGTGACTGGTGAGGCAGAGACAGAGAGGAGCCTGAAGAAGAGAGAGTTGGGTGAGCTAGAGAGAAGAATGGAGTGGAGGTGGAGGCGCAGTCAGACCACGGAGAGGGGAGAGTGAAGCAGAAAGAGCGACGAGTGAGATGAGAAAAAGATGGGGGTGGGTCAAACAGAAAGGAGGCCAAGGCAGGGAGAGAGAAGGGAGAGGTGGAGATATAGGAGGGTGAGACAGAGGAAGTGGAAGGTGAGATGAAAAGAAAAGACAGGGGAAAAAAGAAAAGAAATGTGGGGGAGGTGGGTAGGTGAGCAGGGTGAAGTGGAAAGGAAGGAGGTTGAGGTGGAAAGAGAGATGGGTGAGATGGGGAGAAAGGATCATGTGGTAGAGAGAAAGAAGCCTGATGCAGAGAGAACAGAAGAGATTAAGCATGTAGGTGAAACCCCAAGAAAGGCAGAACTAAAACTAGTGTACATGCTCTCAGCAGTAGGTACAGTATGCAGCTCAGCCCCCTTCAAAGCCCCTTCAGCATGCCTGATTCCAACTCACTGATACCTGGGAAATGCTATGCAACTCCATTCATCTTCACGGCCCACCTATGCTTTCTCTTGGCCCTCCCAGATCCTGAATCCTGGAGCCAGGCCTGATGTACCCCTCGGGGGCAACTGCTAATGCTTGGAGTCAGCAGCCCCCCGTGCCCACTACAAGCCACGTCGCTTGCCCGTAACCACCCGCTCTTCTATGCCTCCACCCCCAAGGTCCGTAAACACCCCACAGTGCCCTCGGCAGAACCATCACCCCAAAACTGTGAGCTGGTTCTGCCTACCTCCCTCAAGTGAATTGCCATCGGCGGCCACCCCTCACTCATGCAGGCAACACTATGCCATGAAGGGCACACGGGGAGCCACTGGCAGAGCAGCTCTGCTCAACAGTGCTTGCTCTCGCTGGGTGAGGGGGCCCCTGGAGCACGACCCCCGCAATGCAGGGACTGCGGGGGCCTGTGTTACGCCCCTGGTCCACAGTCAAACACTGAATATTACTGTAGTCATCCTTCCAGGCCTTCTGCAAGAGTCCCTCACCCACTCTTGCAATTAAAAAACCCTGGCCTGGCTCCCTGTAGAATCAGTGGCTTCCTAAAATGTAACAATAAAGGGTTACTTACATTTCTTCAGAGCAGTGTCTCTGCACAAATAACAGAGCATGCTGGTGTCTGCTGAATATCAGAACAAGCAAGGTCAAAAGACAGGAGTAATTTCTTTGAAATAAAAATTGTTCGTTTTCGTCAGGCTGACATAATTTTCTTTGCAGGTCCTCTACTTACGCTGAAGCTGCAACTCAGTGTGTGTTTCCGCTTTTATTTTAGATTTCTGGTATGGTGCTGTGCCGGCGACGGTTTGCTGGGCGTGATTTCGTCTAGAATTCTGTCTGAAGGGCTGTCTAGAACAGTGTTTGAAGGGCTGTCTAGAATACTGTGTGAAGGGATGTCTAGAACAGTGTCTGAAGGGCTGTGTAGAATACTTTCTGAAGGGCTGTCAAGAACACTGTGTGAAGGGATGTCTAGAACAGTGTCTGAAGGGCTTTCTAGAATACTGTCTGAAGGGCTGTCTGAGATTTTCATGCAAGTCTTATAGTCTGAATTCAGCAGCGTAATAAGTCGGAATGTATGAAGCTCTGTGGTTATACCATCTATTAATGTAATAACTGCACTTTCACAATTGCTTTGCAACGTCTTCTACTCTTAGAGCTGAGATTTTCATGAAAGTCTTATAGTCTGAATTCAGCACCTGAGCGTAATAGGACGGAATGTATGAAGCTCTGTGGTTATACTGAATAAGCAGCTACCTATGTTATGCCATCTATTAATGTAATAACTGCACTTTCACAATTGCTTTATTAACCTTCCTGTTTTCTCAAATTTGCTTGAAAATGCACGATTTTTCTTCTTTTTTTTCAAAATTTTCTTGGGGGGGTAATCCCCCCAAACCCCCCTTTTGGGGTTCGGGCTCGCTCGCTCCGCTTGCTGGCTACGGTGCTGTATGCAAATCAGTTTGTGCCCCACCACTTTCAAATGTCACCCACCGCCCCTGGCAAGGTGCATGGCTAAGGGGTCCCGGGGCATCCTGCACCAGGGGCGGGCGGGGGGGGGGTAAGCCCCTTTGCGTGCACACACAGAGTTCTATCACCTGTCTCTCCCTCTCAGCATTGCTTCTTCCTTTTAACTTCCTTTTGACCTTCTCCTGATCACTGCTCTGTCGACTGTTTCTTTCTGCACTCCAGCACTCTGGTTTCCTTATAAATCCTGGGGTGCCTTCCCTTCCAGGCCTCTGTACACAAGCAAGAAACACAAGCTATAAATTGTAACCCGTTTTTTTTGTGTGCAAGATCTTCTGAAAACTGCTTCCTGCCCATGGAAAGGATGAAGTTGGCTAGAACTGGTGTGCAGTGCTCAGGCCTGTGCTTCAGCACTCTCTTCACTGTGGGGGGAGGGGGCCCCTTCAAGCGAGCCAAGCCTGGAGCTGAAAAGTCAAAATTCTCCAGGTTAAGTCAGCTCTGTGCTGCCTCAGAGGAGCAGTGCCCTCTCTGGGGCCCCCACCCCTATCCTTGTCCGTGGCTCTGACTGAAGAGAAACAATGTTGACACTTTGTTTCTCTTCAGTCCACAGCCAGTGCAGGGCAGGCTGCTTTAGGGAGACAGAGGGGGGCCCCCTTTACTTACCCCCCTCCACCATGTGTGTCCTCTGTCTTCCATCACAGGCCTGTCTTCTCCCCAAGTCCCTTTCATCATTGGTTTCACCTCCTCTTCTCTTGCTGTTCTTGCCCCCCCCCCCCATCTGTCTCCACTCCTTCACCATTTGTCCTACCTCTGCTTCGTGTGCCTCTTCTTTTCAGTTGTGGTGCACTTTCAGAGGCCCGGGCCTGAACTGGAGACTGATGATTTATTAAGAGGCCGGGCCCCGGCCTGCGCACCTTAAGTAATAAAGAAGATGCCGTGGCGCGCCTTGCTGGCTCTGCTCAGACTGAGGGGCCCCTGGAGCGCAGGGGGCCCCCCGCACCGTGGTGGCTGCATGGGCCGGTGTTACGCCCCTGGATCGGAAGCCCACGGCATACGACGGCGCCCTATCTCATTAGAATGGGCGACGCTCCTGCATGACTTTAAGTAAGCACACACTGTTGGTACAGACCCCACGCAGGGCATGCAGGTGACACCAGAATCAAGCGCTTCCTAACCCATCCACGCGCGTCCCCCCCTAAGCCACCCTCCAGGATTTGCACCATCGGTCAGGATAGGGAAAGTAGCCAAAGCTAGTGGATTAACACGGAGCTCCACTACCATCACCCCCACCTTATGTGACCCCAAGCCCCTCCCCTTCCCCCCTGACCCCTCACTCCTCGAGTAATGATTCCCCTAGTTCAGTTCAGAACTAGGAGTACCATTTATCTACACCCTTCGCAAGAGACTAAGGACTAGAGACTGTCATACGATACGGGTCGGAGAATTGCGTTACTCATACCAACGAGCGCTTCTTCGGTGCCCCCCATCATCTCTGGTGGAGATGATGGGGAGGCCACCCCTCCATTAATCAATCGACCAATTACTTGATGAATTACTACGCTACTATTGGTCATGATAATGGTACTAATTACTTGTAAAAGTACAGCAGTCAAATATGATTAATGTATGACATGTATAAAATGTGAAATCCAATAAAAAGGTTTACAAAAAAAAGAAACCTAATATTGTAAGTTTGATAATTTTTTCAAATGACAGAGAATAAAAGAGGTCAAAGATAATCTTATAATCATGGAAAACGGGTGCATGGGGAGTATGGACAGATTGTCACCATGCACAAGCAGCTACCAACTTAAAGGACAAGTGCAAACCAACAAAAAAGTCTCAAAAGAGCCATCACGAACAAATGAAAACAAAAGAATGATGGGAGTGTCTCTGGTGGATTAAAGAGCCTTGAGGTAGAATGAAGACAACGCAGCCTTAGTATTCGGCACCCCGATCTTCGACAACATCAGCTGCGGGTTCTTAGCAAAACTTTGGACCCTGGCACTTATTCTTTTACAAATTAAGCACTGGCAGTGTTCATTTACCACAGTCTCCACGTTTACCCTGCTCCTCTTTCCTAAGACACACCAGGTTGTCACCTTAACTAGTGTATGCAGCTGCTAATCATCTATTTTTCCTAGCAGCAGCAGCAACTTGACAAATGGCATCCAGAGGACACAGCTGGACAGCGGGATTCGCAGGCGCAGTTACATGAGACAGTTGGTTGCCAGAGGCTTGTAGTCCAGCAGGAAGACAAAAGTCATACAACATGGACAGAAACATATTCATGTGACATATTGGTTGGTTTACAAGGACAGAAAAGGTATACAAAGACTATTTAAATACCTAAAGATGGCAGACAGATGTCTGGAGCAAGAAGAGGAGTGGCAAAGCAATGCCCTGGATTTGTTCTGCATCAAGAAGTTGCTGAGACACCACCTCTTCAACTACTAAGTTTCTTACAGCATTTGTCCTTCCCTGATTCCTTGGTTTCAGGTGTGCCAGCCTTAGGTTTCAGATACATCACTGTCTTGGCTTAGAGGGGCAGTGGCCGCACTTGTGTGGTTGATGGATGGATGGCAGAATCTGGACTCACCCATGTTGCAGTGCCTGTAGAGCCTGAGAGTGGCTCCCTGCCCACCACAATGGTCCCCCACTTCCCCAGAAGTCCCTGTATCTTCTCACCACTCAGCTCAAGTGCAGACACACCACTGGGTATGAAGGTGCTGGGAGATGCTAGGGAGGGCGCCTAGCTGCACACCCTTAACTACCCTGTGACTGAGCGCCTAAATGGTAAGGTCTTCAAGGCGCCCATAGGAGGAGAGTGCCCAAAGTTTTCTGAACACAGGTAAATACAAAATTCAGTTTGAACTTTGACTCGGGATTGTTTTTGTCCCAAGTGTGAGAAGTCGGCCTGATATGCAGTGCTCACTATTCTAGTGATCACTATGTATCAGTCCAGACAACCCTTATTGATGATTGGTTGTAAGTCAACCTTATAGACCAGCTATCCTAGTAGCATGGATACGAGCAGTCTTCGGGCTAAACTCTAGAGGGCGTGTTAAGCCAGCTGTTTACCACACATATACCCCTTGAACACCAAGTGAAAGGACACCACACAAGTGTTATGAAAATAAACAGTGTATTTAATTAGATCACAACAGCCCTGTACTCTTTATGAGGACAGGGTACTAAGCACAAAACAAAACTCTTACGAAAATACTTTAAGTTGCACAATTTACACAAATGCCCGAGGGGCACGGAAAACCATATACTATGGAAGTGGAATGCGAAATTACTAGCAGGTAAGTACTGGACTAATAGGCTTTGGAATCGGTAGGACTACGTTACTGAACCTTCAGATTACTAGTAGGAGGCCTAGGGGATTCGGGTGCAGAGTGTGCACTCTCACGCGGAATGCGGGACAAAGTCTATGGGAGCTAGTAAAAGCAAAGTTAGTGTTCTCGGGCAAACCCGATAAGGTAGGTTGAAAACGAAAGTGGATCTGGACCCTTGGATAGTGAGGCTATGCTGGGGCACCGAAATGCCGAAGTTACCTAGCCCAGGGGCTGCGGCTGCATAGGTCTGAAAAGACGTCGGAAACCTTCGTTGACGAACCAGGAGCCTGATAGAAGGAGTTGCTGGCAGGCGACCAGTGAAGATTGTTCGAAGTGATCCAAGCCTGGATCGAAGATGGATGACACTTGAAAGCAGAGGGGACCAAGTTCTTAATCACTAGCCAGTGATCAGATGGGCACCAGGATGGCACCGGATGGTAGTCACCTCGACCAGGTGAGTGGGTGACGCTGGGCTCTGCAGTCTCACGGACCAGGAGGCGTTGTCGGCGACCAGGATGGAGGTGCGAGCTGTCCCACGATGGTTGATACTGTCGACGTTGCTGGACCCAGGATTGGGGCAACAAGTCTTGGCAAATTCAAGCCCATGCGGTGGACCTAAAATGGCGTCTGGAGTGGACCAGGAGGGTCCGGGGTGCTCCTCTTTTGGAAGGGAGCAAGGGCCAGTCTGGAGCAACCAGACCAGCAGTGGTGATGTCGTCGGGCGTCGTCGGGAAGGCCACAAGCCAGCGGGCTAGTAGCCAGACAACGCGGTGAGCAGCAAAAAGCAGAAGGGCCCCACGCAGATCGTGGAGATGTTGGGAGGCTGGACTTCGGTGCTGGATCTGCTCAGGGTCGGGGCTTCTCGGACCCCAAAGCACTCACCAGAGGATCCCTCGGCGGTCATACTGGATAGAAGTCGTGCAGTTCTGATGATGGCCGGTCCCTCGAGGTCTCGTCGCACCTACGGTTCTCAGCTTAGCTGTAGAGGTAGGTAGAGGTCAGAGGTGCCAGGGAAGCCGGGTCTCGTCGAGCTGGTCAGTCGGATTCCGGAGGAAGGATGTGCAGCAAACCGCAGAGTTCTTAGTTGGTGCCTGCGGATGCAGAGTGACTACTCCTTAGCCACAAGGGAGAAATCTTGAGAAGAGTCGAGAGTTCCTTTCGTAGAAAGTAGTTTCTTGAATCAAAGATGATCTAATTTGGAAGGGTCCCCGCTCCTGCCTTTATCCTAAAGAAAGGGGTGGGTACGCGACTAGGTCCTGCCCTAGGGGTGGGACCAGGAAGGGGGGTGGTTACACCCCTCTCCCATGCCAGACTTTCCCCAGCTCAGGGGCTGGTGTGCCCCTGGAACTGGTTCTAGCCGGCTTATGCGTAGTGAGCACCGGGGTGCCACTTGCAGTCACCTTCCTCTAAAGCCCTGCCTACCCAGGATACACAAAACCCTGTCTGGGATGGTGCTAGCACCGCCCCTGACAGGAAACCCTTTGTCCAAGCTCCCCTCGCTGGAAGGACTCCCAGCTGCAGGGGGTCAGACTCGTGTCTGTGGTGGCAGCATCCATTTTGTGATGCTGAGGCTTGAGTTAACTTTAACCGGGGTTCACAGTTACATACATGTCGTGTCCCTCTAGAAGGGTGGAATGCTAACCACGTCACCAGAATTGGCGAGGGGTTAGTATTCCAATTCGTATGACACCTTACTCGACATGTTTTGATAAAGCGATACCAAAGATAGCAAATAACCGCGAGGATTATAATGCACTTAAGAGTATATGGTACGCGTTATCATAGAACAGTTATTAGGACTTGGTTCCGCAAGCTGCAGATGGGCTCAGCTCATGCCAGAGCACCATCTCACACAATTCCAAGCACTCTGCCTTCAGGATGGTTAAGGCCTGCCATAGGAGTGACTTATAGGAATACATGTGTCTATTTTAGGGTTAGATATAGGAATACTATATCTAAAGCAAAGGGTGATTACACCACCTTGCCCCAGCTGTTGTGCAGCCAGTTGTGTCAGATTTAGGAGGCCAGCCAGGGGTGGCATAATACATGCTGCAGCCCCTGGTAGGCCCTGGGTACACCTATGCCCTGAGTTACAGGGTCTGATAAGGTGGCCCATTACCAATTGGTAAATGCACCTAAGGTACATGTTGTAATTTAGTGAGAGAACAGCTAGGCTGTGGGTCTGATTAGCAGGCCCACAGCCAGAGAAAGTCGTAAACCAGTGAAACAAAAGCAAAAAATCTGGGTGATCATAGGATTGCAGACCCTACTCTCCTACATGACCCCCCCCCCCCCCAAATTTGGGACAATAAACTAACCTTGACCAGGTGAGTCTTCTTGCTCTAAGTGGAAATACCTGGAGAGCCCATCTGCATTGCCATGATCAGTGCCAGGTCTATGCTCCACTGTAAAGTCCATCCCCTGTAGGGAAATGGACCACCTAAGCAGTTTGGGGTTTTCACCCTTCATCTGATTTAGCCACAAGAGGGGCTTATGGTCGGTCTGAATCTTGAAATGAGTGCCAAACAAGTATGGCCTCAGTTTCTTCAGGGCCCAAACCACAGCAAAGGCCTCCCTCTCAATAGCTGACCGATTTTTCTCTCTGGGGGTCAGACTTCTGCTAATAAAAGCAATGGGCTGGTCTTGACCATCAAAATTCAGTTGAGATAGAACAGCTCCCACACCCAACTCAGAAGCATCTGTTTGGACAATGAATGGTTTGGAGTAGTCTGGACTCTTAAGGATAGGTGCTGTGCACATGGCCTGCTTTAGGTTATCGAATGCTTTTTGACAGCCTGCTGTCCACTGAACCTTTTTGGGCATTTTCTTACTTGTCAGTTCATTAAGTGGAGTCACAATTGATCCATAATTCCTGACAAACTTTCTGTAGTAACCAGTCAGGCCCAAGAAAGCTCGAACCTGAGTCTGGGTGGTTGGAGGAGCCCAGTCCCTGATGGACTGTATTTTGCTCTCCAGTGGCTGAACCTGGCCTCCACCTACAAGGTGGCCCAGGTATACAACCTGTGTCTGCCCTATCTGGCACTTGGTGGCCTTGATAGTGAGGCCTGCCTTCTGCAGAGCCTCTAACACTTTCCTCAGGTGGACCAGGCGATCCTCCCAGGTGGAGCTAAAGACAGCTATATCATCAAGATATGCTGCACAGAAGTCATCCAGCCCAGTGAGAACTTGATTCACCAGCCTTTGGAAGGTGGCAGGTGCATTTTTCAGACCAAAGGGCATTACCACAAATTGATAATGCCCACTAGGGGTTGAAAATGCTGTCTTGGGCTTGGCATCCTCAGCTAACCTGATTTGCCAATACCCAGCTGTCAGGTCAAATGTGCTTAAGTAGTTGGCAGAAGCCAATCTATCTATAAGCTCATCTGCCCTTGGTATTGGGTGGGCATCAGTCTTAGTGACTGCATTGAGACCCCTGTAGTCTACGCAGAACCTCATCTCTTTCTTACCACCCTGGGTGTGAGGCTTTGGCACTAGAACTACTGGACTAGCCCAAGGGCTATCTGAGGGTTCAATGACTCCCAACTCCAACATTTTCTGCACTTCTGTTTTGATGCAGTCTCTAACATGATCAGGCTGCCTGTAGATTTTACTCTTGATTGGCAGGCTGTCACCAGTGTCAACCTCATGGGTGCACCAATTGGGTTGACTGGGTGTTAGAGAGAACATATGTCTGAAGGATTGAAGAACCTGTTTACAATCCTTCTGTTGATGTTCAGAGAGGCTGCCACAAAAGACAACACCATCTACTGACCCATCATCAGGATTCTGATCTAGCAGGTCTGGGAGAGGGTCACTCTCTTCCTCCTGTCCCTCATCTGTGGCCATGAGCAAGCTCATGTCCTTCCTGTTGACATATGCTTTGAGCCTGTTCACATGAAGCACCGTGTGGGGGCTTCTGGGAGTTCCAAGGTCCACCAGGTAGGTGACCTCTCCCTTTTGCTCAAGGATTGTGTGGGGCCCAGACCATTTGTCTTTGAGTGCTGCTGGGACCACTGGCTCCAACACCCACACCTTCTGTCCAGGCTGATACACAGTCAGGACAGCCTTTTGGTCATGCCAAGCTTTTTGGAGTTCTTGGCTGGCCTTAAGGTTTTCAGATGCCTTCTCCATGTACTCAGCCATTCTGGAGCGGAGACCAAGTACATAGTCCACTATGCTGGTTGCAGGCTTTTTGAGAGGTCTCTCCCATCCTTCCTTCACCAAACACAGGGGTCCTCTCACAGGATGCCCATACAGAAGTTCAAAAGGGCTGAAGCCAACCCCCTTCCGTGGGACCTCTCTGTAAGCAAACAGAAGGCAGGGAATCAGGACATCCCATCTTCGCCTGAGCTTTTCAGGTAGTCCATGAATCATCCCTTTGAGGGTCCTGTTGAACCTTTCAACAAGCCCATTGCATTGTGGGTGATAGGGTGTGGTGAACTTGTAGTTGACACCACATTCCTTCCACATAGCAGTTAAGTAGCCTGACATGAGGTTTGCACCTCTGTCAGAGACAACCTCCTTAGGGAAGCCCACTCTGGAGAACACTCCAACTAGGGCCCTTGCCACAACAGGTGCTGTAGTGGTCCTAAGGGGAATAGCTTCAGGATACCTGGTGGCATGGTCCACCACCACCAGTATAAACTTGTGCCCTGATGCTGTCTGGGGTTCCATTGGTCCAACAATGTCAATCCCCACTCTTTCAAAGGGCACCCCCACCACAGGCATTGGTATAAGGGGGGCCTTTGTTGTGCCACCTGACTTACCACTGGCTTGGCAAGTGACACAGGAGCTCCAAAACTCCCTGGTATCTCCATTCATGTGAGGCCAGTGAAAGTGTGAGACAAGCCTGTCCCAAGTCTTTGTCTGGTCTTTGTCTGCTAAGGGAATCTCATGGGCCAAGGTAAGAAGGAAACCTCTCTGAGACGAGGGGATAACCAGCCTCCTGGTTGAACCAGGTTTGGGGTCTCTTGCCTCAGTGTACAGGAGTCAAGTCAAGTCAAAAGATTTATATAGCGCGCTACATACCCAGAGGGTCTCAAGGCGCTTGAAGAAGAGTGGGGAGTTACTTGTCGAATATCCACGTTTTGAGTTGCTTTCTGAATGCTAGGTGGTTCTGAGTAAGGCGAAGGTGAGTGGGAAGTGAGTTCCAAGTTTTAGCTGCTAGGTAGGAGAAGGATCTACCTCCCATGGTGGTTTTGTTGATGCGAGGTACAGTGGCAAGGGCTTGGTTGGAGGATCGTAGCTGGCGGGAGGGGGTGTAGAAGGATAGTCGTGTGTTGAGGCATTCGGGTCCGATTTCGTAGAGTGCTTTGTGTGCGTGGGTTAGGAGCCGGAAAGTGATCCTCTTATTGACGGGGAGCCAGTGGAGGTTTTTCAGGTGATCAGAGATGTGTTCTTTACGCGGGATGTCTAATATGAGCCTGGCTGAGGCGTTCTGGATGTGTTGTAGTTTTTTCTGGAGTTTTGCGGTGGTGCCGGCGTAGAGGGTGTTTCCGTAGTCCAGTCGGCTTGTGACCAGAGCGTGGGTGACTGTTTTTCTAGTTTCGGTAGGGATCCAGCGAAATGTTTTTTTGAGCATGCGAAGAATGTTGAAGCAAGATGAAGAAACGGCGTTGACTTGTCTGTTGATCGAGAGTGAGGAATCCAGGATGACGCCCAGGTTCCGTGCGTGGTCCGTCGGGATGGGTGCTTTTCCAAGGGCCTCTGGCCACCAAGAGTCGTCCCAGGCGGAGGGGGAGGTACCTAAGATGAGGACTTCTGTTTTGTCTGAGTTCAGTTTCAGACGGCTGTGCTTCATCCATTCGGCTACTTCTTTCATTCCTTCGTGTAGGTTGGTTTTGGCCGTGTTAGGGTCTCTGGTGAGTGATAGGATCAGTTGAGTGTCGTCGGCGTAGGAGATGATGTTGAGGTTATGTTGGCGTGCGATAGCCGCGAGGGGGCTCATGTAAACGTTGAAGAGGGTGGGACTGAGTGAGGACTCTTGAGGTACGCCGCAGATGACTTCAGTGGCCTCTGACTTGAATGGTGGAAGGCGGACTCTCTGGGTTCTTCCGGAGAGGAACGAGGTGATCCATTTCAGTGCTTTTCCTTGGATTCCGATGTTTTTGAGGCGCTGTAGAAGGGTGCTATTGCAGACTGTGTCGAAGGCTGCGGAGAGGTCGAGGAGGATGAGGGCGACTGTGTCTCCATTGTCCAGTAGAGTTCGAATGTCGTCTGTTGCTGCGATGAGGGCGGTTTCGGTGCTGTGCTTGGCTCGGAAGCCGGACTGTGAGGAGTCGAGGGATTTGTTGGTTTCGAGGAATGCGGCGAGCTGGTTGTTGACAGCTTTCTCGATGACTTTGGCCGGGAATGGAAGGAGTGAGATAGGGCGATAGTTTTTGAGTTCGGTGGGGTCAGCTGTGGGTTTCTTCAGGAGGGCGCTGAGTTCGGCATGTTTCCAGCTTTCCGGGAAGGTTGCAGAGTTGAGGGAGCAGTTGATGACGTCTTGGAGGTGCGGTGCAATAATGGAGTCTGCTTTGTTAAAGATGTGGTGAGGGCAAGGGTCTGTGGGGGATCCTGAGTGGATAGAGTTCATCAGACGGATGGTGTCCTCAGTGGAGATTGGCTTCCAGTTATTGAGGATGTTCAGGGGGGGTGGGGGTCCTGCAGGGGATTGGGTGGGTTGGTCTCTGGGTTGGTTGTCAAAGCTGTTGTGGATGTCTGGAATTTTGTTGTGGAAGAATGAGGCTAGGGAGTCGCAGAGGGCTTGAGAGGGGGTGATGTCGTTGGAGTTGGCTGAGGGGTTGGTAAATTCCTTGACGATGTTGAATAATTCCTTGCTGTTGTGGGCGTTGTTATCTAGACGGTCCTTGAAGGCTGCTTTCTTGGCATTTCGGATTAGTTGGTGGTGTATGCGGGTGGCGTATTTGAAGGCATCCTTGGTGCTGGTGGTTGGGTCTCTTTTCCAGGCCTTCTCAAGGGAGCGACAGAGTTTCCATCATCCCAGTATACCTTGTGGGTACCTGTGGCGTTCCCTGCAGCCTCATCAGCAGCCTGCTGTCTGAGGGGTTCAAGGGAAGGGCAGTCTAATTGTTCCTTCCCCAGGTCTTCTCTAGAGGGTCCCCCTGAGCCCAGAAATTCAACTTGATCAAGTTCAAATTCTTTAGGCTCAGTTTCCCTCAGTTCCTGTAGGTCAGCCTCCTCTGAGACTTGATCCTCAACCTGGGGCAAGGGGGAAGGCAATGCCTTAACCCTACTGCTCTTGATCTTGGAAGGTGTCTGGTCCATTGTTCCAGGATCCAGCACCTGTTCAGTGGGGCATTTTCTGGCCTATGACCTAGTCACAGCAAGCACATGTGCTGGCAAGCCTAACATCTCCATGTGAGTCCTCTGCTCCACTTCTGACCATTGTGATGACTCCAAATCATTGCCCAACAAACAATCCACTGGGAGGTCTGAACTAACTACAACCTTCTTTTGCCCATTTACCCCTCCCCAGGAGAAAGCAACAATCACCATACTATGACTGGTAGTGACGTTGCTGGCATTGGTCACCAGGAAATCTGTACCTGGCATGATTTGTCCAGGGTCCACTAAGTTAGGTGTCACCATGGTGACACTGGCACAAGTGTCCCTATAGGCCTGAGCCATTTTGCCATTTATCAAAGGAGTCTGCCTGTATTTGCCCAAAGTATTGGGACTGACATCAGGGGATATATCCACATCCCCTGTACAGACAAGGACAGCCTGAGTGAGTGTGCCAACTAAGTTGCCATACCCCTCAGAACCCAAGGTTAACACAACTAAACCCTTGGGAGGTGCACTACCACTGCTGGCTGTACTAGGGGGCACAGGTGCCTTAGGGGCTGCAGTGGCAGGAGTCTGCCCTCCTCCTTTCTTGGTGCACTCACTAAACCAGTGAGTTTTACTTTTACAGTATTGGCACCACCTTTTAGACTGGCCTTCTTGATTCTTCTTTTTCTGGGAAGCCTGACCCCCACCCTCTTTGGATTGTTGGGGACCTGTCGAAGACTTCTGGTCATTTTGTTCACCTTTGGTATCTTTACCCTTCTGGTCTGCTTTCTTCTGACCACCCTGGTTCTGGCCCTGGTTCTGCTTAACCCTTGTTCTGACCCATCTGTCTGCCTTCTTTCCCAATTCTTGGGGAGAGGTCAGATCTGAGTCAACAAGGTGCTGATGCAACAACTGGTTCTGACAATTGTTTAAAATCTGTTCCCTCATGATCAGATTGTACAATCCTGTATAATCAGTAACCTTACTGCCCAGCAACCAGCCCTCCAAAGCCTTAGTGGCACAATCCACAAAGTCAGACCAATCCTGAGACTGAATTTTCTGGGTATCCCTGAACAGCAACCTGTACTGCTCAGTGGTTAGGCCAAACCCATCAATGAGTGTATTCTTCAGGACTTGGTAATTGTTAGCATCCTCAGCTCTAGTAGTGAGGAGCTTATCTCTACCTTTGCCTTCAAAGGAGAGCCACAAGATAGCTGCCCACTGACTCTGGGGAACCTGCTGTACAGCGCAAGCCCTCTCCAAAGCAGTCATCCATTTGTGGATATCATCCCCTTGTTTAAAGGGGGGCACTATCTTACTCAGGTGTCTAGTGTCTAGATTCCTGTCCCTATTGCTAGGTAAAATGCTGCCACCAGTGAGGTCTACCCCACTCAATTTCTGCTCTCTAGCAAAGGCAAGCCTCTCTTTGGCCAGGGCAAGTTCTTCCCTTTCAATCCTCAGATTGGCTTCCCTCATCTTAGCTTCATGCTCTCTTCTCTTAGGGGAGGACATCCCCCTGTGAGAAGAGGTCTGAGAGCCATTGGTATGAATAGATCTGTTAGAGCCTCTGGAGTGAGACCTAACTCGTCTATCCCCAATGTTAAGCCTGCCTGAGAGTGGCCCTGGGGGTCCCCCAAATCCATTCTCATGCCTGCTTAAGTTGGACCTGGTTAGTCTACTGACTTCTACCTGTCCCTTATCTGCCTCTTCCCCTGATAACTCATCTTCCTCACCCTCCTCTTCAGTCTCAGCTGAGAGGTGGATGAGGTCAGGGTCACCTGGGGTTCCCTCTAGGGGAGGCATGTTCCCATCTGGATTAGAAGGGTCTGGGTTACCAGCCCTCCTGGCATCATAAGTCTCTAAGAGACCAATCAGAAAGGGAATTGTAGGGTTTGAACCCTGTTTTAGCTTCCTGGATGTACAGATTTGTCTCATCTCCTGGAAGCTAAGAGCTGCATATCTTGAGATGACCTGTGGAGGGTCAACTGACACAAGGGGAGACTCAGAGTTTCCTCCTTTGTCTGACATGCTTTTCTAGTGTGGTGTAAGTGATGCACCTACCTACACTATATGTTTGCCTACTGATCCCTTGCTAAGAGTTGTAGTCAAGGTGTGCTAAGCCTTGTTGAACTACAACAGCTGGTTCAGTAGAACTCAGAGTATTCTAAGCTAAGTTATATGTACCTAGGTACCTATGTGATCTTTCACAATGATATTCTTAGGATACGTGTGGTAAAACAACAGCAAGCTCAAATCCCGCCCGCTGCTCACCAATGTGAGAAGTTGGCCTGATATGCAGTGCTCACTATTCTAGTGATCACTATGTATCAGTCCAGACAACCCTTATTGATGATTGGTTGTAAGTCAACCTTATAGACCAGCTATCCTAGTAGCATGGATACGAGCAGTCTTCGGGCTAAACTCTAGAGGGCGTGTTAAGCCAGCTGTTTACCACACATATACCCCTTGAACACCAAGTGAAAGGACACCACACAAGTGTTATGAAAATAAACAGTGTATTTAATTAGATCACAACAGCCCTGTACTCTTTATGAGGACAGGGTACTAAGCACAAAACAAAACTCTTACGAAAATACTTTAAGTTGCACAATTTACACAAATGCCCGAGGGGCACGGAAAACCATAAACTATGGAAGTGGAATGCGAAATTACTAGCAGGTAAGTACTGGACTTATAGGCTTTGGAATCGCTAGGACTACGTTACTGAACCTTCAGATTACTAGTAGGAGGCCTAGGGGATTCGGGTGCAGAGTGTGCACTCTCACGCGGGATGCCGGACAAAGTCTATGGGAGCTAGTAAAAGCAAAGTTAGTGTTCTCGGGCGAACCCGATAAGGTAGGTTGAAAACGAAAGTGGATCTGGACCCTTGGATAGTGAGGCTATGCTGGGGCACCGAAATGCCGAAGTTACCTAGCCCAGGGGCTGCGGCTGCATAGGTCTGAAAAGACGTCGGAAACCTTCGTTGACGAACCAGGAGCCTGAAAGAAGGAGTTGCTGGCAGGCGACCAGTGAAGATTGTTCGAAGTGATCCAAGCCTGGATCGAAGATGGATGACACCAGAAAGCAGAGGGGACCAAGTTCTTAATCACTAGCCAGTGATCAGATGGGCACCAGGATGGCACCGGATGGTAGTCACCTCGACCAGGTGAGTGGGCGACGCTGGGCTCTGCAGTCTCACGGACCAGGAGGCGTTGTCGGCGACCAGGATGGAGGTGCGAACTGTCCCACGATGGTTGATGCTGTCGACGTCGCTGGACCCAGGATTGGGGCAACAAGTCTTGGCAAATTCAAGCCCACGCGGTGGACCTAAAATGGCGTCTGGAGTGGACCAGGAGGGTCCGGGGTGCTCCTCTTTTGGAAGGGAGCAAGGGGCAGTCTGGAGCAACCAGACCAGCAGTGGTGATGTCGTCGGGCGTCGTCGGGAAGGCCACAAGCCAGCGGGCTAGTAGCCAGACAACGCGGTGAGCAGCAAAAAGCAGAAGGGCCCCACGCAGATCGTGGAGATGCTGGGAGGCTGGACTTCGGTGCTGGAGCTGCTCAGGGTCGGGGCTTCTCGGACCCCAAAGCACTCACCAGAGGATCCCTCGGCGGTCGTGCTGGATGGAAGTCGTGAAGTTCTGATGATGGCCGGTCCCTCGAGGTCTCGTCGCACCTACGGTTCTCAGCTTAACTGTAGAGGTAGGTAGAGGTCAGAGGTGCCAGGGAAGCCGGGTCTCGTTGAGCTGGTCAGTCGGATTCCGGAGGAAGGATGTGCAGCAAACCGCAGAGTTCTTAGTTGGTGCCTGCGGATGCAGGGTGACTACTCCTTAGCCACAAGGGAGAAATCTTGAGAAGAGTCGAGAGTTCCTTTCGTAGAAAGTAGTTTCTTGAATCAAAGATGATCTAATTTGGAAGGGTCCCCGCTCCTGCCTTTATCCTAAAGAAAGGGGTGGGTACGTGACTAGGTCCTGCCCTAGGGGTGGGACCAGGAAGGGGGGGTAGTTACACCCCTCTCCCATGCCGGACTTTCCCCAGCTCAGGGGCTGGTGTGCCCCTGGAACTGGTTCTAGCCGGCCTATGCGTAGTGAGCACCGGGGTGCCACTTGCAGTCACCTTCCTCTAAAGCCCTGCCTACCCAGGATACACAAAACCCTGTCTGGGATGGTGCTAGCACCGCCCCTGACAGGAAACCCTTTGTCCAAGCTCCCCTCGCTGGAAGGACTCCCAGCTGCAGGGGGTCAGACTCGTGTCTGTGGTAGCAGCATCCATTTTGTGATGCTGAGGCTTGAGTTAACTTTAACCGGGGTTCACAGTTACATGCATGTCGTGTCCCTCTAGAAGGGTGGAATGCTAACCCCGTCACCAGAATTGGCGAGGGGTTAGTATTCCAATTCGTATGACACCTTACTCGACATGTTTTGATAAAGCGATACCAAAGATAGCAAATAACCGCGAGGATTATAATGCACTTAAGAGTATATGGTACGCGTTATCATAGAACAGCTATTAGGACTTGGTTCCGCAAGCTGCAGACGGGCTCAGCTCATGCCAGAGCACCATCTCACATAATTCCAAGCACTCTGCCTTCAGGATGGTTAAGGCCTGCCATAGGAGTGACTTATAGGAATACATGTGTCTATTTTAGGGTTAGATATAGGAATACTATATCTAAAGCAAAGGGTGATTACACCACCTTGCCCCAGCTGTTGTGCAGCCAGTTGTGTCAGATTTAGGAGGCCAGCCAGGGGTGGCATAATACATGCTGCAGTCCCTGGTAGGCCCTGGGTACACCTATGCCCTGAGTTACAGGGTCTGATAAGGTGGCCCAGTACCAATTGGTAAATGCACCTAAGGTACATGTTGTAATTTAGTGAGAGAACAGCTAGGCTGTGGGTCTGATTAGCAGGCCCACAGCCAGAGAAAGTCGTAAACCAGTGAAACAAAAGCAAAAAATCTGGGTGATCATAGGATTGCAGACCCTACTCTCCTACACCAAGTACAAGAATTTCACGTAAATGCACATATAAATACTTCTGATAAAATGATATCATCCTTCAGATATTATTGATCAGATGCTTAGGAAAATATGTTTATTTTTAGCTCCACTGACATTAACCACCTAAAAATACAGACTGCCCTTTGTTGCCCGAGACAATACGTTGCGCTTTACAGATCTGCAAAAAACCTTCGAAATCTAAAAATAAACATCAGAATGGTTTGGGACAATGCCCCACTTACATAATGAAATGTACTAAAATCAAGGGGCACGTCCTCACCGGGCCAGCGTTCTTTTTATTTCATCTGCTTTAAGTTCTTAAACAAAGGTCCTGTAGTAGCTCTCACTCCTATAAATAGGCAGCATTCAGTTTCTCGAAAGCTCGGATCGGTGCCAGGAAAACACTTCCTTTGTGAGCTCTCCGCTGTTTTTTAAGCAGGGGCTCTTTATTCTTTAATCTAGAAGAACTAGTTTAGTGACTACAGAGATTCGCTGAGCCAAAAGTCTCTTCTGTTTTGCCCCTTTCTTTACGGTTCAAACCATAAAAAGAAACAATACAAGGCCTGCTGGTACCAGTGGTAAAAGTACCTCAGAGAAAAGGGGTGTGTGATGCTTCAAGGAACAGTGAAATTAACATTAAAATTATGAACAATAAAAAAGCTAAAAGTGAGTGAAAAATGAAGACCGGAAGTACTCATGTTTCTTGGTGAAAAAGGTGTCTTGCACCACTCTTTGGAGCCTATTACGAGCTGCGTGTAAACTACAAAGGATCTGGTAACAGCATTTACTGGGCCCCTCTGTTTACCAGTAACACGGTAAATCCGCGGATCTGAACAGTTTCTCTGTAGATCAGCGGTTTAAATGGACAGACATTTGTAAAGGGAGAATATCATTGCTAGGGACTCTGGCTGCTTGAGGCAGACACAATCTCCAAGTGAAAATGCGTCCATAAACGAGGAATAACGGGTATCGGTAGAAGCAAAAGAGAAACCCTTTTTAGTCTCCGTTTCTTTGTGGACCCTGAAGGTCATATGGTAATGGCACAGTTTTCTGCCCCCAGAGTTGCCAAACCAGTTGGTTATGGTATCTCTAGCGGCAGATTTACTACTCTCATATCAATCAGTCAATCAATTTGTAAAGCGCACTACTCACCCATGAGGGTCTCAAGGCACTGGGGGCGGTGGGGCTGCTACTGCTCGAATAGCCAAGTCTTGAGAAGCCTCCTGAAGGTTAGTAGGGCCTGGGTCTGCCGAAGGAGGATGGGGAGGGTGTTCCAGGTCTTGGCGGTGAGGTGGGAGAATGATCTGCCGCCGTGGCAAGGGCAAGGTCGGCGGAGCGGAGCTTTCGGTTCGGGGTGTAGAATGTTGTGGTATGCCAGTCCTTTGTTGTGGAGTGCCTTGTGTGCGTGGGTGAGGAGCTTGAAGGTGATCCTCTACTTGACGGGAAGCCAGTGCAGGTCTCTCAGGTGAGGTGTGATGTGGCTGTGGTGCGGGATGTTGAGGATCAGGCGAGCATAGGCGTTCTGTATGCGTTGTAGTCATTTCAGTAGTTCGGCCAAGGCTCCTGCATGTAGGGAGTTTCCGTAGTCCTGCCTGCGGCTGACGAGGACCTGGGTGACCGTTCTTCTTGTTTTGGTGGGTATCCATCTGTAGATCTTGCAGAGCATGCGGAGGGCGTTGAAGTAGGAGGACGAGACGGCGTTGACTTGCTTGGTCATGGAGAGTGTCGAGTCGTGTATAAATCCCAGATTGTGTGCGTGGTCGGTGGGTGTTGGTGCTGCTCCTAGTGCGGACGGCCACCAGGAGTCGTCCCCGGGCTGAGGGGGTGGAGCCGAGGATGAGGACCTCTGTCTGGTTCAAGTTCAGCTTCAGACGGCTGTTCTTCATCCATTCGGCGACAGCTTTCATTTCTTCCTGGAGGTTGGTTTTGACGTTGAGAGGGTCCTTGGTGAGGGAGAGGATCAGCTGGGTGTCATCGGCGTAGGAGATGATATTGAGGTCATGCAGTCGGGCGACGTGGGCGAGCAGTGCCAAGTAGATGTTGAACAATGTAGGGGTGAGGGATGATCCTTGGGGTATGCCGCATATGATCTCGGATGCTTCGGAGCGGAAAGGGGGAGGCAGACGCTCTGGGTTCTGCTGGAGAGGAAGAAGGTGGTCCATTCCAAAGCCTTGTCTTGGATCCCTGCGTTGTGGAGGCGTGTGCGTAGGGTTCGGTGGCAGACAGTGTCGAAGGCGATTGATAGGTCCAGGAGGATGAAGGTCGTGGTTTCGCCCTGATGTCATCGGTGGCAGCGATGAGTGCAGTCTCGGTACTGTGGTTGCTGCGGAACCCGGACTGAGATGGGTCCAGGATGTTGTTGTCCTCGAGGTAGCGGGTCAGCTGTCTGTTGACGGTTTTCTCGATGACCTTCGCCGGGAACGGGAGAAGGGAGATGGGTCAGAAGTTCTTGAGGTCCCTTGGATCCGCCTTGGGTTTCTTCGGTAAAGCTTTGATCTCGGCGTGCTTCCAGCTCTCTTGAAAGGTGGTGGTCTTGAAGGAGATGTTGATGGCCTTGCGGAGATGGGGTGCGATGGTGCTGCTAGCTTTGTTGAAGATGTGGTGTGGCATGGGTCTGACGGAGAGCCGTAGTGGATGGTGTTCATGATTTTGATGGTGTTGTTGTCGTTTATGTTGGTCCAGGTGAGTAGGGGATTGATGTGGGTGGTGGCCGCGGGATCTGAGGGGTCGGTGGTTGTTGGGGTGGCCAGGCTGCTGAAGCTGTTGTGGATGTCTGTGATCTTGCAATGGAAGAAGGTGGTGAGGGAGTGGCACAGGTCTTGTGATGGTGGGATGTCGTTGGTGTTGGAGCTGGGGTTGGAGAGTTCCTTCACGATGTTGAAGAGCTCTTTGCTGTTGCGTGCATTGCTGTCGAGTCTGTCCTTGAAGGAGGCCCTTTTGGCGGATCTGATGAGGTAATGGTGTCTGTGGATGGCGTTCTTGTGGGCTGCGTAGCTGTATGGTGTCTGTTCGCTGTGCCATTTCTTCTCTAGTGTACAGCAGGTTTGCTTGGAGGCCTGGAGGTCTGCGGTGAACCAGCTGGCTTTCTTGTTAGTGTGTCTGTTGGAGGGTTTCTTGATCGGGGCAAGAGTGTTGGTGCAGTTATCGATCCAACATCTGAGATTGCAGGCGGCAGTGTCGGTGGGGTCGGCGGGTGTGCTTAGGGTGAGGGTGCTGTTTAGCTGGTCTTCGGTGATTTTGCTCCAGCTGCAGCAGGGGATCTGTTGAGTGCAGTGGTGCATGGTGGGTTTCCGGAAGGTGAAGTGGATGCAGCGATGGTCGGTCCAGTGGAGTTTAGTGGTGTGGCTGAAGGTGACGTGGGGGCTTGCGGAGGAGATGGGATCCAGTGTGTGGCCGGCGGAGTGGGTGGGCGTTGTGACGAGCTGTCTGAGTCCGAGGTTGGCGAGGTTGTCAATCAGGGTGGCGGAGTTGGTGTTGTTGTTGTTCTCGAGGTGGAAGTTCAGGTCTCCGAGGAGGATGTAGTCTGTGGAGGCACGGGCATTCGTGCTGACGAAGTCGGCGAACTTAGTCTGGGGTCTGGGGGGTCTGTAGACGAGAGTTCCTCTGAGGGTGGTGTTGGGATTGGTGTGGCTCTGGAACTGCAGGTGTTCGGTGGTGTTGAGGGTGTTGTCGGTGTTGGTCGAGACCCTGAGGGTGTTCTTGTGGATGATGGCGATTCCACTACCTACTCCGTTGATTCGGTGCCTGCCGGTGATCTTGTAGCTGTCCGGGATGGCTATGGTGATGTTGGATGCCGAGGAGGCCTTCATCCGGGTCTCTGTCAGGAAGGCGACGTCCGGGGAGGATGTGTCAAGCAGGTCCCAGAGTTTGTCGGCGTGTTTGCGTGTGGAACAGGTGTTCAGTAGTATGCATCTGAGGTGGTTGCATCCTGTCACGGTGGGCGGTTTGGCGGCTCGAAGGCTGGTGAAGCTGCAGCTCCGGCAGGAGAAGGGTCCTTTGGTGTGCTTCGGGCGGCCAGGAAGCAGGTGTGTGGTCATCCGGTGTTGAGTTCGTGGAGGGTAGCATTCGCAGTGGGGGACCAGGGGGTTTGGCACTGGGCGTGGTCTAGGCACAGAGAGGCGCAGATGGGCCTGCCTTAGGCGTGCCAGGGGCCGCCATATATGGGGAGGTGCGAGGGAGGAGCAGCTGGGAGACAGGAGTGGGCGGCGAATGGGCGAGCAGGGGGGCGGGCCGCAGAGTACGCAGCAGCGAGTAAAATTGGAGGTTTAGAACGGGAGGAAAAACAGAAGGGCACAGTACAATACAAGAGGACTGAAGGGGAAAAAGGAGAATAAAATAGAATACAACACAATAACAAAATCAAAACATAATACAATGCAATAACAGAAAGCAAAATCACATCAAGCTAGACTGGCAAAAAGGGGGCAGAGTGAGCGCACATAACCTACGGCCTCTAACTACTAGCAAGCGGCAGCAGTGTGCTCAGGGGCACGGACACACAGGTGGTGCTGTGCGGCGTGGGGAGAGACCTGCCTGAAGAACAGGGTCAAGGGTCGCTCTCCTCACCGCGCAGCGGCCACCATATAAGCGGAGGTGTAAGGGAGGAGCAAATGGGAGGTGGGAGTGGGGCGGCGAATGGGCGAGCAGGGGGGCGGGTCTGCAGGGGACGCAGCTACAGGAAAAACGGTAGGTTTAGAACGGGTGGAAATTCAGAAGGGTACAGTACAATGCAAGGGGGAAAAAAGCAGAATAAAATAGAATACAACACAATAACAGAATCAAAACAGAATACAACGCAGTAACAAAAAGCAAAATCAAATCAAGGCCGACAGGCAAAAAGGGGGCAGGGCGAGCACACAGAACCTACGGCCTAGAACTACTACTACTAGCAAGCGGCAGCAGCAGGCTCAGGGGCACGGACACACATGTGGTGCTGTGCGGCATGGGGAGCGACCTGCCTGAAGAATAGGGTCAAGGGTCGCTCATAAACCCACCTCTTGTGATGAGGGCCTCCAGGTGCAGGACTGTGCACCCCCTTATTACATGGTACCTGTTCCCCTTATAGAGGAGCATTCAATACTGAGTTTGAACCTAAACCTAGGATATAAAGGTTCGGAAATATATCAGTTAGATGATATTCACACGTAATTGAATTACACCAAATTAGATTAGAACATATTTTTTTAGATTTGTTGATTCTGGTACTATTGCAGGAGGCACGCTGCACCACCAGGGCATCAAACACCCTTTCCAGGGCAACTCACACTCCAGTGTACCTGGAAGCCTGGGGCAACGACACCCGCAGCCAACAGAATCAAGCAATAGAGGGCCAAAAAAGAAAGCACTTTGAGAAATGCACACACAGGTCTCAGAGCTTCCAGCACTGCCTGTGGTTGTAGTGGCCTGAAGCCATGTCTCATACCACTCATCACTACTCCATGAACCCTGAAGCGAAGCAATTCCACATGCAGCGCGAGCCAGATCCCACCTGCCGCAAAGACTATGACGTTGCAACACCTGGGAGTGACATTGAATACCTACTTTAATACCTTTGCACACGTAACCTTTCCAAGGATAGTGAAGGGGATCATTTAAGGCTTACCCCAGGAGGTAATGATGGTGTGTGACTGAGTCACAGGATGACTGAGATGATTAGACACAGTAAATTGACATTCCAGTTAGAGGTCTTTAAAAAAAATGGTGCTTTATTTTCACATAGAAAATTATGAGACTTTCAAGTCAGTGTTCTTAAAGAGTCACGGCCGAGTAATTTGTTTCTAGGAGTGCCCAAATAACCAGGGGCACCCATTGGACCCACCATATACCAGTCGGAACTGGAATTTATGATTTACGTCCAGCCACAACTTCAGTTTCTCTGGAACAGTAAGGGCTTGAGGAAGGGGTCCAAAGTTTCGGGATTAGGGTCACCAGCCTCAATTACCTTCACCAATGAGACACTACCCAAAAACATAGGGTTAAAAGGAAAGCCTTTCTGTCCCAGTCTAGGAAGAGGGTGATGAGGAATTTCAAAGATGTTACTGGGCAGATCAGGACAACCCAGCCCACTGCACTCACCGCCCTGTGACGTCAGCTGCAGGTCCTTGACCCCTGTACAGCTCATCCACGAGGCCCTTGTGCCTCCAGTGACCCTCTCCACCAGGGCTTCTGGGACCTGCTTCTGTCCTCTTGGTAATGTGTCAGCTCCTCACACACACTGGACAATACAGCCTCCTCGTTTTCCATGGCAAGTCTTAGTAAAGAGAGCTTCTTCTGTAGTGCGAAGTTTGGATCTATTTACTTAATAAATAAACATACAATTTTGAACATTAACATTTTACATAGGACTAGGAATGGCAGATAGACCAATGAGGAGCCGGCAGTCATTGTGAGGCTTTAAAGCACCATTTTTGTAATTGAAATTGAAATTGAAATTGGTGAAGACACAAATATACCTAATGCAACGACATAAACGAATAAAGCCATCATTAAGAAATACAAGATCCTAGGACAAGGGGGACCCTACTCACACGCAACCAGGGTGGTTAAATGATTAACGAAAACAATGGTTCCTGTGGAATAATATCAAAGTGATGTTGACGTACTTATGCACAATGGCAATTAAGAGGGTTAGAGTGATGTCAAAAAGAGAAAAGGAGCGCACCCCGTCTCCGTGATGTCATCAACTTCTCGTTCAACTCTGCCACCTTTCCAGAAAGCTGGAAACACGCCGAACTCAGCGCCCTCCTGAAGAAACCCACAGCAGACCCCTCTGAACTTAAAAACTACCGACCCATATCCCTCCTCCCATTCCCGGCCAAAGGTATCGAGAAAGCCGTCAACAGCCAGCTTGCCACCTTCCTTGAATCCAACAACTCCCTTGATCCATCTCAATCCGGGTTTCGAGCCAAACACAGCACCCAAACCGCCCTCATTGCAGCGACCGACGATATCCGAACACTCCTGGACAACGGAGAAACTGTGGCCCTCATCCTACTCGACCTATCCGCCGCTTTCGACACAGTCTGCCACAGCACCCTTATACATCGCCTCAGAAACATAGGTATACAAGGAAAAGCCTTGGACTGGATCATCTCATTCCTCGCTGGAAGAACTCAAAGAGTCCGATTTCCCCCAGTCACCTCAGAGGCCACTGAAGTCATCTGTGGCGTACCACAAGGATCTTCACTTAGTCCCACCCTCTTCAACGTTTACATGAGCCCACTCGCATCCATCGCGCGCCAACACAACCTCAACATCATCTCTTACGCCGACGACACCCAGTTAATCCTTTCTCTCACCAAAGACCCCAACACCGCCAAAACCAATCTTCACAAAGGCATGAAAGAAGTAGCTGAATGGATGAAACATAGCCGCCTAAAACTCAACTCAGACAAAACGGAGATGCTCATCCTAGGATCTTCCCCCTCAGCTTGGGACGACTCTTGGTGGCCTTCCTCTCTGGGCACAGCACCCACACCCACAGACCACGCACGCAACCTTGCCTTCATCCTAGACTCCTCTCTCTCGATTTCCAGGCAAATCAACGCAGTCTCGTCCTCCTGCTTCAACCTACTTCGCATTCTAAAAAAGATCTTCCGATGGATCCCCCTCGAAACAAGAAAGACTGTCACCCACGCACTGGTCACGAGTCGACTGGATTATGGTAACACACTATACGCCGGAATCGCAGCAAAATTACAGAAAAAACTCCAGCGCTTCCAAAACGCGCCAGCAAGACTCATATTAGACATTCCTCGCCAAGACCACATCACCAGACATCTAAAAGACCTCCACAGGCTTTCCGTCAACAAAAGAATCACTTTCCGCCTTCTCACCCACGCACACAAAGCCCTCTACAACCTAGGACCCGAATGCCTCAACACCCGACTGTCCTTCTACAATCCCACCCGCCAACTGAGATCGTCTAATCAAGCCCTCGTCACAGTCCCGCGCATCCGAAAATCCACCATGGGTGGCAGATCCTTCTCCTTCCTGGCTGCCAAGACCTGGAACTCACTCCCCACGCACCTGCGCCTCACTCAGAACCACATCTCCTTCAGGAAAGAACTTAAAACCTGGCTGTTCGACAAATAATGAACCCCTTCCCCTATCGCCTTGAGACCCTCTGGGTGAGTAGTGCGCTATACAAATGCCCGAACTTGAACTTGAACTGTTTGCATTTCTTGAAAGAAATCAAGATATGTACAAGGAAATAATATCACCGTAGTATGTAGTGTCCCCAGTGAGAAAAAAGGAACCTAAATATTGGTGACATATTTGTGACATATGTACAAGGTGTAAGTATACAAAATGTACACCACATTCTTATATAATGATAAGCGCTGATATAATGGTTCGCTTCTGTTATCTGCCGACAACGTTTTGACCCTTTGTGCAATGTAGGGTCTCTTCAGGGCCTAGAAATGTAGGGACATCTGAAGGGTGGTTTACGCAGCCGTGTAGTAGATGCGTGCCACAAGTGAGTGTAGGAAAGAGACTCAGAAGAAGAAGATACTGACAAGAGTCCCAGCCGGGCGTCCATGTGAGGATAGAGTAGAACTGGCAGCCTGTGGTGTAGCACTATGCGAAGGTTTCACATGATTCTAACAGCACGACAGTGCGTGCTTTCCTGGTATGATCTCCAGTTGCTATGAATGACTTGCACACAGGAGGGGCGTCCACTCTGTCCTTTGGGTTATGGATAACTTCCTACGTATAAGGCTAAATTAGCATCACTTGTTAAAAACGGGTGGTGGAATGCCGGAGGTGCAGTCACGCCGTGTTGGGGTTAGAAAGTGCCACCGACCGAGTCAATCAGTCTTTTACAGGGTTGACCTCTAAAGTATGTTGAAAGGAGATCAGACCAGTCTGCTGATGCAGCGCATGGAAGCAGGACAGCGTGTGTCTGTCTGCTTGGCCTATTGACCAACTACACGGCTGCGCAACTGTGATATTGTCTCCTTGTACATATCTTGATTTCTTTCAAGAACTATATAAACTTGATTGTGAAATACAAAAAGTAAGGTGTTTGAGGTCTTTTCTCCTTTTCACATCACTCTAACCCTCTTCATTGTCATTTTGCATAAGTATATCAATATCACTTTGATATTATTCCACAGGAGCCATTGTATTAGTTAATCTTTAAGAAATAAACATATTTACAGCTGGGATAGAGACATAGGGGCATATTTACAAGCCCTTACCGCCACTGGAGTGTCCCTTTTTTTGACGCTCCGATGGCAGAGCCTCATTCCCCATATTTACAAGGAGGCACTAAGTTACTTTACGTGGCTTAACGCCATCTTGTAAATATGCCCCTTTCCACTGCAGTCCTCTGCGGCACAGGGGCGTGCAATGGTTGTTGCAGAGGGCGTTCCACCACAACACCCATTGCTTTTTGGGGCTGCTGCAGATTTACAAGGCTGGGGCAGCACCAAAAACTAAGGACAGGGAATACCTGGCTCAGACTGGTAATATGAGGAGAAATTAATTTCTTCTCGTTTTTTGCTCTATGTGTGCAGCATTCTGCAGCACACATAGAAAGAGCAAATTGCCATTATTGATTGTTTATGTGCGGGAAGGTGTCCATTCCTGCACATGAACAATCACCCCTACAACTTAGGCACCCTTGCAACATGGCGGCAGGGTGTCTGCCAGGCCCGGACTGGCCGTTGAGGGCACCGGGCAATCCCCCGGTGGGCCGCATGGTTGGGGGCCGGTTTTGGGCCCCTGGGGCCGTTTTTGTTACAGGGCCGTTATGCTGCAAAAACGGCCCTGTAACAAAAACGGCCGAAAACCGGCCCTGTCACAGAGCGCGGTCGCACCTCTCCCCCCTCCCCTCTCCTCCCGAAGGGGGGAGGGGGGCCGGCCGAGCACTTTGCCAGGGCCGGTTCTGGTTCCCAGTCCGGCCCTGGTGTCTGCGGTGGCGCTGAACAGCTTTTTTTCAACCAGCACTAGGCGAAAAACAGGTGTACGCCATATTCTTGTGAATACGGCACATCCCTGCGTTTTAAAAATGTCAGAGCATGGCATTGCCAAATTTGACGTAACACCACGCTCTTTTTTTTTGGGAAATATGCCCCATAGTCACTCTCCTTTCTTTAGCACCAATTTGAATTCTTGCTGGTAGATATTTGAAAGGAGTTACAATGCAAAGAACCTACAAGGTGAAATGATCAGAGTTTTGAGGTGTCCCAGGGTGATTTGGGTACACAGGAGCTTTGGGATAATAGTAGGTTTTGTTCTGGTCACGGGACTTACATGCACCTATAGCACCTGCAGCAGTGTCTGTTCCATATGGCCTGTGCAGTGCTGTCCCCCCACACACAGCAACCCCATACCAGTCCTCTGCAGGCTGCAGTCGGTGTGAGCGGTCAGAGTTCAGTGGCTCTGAAGGTTAGACCACGCGAGAGGAGGGGAAAATGTGGTTGCTCTTCTGGTGGCGGTAGCCAGAGGTCTCCAGAAGGATCTCAGTGCACCCTGCAGTAAAGTAATACATCTAAGGGCAGTGCACTGTTTACTAGTGTATGTGTCTGGCACCAGCTCGTGCCTGCTCACCAGCAGCGGTTGGGTCTGGCGATCGCTTGTTGATACTGTAGAACAGGAGGTGCACCCAGAGCACGCCCCTATGTTCAGTGGGTGAGCTTTGCACTGACAGATTCCGGCCCATGAATCCTTGTTGGAGCACACCAACCACCTGCACAGTGGTACATACAGTCCCAACATGAGTATTTTAATACTTTGCCTTGTGGTTGGGTTTGGGTGAATTAAATTGTACAGAGTACTGCGAAATGGTGTGCGTAGTTGACCATCTCACACTATATATATGTGGAGTCCGTTGTTAGGTTTGTGCATATCTTTCATATAAGATGAAGTCAGTAATTTCTGGTTCTGAGAAAGTCAGGCAAAGTTTTCCAACTTTGAGCATCTCCCCCACGGGGAGTTTTCAGTGTCCGGCCCAGGTAGCAGTTGCGATTTCTTGTTACAAAATGTCCCATCGTGGAATCTTCTGCAGAAAGAAATGTACTTGCTGCCTGCACCCTTCTGCTTGCATGGTACTTGTTTGCTGGGGAGTGAGACAGGGGAGGGTGCTAATGAGGGGAGGGGAATGATGCTTTTGAAAGGAGTGGAGAAGGGGTAGGGGTAGACAACGATGGAGCAAAAGGACGAATTTCGAATCCCAGCTGTTCTTGAGAGGATGGATGCTTGTCTCGAATTGAGGCTAAACATCTACAGTTTAATAGCATATCCATTGCGCTAAAGAATATTTTTCCCCACTAGAATTAGAGAGAGAGGTAAGTTTGCAAACCACAAAGGGGTTGTTAGCAAATTTGCAGACTTACAAACTCAAATCACTCAAATTAGTTAAAAATCAATACTCACCTGGTTACAGCATTAGTCAATATAATCCAAGCAAGTTCGAATAACAAACACGAAGCCAAGTTGTATAAGGAGTATTGCAGGCAAATCAAGAAAGATTTGGTACTTAGCTAAGGTTCCAGAAGTCGGGAAGTTTCAAGCAGCAGGTGTCAGCCAATGAAGCCTCTAACGGTACATATATAGGGCTGTCCCCGCAATGGAAGCGTATTGTAGAACTACATACACTTGAGAATTTCAAGATTTACGAACAAATAACAAGGGTTATTTGTGGTATTGTCATTTATTAATCAATACCAAAACAATATGCCAATTAACAATCACATAAAATACCAGCCCCAAGTTGGGAAGGAAGGAAAGGGAGGGAGGGGGAGTGCTCGAGGGAGTGTAAGGTCAAGAAAAGTACACAAAGTTCCAAGTAAATACTCATTACAATTTTGCAAAAAAACTCGTAGCAATTATAATACAAACAGCCAAAATAAAGGCGTACATTGGAAATTAATAAACAAATGACATTCAACGGTCACATACAACATTCAGAATTATCGGGGGCATGTGCCGGAAGTCCAAAAGAAAGAAAACAACAGTCGACGTTTCGACCCCTATCTATAGGCTATGTTGAGTCCTTTGTCGGGGTCTTCATCAGGACATCTACAAGGGGAAGGGGGAGCAGTGGGGCAATTCTTTCTGAAACAATTAAAAGACAGGCATTGGCACTGTTGTTCATAATAGGGATTAAATTAATTGTTCTTAAGTGGTAATATTAAATATCATTAATTACCATGGAGTAAAGGCCCAGCTGGGCTCTAAAACGGGAAACAGGGTCCGCCACGCAATTTGTCGTGGTCGATCTCAGGAGTACAAATTCATATCTACAGAGGAGACAACATAGAATCAGAACAAAGCAAAGGGGTGGGTTCACAGTACCGTCAGACAGATGTACTGCTATTTACGACTGTCTACTTAGATCAAAACTTAAAGGGTTAAGACGAGTGGTAAGATATTAGTTAAACCTCAGTCTCCATTAATCAAGTCAGATTAAAGGCATGGGTTATAGGTAGGACAACATTTCTTGGATTCTTCAACAAAGAACATGTGAGATCCCCAGTTACGGTCTCAGCATCGGGGACCTTGTTATATTAAGGCAAACCAAAACCACTTACATGGAAAGGTGTTGAGGAACGACAACCATGAATTAAGTTGCGATCAGTGGGCAGTTGGATTGCGATATACGTCACTGTGGAATATAATACAAGATTCAGTGTCGGTAGCGTACTATATCAGCACCATTTCAAAAGGGCCCATTATAAACATACCTCCGTTACAATAGTGGAATGTCACATTTGTGGTGCAATGAAGATCACTGTGAAACATAATGTAAAAATCGGTTTCAGTAAAATGGCTTTGTAATCAATCTAGCATAACAACCACTATCCTAAGTCTAAAACACACCTCCGAGTTAGCAGCGGGAGGTTGAGAAAATTGTAGAAAGTTTGTTACATCAACCTTGATTGGTTTTGAAACCTGCAATCAACAGGAGGATAATCAAGTGAGAGTGGGACCTCTCAAAATTTATCGAAAAAATGACATGAGTGTCCGTTTACTTACGGATGCCCAGGCGGAAGAGGCCGTCTACGCCAAGCTAGCAGAAACTCAATACGAAGTTTGGGGCGGAGGTAGCAGAGGTAGAGACATTGTTCTTTTAGCCGTAGCTAAGGGCAGGTTCGCACAATCGTTATGACAAAGTAGATTAATTTTAATCCTGCAATAGACAGGAGAATAATCAATGGCGAGCGGGACCTCACGAAGGTTATCGAAATTATGAACAAGGGTGTGTGGTTACTTACAGATGCCCGAACGGACAAAGCCGTCTCCGCCGATCAAGCAGAGACTCCGCAGGAACCGCTACGCGGAGTTGGGGGCGGAGTCGGTAGATGTTAAGGAAATGAAAAGTGAAGAGTTACTACTAGAAATTCCTAAATGCGAAGCACATTTCGGGAGAGTTGGATGATATACGATTGAAGTCCCCATTAATTGAATATGGTACATATTCAACTTTGCCAGAGTGCAGTGAGATGGATGAATTTACAATAGATTGTAGTAAAGTGCCGCTAAATCGCTTATGAAAGTGGCCAATGGTAGACGTATAGCAAGGGAAGAGTTATTTAAGATTACTGGTTTTGGCAACACATTAAAAATTTAATAAATCACCAAATTACAGCAGCGGTCCAAAAAGAATTAAGTCACTACTGATGATAAGTAGGGCAATTACGTTGGTTACATTCTGACGTGTCATTTCAAGAAATAAACTCGTGCAAATCACTCGCAGGAGGTTGAAAACGAGTGGTCAAAACAAGGGATATAGGCATGTACAATAGATGACGTTAGAGAAATGTTTAATTTTCTGTTGGGTTTGTCCCACAGGTGTATGTGGGACAAACCCAACAGAATATTAAATCACAAATTTCTTCCCACTGCAGTAGATTACGATGCAAGGTGGTGGGCGCACCACTGGTAGAACATTGGCAGACAGCAGGACATGGGGTATCAGATTTGAGATGGCTAGTAATAGAAAAGGTATCCCTGGGCAGAAGAGGGGGTAACCTCCCGACAGTATTGAATACACGTGAATCCAAATGGATATCCCTTTTGGACTCGATCAAGAATGGTCTTAATGAGCAGGATAGCAGTCTAGCGCAATTGGCATCACTTGGCTAACATAATTGCTTTACACCTTTCCAAGAATGCTTTTCATTTTTGATACATGTCTACCCGTTTACACTCTCATGCTGGAGAAGTGCACGAGGTTGTTTTTCCAAGAATCATCTACTGTGTAAGTGCATTTCATGTCCTTCGCCTACAACCTCATGTTGGAGAGTTGCGCGAGTGCTTTCATTAATAATTTGTTTCAAACATTTCCTCATTTCTCTAACGTCATCTATTGTACATGCCTATATCCCTTGTTTTGACCACTCGTTTTCAACCTCCTGCGAGTGAGTTGCACGAGTTTATTTCTTGAAATGACACGTCAGAATGTAACCAACGTAATTGCCCTACTTATCATCAGTAGTGACTTAATTCTTTTTGGACCGCTGCTGTAATTTGGTGATTTATTTAATTTTTAATGTGTTGCCAAAACCAGTAATCTTAAATAACTCTTCACTTGCTATACGTCTACCATTGGCCACTTTCATAAGCGATTTAGCGGCACTTTACTACAATCTATTGTAAATTCATCCATCTCACTGCACTCTGGCAAAGTTGAATATGTACCATATTCAATTAATGGGGACTTCAATCGTATATCATCCAACTCTCCCGAAATGTGCTTCGCATTTAGGAATTTCTAGTAGTAACTCTTCACTTTTCATTTCCTTAACATCTACCGACTCCGCCCCCAACTCAGCGTAGCGGTTCCTGCTGAGTCTCTGCTTGATCGGCGGAGACGGCTTTGTCCGTTCGGGCATCTGTAAGTAACCACACACCCTTGTTCATAATTTCGATAACCTTCGTGAGGTCCCGCTCGCCATTGATTATTCTCCTGTCTATTGCAGGATTAAAATGAATCTACTTTGTCGTAACGATTGTGCGAACCTGCCCTTGGCTACGGCTAAAAGAACAATGTCTCTACCTCTGCTACCTCCGCCCCAAACTTCGTATTGAGTTTCTGCTAGCTTGGCGTAGACGGCCTCTTCCGCCTGGGCATCCGTAAGTAAACGGACACTCATGTCATTTTTTCGATAAATTTTGAGAGGTCCCACTCTCACCTGATTATCCTCCTGTTGATTGCAGGTTTCAAAACCAATCAAGGTTGATGTAACAAACTTTCTACAATTTTCTCAACCTCCCGCTGCTAACTCGGAGGTATGTTTTAGACTTAGGATAGTGGTTGTTATGCTAGATTGATTACAAAGCCATTTTACTGAAACCGATTTTTACATTATGTTTCACAGTGATCTTCATTGCACCACAACTGTGACATTCCACTATTGTAACGGAGGTATGTTTATAATGGGCCCATTTGAAATGGTGCCGATATAGTATGCTACCGACACTGAATCTTGTATTATATTCCACAGTGACGTATATCGCAATCCAACTGCCCACTGATCGCAACTTAATTCATGGTTGTCGTTCCTCAACACCTTTCCATGTAAGTGGTTTTGGTTTGCCTTAATATAACAAGGTCCCCGATGCTGAGACCGTAACTGGGGATCTCACATGTTCTTTGTTGAAGAATCCAAGAAATGTTGTCCTACCTATAACCCATGCCTTTAATCTGACTTGATTAATGGAGACTGAGGTTTAACTAATATCTTACCACTCGTCTTAACCCTTTAAGTTTTGATCTAAGTAGACAGTCGCAAATAACAGTACATCTGTCTGACGGTACTGTGAACCCACCCCTTTGCTTTGTTCTGATTCTATGTTGTCTCCTCTGTAGATATGGATTTGTACTCCTGAGATCGACCACGACAAATTGCGTGGCGGACCCTGTTTCCCGTTTTAGAGCCCAGCTGGGCCTTTACTCCATGGTAATTAATGATATTTAATATTACCACTTAAGAACAATTAATTTAATCCCTATTATGAACAACAGTGCCAATGCCTGTCTTCTAATTGTTTCAGAAAGAATTGCCCCACTGCTCCCCCTTCCCCTTGTAGATGTCCTGATGAAGACGCAGACAAAGGACTCAACATAGCCTGTAGATAGGGGTCGAAACGTCGACTGTTGTTTTCTTTCTTTTGGACTTCAGGCACATGCCCCCGATAATTCTGAATGTTGTATGTGACCGTTGAATGTCATTTGTTTATTAATTTCCAATGTACGCCTTTATTTTGGCTGTTTGTATTATAATTGCTACGAGTTTCTTTGCAAAATTGTAATGAGTATTTACTTGGAACTTTGTGTACTTTTCTTGACCTTACACTCCCTCGAGCACTCCCCCTCCCTCCCTTTCCTTCCTTCCCAACTTGGGGCTGGTATTTTATGTGATTGTTAATTGGCATATTGTTTTGGTATTGATTAATAAATGACAATACCACAAATAACCCTTGTTATTTGTTCGTAAATCTTGAAATTCTCAAGTGTATGTAGTTCTACAATACGCTTCCATTGCGGGGACACCCCTATATATGTACCGTCTAACGCCCAGGTCCCCGCGACTGCATGGGTTCAACCTCCCTTTTTGTAACGAATGAAGCCTCTAAGGCAGAACCAAATGAAGGTTCCAATCTAACAGAGAAGAAATATATTTTCTCAAGAGATTAACTATTTGACCAGCAATAAAATAAGCTCAGGGTCTCAAGAGAGGTAGAGGGGCATTAGATTTCAGAGAAGGACAGGAGCAAACCTGACTGACTAACTTAGCGATGTACAATTAAAACATAGCATGCAACTATCTGGAAACCCCTTACTGTTCTGATAAGCGTGGCTCAAATCCACCGAGTGACTTACCGCACTCACCTATAATTACCAAGTAAGAAGTCAGCCAGACAGTGGAGCAGAATAAACAAAGTATTTTATTAGGCCACAAACTACCATATGAGAGGGCCCTGTCCGACCTCACCCCTAGCAGTGCGCCGAGAGGACTGACTCATCTCATCACAGCAATACATTATAACATGGTACAGCAAAGTAAAACACGCCCATACTGGAAAAGTACTGGACCCCGGAGAGGGTGAACAATGGCCTCACACAATAGGCATCTGCACCTGCAATAGCAACATTTGGTTATCTCTGCCCAAGGCCGCGGAGCCTGGCCCCAGAATCTCCAGCGCATGAGAACATTACTGATTAGGTTTTTGTTATTAGTTTCGGTCACAGCTAGCTAAGAAACGAAAACTGCTGCGTTCAGGGTTTTTCCTATTCCTACGGGAGGGGGGATGAGCGAATGCAACTCGCACGCAGAGAGAAACACCCCAAAATGGTGGCACACAAGCTAAGCTAAGAAAACGGAATAACATCACACGCATAAATGAATAATGAGATGGAGAATATAAACGTAAATGCATAAATGAATACATCATTAGTTAGACACATTATGCTAACTCATAAATGTAAATGTAAGTGGGTGGGGCATCGGAAAATGAAACCTATCAGACCCTCCTTTTAGCATTATGTGGCTAACATGGGCGTAACCTTTATTAGCTAAAAGATAAGGTCTTTACACATCATGCTAGTGACAGGGAAAATATATCAATCAAAAACATCTTCATCAATAAGCATCAACCAGTGAACATCATGGAGCTCCATGTCATTAGAAACAGGATACTGGCGGGTCGGTCTTTTAGAAGATTGCAAATTACTGGCACACATGGAGCAACAAGGGGGAAGGCAATAAACACATAGACAACAAGTCAGCAATATACCCACTACTCCTACAACACCCATCAAAATCTTCCAGCCCCAAGAGGAGAAAACACCCCACAGCCATTTCTGTAGTGACCAAGTACCAGTGTCCTGATGAAGTTCAGTCGCTAATCTATGAAGTTTCTGTACAGCTAAGTTAACAGTGGGGGCCGAGTCAGGAATGTACACACAGCAAGACGTCCCGATGACGCGACAGGCTCCACCCCTATCAGCAAGAATGATGTCAAGCACCATCCGATTCTGAATCGTAAATAATCTCATAGCCTGCATCTCAACAGACATATTAGCTGCAATGTCTGCCTCAGTATTCACTACTTTCTCTATCACCCTTGACAGTCTCCGAATAGCCCTACTGTTAAATATGGGACCCCAGAACGGCAGTAGACCCTTAGAAAAGTCTGTCCATTGCTGCAAAGAAGTATCAGTCTGATCCACATCCTCAACTTGGAGTGCCCTCCTTTGACGCTGTCCAGGCATTATAGCAAACCGACGATGAGTCTTATGATAGTCTGAGGGTGCTACATAGACAGGAGGAAGCAGGTAAGCCAGATAGCAGACCCCACTCCAACCCTCAGGCAACCACAGGTATCCATTATCTCCACAAACAAAGTAAATATTCGGGGGAGTGATCAAAGAAGGACTAAGGAGCAAGCGAATCGAAGCAGTCACATTGCAAGAACTGTTCCCAACCTTTATAGTGCCCCTCCCCAGGATACAGAAGAATGGTGAGGGCCCAACAACTGCCAGGGGCACCAAAGAATGACTACTACCATTTGTCGCAGGAGGGTGTCTATAAGCCAGAGAAGAGTTCAACTGTAGAAAACTCTCCCTAACTTTGTCAGTGTTGTTAGGAGTCACAAATCGTCCCACTTTCTTTGAGCATGTTTCCAGAAATGTCTGATCGAAACGTCCGTCAGTAAACAACTGTCCAAGAGAAGGGGTGGGCATAGGGCGTGCTCGCATTGTCAAAGTAGATCCTTTACTAGGTAATCGAGGATCTAGAAAATCAGATTGTTGAAAGAATTTCACCATGCCAATTAAAGTGTACCATCCCACACAACTATTTACAGGAGTTAAAGGGAGTGCCAGCAATCTATCCATTTTATAGGCAGCAGAAGGTAGCAACCCACAAACCCAACAATCTGTCACATTATACACAGCATGGGCATGATGTAGAGTCTTGATAAAAACATTATCACGGTAACCTTTTCGCAAACATTGTTCACCATAATCAACAGTAACCATATTGTGCTCGGGAAGGGCAGAAGGGATAGGGATAAACAAATGAACAGGATAGGCTTTGTCTAGGAAAAACAGTATTCCAAGAATTATTAGAAATACAATAATGAATATCACAATGGCCACAATCTTTCCTTTTTGTGACAGAGCGAGCCATGGAGAGTCGGGTTCTGGTCTACGAGGAGCTGTAAAAGGCTGCTCCTCCTCAGGAATGGGACGGCCAAAGGGGTACATGTTTCCTAACTAAAAGTCCAAAACTAAACAAAAAAAAATAATTAAACAGTCACAGTCACACCGAAGCCGGCCAGGGCGTTCTTCACCCTCAGAAGGGATCTTCTCCCTGTGTCCGTTAAAGCCTCACAGACAGGCTTACATTGTTCGTTCCCTAATCCCACGATGGAGTCGCACAGCTTTTGCAACTCAGGAGCACTTAATCTGGCCCAGGCGCAATCCTAGTGTCCCATCTGACAATGTCTCGACAGTGCACCAGGGCTCTTACCAGCAGTCCGTCCCTAACACTTAACTATTCTTCAGCACAGCTCTCTTCTAAGTCCCTATCTCAGCCCTTCTTCCAGTGCTCAGTTCTCCTTCCTTCCCTTCCTGGGCCGCAGATTATAACGAGTGCTCCCTCGCACCTCTGGATCTGTGAACAGAATGGGGGGCTCAATGGCAGGGGACTTATCCGCTGATATTTGCTCACTGTGATCAGGAGAGGCATCACCACTTGCAATCAGAGCCGGCCTCTCATCTCTTTGATCCGGCTCCTCACCCCTCAACAAAGCATCCGAGAAGGGTATGTACCGCGGAACTACTTCACATTCGTCATCAGCGATGCTGTTTCTCACCCATTCGTCACATGGCAGTGGCAGTGGGACGCGCTTCACGTGGGACGCATGTGTCCAGGCCTTGCGGCCCTGGATCCGGAGTGCGGTGCGGGTGGTGAGGAGAACTTGGCTCGGCTCCGACCAACTTGGATCCAAGCAGGACTTCCGCTGGTGCTTCTTAATGACAACCCAGTACCCAGGTTGTATAGTGTGTCCTTTTCCCTCCGGCCGCGGCTTCAGGGTGTCTGCTACCTGCTGATGAACAGAACGGAGATCTTTAGTCAAAGCATACAGGTAATCTATCAACAAAGGGTATTCTATTTACGAGAAACATTTAGGTCTAGGGACACCCCACACGTTGGCCGGACGGCTGAAAATGACCTCGTGGGGTGAGACACCTGTCGTGGAATTGACTGTCACTCTAGTGGAAAGCAAAGCCAGGGGGAGTGCATCTGGCCAGCGTAACCCTGTACTCTCTTGTATCTTGGCCATTTTTAACTTCAGAGTCCCGTTGAACCTCTCTACCAAACCCGCAGCCTGGGGGTGTCGTGCTGCATGAAATTTCTGTGATATCTGTAGTCCCTTACATATCTGTGTCATCAATTTGGCATTAAAAGATGTGCCGTTGTCACTCCAGATCACACGGGGCAATCCGTAGCGAGAGAAATATTCCTTTATCAACATCTTAGCTGTTGAGATAGCCGTGCAATCCTTAGTTGGGAAAGCCTCCACCCACCTACTAAAGGAGTATACCACCACCAGGACGTACTTAAGGTTATTGACTCTCTCCATTTCAATATAATCCATTTGGATCACTTCAAAAGGAAAAGAAGGAGGAGCAAAATTGCCAACCGGAACAGGTGTTCCCTATCCAGGATTATGTCTTAAACAAACCATGCACTGCTGCACTAAATGGGTTGCCATCTTGGAAATGTTCTTATTACTCCACACTGGGTCCAGTAATTTACATATTCCTTTCGCACTAATATGAGCTGGCCCATGAGCCATTGTCACCACTGGGAGGACATATGCGTCCAGGAGTAACCATCGTCTTTTGTCTGACACATCCGTACTAACACTCATCCAAGTCCAACCGTCCCCCACCATCCTTCCATGTCCTCAACTCATCCTCAGTCGATTTTTCTTGTATGTTCCGCACACTTTGTACAGTATTCATGAACATATCAACGTCCGGTACCCACCTAGCTGGTCCTGCCACAAACATTTGTGGGAGTTTTGTCCTAGCTGTCTCCTTAGCTGTCTGATCTGCAAATGCATTGCCCCGTCCTACATCATCCACCACCGCTTTGTGTGCACTACATTTGATCACAGCCAGTCGCCTGGGAAGCATCAATGCTGTCAATAGTCATAATATCAACGGACCATTCTGGATCCTTTGTCCGTGTGATGTCAAAAACCCTCTCTCTGCCCACAGTCGCCCATAGCTATGAGCCACGCCGAAGGCATATTGGCTGTCAGTGTAAATATTCACGTCCAGTCCTTCACTCAATTCACACGCTCGCATCAATGCTATTATTTCTGCAGCTTGGGCTGAGTGGTACGGGACCCTAGAAGTCTCCACCACTGTTTTCAATGTTGTGACTGCGTATGCTGCAGTTGAGGTACCATCCGCAAGTTTAAAACAGAAACCATCAACATACAGCTCCCCGTCGGGATCATTTAGGGGGGTGTCCATTAAATCTGTCCTTCCCTTCGTCTCCTCCTCTGTCTGAAACAAACAATCATGGACTTCATCGTCCTTTTCATCTAAAGGGATGGGTAGCAACATGGCTGGGTTCAAAGTGACACATCTTTTAATCGTAACATGGGGTGCGAGTAATGTGAGCTCATAACCAGTAAGACGAGCACTAGTTAAATGCTGCGTCTGCGTTTTGTTTAATAAAGTGTCCACAGCATGCGGTACCATTACTGTGAGATCAGAACCCAGCACGAGCCCTGCCGATTGTCTAATTGAGACCGCAGCAGCCGCTGTAGTCCTTAGACAGCTCGGCAACGCTCTCGCCACATTGTCAAGCATAGCAGAAAAATAAGCGCAAGGTCTCTGTTTCCCTCCAAAACATTGAGCTAGGACAGACAACGCGCAACCTTCCGTCTCATGTACATAAAGCACAAAAGGCTTCTGGTAATCAGGAGTTCCCAAATCAGGTGCAGAACACAAAGCAGTTTTTAGTGACTCAAAAGCTTCTTGACATACTGGAGTCCAGGGTAGGGGTTTGCGCACCTCCTTAGTAGTCAGATACAGAAGGAGTTTGGTTAGTAAGGCATAATTGGGTATCCACTGGCGACAATACGAGCTTATGCCCAAAAACGCGCGCACCTCTCGCTTCGTGTTAGGTACAGCCATGTTTGTTATCGCCTTGATGCGCTCCGGTGTCACCCTCCTCCCCTCCTTCGATAGGAGATGACCTAAGTAGGTAACCTCCTGTCGACAGTATTGAAATTTAGAAAGGGACACTTTGTGTCCATTTCGAGCCAAATGGTGCAACAATTTAACCATGGCATCTCGACACCCATCTTCTGTGTCAGACGCTATTAAAAGATCATCTACATAATGCAGTAAAACATTGCCCTCGGGGAGTTCCAAATCATCCAATTGAGCCTTCAAAGCCTGACTGTAAATGCTGGGGCTCTCGGTATAGCCTTGAGGAATTCTACAAAATCTGAAGCTGCGGCCAGCCAATGAGAATCCGAAAAGATGACGGCTGTCAGGGTGTACCGGGATACCAAAGAAAGCATTTTTCAAATCCAAAACAGAGAAATATCTGGCGGTGGGAGTGATCATTGTCAAAATCGTTGTAATGTCAGAGACCACCGGATATTGGGGTTCAACCACCTTATTAATGTGGCGTAAATCAATCACGAAACGATAAACATCAGGTGCACCATCACCTGCATCAGCAGAGGGACTTTTAAGAATCGGGAGAATGGGGCTATTACAAATGTTAGAGACCGTCTCTTCCACTACACCCGGCCGTATCAAATCCTGTATTATTTGTAGCAAAGCTGTTTCACCATCCCAAGATATTTTATACTGCGGTATTCAGGGCAATCGAGCTCCCTCCTGAGGTAATTGACATTTTTATGGTCAGGTATGTCCCCTAACGTGTACCCCAACGTCTCCATGTACGAGTTTAAAGTGCATGTAACTTCCCTCCGCAACCGAATCTGGAAACGCAAATACATTTGCGTTCAACGTTAACATGTCCTCTATCAGATCCACCATGAATGGATTGATAATTCAGTTCCTAAGTATGCCTTGCCAACGTCTTTACGTGGTGCACTCTCTCGTTCTTCCTGGCTCTGCAGAGCTAGGCCCTGAATTCTGCCTTCGAGTCATTTTCTGTCTCTGCCTCTGAAAGCTGCAGCATGGAGATGCATCCCTGACCTCTGCCTTACTTCCTGCCAAGCGAAGCGGTGCCTGGCCCGGCCTGGCCAGCCTGCCAAAACAGTATTTTGCCTTCAAGTTATCAGCATAGCCAGTTCAGCCTCCTCGAAAACACATTCCAGTCTAGTGATATAGGTAAACATATCCCCGGCTGCAGAGCAAAGGGCCAAGCCTTCCTGTCTCCTTCATGTAATTCATTGCTCCCGTTACCATGGTAGGCCCATGGCCCCGTGCATTGCACGTAGACACATATGCATTCAGTATAGTATAGCCTCTGCCCGAGAGACCTTTTACTTCAGATTAAACATCCCCAAACACAAGATAATCGACATGTTATAGGAACAGGTCGATCTGACATGCCAGACTTCTGTCTCTTCCACTAGTGCTAAAGTCAAGCCCCCAGCTTTCTCCAGTTCCACGTCAATCACACGTCATTCTAACTGCGCGCGCACCCTGGTCTTAGGTTTCAGCTGACTCTGCAAAATCCTCTATGCACCCACCCACTTATGACACGTTTCTGTGACGTTTTCAGCACACACGTCCGTGCACACCCCTGTACACGCCTTTTTGCTACGCACATGTGTTCTTATCATATTCTTTTCACTTGTCACGCCTACTGTATCCATCGCCACTGTACAGCTTTACTATATATGTCATGTACTGTTAATAAATCGTTGACATCTTTTTGCCATCATTGCATATACCCCCGAACCCTTGTATTGATGGAATTGATTTCCATGGCTCGAGCCATCCCGATTAAAGCCTGTATGACTCAGACACCACGGACTCTGCCTCTCATTTGATTGAGCTATTCATTTTCTTGTCAGTAATTATATGGAAAAATTGTTAGGTAAATTATATTTACCACATAATTTGGCGCCCGAACAGGGACCCCTCCCCCACCCCACGCGCCGGCGATGCGTCGCAGGCCTTGCCCCCTGCCACAGCCGTGACGGACTCCTATGCGCATCTGCAGGTTTTCCTGTATCTCCCTCAGGCCTACGGTGGAGACGGAGACTGCGGCCGACATCCAGACGAGGCGGTGAGGAGTGCGGAGGATCCCGACCAGAGCCCAGCCGAGAGAGCAGTGTCCGAGGTGTCCAGAGGCCCACCTGTCCGAAGCGTCGAGGCGCATGCGTAGTGCACAGCAGCAGTGACGTTGTAGCAGTCAAGTCCAGTCGAGTTTCCGAGGCCTTCCGTTCCGTGCTTCCCGGTGAGTACCGTTGCTGGGGACACATCAAGACGGGTGCATTAATTTGTATCCGGTCAAGACGGGTTTGGGTACACAGATCCGGTCTGTACTGTTTTAGCAGTGCATCTGTACTGTTTAGCAGTGCATCTAGTAATACAACGATTCAGTGGTCTAGTATTGTTGTTATAGAATGTATTAGTCAGTATATGTTCGATATGTTTCAATGTGTTTAATGCCGTGGTACGAGTGATTGTTTGCATTTCATTATTGTGCTTATTGTGTTTGTGTCCAGAGTAAAGGAACCATGCCGTTATTCTCAAAGTTACGACAAATAGGAACTAGGAAAGGGATACTCGAGGAAGCAGTTCCAGTCCCACCTAGGGACACTCCAGGTCATTTTATGTACCACAAGCATGGCTTAGATGCCATACTGTACTTAGATTTATGGGTGGATTATACGAAGGACCTAGAAGAGAAACAGAGATGGCCCGTTACAGGGACATGGGATGCCGAGTGCATCATGAGAGTAGAAGAAGCGTTGTGGAAAAAGAAAGCCAGACAATCACAGAAAGATGCCATAGAATTGTGGCGTAAAGAATCGCATAGACGGACAGAAAAAGAACTCAGAAAGGCAGAGAAAAGTAGAGAGGATTCCGACAAAGCTAGAGAAAAAGAACTACTAGAGGAAGGAGAGCGAGTCAGCATAGAACAACATGACCGACAGAGAAACGCCCTTATAACAGGACTGTATCCAGTTCTAGCCGAGGGCCTGCCAAAAGCGACCCCGGAAATACCAAATGATCTGCCACCTCCATTGGTTCCGACTAAAGTACGTCATAAAAAGACCGCAGCAGACATTTTCCTTTCTTCTTATTTAGATGATGTAGCTCCCGCATATACCAATGTACCCGTACGACCTGCTAATAATAACAATCTGCCACAGCATATTCCTGCTGATCAAGCCACGACCCCTCCGCGTCACCAAATTCCCGCACCTGTTGTCACTTCCCCTACTGTCCCCCCTACTACTGGTCCTCATAACCCTTTTGCTACTGATGCGACTCAGAGGCAGTCGTCCCCGTTAAATATACCTTTCCCACACCCAATGACGTCAAGTCATGCTCATGGTTCTGCTTCAGGAGGTGCTTCAGGAGGTCCCTATCACACTCCGCCACAAGTACATCGATTGACAATGAGAGAATTAGCAATGCAGCGTACACCTAAAGCAAGCCCAGCTGAAAAGCTCAAACAAACAATTGGAGATTGTAGATACGATCCTGTCCCTGGCAAGCAAGGGGACCTGTTGTTAGCATCATTACGTTTGAGACGTGTTACAGATTACTTAAGGACATTACCAGAAATGCCAGAACATCTAGACAAAATATATCATTTTATTCGATCGGGGGAGGGTCCAGAATGTGTTCGTGAAGGCATGGAATATCAGAAAGTCGAGACTCAAGGGTTAATATTGCGATTTTTGATTAATTGTTTGATAAGGGAACAAGATCAGCCAGGCTATTCTCAAAAAGAAATGGAAGGATTGACAAAATGGAGTCAGAATATTGCAGACTGTAAGCATGACAAAGAGAAATGTATAGATGCCATGTCCAGAAAGATCCGTAAAGTAATAGTGGCCATACATGCCCGACGAAAAGCTGATAAAACGCCCGAGTCAGACGAAAGGGAATCCTCAGAGGAGGAAGAACCAGTGAATCCAGCAGCTACTCAAGACACGATAGCTTACGTAGGTAGAGCGAAACTCCCTAAACAGTACTCTTCTGATAGACTTTTCGACAGACCCATTCGTCCAGAAAGCAGGAAACGTTTTCTTTCCCCGATACCAGAGCAATGTTCTCTTGAACATATTTTCCAAGTCACTGATAAAATCCTGAAAGAAAGAGTAGGTTATCATGAACTCAATACCTTACGTGATCAGGAACTAGCCCGGTCAGCAGTCCAATGGGCCGGGGATGACAGTATATATAAGGATGATTTAGTAGTGCAAACATTTTTAAGTCTTACTCCAGAAGAACAGCGACTAGCTGGTATATACATGACCCAACATCTTATTGTACAGTATGAAAACCAGCTATCTGACCCAGGTCCATTGTATAATCTATTGCAAGACTTACTCCTGAATAGATGGAGAGGCTTAGGTACTGATTTGATTAATGTGATTCTCGAACAACGCCATAAATACAGAACATTTTTGACATCACGTCTTGTTTCCGCTCCACCCCCAGTAAACCATCCTTTTCACCTAGACAGACAGAACCCTTTACGAGAAGTAGATCCAATACGGAAACCAGATGATACACTTGAACGCGTATTTGTATACACGCCCATAACTAAAATGGAATTATTAGAAATGAAGAAAATAGTGCCTAGTCATGATAAAGATCCAGCAGGGTTTCACCGTGAAATAAAAGACATGTTACTCATGGGAGATTATACATATCCCGATATTATGAAAATATTAAAAGTATTATTGCCTGCCGGTGTTTACGAGAAACTCAAAGAAAAAGAATGGGAGGTGGGAGATAAAAAGATTAATTGGACTGAATTAGAGAACGAAGAAACAGGACGAACCCCAGGTTTAGGCCTTGGGGACAAAACTAAAGCATTACCAGGATTATTAGTACAGGTTTTGCCAAGATTGTTTACAACTAAAAAGGAGGACTGGGATGCGATCTCAGCCTGCAAACAGAAACACGACGAAGACACTAGTGATTTTTATTCTAGATTCGAGAAATGTTTCATTATTAATAGTGGCCTGAAAACAAGTAGCGAGTCTTACCCACACCTATTTGTGACCAAATTAGTCGAGAATTCATTACCCCAGGTTAAGAATAGAGTATTGAAGGTCGAGAGCACATGGCAAGCAAATACGCCTTCCCAAATGTTACAGTATCACCAGAATAGAATCAGGGAGGAACATGATCACGAACAGAGGCGTATGAAAGACACGAAAATGAAAGTGCTAGTTGCTCAGTCAGTTCCAGCCAATGGTCAGAAAAGGGGTACGACACAGTCCAATAATTCGACGGCTCCTGTTAAAGGGACATGCAACTATTGTAAACAGCCAGGTCACTATGTAAACGAGTGTGCAGTTCTAAAACACAATATAGCCACAGGTAAAACTAAAGAGAGACCACGTCCCCCTAGACAGGACCAGGTCCAACAACATGGTCCGCAAAATGTGCAGCCTATGCAGGCTCCACAACAGACCGTAGCGGTGCCACAACCCCAGCCCATTGCCGCCACACAACATGTTACACAGCAGATGTACCAGTATGCACAATCCGATTACCCCGATTATCAACAGTACACATGAAACAGCCTAGAGAGGGAGGTTGGCTTGCCTCTTATTGAGGTTCCTGTAGATCAAGAGGGTCCTTATGTACATAGTCAGGTATTAGGAAAGGATAGAAAGTTTTTGATTGACACAGGGGCAAGCAGGACTACCATCAGTCATGACGAGGTTCCAGGGGCACCCCTCTCAGGCTCACAGAATGTTTCCCTTGGATTTTCAGGAAAGCCTATTGTTAATGAAGTATCGAAACCCGTTCCTCTTGCAGTTGGTCCATTATCCCGTACTACAGATTTATTGCTCACGAAATCATGTCCAGAAAACTTGCTCGGTATCAAAACACTGAAAGCTCTAGGAGCTGTTATTTGTTGTTCTCCGGAAGGAATAAGGTTGTTCCTTCGTGATTTTAAGGGACATTATGTATTGAGAGATTTTGATCCCAGGTTACAGAACGTACCTGCACATTTATGGGCACAAGGCCCCACTGATGTAGGTTGTATGCACATTACACCATACCGTGTTACACTCAAGCCAGAAGTTGTACTGCCACGAATCCGACAATACAAGTTACCACCTGATGCTGTAGTGGCTTTACTGAAAATCATTGACGAGCTGATTGCACAAGGAGTGGTTGTAGAAACCGACTCCAATGTTTGTAATTCCCCTATCATTCCGATTCTTAAACGCTCTGATCCGAATACACCTCCAGTTTATCGATTGGTGATCGATTTACGAGAATTTAATAAATGTATTGTACCACAGTATCCAGTGGTCCCAGATATCTCTTCATTATTGACAGCTATTGATTCAGAGGCGACGTTCTTTACTGTAATTGATCTCAAGAACGCCTTCTTTAGTGTCCCCATTGATCCGGAAAGCCAATACCTTTTCAGATTCTGTTTAAATGGCCGTAGCTTCAAATTTGCACGCGCCCCTCAAGGATTCACAGAAAGCCCCAGCATCTACAGCCAAGCATTGAAGAGACAACTTGATAGTATTCACATGCCTCCTAACACTGCCCTACTCCAATACGTCGATGATCTATTGATCACCGCCCGAAGTGAACAAGAATGTGAACATGCATCACTGACAGTTTTGTATTTTCTGGCAGACAAGGGACACAAGGTGTCTCCTTCGAAGTTACAATTCTGTGCCCAGCAAGTGGTGTACCTTGGGCACTTGCTGTCCAAGTGGGGTAGGCAGCTGACACCTGATCGCATCCAGTTAATAGCACATCTTCCACAACCCAAGACACAGAAGGAAGTACGAGCCTTTATTGGACTCACTTCTTATTGCAGACAATGGATTCCCCAATATGCATTTCTAGCTAAACCACTTATACAGTTGACAACACAGGAGGCAGCGTCTTCGTCTGTTCTCCCATGGACTCAGGAACATACACAAGCTTTTAACGAATTAAAGAAAGCCTTATGTCAAGCACCTGTTTTAGCGACACCATGTTACAGCAAACCTTTTACACTTTTTGTCACAGAATGCGATGGCACAGCGTTATCGGTTCTCACTCAGGTTCAAGCAGATAAACACAGACCGTGTGCTTATTTTTCAAGTACATTGGATCCAGTAGCCCAGGCCTTGCCTGCGTGTTTAAAGTCAGTTGCAGCAACAGCTCTAGCAATAAGACAAAGTGACTCCATTGTTTTGGGACATCAATTGACAGTACAGGTTCCACATTCTGTGGAAGTTTTCCTAAATAGAACACAGACTCAACACTTGACTATAGCACGACTGACAGGTTATGAATTGACATTGTTCCAACCACACATAGAAATACGACGCTGCAATACACTAAATCCTGCTACACTTTTACCGTCAAACACGACAGATCCTACACCACATGACTGCGTGGATGTCATTAATACAATCACGAAGCCCAGACAAGACTTGACAGACGTTGCATTACCCGACCTCGACCTGACACTTTATGTGGATGGTTCATGTATGAGAACAAGTACAGGAGAGCTAGTGGCCGCATATGCAGTGACCACTGAAACTGAAGTTATAGAAACACATCGCATTGACACCCTGTCAGCTCAAGCAGCAGAGCTTATTGCTCTGACCCAAGCCTGTATACGAGCCAAGAACCTTAAAGTAAACATATACACAGATTCACGTTATGCATTTGGAGTCGTACACGACTTCGGTGTTCTCTGGCAAGAAAGAGGTTTCTTGACCTCTCACGGAGCCAAAATCCAGCATGGCCCCCTCATTCAAGCTCTGTTGGAAGCAATACATTTGCCTACAGCCATAGCCATCATGAAGTGCAAAGCACATAAAAAAGTTACTGACACTATTTCCCAGGGTAACGACCTGGCAGATCGAACAGCGAAACATACAGCACAGACTCATACTGATACGACTGATATGACAAAGACTGACGTATCTTCACTGACACATTGCATGACAGTCAGAGATCCTACACAAGATGTCATCGACATACAGACACATGCTACTTCAGATGAAATAAAGAAATGGACTGAACAAGGAGGGGTCCAGACTGAACAGGGATGAATGACGAAGGGAAAGACCACATGGTTTCTCCCCGACTCTATGGTTCAAGTTATCATCAACACAGCACATAGTCCAGCACATTTAGGAGAGAAAGCCATGTTAGACAGTTTACAGAACCTCTGGTTTAACAAACATTTACATGCAGCAGCAAAACAGAAAGTGCGTACCTGCATGATCTGTTGTCAGTTCAATCCAGGAAAAGGTATTCCCGTGGAACGAGGTGGATTTCATCCTCCCGACCATCCTTTTGAAGTCCTCCAGATGGATTATATCCAGATGGACAGATGCCGAGGATTCAAGTATGTCCTCGTAGTTGTATGTGCCCTATACAGATGGACAGAAGCATATCCCGTCCCAGATTACACTGCCCCGACCACGGCCAAGCAGTTGGTTCGTGAGTTCTTCCCACGGTACGGTTTGCCCCGTGTCGTGTATTCAGATAACGGTCAGCCATTCTCGTCCGAACTCATGAAGCAGGTTTCACTTCTGCTAGGATATCAATGGAAGTTCCACTGTGTCCGACATCCCGAGGCCGCAGGTCTCGTGGAGAGACACAATCAGACTCTGAAAACTCGTCTTGCCAAAGTGTGTAAAGAGAAAGGTGTAGATTGGATAGTAGCTTTACCAGTTGCCCTCTTTTATATGCGAATGGTAGCCCATTCTAGGACAGGGCTATCCCCGTATGAGGTGGTCTTCGGTAGGCCTCCTAATATGTGGGGGACGCCTATGCCACGTAAAATAACCGATGTTGACAGTACTATGCTGACAGATTACCTTGCTTCCTTGATGTCTGCACTACTATCATGTCGTTCACAGGTTGCGGCAGCCTTCCCAGACAACACCGAGGTGAAACCGCATGAGCTGGTCCCAGGAGATGTCGTCGTAGTACGTAATTTCGACAGGTCAAGCCCTCTGGAGCCCCGCTGGAAAGAGCCGAAGATCGTCTTGTTAACCACCAGGACTGCGGTGAAATTAGAAGGAAGGAAAGGCTGGCTCCACTCGAGCCATGTGAAGAAAGTTTATGGACTTCCGCCAAAGACTGATTCCCAGGACTCTCGCATTCCAGAGATTGATACCAAACTCCCACTGTTAGAGAAAACTCCTCAGCAGGAGTACCGAATGAAATTGAGGTCTAGTAAGTCAGACAGTTTAATTGTTTAAGTCCCCTCCTGGGTGAAGCGGTGAGACAGTTTCTTGACATGTATCAGTTAGACCCCGATAGAGAGAGAGATAGACAGGAGATCAAGAAAATAAATTATTGTAAAAATCTCCGAAGCCGTTGTATCTGCACGTTACTTATTATGTTTTTTCTGAGTCTTACGTTAATTTGCATCAGTTGGATGTTATATATGTACTTTCCCATTGCACACTCTTTTTCTAATGACACTGCAGAGCACACGTTTAGTGAACTACCCCCTCATGAATTGTCTTATCGCCTTGCGCTGCGCAACAATACATTCATCCGTATGTTACATCATTCTCATCAGATCAACAATGCTACTAATTGTTGGATATGTGGCCGACTCCCTCCCTATCAGAACTACAAGGGAGCTGTGCCCCTCTTTCCTTACCCGTTTACACATAATGGTTCCTGTGGTGCATGGTTTAGTTTAATATCCTCTTTAGACACTGAATCCCGTGTTTCCCAAGGCAAATGGATATGGGGAAACCTGAACACAGTCATGAACAAAGCATGTTTCCCAGACGAAGAAGGTCTTCCCCAAATGTCAGGGACCGATCTAGAAAATGAAGTGTATGGATTAGGTAATTTTACACTTAACCTCATGATCTTAAATGTTCAATCCGAGACTAGTCCAGACTTACCATCTATATCAGTTTTACCAGCAAAAGGTACATTATGCGTCAGAAAGAATGGTTCAATACATCTAGGCCATAGTGTCTGTACTACTGTGGTCGAATTCAGTGATGAAGGCAGGTCTACAATCAAAGCTTCCCGACATTCCTATTTTATATGTGGTCAGACAGCTTATGTACGTTTACCTCTAGATTGGGATGGTACTTGTTTTGTTGCATTCCTATTGCCACCAGTATTTCTAGCCCCATCTGACTATCACAGGAATTCCCGCCTTGATCTCGTAAGACACAAGAGAGATCTCCCAATTGTTGATCAGACTGAAACTACATGGGAACAATACATAGATTTCAATAAAGGATTCTTTCCTTATTTAGGCACTGTCTCTAATAGTAAACTGATACGCAAATTAACCAGAATCTTCGAAGCAGTAGTGAACGAGACTACTTCTGCTTTGGGCAACTTAACAGAGGAACAGTCTGCTATGAGACTTGTTGTTCTTCAGAACCGCCTTGTCTTTGACGTCATCCTGGCCGATAGGGGCGGAGCTTGTAGAGTCATCGGATCCAGTTGTTACGTGTTTATTCCTAATAACGCGCCATCAGTCTATAAGGCCATCACCAGACTTCACGAAATTGCCCATCAGATACATCAGAACCCAGGCTCCTGGACTTGGTCCAGTTGGTTCTGGAGTGTAATAACAGCCTGGGGATGGAAGTTACTGTCATTCCTAGGAATTATATTAGCCATAGTATTCAGTTGCTGTCTATGTCTACAATGTGGGCCAGCGATTTGCGGCTTGTGCGCCACAGCTTGTATTCCCAGCTCAAGTTCACAGTCCCATTCCCGAATAAAGAAAGAAGAACAGATGATGTTATATAAACAGATAGATGAACTCATGAAAATTGATATCACTTAATGGGTCCGTAGGGGACAAGGAGGGAATGAGGTAATTGAAATTTTTATGGTCAGGTATGTCCCCTAACGTGTACCCCAACGTCTCCATGTACGAGTTTAAAGTGCATGTAACTTCCCTCCGCAACCGAATCTGGAAACGCAAATACATTTGCGTTCAACGTTAACATGTCCTCTATCAGATCCAACATGAATGGATTGATAATTCAGTTCCTAAGTATGCCTTGCCAACGTCTTTACATGGTGCACTCTCTCGTTCTTCCTGGCTCTGCAGAGCTAGGCCCTGAATTCTGCCTTCGAGTCATTTTCTGTCTCTGCCTCTGAAAGCTGCAGCATGGAGATGCATCCCTGACCTCTGCCTTACTTCCTGCCAAGCGAAGCGGTGCCTGGCTCGGCCTGGCCTGCCTGCCAAAACAGTATTTTGCCTTCAAGTTATCAGCATAGCCAGTTCAGCCTCCTCGAAAACACATTCCAGTCTAGTGATATAGGTAAACATATCCCCGGCTGCAGAGCAAAGGGCCAAGCCTTCCTGTCTCCTTCATGTAATTCATTGCTCCCGTTACCATGGTAGGCCCATGGCCCCGTGCATTGCACGTAGACACATATGCATTCAGTATAGTATAGCCTCTGCCCGAGAGACCTTTTACTTCAGATTAAACATCCCCAAACACAAGATAATCGACATGTTATAGGAACAGGTCGATCTGACATGCCAGACTTCTGTCTCTTCCACTAGTGCTAAAGTCAAGCCCCCAGCTTTCTCCAGTTCCACGTCAATCACACGTCATTCTAACTGCGCGCGCACCCTGGTCTTAGGTTTCAGCTGACTCTGCAAAATCCTCTATGCACCCACCCACTTATGACACGTTTCTGTGACGTTTTCAGCACACACCTCCGTGCACACCCCTGTACACGCCTTTTTGCTACGCACATGTGTTCTTATCATATTCTTTTCACTTGTCACGCCTAATGTATCCATCGCCACTGTACAGCTTTACTATATATGTCATGTACTGTTAATAAATCGTTGACATCTTTTTGCCATCATTGCATATACCCCCGAACCCTTGTATTGATGGAATTGATTTCCATGGCTCGAGCCATCCCGATTAAAGCCCGTATGACTCAGACACCACAGACTCTGCCTCTCATTTGATTGAGCTATTCATTTTCTTGTCAGTAATTATATGGAAAAATTGTTAGGTAAATTATATTTACCACACTCCTTAACCTTGATGAACACGGGGGCAATATCCACCTTTCCCACATCAGTATCACCACTGGCCCACAAAGTCTCTGGGATCCCCACAAACTCAGCTGGAAGAGGCTCGTCTTTTGAGAAGCACTGTTGCACACGCGCAACAGTAGGACCCAAAGTGACATACACACCGTCCGGAGAACAGTAAATGGTGGAATGCAATCTCTTCAACAAATCCAAACTCAGCAAATTCTCGCCACAATTCGAAGTCAAAAGGAATGGAGAGTCAACAGTGAAAGGACCAATTGTAAGTGTAAGAGGCTTAGAAATGGGGCTAATTACCAGAGTACCTGAGAACCCAACGAAACATTATTCCTGCCAGACAGAGCCGCCCCAGGGACCTGAGAACGTGCTACAGAACTTTTCATAGCACCCGTGTCCACCAAAAATTTCTGAGGAGACCCCAACAAATCCGCAGTCACATAGGGTCCTCGTTTTTTTTTTTCAAAAACTTTATTCGTGAATGTAAATTTCCAGTGTACCATACATGTACCGTAAACATGTCATACATCACGGTTTTCATTTTTCACCCAACTTGTACTTAAACTCCAGAGCTATAACCATTCGTATTTAAGATTTAGTATCACTCTCAATATCAGTAGCCTCAGTGAACTTCCGAGGTTATCCCCTCCCATCCCCCACCCTCCCCCACTATCCCACCCCCACCCATCCAACTTTGGTGCTTAAGTTCTCCTGTCTACCCGGCTGGCACTCCCCCGCGCTGTTCTTTCTCTACCAGGATTTACAATGAAACGATTCCCCCACACATCTGAATGCCTCTCTCGTGCCAGCCTAGTGCCTCCGGGCCTCAGTACGCTCAAGTGTCCTGGGACGGGGGCTGGTCAATGTCTTCCAATGCTAGGAGCATAGTCTCCCATTCCAGTGCCATCGGGATTTTCCGCCCCCCCCCCTTCTTCCTCCTTTCTAAGGGTGGCACTCTCCGCTCTGCCTCACTTCATTACTTCTGCTCGCCATGTCTCCACCCTAGGCGCTCTCGGGGATTTCCATTGCATTGTGATTGCCCTGATCGCTATGAGTAGGGCCAAGTCTACAAATTTCAGTTTGGGCTTCAGCGTCTTAGGTCGAGGCCTGGCTCCAACCAGGCAATACAATGCACTGTCCTTTACCTGAATCTGCGTTACCCCTCTTAGCATCCGGTACACCTCACACCAGTACCCTCGCAATCTCGGGCATGACCAGAGCATATGGCGGAAGTCCGCCAATCCGTTCTGCATCGCGGGCACTGGTGGGAGGCATTGGGGAACATCTTGTGTATTCTCTTCGGGGTGAGGTATGCCCTGTGGAGGATCATGGCCTGAATGTATTTAAATTTCGCGTTTCTGGAGACCCTCCTCGGGTGTTCGAGGGCCGCTGGCCATGTCGTGTCCGTGAATTCCTCCCCAGTGTCTCGGGACCAGAGCTCTCTTGGGGTGTCGAGGGACGTTGCAGCCTGGGCCCTGATTCCGGTGTACAGCCCTTGTACCAAATGTCCAACGGTCCCCATGTGGTGCATCAGATGTACTAGTTCATGTTGTTTTGGGCGGTTGCATTGAGGCGCCCAGGTCGTCCTGATGTAGAGATCGCGGCGTGTAGTAGGTAGTGTCTATCTGAGATCCCGGTCACCTGCACGAAAGTGCGATGATCTAGCAGTGTGTTGTCACCGAAGAAGCTGCCCACCTCCTCGATTCAATTTGCCGTCCAGTCCCTAAGGGCATGTCTAGTGAGTCTTCCCTGTGGTGTTGGGATACCGAGCAGTGGTACGTTGTCTGCGTATGGTAGGGTGGTGGACGTATAAGCCAAAGCCTTCTTCCAGCATAGGAGGGCAACGCGAAGCAGTGGGTGGCACGCTCGCGGCATTTTACTTTTGGGTAGCAATAGGGCATGTAATTCCCCTCGGTCTAGACGGCCCACCGTCCATCCTATCTCTTGAAGGTTTCTCCCCGCCAGCCAATAAGACAGCCATTGAAGTTGGCTTGCATAAAAGTAACCTTGGAAATCAGGGGCTCCCAGTCCTCCCTGTGAGGTACAGAGTTGTAGTTCTCGCAGGCCAACCCGGCGCCTGCCGGGCCCCCATATCAGGGTAATCAGTAGGCATTTCAGGGACTCGAAGGTACGGCGCGGCACGCATATGGGCAAGTTCACAAAGTAGTACAGCAGGCGTGGTAGCATGACCATCTTTGCTATCGCAACACGGCCTATGACCGACAAGGGGAGCGAGGTCCAAAATCTGACACTACCCCGGAAACCGTTAATAGCCCTAGAAATATTGCCCTCTAGTTGGTCCTCCGGTTTCCGGTATACGTATATACCCAGGTATTTAAAGCTATCTTGGGCTACCGGGAATATATGGTTGCCACATGGCAGAGAGGGCGGGCGAGTTCCATCATGGAAGTAAAATCCAGTTGATTTGTCCGGGTTGATAGCCAGTCCCGAAGCTGCTTCGAAGCGGCGGAAGGTGTCGTATAGTGTTGTGTGGTCGGCCTCCAGATCTCGGAGGTACAGCAGCATATCGTCTGCGTATATTGAGAGAAGATGGGCCGTTCCCGCCATCGTTATCCCCCTCTCCTCTGCGAGTTGGCGTAGGGCAACGGCAAGCGGTTCCAATGCTAACACGAATTACAGTGGGGAGAGGGGGCAGCCCTGTCTGGTGCCCCGGTAAACCGGGTACTCATCTGACATGTGGCGTCCTGTGCTTGCCCTAGCAGTGGGGCCGGTATACAACAGCTGAATCCATCATATCAGCGGGCCCGGGAACCCAAATCGGTGCAGGGCCTCAAACATAAATGGCCAAGAGAGCGAGTCAAACGCCTGTTTTAGGTCCAGCGCAACACAACCCGCTCGCGTCAGGGTAGGCGGCGTCGCCGTCATAACGGTGTGCAGGCGTCTCGTGTTGAGGGAGGTGCTGCGTCCTGGGAGGAAGCCGCATTGGTCGTAGTGTATAAATGTAGTCAAGTGGGGCTGGATCCGGAGGGCAATGGCTTTACTCAGTATTTTATATTCCGTGGCCAACATGGACATCGGTCTGTAGTTCGTAAGCTCTAGAGCGTGCCTGTCCGGCTTAGGGATAGATATCTCCACAGCCTGCATAGTCGAGTGCGGCAAGTGACCTTTTTTGAAGGCCTCCTTATAAATTCGTTCCAGGATCGGTACTAGTATGTCGGCATAGGTAGAGTAGAACTCCACCGGGAGTCCGTCCATGCCCGGGGTTTTGTTTCTGTTCAGGTGTTTAATTGCGGTGCGTATTTCATGTTGGGTGATAGGGCCCTTTATAGCCTCCTGTACCTCTGCTGTTAGTTGGGGAAAGGGGAGATCCCGCATGAACTCGGTTATAAGTGCAGGATCATCCGGCCCGGGTCGGGCATACAAGGCACGTAAGTGATCATGAAATGCCCGATTTATGCCCCATTGTGTGTCCACTAGGTCACCCTCTGGGTTACGTATTTGGGTAATGACTGGGGTGCCCGGCCTATCTCGTGTGATACGGGCAAGCAGCGACCCTGAGCGGTCTGCCTCTGTGTGTTGCCGTTGTAAGTAGGCCTTGTAGTCTATAGTACACAAAGTTTCTAACGTCTCAGCGTGTAATATGTGTTGTGCCTGTAAAGCTTGGTTCCTCCCCGGGTCTTCCACTGCTCCCCGTTCAAGTTCCGCTAAGCAGTCCTCTACCGCACATAGAGTTTGGTGGATCTCCTGTCTGGCGCCCACTAACTTCCCAATCGCCTCTCCCCTCACTACCACCTTCATTGCATCCCAGACTACTAGATTGGAGGAGGCCGTGTCCCAGTTAACCTCCCAATACCGTGTCAGGGCCTCCGAGAGGGCCATCTTGAATGGGCCATCTTCCAAGTGTTGGGGGTTGAGTCGCCACGTAGGAACTGGAGTCTGAACCCTACCCCAGGAGATAGTGCATTTGAGGGGCCTGTGGTCCGAGAAGGTCTTTGCTAGGTATTCTGGGGCGCTCATCAGTGGGGTCAGTGCATGAGAGCATAGGAAGCGGTCTATGCGTGTGTGCAAGTCGTGTACCGGGAGTAGAAGGAGTATTCTTTATGTGTAGGATGTGCCTCCCGCCATACGTCCCTGAGTCTCCAGCCGTCAGCCCACGCTCTAAACATGTCTGTGAGCTTTATCGCTCCGGCCGCCTGTTGGGGCGGGTGTGACCTATCCAGGGCCAGGTCCAACACAGCATTCCAATCCCCTCCAAGCAACCAGGGAATGTCCGCCCATGTGGTTAGTGCCCTCCCGACCCTCTGTAGGAATAGATCCTGATCGTAATTCGGAGCATATATGCATCCCGGACCACCAATTTGCCACCTAATGTCCCTTTCACCAGGATCTACCTGCCCTGATTGTCCACTTTCTTTTCTATAGCCGTAAATGGTGTCCCATGTCGCACCCAGATAGTGGCCCCTCTGGAGAATGCAGAGTAGTATGTTGTGTATATACTCCCTCTACACTTTTTCCGTAGCTTCTGAGCCTCGGACACCGTAAGGTGTGTCTCCTGCAAGAAGGCGATTTGTGTATGCTGCCTAAGGAGATAGGCGTGGACTCGGTGTCGTTTCTGCACTGCTCCCAGCCCTCGCACGTTCCAGGTAACTACCTTATATGTGCCTATTCGGTCAGCCATGGTGGGTGTGTGAGGAAGTCGGTCTCGAGGTTGGTCCTATTTCGAGAACCTCGGGGAGCTGAAGACAGGAGCGTGCACCTATGAAGATTATTAACAGTTCTAAACCAAACTCGGCGCAGCCATATAACCTAGCTGGGCCCAACATTAACAATAACAACATATAGAGCCAGATGTACGTGCATTCGCCTTGGGGGGGGGGTTCAGCACACATACATTCATTTCGTTTATCAGTTCCGGTCTCCACCGGATCAACTGTGGCCCGGCCGGGCACTCAAAGTAAGCATCATGTGTTCACGGACAGGGTTTTCATAATGGACAGTTAGCGGCCATGAGCCACACCCCGGGGCTCCACGGTGCAGTACCTGTTCCAGAGGGCGTGGAGCGTTCTCAGGGGAGCGAGTTCCCATCTTTCCAATCTTTCCTTACACCCGCCTCCCTCACTGCTTCTTCGAGGTCCGACCCCCGGGGTCTAGGCATAACAGAAAAGGATACTTTCATACGTTGTAGTCAACTAGTCGCAACTGCTGTAGAGGAGTCCGCTCGGGGTAACACCCGGCATGTCAGCTGTCTATGAGTTTGTCTGCTGCTCTAGGCGTGATGGTAGGAAAGAGCAGCACGCTGTTGTCTGAGTCCGAGTGACCAGTGGTATCTTCAGAGTCTGAGGTTATCTTCGCTGGGTCTTCCCTGAAGGTGCCGGCGAGCGAGATGGCCTCCCGTTGTCCGTCCCTCTGATGATTCCTTGACGGGCCGCGCTCAGTGTTTCCCTTCCTGGATCCAGTCTGGGAGCGGCGGCTACCACTCGATTCCTCCTCTATTGCTCTCGCCTCCGCCTCCTGGGATGCCTCTTGGCTGCCGTCCAGGCCCATTACCTCCAGCCATTCTTCAGCGTCCGTTGGGCTCTCGAAAAAATTGGACTTCTTCCCGTGGATAATTTTCAGGCGGGCGGGGAAGAGCAAAGCATATTTCCGGTGCGCGCTTCTCAGTTTCTTCTTCACCTCCATATAGGATGCCCTTTGTTTCTGCACCATATTCGTGTAGTCAGGATAGAGCGATATTCTCCGGTTTTCGAATTGAATGGTGGATTTCTCTCAAGCTTTTCTCAGTAGGGTGTCTCTATCCGATGCAGACTATGAGCGGGCGGGGTGGGCCCCCCGGCTGTGGCTGTCCCGTCGGGATCCTGTGCGCTCGTTCCACACAGAAGTACGGAGAGAGTCCGTCCGTCACCACGTGGTCTCTGAACCATTGTTCCATGAACTCCGCAGCCTGCGGTTCCTCACATCGTTCCGGCAGACCGATCACCCGTATGTTATTTCTTCAGTTGCGGCCTTCCGCAACCTCGACCAGGTCCATTAGTGCGGCCACCTGCCCTTGGATATCCTGAATAGATCTACCATGGTCTGCCACTTTGGGTGTGATGTCCATGAGCGTCAGCCCCTGGTCTTTGCCCCTGTCCGCCAACTTGCCGTGGTCCGCTTTTAAGAGGGACAGATCACTAGTAAGGGTCCCTAATTGGTGCTCCAATGCTTGTCGGGAGTCTCGGATCTCTTGGAGAATAAGGTCCAGCTTGTCCGTTTGTGTATTGCCTTGCTCCGACTGGCCCCCTCCGCCCGGTCCTCCTCCACTCGCTCCAGTTCCGCTCGGCAGACCGGATCCCGTCGGCTCTCCCGGGCCCTCCAGATTTTTCTGCCCCTTCCGAACCATGGTGTGCTAAGCCAGTTGTCTTTAGCCGAGCCCCCCAGTTGTCCCTCGGTGTATAATTAATGGACAGTGTCCTTCTGAGTACCGGGTGCTTATCAGGGGGTCCAGGAGTCATCCAGTCGTGTTCTGGCAGTATCTCTAGTGTCCAAGACCCTGTATATAAGTCCGTCAGGTTCGCCGTCGGTCCCTGCGTAGGTCCGTTCGGCATGCACTTTCCCCCCCTGTCCTGATATTATGCCTGCAGCAGCCTCACTGCGGTGTGCCTGGAGCCCACTCTGCCCTACTTGGTGTCGACCCTCCGGGCTCCTCCGGCCACGGGGTGCATTCCCGTCTCTTACGGTGGTGCCTCAGGTGTCCCCGCTCTCAGCCCTCAGGTGGAGGAAGGGCCGGCGTGTCCTAGGGCTCGGCGCCCAGCGTAGCCAACCCCCCCGGGGGCCCGGGCCTCAGTCTGGGCCTTCTCAGGGAGGTGCTCCCTCTTCGGTGTCGTTGCCTCCTAGGTTCAGGGCTCACTCAGGGCCAGGGCCGTCTTCAGGGGCAGCCCCCGTCCCTCACAGTGCGCCGCACCGGGTCTCGGCCCCTTCCCAGCCCCCGGTCGAGATCAGCCCGCCGACCACAGTGTCTTCAGGGGAGGGTTCTCAGAAGGCAGGGTGTAGAAATGTCCAGGGCCCCCAGTAGCTCAAAGGGCTCACCTCGCTCCTCTTCTCCTCTCTGGTATGGCGTTGCAAAATGGCGGGTCCGCTCCGTCCAGCAGTCCGCGGCGGGCTCTCGGGCCTCGGCACGCTCGTCCCAGCTCTCCCCGCTTCACCGCAGTTGTTTTCCACTCGGGCAGCAGTGTCCGCTGGAGGCCCGCAGTCCCGGGCGTCGTCTCCCACTGGGTCCCAAGGCGCCCGGGGCCACCTCCGGATCAGTCGCGCACTCCGCCTCCCGGCTTCACAGGCCTGCGCCATGAGTCTCGGCGCGGCCCGAGAATTGTCTCTGTCGGCGTTCCTTCTCGCCGCTGCACGGGTTCCCGGACTCCGGGCAGAGCTCCGCAGCAGTTGCAGGTGTTTTTATGAATCAATGTCCCCAGTAAAGCTGTGTAGAGACGGATTAAGCCCGGCCGGGCACGGAGCACTAGCGAAAGCCATCCGCCATTGTGGCTGTTCGGCCATGCCCCCCCACATAGGGTCCTCGTTGATCAACATCCACAGAAACTGGTCCCATTCTCTGTCCTACGCGGTCCTAGTTATGGGAGAAGCCAGTCATGTCATCCAATGCGTTTGCGTCGTGGAAGTACTGTCTGTCTCTGTCATGGTCACCCTCAGTTTGAAAATGTTGTCGATCCCTCTCTCCGTCAAAGCAATTTCTCTCTGGTCGCCTTCCTTCATCAAACTGTCTGTCATCCCTGCGAAATTCACCACAACCTCTACCTCTGCCTGGTCCAGCATTGGACCGAAGCTCCGGACAATCTCTCTACCAGTGCCCCTCCTTTTTGCAGTTTGCACACTGATTCGGCCCCAGCCTCTCTCTCTTCTCTCCCCTTCCATAACTACTTCCACCTCGACCCGCTACCATAGGTCGGGCTCCGCGTCCCCGACCCTTGGACACCTGCTGCAGCAGCACCCTTGTCTTCAAGTCTTTGTCTTTCTTTTCATGTCTGTCTTTGTTCTTGTTCTCTCTATGTTCATAATACTGAGCCATACTCAGAATACCAGAGGGGGTGGACGTCGTCCACGTACTCTCCGATGCCTGCAATCTAGCCGCTATTTCTGGTAATAAGTTAGTTACAAACCTATTCACGAAAAGTCGCAAGCCCCCATCCTGAGAGAGATCCTGACCACTAAAGTCCAAAAAGGCTTCCTCGAAATGAGTGAAGAAATCCGAAACCGCTTCATCCTTCTTTTGTCTGCATGCAGTCAACTTATCCCAATCCACCTTCTTTGGAGGAATAAGAGAGTGCATACATTTTATTATTCGCTCGGTAATGCTAAGATCTCAGGTTCCGGTTTGTCCCCTGGGTTCCGTTCCTTATCCCAGTCCTTAAATTCCTCCCAAGTACCTCCCAATTCCTCCGCATGATCTGTACCCTTCACCTGCCTCCACACAACCACCGGAAACAGTAATCCAAAGAACAATTCTATGTCAGCTAAACTCATGACCGTCGAGGAAGCTGCTTCCGTCAATTCTTTGTAATAAGCAGTCGTTTTTTTTCTAGAGTCGGGCAACTGCGCCTTCAGCGCCAACACCTCGCTCCGTTTCCAAGGCGTGTATCCCCACTGTTCCTGGAAACGAGCCTCTACACGAGCTCTGGTCACATTATTAGTTACTGGCTCTACCACTTCAGGCACTTCAGATGGAAAATAGGGTGAACTTCGCGCATTGGGTGCGCTCCAAACAAATAGGCCCCTCCTGCTGACTGCAATTAATTTCTATATTCCAGCAAAGTCCGCAGATTCTGTAACACATCCTTCATACTAGTATTAGACCTATAGGCTCTGTCCTTAATGTCATAAAGAACCCGGGGCGCCGTTCCACCATAATCCTGCTCCCACAACGCTATCAGCGTCGTTGACACATGCCATAAAGCATGCTGCTGCATCAGAGGCTCATAATCCTTCATTGTGGACCAGATGTCTTCCAGTACATAAATAGGATTCCTAGCCCACTGACAAGCCTGATTAGCCACTATCATTTTTTCATCCAACCCAACAGTAGAGCGTGTAAGCAATTTACGTACTTGGGTAAGTAGCCCACTTCCGGCACCTCGAGTCGGGGTTGTCAACTCACCTGGGGGGGTAGCGCTAGCAGAAGCAGTGGGAAGTGCAGAAGAGATCACAGAGGGGGCAGGTGGGCTCACCGCAAGGAAAGAAACCAAGGGCGCGGTCACGGAAGAGGTGACAGAAGACAATGCTTGTTCAACATCTCTCAACAAAGTAGGGGCCGAAACAGAGGAAGTGGGGGTGCCGAACAAGGGAGGAGCAACCGTTTGTGGAACTGAAACCACCGCAGGGGAAGCAGAACCTGTCAACACGGGGTACAATGATTGCGGAGCATACGGGGGAGGGGGCCGAACATTCAAAATGTCCTCCATCTCATCTTGCTCTTCCTCTCTTACTACATAGCTTTCATCCGTCTGTAATCTATGAAGTCTGTCTGCGCGCTCAATCTGTATCTCATTCTCTTTCTTAGTATGTTCTCTCGCCTTTTGTGCCATCGTCTGCGCTGCTCTCTTCTGAGCCACCTTCTCCTCTCTCATCTGTCGTTCCCTTACTTCTTTTTGCCACATCCTCAAGGAATCGAGCATACTCAGGCGGCTACGCTTAGCAAATAATCTGTCCTGAAAATAATCTAGTTTTGCCACATCGAAAGAACCAGTAAACGGCAATTGCAAATCTACATTACCCTTAGTGTACTTGTGCCACAAAGTATTGAACAAAATTGGAGTCAATCCATGCTTAACATACATCTCGAAATTAGGTGAGCCCTCCACTGGGGCGGGTTGGCTCTCAGTCAATCTAGTGTCCGAGGCGCCGCAGCAGCACCCGAGGCACCGTAGCTTACTGAAACGCGTCATCTTCACCCACTCAATCACACATCAACACAAAATTCACAGTCACCCTCTCACCAATACCCAGACTGCACAATCACTACTAAACACACACACATATATTCATGCTTCCTATGCATCAAATCCCTGCCAAACACGTGTTACCAAAATGGGACAAGGCCCGTCGACCAAGTCCTGGGGAACCTGGACCCTACCGCAGACCGAACAGTACACTCACTGTTCCGAGATTGGGGAACACATCCGCCACCCGGGCGGCACTACAGATCGCTGCGCACTTTACCACGGGAGACCTGGTACCCGCTCCCAACAAACCACACACACTAGGGGTTCGGGGTGAGTCCCTGAATCCGCCCGCAATGAGCCACGCCTCGACCGCAGTACCACCCGGTCGGATGACCACAAACAAACGTCCACCCAACCTCTGTCAGAGCACCACTCGCACTCTGAGTTCCCCGGAGCACACTAGCCCCAGGTGCACACGGGCTCCTCCAACCACCAGAGACACGCCGGTCTCGGAGACACACCAATCTCTTGTATCGTCCCAGCTCCCTCAATCAACAGTCGGACCACTCAGCTTCTATACGCGGTACCGACCTCTACCGTTCTCCACCGCCGGCTGCTGGGACCAACACGGTCAGCTCCAAAGTTCCGCCTTCCGGACCCCGGCACAGGATCATGAACCGGGACCTCTCCCGATCAGCAGGGTGGGGCAGCGCTGCGAGAACCAAGCTCGGCATCAAATGGGTACCTGGACTCACCGTGCCGACCCGAGGGTCCCCGGCCTTCTGCTACCCACTTACGGTTGAGAAAGATCCTTATCGCGGGGTACCTGTTCGGGCGCCATCTGATAAGCGTGGCTCAAATCCACCCGAGTGACTTACCGCACTCACCTATAATTACCAAGTAAGAAGTCAGCCGGACAGTGGAGAAGAATAAATTATAAATATTTTATTGGGCCACAAACTCCCATATGAGAGGGCCCTGTCCGACCTCACCCCTAGGAGTGCGCCGAGAGGACTGACTCATCTCATCACAGCAATACATTATAACATGGTACAGCAAAGTAAAACACGCCCATACTGGAAAAGTACTGGACCCCCGGAGAGGGTGAACAATGGCCTCTCACAAGAGGCATCTGCACCTGCAATAGCAACATTTGGTTATCTCTGCCCAAGGCAGCGGAGCCAGGCCTCAGCATCTCCAGCGCATGAGAACATTACTGATTAGGTTTTTGTTATTAGTTTCGGTCACAGTTAGCTAAGAAACGAAAACTGCTGCGTTCAGGGTTTTTCCTATTCCAACGGGAGGGGGGATGAGCGAGTGCGACTCGCACGCAGAGAGAAACACCCCAAAATGGTGACACACAAGCTAAGCTAAGAAAACTCAATAACATCACACGCATAAATTAATAATGAGATGGAGAATATAAACGTAAATGCATAAATGAATACATCATTAGTTAGACACATTATGCTAACTCATAAATGTAAATGTATGTGGGCGGGGCATCGGAAAATGAAACCTATCAGTTCCCACAGAGAGGGAACCAATCAAAACTAAGCATTCTCAATTCCAGGTGTCTGCCCTCTTCCATGGAATCATGCAATGGACGGTTTCAGCGTTGTGCCCTTCATGGCTATCTTACAAGGGGGGATACATCTGAGCCAGTCCATCACATGCACAGGTTTTAGGATTTACTGTTCAGCTCGTTAAGAGATACATTTAATGGCTTTCACACAGAATTTAACAATAACAGCAGAGTTCTGATAAGCATATAGTTGGAACTCAGCTTTTGAGTCCTAAGATGCGTGGTGTTTAGTATAGGGATTTTGGCGCCTCTTGGTGGAATTGCACAAGTTATAACTATAGAAAAAAGTGTATCAACGGTGCTCAAAGGTATGGAGAACCACCAAACGCCACAAAACAAAGCATAAGCTCTATATAAATCTACTTCACTCCCAAGCATACGTTATGTGTTTAAAAGGTTTCCCCGTTAACGTAAAGACACAATAATTTCAAAAACAAAGTATAGACAATTTCTTTTGGTCCTTTCTTTTCAGGCTTTTATTCTTTTGATTTCAGCCACGGCCAACACGTGTTTCGTCGCAATTGGGGCGTGATCCCGTGACTTCATCAAGGCTGTATAAACATAAACATACAGATTTCCTCTGTATTCAATTTTTCATAATCTTATTGCATGCATTGTAAATTAATTACTTTTTCTAAATGCTTAGTGAGCTCAATACTTAACACAAGGTGTCATCAATAAAATCTACAGTTCCTTAACACTCAGCTTCTGAAATGAGAAAAAGATTATGCACAGCAGGCAGAAACACAACCTTTCATTTAACATGGGGCCTTCCAATTTGACTACAGTGACTATGGCTAACTTCACGTGAACACATATGACAATGATTTATATAATATAAAAACATATTATATATATATTTGTTAACACTGCAATGTAAGCCGATCTATAGCATGGCCTACTTTAGTGTAATCAATATTAATATGAAAACACAATAAGAATAAATGCAAATTACAGATTATTTTGTTATATGTAAATATTTTTAATAGAAACCACCATGCCAACAGCAGGGTAAGGGAGGGGGCGAGGACAGTGATCTTGTGACAGACGTCATGCTTTACCTGACATATATAGCTCAGAACAGGGGCCAGGTTCCAAGAAGTGCCAGTTCACCTGCAGCCCTGCGCGGCGGTTGGTACTGGGTGCTCACTGCTGTAAAGGGCAACTAAAGTGAGCTTTTTTTTTTAACTCAAATTTCACACTATTAGAATCAAGCAAACTGTAAACATATATTTTTCACTGGTGGTGACTTTGAAACTTTGCAAACTCCCACTTGTAGCATTCTGCCCCAGCATTTGTCATTCACACTTCTGGGACTCGGGCCATTCCTGAAGCTCACACCCCACGGCATGAGCGCAGACCCAACACCTGCGAGACCTCCACTGGCTCCCCGTCAAGAAGACAGTAACCTTCAAGCTACTCCCCCACGCCTACAAATCATTCCACAGCCTCAGACCGAAGTACCTCAACGAAAGAGTCTTTTTCCATGTACCCAAAAGAAAGCTCAACTCAGGTGACCTCGTCCTAGCAAAAACCCTGCACATCCGTAAAACCAGAGCAGGTGGAAGAGTCTTCTCCTACGTCGCTGCCAAGGCCTGGAATGAGTTCCCAGTCAAAATCAGACACGCCCTACTCTGCACACTTTGAGGAAGAGCCTCAGGACCTGGCTTTTCAGATAAGTGCCTTGAGTCCCTCACGGGTGAGTAGCGCCCTTTAAAACCCCCTGATTGATTGACAGGCATGTGCTCCCAGCACATCTCCTTCTGAGTTCATTAAGAATTACATATGCTTATCCGTGGCCGTGGAGGCCACTGTTTCTAGAAATTCAAGCAGTTTTAGAGTCTGGTTTTACTTGTATCTTTAAAAATGTATTCTTTTTGTGTTCCTTGTGTTCCTACAGGGTGGAGCAGAGCTCGAGTGTATCATTCCAAGGCTACCTTCTCTGGCTAGCAGAGGTTTCATGTGTAATTTCGAAGGAGCCATTGTTTGCTTTTCACTAGTTTTTAGGGTAAAAGGCCCTGCTTATTATTCATGCAGTATGGTGCTCTTATTTTCCATGTGTTGAGTTTTCCGTTTTACTATTGGATATTGTGACATATCATTTGTTTCACACCATGCTGACATTATGGTTTCACTGCCAAGACTCTTATTTCTTTCCCTAGAGAGGAGACTCTACTTAGTCTGGTCTTTAACTCAATACGTAAAGACTTTTCAGGACTTGTCCTTGGTTTTAAAGCATGGAGGCTTCATGTCTGTCTTCTAAATACTAATTCCTATTATTTGCATTTTGAGATCTATTGATATGAACTGACTTATTATTTTACCTTTTATAATGATCTTAAATATTAAATAAACCTTCATGGTTTTGACTTTTAACATTTTCTGATGTAAGTGATTTGACTTGGTTTATCTCTATTCTGGCGTCATCATCTTTTAGGACCTACATAAGGCCCCTGGTCCAGATGGGCGCGTAAGAATATAACAATTTAGTGACAATAGAATTTTGAAAAACAGAAGTAAAACCCATAAGACACTACTCAAAAAACCCACTGCAGATCCTGCTTCTCTCAGTAACTACTGTAGCATGTCTCTCCTTCCATATCTATCCAAATTTCTTGAGAAACATATCAATCTTAAACGCTCTTCATTTCTTTAAGGAAAAGAGTTTGTGACTGATTTGTTTTGTTAGCATTTTGGTCCCCTGATAACGCTACGACGCGTTACCGACAGTATTGTGCTTTTGACGAAGATTCCAGTGGAAGGACATCTCAGTGACTTTGATAGCATTTGAGAAGAATCCATCGCGGATGCATGGACACAAGAGGTTGCAAGCCAAGATTATTATCTGGAATTTAAAGAGATTTCACCCAGTTCCACAGCCAGACCTCACTATCAGATCAAGCAATAGCCCTTAAATCAAGGAATCACAAAATGGCAGCGATGAATGGAATCATTATTGTTCTACAATGTAATCGGGACATGGATTTTATTCTCATGTATTCCTGGTGCAAAAACCCTCAGGCGATTTCATACTAATTCTAGGTCTCAAGAAACTGGGAGGGTTAGTTACAAACATCTTGCGTCGCCAGTGCGTCACTTTTAATATAGGAGAAAGTGACTTCCGGCATTGTAAGGGGCATGTAAATAAGCCCTCAATCTGCTACATTAACTGCTGAACTACTGCTCAAATAGAAAGAAGGCACTTCATTTGTAGATCAATTGTTTTCACTGGCCATAGAAAAATGTAATTTAGAGAGTGCTGCCAATTCTGAATGTGAATAAAGTTCAAATAAGTCTTGTGGAAAATGTCCACCAACAGTTGTTTTTGATGTTATGTTAACCTTTTCCATGCTCATGACGAGCTCAGCTCGTCATGGCCCGTAGAACGCCTAGGTGCGGGGAGAATTCCCCCGCTGTGCTGAACGTTCCACGGAGCCAATGCACCAGTGACGAGCTGAGCTCGTCATGAGCGCAGGAGCTCTGTAGCTCATGACTGTAGCTCAGCTCGTCATGAGCGCTGTGTGCGCCCCCTCCCCCCCCAGCACAGCGGGGAAATAACCCCCGCAGCGAAGGGGTTAATATATGGAACAGCAATATGACACTTTTCTGTTGCCCTAGAGGTTGAAGCCAGTCTATTGATAGTCAATGTAGACATTTTAACAGCCGGCCAAACTTTATGCAGACACATTCTTGCAATTACTTCAAATGATGGAGCTTCCCTTTCCACGTTTGCATAGTCTTAAGATAGAGAGCGCTCTCCAAATGATATCTGGATAGAAATGTATGTCTACGGAACATCAACAATAGCCAATATTTAGGTCTATTGTTTTGACAAACTGATCTGAGGAGCAGACCTAATCTACCCCTTCCAAAAACGTGGGGAAATAGAAAAATGGTCAGAGGACATGTCTTTATAGCATTGAAAGAACTAACTTTCAGGCCTGGTTTAACACGCCATAGTTACGTCCTCACTTTCTGCTACAACGACAAGCATTTCAGGATTTTATTTCTTTAGCAATTTTCAAATGTGTGACATCACCCTAAACTAATAATGTATGACACTATGAGGTTCATGGCATGGTCTACATCTAGCCTCTAGGTGGGTGTGCTGTAAGGAACAAGTGTGAGACACTGTCTAATACCCCCATTCATTAAATGTTGACATAAGCACTTTCTGCATCACCGTAGGAGTCATGGTAAGCAAACTTATTTGATAAGCACTCACACTTGGTGTCTTGCAATCAGGTCTAAAAAAATAGTCTTCATGTCATGACTTGGCTGCTAGACAAGATCTTCATACTTAGGAACAGTATGTGATGAGGCAACCTGAACTGTAAAGTTACTCCACACAACAAGTAGGGCAGGCAACATGTGTACTCATTGTTTCCATGTCATTGCTTATCCACTATTATTTGTACTATGCAACTGTCCTAGACATACTGAGCAGAAAGCATGGTGGTCCTTTGTGGTCCATGTGGCAGCCGACCCTGAAGGGGGATAGACACTATGGGGCATATTATCAAGGCCAGGCGATACATTATCGCCGCTTTTATCGGCAGGAAACTGCCAATAAAGTGGCGATACTGCCTTGATAATATGCTCTATGAATTCCAATCGAAGCCCATGTTAGATGTGTTCACATTTAACATGGGCTTCGATTGGAATTCATAGAGCATATTATCAAGGCCATTATCGCCGCTTTATTGGCAGTTTCCTGCCGATAAAAGCGGCGATAATGTATCGCCTGGCCTTGATAATATGCCCCTGAGTTGTCCTAAGTTTGCAGTGGAGATACTGGAGGGACGGATTTAAGTTTACCACACAGTATTTCTGTTGCAAACTCCACCAATTTTGAGTTTTTTTCTCCAGAAATGGGGAATAATATCTTGCACCCAGATTTACTGCGTCCATTTCCAAGCAGTTTTTAATCAGTTTGGTAAACAAATGCCATTGGCATTTCCTACAAACTTTTAAGTATGTGGAAACAAAAGCGGGACTGCTGGTGGGGTGCAAAGTTTAGGGTGGAGGCAGGGGTGAAGGGCACCTTTGCCCCGTGTGCACGGGGGAATTACCTGCGCCCTCTAGACCGTAGCAGGCAGCGGGTGGGGCTGTGCAATAGTCCTTGCCAAAGTATCAGTCCTTGTAGTCTGTCTGAAAACCTGGTGTGTCCGAGAAGGTCTGGAGATTTTGGACTGAATAGTTCTGGGTATTGAAACACCCTTGATTCCGAATTGCATCATCTCACCCAGAGTTACTACTCCAGTTGAAATGCCACAACTTGTAATGTAAATGTAAATTGATACTTGTATAGCGCACTACTCACCCGCAAGGGTCTCAAGGCGCTTGTACGAATACCGCTGTGGAACCCATCCTGGCTTTCCCTGTGAGGCGTCCACTCCTGGGCACCCCCAAGGTGGAGGCCAGGCATCCTTAGCGTTGTGGGGGCCGTTGTGGAGATTAAGCAAGCTATTGCCCAGAGTTGCAGAGTGGGACTCCATGATTGGAATAGGCACCGAGGCGAGAATTATCAGGTCCGTGGAATTTTTGAGCACAAGACCCGCCGAGGCGGGGAATTGAACCCTGGTTCCGGGCTAGACCTCTGCATCAGGGTCTGCCGCTCTAACCATTTTGCATGTAGCCAGGTTCTGAGCTGGGATGGTGCAGTGAGCTAAGAAATGGTGATGGATCAAGCCCTGATCTGTTGACTGGGTATAAGTGTTCTGTTTAATTCAGATACTCTGTCCATCACCACCGCCTTTTCTGAATCGTTTTGTCCACCATAAGCGTGGAAGGGTATACTCAGATGTGAGTCCCTTGCTCATTGCACCATCAGGATTCAAGCAAGCCGGGCCGAAGACGGCTGTAATGCCAGAAACCGGTCCCCGGAAGCTTGTTTCCTTCCCAGTATAAGAATTGGCTTGGTAGTTTGGTCTGCCCTGTTCCCATGATGCACTGGGCCAGGGACAGACTAATTTGCATGTAGCCAGGTTCTGAGCTGGGATGGTGCAGTGAGCTAAAAAACGGTGATGGATCAAGCCCTGATCTGTTGACTGGGTATGAGTGTTCTGTTTAATTCAGATACTCTGTCCATCACCACCCCCTTTTCTGAATCGTTTTGTCCACCATAAGCGTGGAAGGGTATACTCAGATGTGAGTCCCTTGCTCATTGCACCATCAGGATTTAAGCAAGCCGGGCCAAAGACGGCTGTAATGCCAGAAACCGGTCCCCGGAAGCTTGTTTCCTTCCCAGTATAAGAATTGGCTTGGTAGTTTGGTCTGCCCTGTTCCCATGATACACTGGGCCAGGGACAGACTAATTTGCATGTAGCCAGGTTCTGAGCTGGGATGGTGCAGTGAGCTAAAAAACGGTGATGGATCAAGCCCTGATCTGTTGACTGGGTATGAGTGTTCTGTTTAATTCAGATACTCTGTCCATCACCACCCCCTTTTCTGAATCGTTTTGTCCACCATAAGCGTGGAAGGGTATACTCAGATGTGAGTCCCTTGCTCATTGCACCATCAGGATTCAAGCAAGCCGGGCCGAAGACGGCTGTAATGCCAGAAACCGGTCCCCGGAAGCTTGTTTCCTTCCCAGTATAAGAATTGGCTTGGTAGTTTGGTCTGCCCTGTTCCCATGATGCACTGGGCCAGGGACAGACTAATTTGCATGTAGCCCGGTTCTGAGCTGGGATGGTGCAGTGAGCTAAAAAACGGTGATGGATCAAGCCCTGATCTGTTGACTGGGTATGAGTGTTCTGTTTAATTCAGATACTCTGTCCATCACCACCCCCTTTTCTGAATCGTTTTGTCCACCATAAGCGTGGAAGGGTATACTCAGATGTGAGTCCCTTGCTCATTGCACCATCAGGATTCAAGCAAGCCGGGCCGAAGACGGCTGTAATGCCAGAAACCGGTCCCCGGAAGCTTGTTTCCTTCCCAGTATAAGAATTGGCTTGGTAGTTTGGTCTGCCCTGTTCCCATGATGCACTGGGCCAGGGACAGACTAATTTGCATGTAGCCAGGTTCTGAGCTGGGATGGTGCAGTGAGCTAAAAAACGGTGATGGATCAAGCCCTGATCTGTTGACTGGGTATGAGTGTTCTGTTTAATTCAGATACTCTGTCCATCACCACCCCCTTTTCTGAATCGCTCTAACCATTGAGCCACACTTCTCCTCTTCTGAGGGCCTGAGTGCAGATTGAGTTGCCAAAGTAGCAGTGACATGAGATAGATGTGGCCATAAGGCCCGATTCTTTAAAAAATGCACAACCTAAGTTGGTAGTTCGGGCTGGACTGTTCCCATGAGGCACAGGGTCAAGGCAGATTTGCATATGGCCATGTCTGAACTGGGGTGGTGTGGAGTGCTAAACAACGATGGATTTAGGCCCAGATCGCTGTACTGGGGTGAATGTATGAGCAGATATAATACTAGGGCAAATTTGTGACCGATAAACACTTACATGTGTGCATGTTTGTCAAAAATGTGGGGGTATCTTCCCAACCTGTTTTCAAATTTACTCTGCTTGAGGGCAGGAGAAAATACGTTTGGAAGTGGAAACACCCCATAACATCTGCGGTGATTTTTCCACTGTTAAAACTATGTTCCGAGTGAAGAAAATAAAATGTTTTCAATTGCAATAGCACTTTAGTCTCATGTTTCCCTGGGGAAAAGAAAGGAAAAAAAGGTTTAACGTAGAGTAACACTTCAGCATCACGTTTCTACAAGAAGACTCATTCATTTTATCCAATCTCAGCAGCAGCTGATGATATTTGAAACTTGTGAGAAGTGATATCAGGAGTTCAAACCAATGTTTTAAAACGTTGCCTCACCGATGCTCACTCCTTTTAACATTTACTCTCTACCCCTCACTCAATCTTGCTCACTTAAAATGTGCTGCTCATTCTCACTCACACTCACACTCACTCTCACTCACTGTTACACACAAATATAATCATACTCATTGGTTCTCATTCTCACTTACAAACACACTTACACACACTCACCCTTTCACACTCACTGACTGGGCCCTGGTGTTACTGCACCTGATACACAATTGATAGCTACCCCCCTGACTAACATTCACTCCCTCTCACAATCTCCAATTACTCACTCCTCTTAATGCACTCACACTCCTTTACCCAATCCTGCATACTCACTTTCACTCTCTCAAACTCAGATTCTCTCTCAATTTTACTCTCATTGACACTCACACACATTTTACTTTAATCCTATTCACTCTCAATCCCTCACAAACACACATTTACACATGCATAGAGTAACAACGTGTTTTTTACTTACCTTGCATCCTTTGGTGGCAACTTTTGTTTTTTAATGAAGTCCTAGGCAGTGGTAGGGCTGGAACCTGGCACTGGACATTGGAGCCGGCAAGTCATGATTCCCAACGAGGAGCCAGACAGAGCAGCAAGAGCATGTTTGAAAAGGGAAAGGCCCACCTCAGTTCCTCTCCCAGTTTCTTGACAGGCCTAGAAGTGTAGCCCTATAAGAAGCTGGAACAGTGCTGCAAATCTTGCCCTTTGCTGCTCTGTGTGGTTTCTTACTGGCCTCAGGGATGCTCTGATATGCACCCTGACAGCCCCATTATGGCAGATATTCTGTCCTGCTTGAGGCATGCACAGTATGTCTGCTAAATAAAGTGGAATGTGCCTGTGTGAGGAGACCGTAGTTGAACTGCTCCTCAGACACCCACCTACATAGTGTTCTGTTTTAACTGAAAGAGCCTAAACCTGTGCTTTCTTTACTAATGCTAAATCTGCCTTTACTTTAGAAATGAAAAACTGCATTTGAAAAGTGACATGCAGACTTGTGTGCCACAGAGTGAAAACATGAGCTCTAAAATTCACAGACTTTAGCCAGACACTTTCATTTAGCAATGTATGTAACCTATGTGCAAGTAATTCATAGTTTGATTTAAATGTATTTAGTTAGATGTTGTTCCCACTATGAAAATGTGATTCTAACTTGTGAAAGTTTTAAAATGAGCATTAGTAGAAATAACTTGTATTTGAATTAGCACAACATTTTAAAATGTAGAAACAGAACCAGCTCGTAATTCAGCTCTTGGAGTTTCTGTCCACCTTCAAGATAAGCAAAAGAATATTTTTTTCTCCCTGTGAAGAGAACAGTGGCATAATTTACAGCCGTGACCTCGGTCTGAGCTTTAGCTCTGTAGTAGCTGGAAATGTTGAACAAAGCCTCATTTAATTCTTTGCTTTAGTGAAAACAGAGAATAAACCTATTTTACAAGTGCATTACCATGTTTAATGTTTCTTGCTTAGTTAAAATATGTTTTTTTGCAGCTCATGTTATGTGTGTAGTTAGAAATAACATGTCTCTTTTAAAAGGAAGGTTAGCAAATGAAATTCTTTTAAATAAGATGTTGAATGTACCGTGGGAAGGATCTTCGCCTTTCTGAGAGATGACAAATGAATCTGCCGATGGGTGGAGGCATCCTTTTGGAGAATGCTGGATTCCAGATGGAGGAAGAAATGTCATGCCACGTGCTCTTGGAGAACCGCAGCCTTAAGGCCCGGCGGCGCAGGGTACGCCTAAATCCCCGGGGTTCACCTGTCTTATCAAATACAGAGACACAGACTCTCCGTCTGGCGTAGAAGATGGTATTTATTAGCTGCAGCTAGTACAGTGGTCTTAGAAGTCGTCAGTGCAACGAGGTTCAAAAGAGACTGCCACTTAACTCCGTGGCGCACAGGTTTATATACGATACAATACAATGCAAAAAGGCAATCACACAAGAGCATGAGCTATAGGCAAAAGTTAGAGACAATGTTTTAAGACTAAGGCAACTCAAATTCCCTGTTCCGTTTGTCACTCGACCCCTTAAGTAAATTACAAAATGAATCCACATTATTCGATTTACAAGCAGAGAAAAAAAAGCTGTGTGTCGTAGAAGGACAGCCGTGAAACAGGAGAATGCAGGAGACATGTAGCGAAGGACAGTAGATAAGATAACTTAAAGGAAACAATGGTGTGAACCAACATGTAGTCCGGACGGGGATTAATCAGCTTAGACAGGAATTAGTGTACTCGGCCAGACCCTGACACTCGCTAGTAAACATAAGCAGAAAAGCCACCTGACACGCAAAGGCAGAAACGACAAAAACATAGCGTTCGCCGAGCTGCCTGAGTGAGGGCAACATAAAATGTCAGCGATCACAAAATGGAGGCTGAGTACGAACAAATTCGTAATTTTCAGAACCTCAGGCCCTCCTTTTGCCATTACTCAGGCAAAGACAAATCAACTCACGCTAATCTGAGTCAGAGTCAACACTGATGTTCATAAGATCTTCAAGTTGTTGCTGCACCATCATTCGAATATTCTCTGTCTTCTGAGTAGCAGATTGTGGAACACATAAAGTAGCCAACAGGCCACAAACTGCAGGACCACATAGCACGCATACACAACAAGAGAATATGATGGCCAAGATTGCTCCAAGGAACGTTAAGATCTTCCATCCCAAAGCTGACAATATTTCCCCAAAACCATCCCATGAAAGACCAATCTCCTTCGTCCTGATTAATCGACTCGGAGACCGTGTGCAATTTGGAAATGGCTTGGTATACTGCCGGAGCGTCGTCTGGAATATAAATGCAGCAACTAGATCCGATCAATCTACAGACACCTCCTCGGTCTGCTAAGATCACGTCTAATGCAATTCGATTTTGCAACGTCATGAGACGGTCAGCCTGAAGCTCCGCTGTACTGTTACCTATCGCACCTGCAGTAACATTAATAGTGGTCTCAACCACTCAAACCAGTTGCCTGATATGTCTGCTGTTAATCATCGGGCCCCGAAAGGGAAGGAATCCTTTAAGAAAGTCTCCTCCCTCTTGTTCTGCCGTGTCTTTGGCATCAATTACACCTCTGCTATGCCTAACTCTGTGATGGTCTGACGGAGCCGTATATGTAGGGGGAAGGAGGAAAGCTATGTAACAAGTTCCAGAAAAATTGGAAGGGAGCCAAGTATGAGCTCGGTCATAGCAGACGAAATATGTTCCTTGAGACGGAACCAACGGAGGAAAATCAAGGGACGAAAAGAAGTATGTGTATGCACATTTCTGCTGCATGTCAGCTTTCTTACTATTCACTTGGAGACAAAAATTACCTTGATGGGGCACAGTCCATACTGGAGAAGACTCACCCTTCTTAGTTTTGTCACCAAGAATAGAGACATAGTGGGTAACATTCCATCCTTCGTAAGCTCTCTTCTCATCTAACGGAATCTTATTCTTCTCTACGATTTTAGCCATTATCACTATACCTTTTATCAGAGAACTATGACTAAAATCTAATCCATTCCCAGAAGTTCTTACAGGGCTTCTAAGTCTGTTGTGGTATGAAGCTGAGAACATCGTCAGATAAGCCCAAGCTGAACCTTCATATGAGAAGGGATGAACCAGATATGGCATTCCCTTTTGCGCATTATGTGGCATAAGACCGCACACCCAACAGTCAGTCATGTTAATAGCCAACTGATGTTGGTGCAATAATTGAATGAACATATTGTTCATATACTCGGCTCTCCTTATCTGCTCATGAGGGGGTAGAGTATGCATTTTATGTGAAAAGACAGAAAGATGAGAAGGCAAAGAAGATGTAGAATTAGCAACATTTCTTGTTTGCAAATCATGTACGATCCATCCTGTGCAAGCTAATAAAATACACAAAACCATCAAAACACACAAAGTTACGCCAAATCGCCTACGCAGTAATTTACAATACTTTGATCTCATTTCCTGCTTCCTATTTTCCCTACCTATGGTTGTTGCGCCATCAATCTTTGTTTAAAAAAAATTGTTGCTCACAGCAATCTTCCTTAATCACTCAGCTACTTACTTCTGTATATCCTGAGGCACTAGCCACTTACTAAAGGATCAAAAATCAGGTTACAGTCTGAGACTCCTACCGTGACCCTGCGACGGAGACAGATGGCACATCTAAAACTAAAGTTGTATCCAAGGAAGCAAAAGAGTTCAAAAAGAAATGTCTTTAAGTAGAAAATGTTCAAAAAAATTCAGTTCTCTTTATTAGTTCTTGGTCTTAAATTGTAACGTGTTTTGCTCGGCACGGTCTGGTCCTGGAACAGAGCTTCTGGATTTGTAGTATCTATCCGACGATGCAAAGGCACAGCGGCTTGAAGAATATCATCATCTGCTTTTTCAGACTGAGTCCCATAGATTTGAGCCTGCCACATACATTCGGCTAGTGGTGTTTCTGGCTGTTGCTTTCGCTACCTCATCTGCAAACGCATTTCCACGACCCACATCATCTGTAACTTTATTATGTGCACTGACAGACATCTGTGAAATAGCATGAATGCATTCTGGGGTCAATCGCCTTCCCTCCTTCCACAAGAGATGACCTAAATAGGTCACTTCTTGGCAGGCATATTGCAGCTTAGAGGGTGGCACCTTATGATTTAAAGCAGACAAATGACGCAACAATGCAACAGTCACACTCTTACACACATTTTTCGTATCAGCAGCCACTAGTAAGTCATCCACATACTGAATAAGCGTAGCACCTGGAGGCAAAGAAAAAGCATCAAGCTGGGACTTAAGAGCTTTACTGTAAATAGAAGGACTTTCACAATAGCCTTGAGGAGCTCTCTTAAAGCGGAAACTTCGGCCACCTAAAGAGAAACCAAAGATGCCCCTACTTTTTTCAGCAATAGGAATGCTAAAGAAAGCATTCTTTAGATCAATCACAGAAAATCAAAATGCCGAAGCAGGGATCATTGTTGGCAAAGCTGTAATGTCTGGAACAACAGGGAACTGTGGCACCACTATTTTATTGACCTCCCTCAAGTCGATAACAAATCGATAGACAGGAGGTTGTGAAGGATCCGTTCTCTTAAGGATCGGAAGAACAGGACTGTTGCAAACATTGCCTCATGTTTCTTCGACCACACCTTTCTGAATAAAATCATCAACAATAGCCAATAGTGCTCTTTCTCCATCACTTGAAATGCGATATTGGGGAATAAGTGGCATCCTAACATTCTCTTTAACTGTAACAACATACGGTGGGATCGCAAGACAACCCACATCATTCTGACCCGTGGGCCAAAGACTTTCTGGGAGAGAAAGCAACTCAGGTGGAATCTGATCTCGGGACAAGCACATAGAAGACATCAATTTCTTTCCCAATGTAAGATGCACACCAGAAGGAGAACAATACAATGTTGCATGTAACCTTTTTAACAAATCCAAGCCCAGCAAATTCTCACCACAATCAGTTGTCAGGATAAGGGAAGCATCCAAATCATAAGGACCAATCGAGACAGGCAAGGGGCAAAAAAACGGATTACGGACTGGGGCGCCAGAAAATCCCACAGAGGTATTCATAATGCCAGACAAAGGTGCCCCAGGGAGTTTAGAATGCATGATAGAACTTCTCTTCGCACCAGTATCCAAAAGAAACGGTTCTAAAACGCCCATAGTATTGACAATGACATATGGCCCATTTTGATCTACTGGAATCGACACAACTCCTTTACTTTGTCCATGGCTGTCCTATTCAATCTGAAAATCGTCGACCCTATTCTCAACGTGATAATCATCATTGTAATATTGTGTGGACGGAACTGCCTGTTGGTCAAAGTAATTCGAAGTAGATGAAGGGAAAGAACGTTGCTCCTGGGAGGACGCACCCCGTCCTATACCTCTAGATCCGGCCTGAAAATTACCACGACCTCGGGGAGCAGACAACCCGTTATTACGCTGTAATAGAACCGGGCAACTATTCTTGAAACGCCCTTCTTCCCTACAATATGCACATTGATTAGGACCTAACGAAGGTCGCGGCGTATAATACTCGGGCTTTTGCAACAATCTCTGAAACTGTGGGGGCTGCTGAAACTGGGAAGATTGCTGATGCTGATTCGAGCGAGGCAGATACGCCTGCTGTAAAAGAACCTTTGTTTTCAAATCTCTGTTTTTCTTCTCTTGTTTCTCCTTTTCCTCCTTATCTCTGTTCTCATAATACTGTGCAGTAGCCAATATTTTAGCAGGAGAAGAGACAGCCCATGCACTTTCAGAACTCTTTAATTTATTCGATAACTCGGGAAGCAAATTGTATACAAACTTGTCCACAAATAACTGCTGACCACCCTCTACACTCAAATCCTGACCACTGTGGTCTATAAACGTTTCTTCAAAACGAGTGAAGAAATCCGAGACACTTTCATCTTTCTTTTGCTTGCATGCGGCCAGCCTATCCCAATTTACTCGCACCGCAGGCATCATTGTCTTCATCAATTCAATTATTCTACCCGGTAGAGCCGTAATCAAATCCTCAGGTTTCGCACCACCTACCTGATTCGCATCCGCGGCTCTAATAGCAGCCCAATCGCCAACTAATTCAGCCAAGTGATTTTCCTTACGAATCCGCGCCCATATGCCTTGCGGAACCACATTTCCAAATAGCATATCAATGTCGGCCAAATTCATAATGCAAGTGTCGACTTTTTGGGACAATTCTTTGTAATATCCAGCAGGATTTTTACGGGGGTCCGGAAGAGTGTTCTTAAGCGCCAACACTTCAGACCTCTTCCAGGGTTCATGGACCCATATACGCTGGAAATGAGCGGGGACTTGAGGTGGACCAAGCACCTCTTCTCTCCATACGGGAGGAACTTCACGCATCGGATAATTCTTACTACCTTGTTTATTGGCGGGATTAGTCTCGGAAACAGACAAGGACAAAAACATTGCACAAAACGCAATGGGTTTATTCACTGCCTCTTCAACCCGGTTTTGCTACAATAATGCCTTTATTAAAGTCAGCCTGCAATTTCAGCAATTCCGAGGGAACTGTATCTGACTTCATATCTTCCCAACCTCTAATAAGGGTTTGACACATAACGTTAAAAACATACCTCTGCGTAGGTTCTGGCCATTGGTAGAAGCAACTCATAATATCTGCGGTGCTATATTCTAATCCCTGCTCAATCCATTTACGAGTGAGAGAGCCCAAAACTACTTTCTCATCCGTAAGAGGAAGCTGACAACAAGATTGTCATCTAGAGAAAGCTGGAGACAGATTAAAAGACCCAAGAAGAGGAGAAAAGAAACTTGAAACAGTATCCGCTATCCTCCTCTGCGAAGTAGGAGAATCCCTCAAGAGAATAGGAGGCATTACAGATGTAGAAGGCAGCGGAGACTGAAACATAGCAGGCTGAAGAGTAGGAGCAGGAGAAGGCGGAGGCTGAATTACAGACTGTGAGGTTGAAGCAGAAGCAGGCAAAAAATTATTAATAGGCTGAGCCTGTTGCTGAACAATTGGCAACTGAGCAACCACTTGCTGAGCAACAGGAGGGGGTAACAGAGGTGCGGTAGCATTTTGGACATAGGGCGGAGGGGAATTCAATAAACAAGTCATTAGGGCATCTTCTTCTAATTCTTTATTTTTACCTGAAGAGGAAGTAGGCAGGATCGGATAGCATCTATCTATCTCCATACGATGTTGTCTCTCTGATACCTCCTTTGCACCATCTACTTCATTATCTTTAAACTGTTGGGCAGCCTGTAAAATTGACATGTCTTGTGCTTTCTTATCCTTTTTCGCTTGTTTAATTTCTTTCTGTTTGGCTTCTTTACGCCAAAGGTGAAAGGAGTCGAACATAGCCGGCCGGGCTATTCTTTTAAACAAAATCGTTTCTAAATTGTCTAATATAGTGGGATCAAAACTACCATTCTGAGGCCATCTTAAAACTCCACTATTTTTCGTATATCGGACCCATGTCTCGTTAAAGGTAATGGGAACAATACCGTGTTTCGAATAGAGCTCATAAGTGGGAGTTCCAACTGGAGCGATCGGGCACGATTCCTCTAACTGGGAATCCCTGGTACAACCTAAACAACAAAATCCCTTAAACTTACTCAGCCCAGGCATTGTCACTTCTCTAGACTGATCACAAACAACAAAGAGTATAGATCAGTGAAACAGTACAATCGTACTCACCCCTTGGCTTCAGCTATTGCAATACCTGAATGTACCAAAAACAAAACAAAACAAAGGTCTGTGGGAGCGACCCACCAAATACTTAACTAAGGATCGTTCTACACCAGCGAAGGTCCGTCTATCTTCTCGCTTTACCAAGCATCATCAGAAGGGTCCAAGGCAGGGCGACAGTCAGGGCAGCAGTCGTCAGCAGCCGGGCTGTCAAAGACCTTCGGTCCACTTCCGACATACAGGTGAAGAACTGAAATCTTCATTCTCAGGGATTACTTACTAATAGAAAGAAGAACTTGGCACAGAAGCTGAAATATGAAAAGACATCTTTTTAAACTTAATTAAGTGAGGCCACGTCACACAGAAGCCGTAGCAACTGAATGAGGTAGTCTGAGGAATACAGAAAACAGAGGCCTTATATATGCTTTGGGTTACAAAACTCAGCATAAAAGAAAGGGGCAGTCCTTGCTTTTGCAAGCATGCAAAAATGCCTAACATTCCTTCTTACACAAGCCGGACAAACCCATAATAAAAGACCACAACCCGAATCGTAAACAGGTCATAAAAGAAGGAACAAAAACAGATGAGAAGTAGGATATGGGGTGTGTATGTGCATACCAAACTTTACAATCTCCTGTGCTCTGATCCTTAATCTTGATCAGCTACTGGGCAAGGAACTGGCCTAACAAGGTCAGCTTCAGGCAACAGGGTCAGTTCACTCAGGTCATCTAAAAGTCAGCTAAAGTCATCGGCCTATGTGAGGGCAACCACAAAATGGCTGCCATACACAAAATGGAACCCAAGGGTTCAGAATTCACGGAACCTCACAGGGGTCGATCAGGTGGTGCGCTTCCTCCGGAGTTTTCTTGCAGGGCTCCTCACGTCCCTCGGGCTCAACCGCTACTGCTGAAGTCGCCCCACGTGGGGCGCCAGTTGGAGAACCGCAGCCTTAAGACCCGGCGGTGCAGGGTACGCCTAAATCCCGGGGTTCACCTTCCTTATCAATTACAGAGACACAGACTCTCCGTCTGGCGTAGAAGATGGTATTTATTAGCTGCAGCTAGTACAGTGGTCTTAGAAGTCGTCAGTGCAACAAGGTTCAAAAGAGACTGCCACTTAACTCCGTGGCGCACAGGTTTATATACGATACAATACAATGCAAAAAGGCAATCACACAAGAGCATGAGTTATAGGCAAACGTTAGAGACAATGTTTTAAGACTAAGGCAACTCAAATTCCCTGCTCCGTTTGTCACTCGACCCCTTAAGTAAATTACAATATGAATCCACATTATTCGATTTACAAGCAGAGAAAACACAGCTGTGTGTCGTAGAAGGACAGTCGTGAAACAGGAGAATGCAGGAGACATGTAGCGAAGGACAGTAGATAAGATAACTTAAAGGAAACAATGGTGTGAACCAACATGTAGTCTGGACGGGGATTAATCAGCTCAGACAGGAATTAGTGTACTCGGCCAGACCCTGACACTCGCTAGTAAACATAAGCAGAAAAGCCACCTGACACGCAAAGGCAGAAACGACAAAAACATCGCGTTCGCCGAGCTGCCTGAGTGAGGGCAACATAAAATGGCGGCGATCACAAAATGGAGGCTGAGTACGAACTAATTCGTAATTTTCAGAACCTCACTCTGTAACATTATTATTTGATAAACACATTCCTAGTTAGGAGTTTCAGAGAGAGGAGAGAGGACACTTTCCAGAACACAGGCAAGAAGACTTTAGGAGCCCTGTGAGAGAGACAGACAGAGAGAGATTCAGAAACGGGAGATGCAGTGAAGGAGAGGGCAGACTTTTGATGGAGAGCAGAATGTAGGCAGACGTAGGCAGATTAGATGTACATTTAGTTCCATTCTGATTTGTGCTTTGACTAACTGACTTTGCCAAGTCTTATTTGTTCTATGCTTTGTTTCCCTTCATGGGAGGTTCTGCAATTATTACTTGTTGATTTGGTCTTATCATAGCTCACTATGGCTTCTAAAACTCTTCAGAAGTTCAGACTGACATCATTTTGTGTCCCACTGTCTTAGAATAGGAATTGTTCCTTTATGGAACGTGCTGTTTGCAAATTATGATGCTTTGTGCTAACTTAATTTTTCTGTTATCAATTCTGTAACCTGACTACTGAATGAAGAGTCAGAAATTCTTAAATATTGATTGGAAAATAAATCCCTTTAAGACTACTCACAACTCTCATTATTGGCTAAAATGTTTATTTGCATTTTATGAATTGCTCATGTTTATGTAGAACCTCCCTGGTCATAAACGGTGGTAAAAATACATCGACCTTCTGCGGAAATCAGGGTAACGGTAATCAGAGGTAATGGTGCCACATTTCCTAGATTTTCCAAAACAAGATTACCGTGGGATTTCAGCTGCAACAAACAGAAATCTGTGGCTAGATAATACATCAGCCCCTCTCACCCTCACCCTCACCCTCCTGCTATTATCAGGAGCCTGGAGAGAAGTCCAAGAAGGCTGACCTGTGCACTAGCAGTGTTCATGAAAACACAAAACTCATGTTTTCATGAACACTGCTAAATTAAATAATGTGTGTCCGGAGAGGCAAGGGATAGAATGTGAGGCCTCACGGAAGGCAGGGCTGTCGTCTTAAGCCCTTGATAAGGAGCCACCCCTCAATCTAATTGCAGAATTACTTATGTATATGACTACTCTTGGAATCTTTGTCGTTCACAGATTCAGAGAATGTGCTCATGAAATAATTCTACAGGAGCGAATTTCTGTGTTATGCTTCTGTGATTTTTTTGAGTCAGGTCCATACCAGTGCTTTAAATGGGCCAGTGCTGTCCGGTACGTAGTACCAGCACTTTTTAAATTTGGGGGCAGAGTACCGGCACTTTTCAAGAGAAATACAAAGCCTTTGATTAGAGAGTATCAGCACTTTTCATAAACAAGCAGTAGAGTACCTGCACTTCTTTTTTTCAATTTCAAACACTGGTTCACAAGTAACTATATCTCCACTTTTAACATTTTGAAGGGTTGTGACGTGCAAGGCTGACAATTTTTAAAGAACACGGAGAAACAACTTTCAAGCTGTTGCTCGGGGCTGCCCCACTATGTAAAAACCCATTTCCCACAGATGTAAATCAAGCCCAAAAGCAGGAATTTCAGCTGTAGGAATTAGAAAGTGCTCATAGTCGAGCAGCAGATGTGCCCCAGCACTTTCCCTCCATAAAATAAAGAAACGTATGCCTTCCGCCCGTCTCCTGCATCTTACTTCACGCGGCAGGAGGCGTCTCTACAGTCAGGACAATGGGCAGCTGGGCAGTATTGGGGAAAACAACTCCTGGTGGGCAGTCAGTTGGCTGCAGCCCGAAGCGATGCTCTTTGTAGGTGGGACATCCGGAATTGGCGTTGGGTAATGGTCAATTTTACCTCGCATGGAGTCAAATAAAGTCCAGGGGGCAGATTTACAAGCCCCTTGCGCCTCTTTTACGTTGCCATTGCGTCACCTTTGTAATGCAGCGGTGGCGCAAAGCCAGCGCCATGCTGCGGGGTATTTGCAACGTGACGCATCTGGGAGATGCGTCACGCTGTAAAGCCCTGCTCCACATGTAGGCGTTCTGGCGCAGGAACGCCTCCTAAAAGTGGGATTTGTAGATTTCACTCAGTCACTTTTAAGGCCATGCTGCGTCAAAACCCTGCGCCTGCTTGAAGCAGGAATAAGGATTGACGCAGCATCTTACGGATATTGCACCCCCGAGCTTTGCATGAGCTGCGTCGTGCTTGCGACGCAACTCCAGCAATGCACTGCATTTCCGATGGGGGATGCGACACGCATCTGCCCATCTGTGCACCACAGTGGGCCGCATTGTAAATGCGGCGCACCAGTGGTGGCGCACGGGTGGGCAGATGCATTGCAACTCTTCTGGCGTGTCCCTGCTGATTAGCAGCGATGCGCCAGAAGTAGTAAATCAGCCACCGGAAGTTTTAGATCTTCGCAAAGGGCAGAGTTTTCTGATTTTGCAGGTGATGTTTACTACTGCATGATGTCATTGCTGCCCCGCCCAAGCAAGACAGAAACAAAGCAGGCCCACGGGGGTGGCTGCTCTGACGAAATTGAGCGCCATGATTTTCATCACCGTGAGTAAGCAGAACCAGTGCGTCTTCTTGTTTTTGGCTAAACACAGGTGGGGATATGGCGGCTCCTAGATCAACCAGATAACAACAACATAAACAGCAACCAGCAGCCTAACACAATGCTTCTGCACTCCACCTGCCATTACAGATGTAATCTGATTTTACGTCATTGCATACGCAGTAACCGCTGAAATAGTATCACAAAATAATATGTTAATTTCTGGAAACAGTTAAAAAGCTATATCAGAGTGGTATTTTTTTTCTCAAATTGATGGACACAGGACCATAGCTTACTTTGGTGCGCGTTTGAAAAAAACTGTTTTAGCGCCTACCCGTAAGGGGAAAGTAGAACTGACGTAGTCCCTCAGTGTACGCCTCTATGTACGAACCCTAGGCTGATTAGGTAACGTTCAGCAGCCATATTACAGGTGTGAATACGAAGTAACTTCCGTAGAAGCACCACTAGAGGGAGCCAGATGCCGTGTTTTCTCTTTCCCTGAAGTTCTTTATTTAAAACTAGAAATAGGTACTTCTGGCACAGGGCAAAAATGGATGCTTCCCGAGGGGCTTGCTAAACGCCTTGCCCCGTGCCTCATAAAAAGCGTCTGACAATCCTGCTTCCCAAAAACTTAGTGTGCATGCCTACCCACCATTTACCCTTTCGCTCTCAGGCAGCTGGCGACAAACACATTTAAAAGAACCTTCTTTCTGGCTATTGTCTCGCTCCTATTTTTTTTTCCACATCTCTTTCCCCTGTTCTATCTGTCTCTCTCTACGTATCTCTGCATCTTTATGTACCAACCCCTCTCCCTCTATTTTAATTCTTTCTACCTCACCTCTTTGTCAGTAACCTTTCTACCTCACCGTGACCTGTCTCTCCTCCACTCTCCGTGTCAACTTCCACATCTCTGTCTTTCTAATCCCTCATTCTCCTCAACTCTCTCTCCATCTTGCACCTCCCTCTGCATCTTATTTCTGTTTCCATTTCACCTCTCTGTATCTCAAGTCTCCACCATTTTCCTTCATCTCTCTCTTTCTGTATCTAACCTCTGGATCTCTCTCTCTCTCTCTCGTTGTGAGTCATATGCCTCTGTCTGTCACATCCCTCTCTCGGCCTCACCACTCTCTGCCTCACCACTCTACATCAACAATCTACCACATTACTCTCTTCCTCTCTCTCCCACGTCCCACCCCTCTTTCACCAGTGAACCTCACCATTCATTCACTACCGCCTTACTTCTGTCTTCTCTCATTCTACCTCTACCTAAATCTCACCTCTCTCACAACCAGCGACGGCCGTCATAAACAAAGGATGGTGAGCGGCTGGTGGGTTCGCACAGGAGGTGTCACACGGGGGTGGTTAGAAATCCAATATGTAAAAAAAAATTACCTTTCGGCACCGCTGCCGCCAGCGTCACGCCTCATCACTCCACCTCTCCTCTTCTTGCCTGGTCCCAGCAGCCCCTCAAACAGGTTCCCTGTCCAATCCCTGTGCTGAAGAGCAGCGCCGGGATTGGCCTGAGCGGGCAGGAAAGACGCCCTGCTCAGACCAGGGAGCCTGTGGGGGTTTCTCCAGCCTGGCAGCTCAATACAGCTGGGCTGGAGAAAACCTAAGTGCGCATGTGTGTTTTGGTTGCCTGGAATGGCCAGCCAAACACACATGAGCACTTAGGGAGTGGAGTGCATGTAGCACTCCTTCTCCCCCCAAGCTTCGTAACCCACCCCTCCCAACAGCGCTGGCTAAAAGCCGGCAAATGCACACAAAAAAACCAATGCAAAAACATAGTTTTATTTTAAATTTGCTGGCTCTGAGCCAGGCAGTAGGGCGACACTCTTCCGCCATTGCAGAGGAGCCGCCACTGCTCACCACATTGCTCATTTCTTTCTCTACCTCTTTCTCTCTGTCTATCATTACCTTCTATATCTCTTACATTGCTCTGCACCTCGTGTCCTATTTCAGCTCATCCAGTCTGTCTCTCCTTTCTTTGCATACCTCCCTTTATTCATCTCTCTACCTCACCTGTATGTGTCTCTTCCTTCGAGTCTAACTCACATCTCTCCCGACCTCACCATTGTTTCTCTCTCTCTCTCTCTCTCTCTCTTCCTCTGTATGAACCTTACCTCTCGTTCTCTACTTTACCTCTGTCTACTTATTCCACCTAGTTATTCTCTACACAGCATCCCCATCTACTCTTTCTCCATGTCTACCTCACTGTGCCTCATTCTCTCTTTACCCCATCTGTATTTCTATACTATTCCCATGCTTCCTCTCTACCTCACCAGTCTCTTCCAGCCTTGCATCTGTCTTTATCTTTCTCACTACCTTTCCCATCTACTTGTCTACCTTTATATCTCTGCCTCTGCATCTTACTCACCTCTCTTTCAACGTTACTCCTCTCTTGACCTCATCCCCTCCTGTACCCACCCCTCCTTCTAACACAATTAATTCTCCCTATCTCAAGCTCTCTCCACTCTCTGTAAAACCTTACCTATCTCTCTATTTCTCTTTCTAAATCTACCTATACCTTTCAGTGCTATTCCGTGAATTACGGGCGGGGGATAAAATGCACCCCAAGAGTCACCATGGTCAGTGGGGGCTGTAAAGGACATTCATTGGCAAAGCCAATAGTTCTCGCCAGTACAAGAGATATTGGTTTTGTCAATGTGTTTTAGCCATTTTGTACCCCGGCATAGCTGCTGTGAGCCAGGGCTAAAACATAGTAGATGTGCCGTGAAGTGGAATGATATAGGATGGCATAGAGTGTATTGTCTTGGAGGGAGTAGAGTGGAAGTGCAAATAATGGAGTAGCAGGTCGAAGTGTGGTGTATACTGTCATAGGATGGAGTGGAATAAAGTGTTGTAGAGTGAAGAAGAGTGTTGTAGAGTAGAGTAGAGTGGCATAGAGAGGCATGGAGTCGTATAGAGGTAGTTGCATACAGCTGAGTAGTGTGGAGTGGCGAGTCATAGAGTAGAGTGACGTGTGGTAGAGTGGCATGCCGTACAGTACTTTGGAGTGGCGTAGAGTGGAATGGTGTGCCGTAGAGTAGAGAGGTGAGGGGTGTATTGTAGAGTGGAGTGTTATAGAGTGTCTTAGAATGGAGGGGCATAGAGTGGGGTGGCTTAGAGTGGAGGGGCATGTGGTAGAGTGGAGTGGGATGTTTTAGAGTGGCCAAAGTGGAGTGGAGTAGAGTAGAGTGATGTGGAGTGGAGTAGAGTGGAGTGAAGTGTTATGGAGTGGTGTGTCGTACAGAGGAGTGGAGTGTCGTAGAATAGAGTGGCATGTTGAAGTTTGGTGTATAGTGTCATAGAATGGAGTGGAATAAAGTGGAATAAAGTGTTGTAGAGTGAAAAAGAGTGTTGTAGAGTAGAGTGGAGTGGCATAGAGTGGCATGGAATCGCTTAGAGGTAGTTGCATACAGTTGAGTAGTGTGGAGTGGCGTATCATAGAGTAGAGTGGCATTAAGTGGAGTGGCATGCCGTAGAGTACATTGGAGTGGGTTAGAGTGGAATGGTGTACCATAGAGTAGAGAGGTGAGGGGTGTATCGTAGAGTGGTGTGTCAATGAGTGTCTTAGAATGGAGGGGCATTGAGTGTGGTGGCTTAGAGTAGAGTGGGATGTGGTAGAGGGGAGTGGCATGTTTTAGAGTGTCCAAAGTGGAGTGGAGTAGAGTGGAGTGAAGTGTTATGGAGGGGTGTGTCATAGAGAGGAGTGGAGTGTCGTAGAATGGAGTGGCGTGTCGTAGAATGTCGTAGAGTGGTGGGCCACAGAGTGCAGTTGAGTGTTGTGGTATGGAGTGGTGTGTGAAGTAGGCATGCATGTTAGCGCACTGCTATTACAGACAACATATTCTCAATTGAAGTGACCATTACATTAGCACAGACATACAATTGTACTGATAAAAAAGTATACTGTGTACAAATGATAATGGGTGTAAAAGTCATCATTTGTGTATTGGTTTGTATTCATCACTAAAATATTTGTTTCTCAGAATTACAAAAAAAAGGGCTTCATTTGTGCTTTCGTAATTCTGAAATGTGTGTACAGTTAATTTAGAGACAATTACATTTTGTTGCGTGCAAGAAAAGTGTTTCCTTTCACAGTAAGATTATCACATAAATCCTCTCACTTTTAAGTCAGAGAAAGAAAAGTAAACACCAAGCACACTTGGAAGACCGAGCCTGACCTTTCATCTCTGTCTTTGAATGCACAGCAAATGTGACAAGATAAGAACACAATTTAAAGGCCTGTTTACAGAAAGTGAACCCTCATTGAAGTATACAGTAAATAGGCTTTGCTCCACAGGAGGGACAAACTCAAGCTGGGCAGCCTAAAACAAATAAAGCCAGCAAATAGAAAGCCAGCAACTGTGAGTTACAAAACACAAAGTCAATGGTACGCAATGGGCAGAATACATTCTCAGGGAAGCTTTCAGAATGTCCCCAAGAACTTGTTAGCACCGTGCTCTCTGGTAGGCTTCAACCTAAAAAAAAACACAATTCACTGCTGAGAAGCAGCTCAGTGGGGGATAGGTCAACAGGTTTAGGGATTCACCTGGTAAAGAAAAGGAAGCCAGAAGGCAAGTCCTCCCCCCATCCCCCAGCCTCCTATTGGCTCTACACCTGCTCTTATTACATCTCTCCCTAGCTCACCCAGCTCTCTACACTATCTTTCATCAAATTTAACTTTAGAGTGAAAGTAGGGAGTGGTACGATCATTAGGCAAGGGTGTAATTCAGCTTAATGTATTAGGTTTTCTTATAATGATAAGATGATGTGAGTAGCCCTTTGAGTTGTTGGGCAGTTGTGAAAAATTGGGATTTTTCACTGCTCCAAAAAAGGAAGAAGGAAATGTGTTGTTGCGGTTTTTGGTGAGATAGTAAAAGTTTCCATAATAGCGACTATATTGCCTACGTTGGGGATTTTGTCAGGGAATCTTGAGGCAGATTGGGGCTTTTGCCACGGGATCTGTAATTATGGCGATGAGAACATTTGAGAAGTCATCAGTGATGTTGTTTAACGGATGTATGACGTTACAACGCATACTTTTACCACGCATACCATTACAACGCAGTATTTACAACGCATACCATTACAACGCATAGCGCTTTGGGGTGCTGGATAGTGAATAGTTTAATTTACTATTCCAACTCCAGTCCCCGTGGACACTAGGGAAGGTGTTGGATAGTAAATTAAACGTATTCCCTATCCTAGAGCGCCCCCCAGCGCAATGCGTTGTAATGGTTTGCTCTGTAATGACTGCGTTGTAATGGTAGTGCGTGGTAAAAGATTCTTGTAAAGGTTGTATACCTTGTTTAACATGTCCTGAGTGATGCAATACGTGAGGTCATAAGCAGGGCATGGCAGGTTATAGTTTGCTCAATAAAATATAACTGTGGAATTCCTGTGTTTTTTGGGATTTTAAACGTTGTTTTTAAAATTATTACAACACCTAACTATAACATCACTGTGACCTATGTATTTTTCAGTGAATTTGTGTTTTTTTTTTTTTTACGTGAGCTAAATGTTATTACTTTACTTAATGATAACATTACTTTAACATTTGGGTTTTTTTCAGTGAATTTCTATTTTTTTTTTAATGTAAAGTAAGAACTTAGTACAATATCTAACTGTAATGTCACCTTCAGACCTTGGTTATTTTGAGCAAATAGCGTATTTTTTGGCAAGCGTTGAATAGAGTTTACACTTTTTTAAGAAGATACTTTTTATTACTCTGTGGTGTATTTCTCATGAGAGTTTCACTGCCTACAAACAGCGAAATATAGAGTCAACTCTCTTTATATAGTAAACACCGTTTAAAGTACACACATTTCTGCTCATATAAACTTCATTTCTCACTGCAGGTTCGGTGACTTTGAGGGTTTGATACAGATAAAAGCTGTCTTCAGTTGGGCATTAATTTTGCAGCATACTTTGAGTATCTTGAGTAACTTGGCTTTCAGTTGTATACATATTGAACACTGTGTGCATAAGGGTTTGCCATATATGTGTGCTTGATTGTTATTGTGAACTTGGCTGCCCGTGCAGTGTATGGTATAGGGTCAATGCTGCACATAACGCGTGCTACACCTAAGGGAGTTGTATCTGTGATGGCAATAATAATGCTTCATATTATTCCAAGCTATTTTGTACTTACTTTCAGGCCATACTAGTTTAAAGAGTAATGTGTACAACTGAAGCTTGGGTGATGTCAACAGTGATATCATCAATGATGTAACTTGAGATGTCATCAGTGTTGTCATAAATTATGTCTTAAAACATGTCATGAGTGATATAATATGTGAGAGTATAAACAGTATGGCAGGGGCGCAAGATTAAATTAACTACAACTGGGGCATTTCTGTGTTTTTTTTTAGTTCCAAACGTTAATGTTGTGGCTGACATATTCACACAACTATAAAGTCACATTAACCTCACACAAGTTTCCATTTCCGTGCCGTTGCAAGCATTGAAACTACTGTTTCCCAAGGGTAGACTCCCGCCCCAGGGGATGGGATCCTCGGGCTCAGGGAGGTGGGCCACATGGGCGGCCCCACCCCCTTAATTAGAGTACTCACCCCCATGGATGGGGTCCCTGGAGCCTTTAAGGCTGTGGGAGTCGGCCGTGCTGCCCCCTACCCCTTTGTGAACTTTTTGTCCCGGAGGTGGGCTTCCCGGGGCCTGTAAAGCTCGGGAAGGGGAGCAGTGTGCCCCCTACCCTTATGGAATTTGCCCCCAGGGGTGGGTTACCTGTGGCCATTTAAGGCTCGGGGAGGGCCCCCCTTCCCTCAGTTAAAGTAGTAGTCGCCAGGGGATGGAGTCACTGAAGCCTTTGAAGGCTCAGAGAGGGGGGCATAAAGCCCCCTCCCATTTCTTGAACATTTCGGCCCTGTGGGAGGCACCCCATGGCTTCCTGGGGCCTATAATGGCTCGGGAGGGGGGCAGTGCGCCCCCCTCTCTTTATGGAATACTGCCCTGGGGACTCCCATGTTATCCCATGGGAGTCTCTCAGCATAACAGAAAAAAATGCAGATTTTCGTTTTGTATTTTGGACCTATGGGTCCCCCCATGGCACCTAGGTGGGCAGACCCTCCCTGCCCTGCCTTCTTATGTTAATATTATTTTTTTTTAATTTTAAGTTTAGGATAGGGAACTAAGCCCCTGAATCCTGTAATGGCTGCCAACAACTATTTTCTCATGCTGATGGGCGCCAATCAAAACGCTTGCTCCTGCATTAGTATGACTCCCGCTGGAGCGAGATGCCCAAAGGGAAAAAACTTCTTGGAACAATAAGAACACTGCACTTTAAAATTGGCGCTTACACAAGACTCTCAACAGACATTGGCAGACCCAAATATCCAGATATTCAATATTTTTTTTAACCTTATTTTCTCAAAAACAACTGACTGAATTTACACCAAAAAGCACAATCTGTGGACCAAGATCTAACTGGACACCACCTCCGGACACTGCAAGGGAGGGTGGAAGTGGTGGCAGGTGAACAGGAAGGGATAGTATGGGGGAACACAGACGCACACACAAGAAGAGGCCGAGGACAAGGGAGTAGCCAGAAAATGAAAATACCCCCCACTTTGAACCAAAACTCTAATGACACCGAATGAGAGAAACAGTTAGCTGAGACTTCATAGATTAGCTCTCTTCACCTGCGCACCCTCCAATCTATCCATTTATCCTCCCACCCTCCCATCCATCCATTCTTTGATCCTTTACTCCATCCTTTCATCCTTTCATCATTTCAATAATGCATTGACATTCCTTCAGTCCATCAGTCCATTCATTCACCCATCCTTTCATGCGTCAATCCATCCTTTCAACCACCTGTCCATCATCCTTTCATCATTCTATCATTCCACCCATTCAATGACTATTCCCTTCACACAGCCTTTCATCCAACCTTCCATCCACCCATTCATTTTTCACCCTTCCTTCCAACCTTTTGTTAATTGATCTTTTCACCCACCAATCCAAATTTTCAATCTTCCAATCCTTCATTCTTGTACTTTTCTTTGTTGTTTTCGCTCTTCCGTCCTTTAATTTCTCCTTTCACCTTTCCTTTCAAATTTCCTTCATTTTACTATTCGGTTCACCCCTTATGCTTACCAGTTTCTAGCTACCATAATCTTTTCAGTTTCTTAAACCATTTTGTCAATCTTATCTCGCCCCCCTTTTCCACGTCCCCCCACTCATTTAAGATTCCTGGTAATTTCTATCTTGTTTGAATTCGAAATTTATAATCAATTTCTCTCACCTTTCCCGAACTTGACTTTTTAGCAGCTCTTGACCTTGGCCTGCAGACATAATAAGCCAAATATAAAACAAGTCAATATTTAGTGGGTCCCAGATTACAAGGCGACATAGTTGAGAGGCTACTCCCACCTAAGCTGCTAAAGCAGGGGGTTCCCTATGCCGCGGACGAGAAGGGAAGGAAGACGAACTGCCCGCTCCACACATGATGGCATCCACAACCCGAATAAAGGACGCCAAACTCATCTGCCTGTCTCTGTGCTTCTTTGAGCGGTGATCCACGATCCAACGGCTTCCTGACAAATTTGGTGTAATTCCATTCAGCAATTTTTGCTGTAGCCCTGCCTAAAGAAGTCTATAGAAAATGCATGGGGATTTTGCGTTTTGGGACCCCCTTTTTTCTCGTCCCTGGCTAGACGGATCACCCTGAAACGTTCCATGCATTTCTTATGGAAACACTGACCTAACTATGACTACTCAGTGGCAAACGTCACTGCGTAAGATAAATGGATGGATGGATATTTAATTCAAGGCAATATCAAAAGTTTATGAAATAATACAGTGCCCTCTCAAGTTCAAGTAGAATTAGTACAATTCGCACCGGACGAACGCTATCGATTATTTGCAATGAAAGGTATGTTTCTCACAAAAGACTTTCTTGTTCTTTCTGTTAAAATGTTGTGACTTTCACCTTATTCCACTATAAAAATCCAACCACAATTAATGGCAACGCCTACAAACCGTGAGGTTCTGGCTCACCCTTTGCATAAAGGCATGGCAGTTGGCATTGGCCTTTCCAGTTCTAAAATTACAAACCGGGTAGATTTTACCAGTTACGTTTTTTCTCGAGTTCTGGAGGCAATTGGTGGCAAAATATTATTTGCCAGGTGCATGCTAATCTTATCTACTCATAGATTTAGGAACCGAATGTGTATATCAGCGTGTGAAAACACCTGAAAAGTTGATAGATATCGCTTTTGGAACGTTGATAAATGAGGTCACATATTTCCTGATTGTATTGACTTGTATTTCACGGATCAGAGCAAATAAAAACACTACATTCAAACGCTAGGTGGAGCCAGACTCTGAATTTAAAGAGAAAGTAGGACTTTTTTTGTATGAGACTGTAAGTGGAACAGCCATAATTTATTGATTATAGTTTAGTTTGTTTTCAGACTATGGATGATAATCCAATGAAGAATTAAACATAAATGTAATCATAGATGTGGTCAATTAATTATTTGTCGAGAAATTGTGCAAGGCAGAAAAAAGTAGAGTCCAAGAAGCGATTCATACATTAAAATTAAATTTAGGCAAATATCTAAAGGCAGGGACCGCCAAGACGTGTGCATTTTTCAAAAGAGAGTGCACATGCAAAAGCCTTAACAACACAAATATGTCCACGATGATGAACCCTTCTCTCCCTGACTTCATCCTGTCCGCAGGTTGTACTATACCATTGCATTGTATCCCAAATGAACTGCCATATGAGAGCGTCAATTGTTTCTGTCATACGTGATCTTGCTGAATGTTGATCTCTTTGTTAATAAAATCAATAAAAAGATTTTAAAAAAACAAAACACAAAAATGTGAACATTGGACATAAACAGTTACAATCATGCAAAATGTTATCTCTAGTATGAAATGAACAATGCCTTGCATAAACCAGCAAAAACAACATTTGATGGACATAATACAGAACAATGTCATACATTCACCCCAGTACAGAGATCTGGGCCTAAATCCATCGCTTTTTTGCACTCCACACCACCCCAGTTCAGACATGGCAATATGCAAATCAGCCTTGACCCTGTGCCTCATGGGAACAGTCCAGCCCGAACTGCCAAGCCATGTCTTTCCTGGACCGGAATCAAGCATCCTAGGACCGGTTTCTGGCTATCAGCCGTCTTCAGCCAGGATAGCTTGACAACAGTGGTGTGGAGAGCATGGGACTCATGTCTGACTGTTCCCATGAGGCACAGGGTCAAGGCTGATTTGCATATGGCCATGTCTGAACTGGGGTGGTGTGGAGTGCAAAAAAAACGATGGATTAGACCCAGATCTCTGTACTGGGGTGAATGTATCGACATTGTTCTGCATTCTGTCCATCAACTGTGGTTTTTGCATTTGTCACCCCGAGTGGGATGGGTATGCTCAGACGTGATTCCCATGCTCTCCATGCCACTGGAGTCAAGCTATCCTGGCTGAAGACGGCTGATAGCCAGAAACCAGTCCTAGGATGCTTGATTCTGGTCCAGGAAAGACATGGCTTGGCAGTTCGGGCTGGACTGTTCCCATGAGGCACAGGGTCGGACTGATTTGCATATGGTCATGTCTGAACTGGGGTGGCTGAGTGAACTAAATAATGGTGATGGATTAAACCCAGATCAGTTGACTGGGGGTGAGTGTTTGATTTGCTCAAACGCTCCGTCCATCATCCCCTTTTGTTTCGCTTAGCATAAACCAGCAGCATCTGCTATGCACTTGTAGATTGCCACGTGTGACATTGTCATAATTTCCGTGTAATTATGAGTGACATTTCAACGATGTCATAATTTCTGTGTAATTATGAGTGACATTTCAACGACTATGAGTGACACTTTCTCGCAAGCAAAGTCAAGCAATGAAGATGAGGGAAACATAAATATCAGAAATTGCACCCCTTTGAAGCAAGGAGAAACTCTAAGTTAACTGCTGAAAAGCGTAAGAAATAATTGTTAAACTATTAAATATTTAGGGAAGCCCTAGTGAATAGGGTTAGCCTACTTGCTAGTAAAGCAGCTAGCTTCACTATTCTGGGTGATTTAAACCTTCATCTGGAAGATAGTGGTAAAACTGATATTGATTGCTTTCTAGCTAACTTAGAGGCCTGTCAACTGATACAATGTGTGGCAGATAGCACACACGTTGCTGGCCACCTGTTGGACCTTATAATTTCTAATTTGGGTTCTATAACAGTGACACCCCCGGTCCCTTTAGCCTGGACTGACCACTTTTTGGTCCCGTTTTCCTTTCGGCTGCCAGGAAACCTGTTCTGAATTGCCCCGGCCAGTGATGAAAGGCCTCTGGCATAAATTGGATGTTAGTCATTTTTCAGACTCTCTGTTAAGTCTTAAACCACATTTCCCTCCTAATATAGAGGCAGCGGACATGTCCCTTCAGGACTTGCTAAACCAAGCCTAGACACTTGTATTCCCGCTAAACTTAGTCTAAAGAAGAAACAAGGGCCCTCTAATCCCTCGTTTAATGAAACCTTGGCTAAAGCTAAAAAGGTCTGTAAGCAACTGGAGCAAACCTGGAGGCGTTCCTATGTCATGGTAGCAAAAAATTAATACTGTAATTCAATTAAGACATACCACAGGTTGATCCGGAAAGCTAGAGCTGAATATATTGCTGCTAAAATTGTGGAGAGCAATAACCCCCATAAAATGCTCTTCTCCCTTCTTAAAAAGATGCAACACTCTAATGTGAAAGCTGATTCCCCAGTCTCCACCAATACTCAGTGCAATGAATTTGCAGGGTTTTTTGTGCGCAAGGTGGAGACTATTTATAACAAACTTCCAATTGCTAGCCCCCCTCAGTTATTGCCAACATTGATTGAATAGATGAGCTTGAGGATAGGATAACTATTTCTGAATCAACGTTGTGATCCATTCCCTCACTTTCACTCTCTGAGACTGAATCTCCTTATCTTAAAATCAAATCAGGCTCCCCAGCCGACCCCTTAAGACCAGACTGTGAGAAAGTGGCTCTATATATACTGGACCAAAGTAAGGTACAGTGTGTATAGAGTCCACAAACCCCAGAGGTATAACAGAGGTTAAAGTCAGGTCTGACCTTACTCTCTAAAGTGGTAGCTTGGTCGAGCAGTAAGGCAGTACCAGAGGACAGTGTAAAGCATTTGTTGTACACACTCAGTCAGCAAAAGGTTTCACACACTCAAGAACTGAACTCTAGGCCAATTGTTTTTATATCAAAGATATAGTTGTTTTATTTTTAGAACTAACAGGTATCAACATATACTTTTCTCTATATGAGTACTCTCAGGTAATTACTTTGCAAAGAGGCAATAAACTTTGTAAACACACTAGGTACAGGGGTTGCAGTAAGCAACACAATTCTACAATTCTAAACACAATTTAACCTTGAGCTCAATGGGTTTTTCTACATAAATGCAGCTGATTACTTTATACATTTCTTTTGTAACTCGGGGACTGGATCCTAGATTCAGTCCTGGGGTCTAAGCTGAAAACAGTTTAGTAAAAAGTTTTAGTTATTGCAATAAATAAGAAATGAATATAAAGGTATTTTAAAAGTTGATACTTAGAAACCTTTCAGTGAAAAATTAGCAATGTTATCCAATGGACAGAAATTCAACTCACAGGTAAAGTAGGTTCTCCTTAGTTTTGTAATCCAGGACTGAACTCCTAGGTTCAGCACTGGGATCTCTACCTAAGACAGGTAAGTAATTACGGTTCAGTAATTGGTATGATTTCTAAGGAATAATTGTAATTTTCAAAAGTAGACAGAAGAAATTTCAGAGGAAAAAAGTCAATGGTTTCCTATGGGAGAAAATTCAGGTTATGGGTAAGTACAGTTAAAATTACTTTTGCTGTTCAGTACTGGGCTGAAAGGTACAGTACTGGCTCCTCTCCAGATTCCAGGTGAGTAATTCGAAATTCGTTACTCGGTTGATTTTAAAAGAATACTTTAAAGTTTCAAAACTTCACACTTGGAAGATTTTTCGAGTCAAACAGCTGTTAAACAGCTTTTATTTATCAGACTCTAGCCAAAATTGCAGAAAATAGATAAAACGGTTTGGAAGACGTTCATAATTTAATTATAATCAGCTGAGTGACTTGCGACTGTACAGGACTAACCTGAGCAACATGAGACGTTCGCACGGCTGCATTTGAAAGCTGAAAGAGGGAGGCACTCATTTAGCTAACAGCTAGGCAGGCTTAAAGTACATTTTATTTTTGAGTCGGCTTATGATTGAAAAGGTCTGGCCATCTCGAACTGTGCAGTGGTCGCAGTTACTTCTATACCCGCCTATAGACCAGCCTGAGGCAGGAGACTCCAGCTTTCTTTTAACTGCCCCCGCTTCCTCGCTGCTGGCCCCAGGACAGCCCCACTCCAACACCCATGCCTGGCCTGACAGCTCGACTGTCCCGCAATGGTACGCCCTGTTTATGGGGCTGAGTCGCCCACTGTGCTTCCGACTGACCCATCCCCGCCGGTCTCACACAGATCCAGAACCAAGGCTTTGGAGTGGAGTGGAGCGGAGCTGGACTTGGTCTTATCTTTGCGCTGCCTCTCCCCATCCTGGGGTGCACAGCTTCTTGCCCCTATCTCAAAGATGCCATGTGTGGAGGGGTGCAGCTTCAACTGGGACAGTGAGTCATGGCCCAGGGGGCAAGTATGCTGTGACTGCTTAAGTTGCAGACCACAATTCTGCCACGACATGGAGCAGGTGACCTGCACGAAAACTGGAATATTTGCGTGCAGTCTCCCTGCAGGGCCCGTTCATCATGCGGCGCCCGTGATCATGCCGCCGCGCGGCCATGATGCTGCCTGTGCTGCCTGACCCTGTCTGTGACTGTCTCAGCAGGTGAGGTCGCTGTGCCGGCGCGTCCCGCCGCAGCCGGGTTATAATACAAATTATTGCCCCTCCTGCAGTGCACTGGCAGCAGCGCACTCTCTCTCAGACAGTCTAAAGTAGTACGACTTACTGAGGGATGCCGCGCAGACCGACACAACACAGCAACTCCTCCAGTCGTGTGCCCCGCTTCTGGTCACCGACCTCTCCTGTTCCAGGAGGACCTGAGGTCATAGATCCCCCTACTGACTCGCAGTGTGACTGACACCCGCGCGACGCAGCCTGCGTGGCAGGGGCGGATATTTCAGGCAGCAGGGCAGATATTGTTACATTGTAGCAAGCACTTAGCCTGGGAGGCGCAGAGCAGATCTTTAACTGTTGAGCTGCTGCTGCCGAATATGAGTGAAGTTGTCTGCTGCAGGCACATGGGTGTCAGAGGCGCTGGCGCGCGCTAGCACCAAAGTGGGCAACCATGCAGTCAGTGGCAAAATGCGTGACAATGCATTTCAGTGCAGTGATGCAGGAACACCACACTGAAATGCGTTAGCGTCATGCCTGATGCGTGATACTTGGCAGGGCTGTACCATTTTATGCCTGAATCAGACTCAACAACATGGAGGTGACTGGCCACTGGAATAAAGGCACACCAACTACTTATGCAGGGATGTCAGAGTGAGTCCTGTGCAACTCCACTTATTCCCCTTTATTTAAACCCTTGACTGCGCCAGGTTTGAGGGGTGCATGATGACAATAGCTAAACCCAGTAGAGGCCGGGATGGGCCTCTATGTGCCGAGGGTGAATGCGGGCCTAAAGTGCTTTGACTGTGCGCACCCACAGCCCAGTAACAGCGCACACCAATGTCGCCCTCGTGGAGGTACACACCACACACTCAAGTGCTATTCGTACTGACCTCGAGTGGGCAGATCCCCCTTTATATCTCATCTTAGTCGCGCCTGGCCGAGACGCTGCATGTTGAAGTATGTCAAACTACAGAGCCCCAGTGGCTCAGTACATCCCATTCAACCACAGATCATTAGACCCACCTCTGTTACTCACATACATAGTCCCTCAGCCTCTGGCTGGGTGCAGGGCTTGGTCGCAACCCCAAAGGTTGACTTCTTCCTGCGGATGGACCCATGGAGCCTTCAGCCCTTGCTGGGATGGGCCTTGTGTGGTAAACCAGAGACAGCTGTTTAGGGCCAATCAGACGTGACGGGAGGTGCCTGCTGTTGCCCACCGTCTATTTGAAATGCATCAAATGTCGACGCGCAGAAGACACACGCAGAAGACGCGTGCAGCGGACGCGCTCAAGGCAAACTTAAGGCAAGCTCGTCTGCGCCCGTCCGTGCCGGGACGCTTCCAGATGCCAATCATCCTGCTCAAATTTTTACCAATAAGTATATCTATACATGCTCTGAGCTCCTGTCCCTTAACATCAATTGTTTCAGTTGTTTAAAGCATACCTGGTCTCCTTCGGCTGATTCTTTTCAGTGTCAACAATGTCTTCTCAAGTTCAAGAGAGATGGAAGAGGTATTTCTGTCTCTGGCTCGACTGCGCTTAGGTTCTATAGTTTAAACTGTCATTCTCTTATAAAGCATCATACTGAGATATTTGAGTTTCTAACTGAATCACCTGATGGACTTTCTTTGACTGAGACCTGGCTAACAAGGGATTCTGGTTCAGAATCCTGGCTGGCACTTCCCCCAGGCTATATTATGTACCAACTTAATAGGCCTGTTAATCGTGGCGGAGGTATTGCACTAATCCTCAAGGAGCCTTTTTCAGGCAGTTTTAGGAAGGAGGATATTCCTGCGTGTGAAAGTGCTTTTTTTCAAATCATCCTCAACCACAATTTTACGCTTTTAGGGTTGCTTATATATCTTCCTCCAGGGTCATCTAAAATATTTAGGCAAGCCCTAGTGAATAGGGTTAGCCTACTTGCTAGTAAAGCAGCTAGCTTCACTATTCTGGGTGATTTAAACCTTCATCTGGAAGATAGTGGTAAAACTGATATTGATTGCTTTCTAGCTAACTTAGAGGCCTGTCAACTGATACAATGTGTGGCAGATAGCACACACGTTGCTGGCCACCTGTTGGACCTTATAATTTCTAATTTGGGTTCTATAACAGTGACACCCCCGGTCCCTTTAGCCTGGACTGACCACTTTTTGGTCCCGTTTTCCTTTCGGCTGCCAGGGAAACCTGTTCTGAATTGCCCCGGCCAGTGATGAAAGGCCTCTGGCATAAATTGGATGTTAGTCATTTTTCAGACTCTCTGTTAAGTCTTAAACCACATTTCCCTCCTAATATAGAGGCAGCGGACATGTCCCTTCAGAACTTGCTAAACCAAGCCTAGACACTTGTATTCCCGCTAAACTTAGTCTAAAGAAGAAACAAGGGCCCTCTAATCCCTGGTGTAATGAAACCTTGGCTAAAGCTAAAAAGGTCTGTAAGCAACTGGAGCAAACCTGGAGGCGTTCCTATGTCATGGTAGCAAAAAATTAATACTGTAATTCAATTAAGACATACCACAGGTTGATCCGGAAAGCTAGAGCTGAATATATTGCTGCTAAAATTGTGGAGAGCAATAACCCCCATAAAATGCTCTTCTCCCTTCTTAAAAAGATGCAACACTCTAATGTGAAAGCTGATTCCCCAGTCTCCACCAATACTCAGTGCAATGAATTTGCAGGGTTTTTTGTGCGCAAGGTGGAGACTATTTATAACAAACTTCCAATTGCTAGCCCCCCTCAGTTATTGCCAACATTGATTGAATAGATGAGCTTGAGGATAGGATAACTATTTCTGAATCAACGTTGTGATCCATTCCCTCACTTTCACTCTCTGAGACTGAATCTCCTTATCTTAAAATCAAATCAGGCTCCCCAGCCGACCCCTTAAGACCAGACTGTGAGAAAGTGGCTCTATATATACTGGACCAAAGTAAGGTACAGTGTGTATAGAGTCCACAAACCCCAGAGGTATAACAGAGGTTAAAGTCAGGTCTGACCTTACTCTCTAAAGTGGTAGCTTGGTCGAGCAGTAAGGCAGTACCAGAGGACAGTGTAAAGCATTTGTTGTACACACTCAGTCAGCAAAAGGTTTCACACACTCAAGAACTGAACTCTAGGCCAATTGTTTTTATATCAAAGATATAGTTGTTTTATTTTTAGAACTAACAGGTATCAACATATACTTTTCTCTATATGAGTACTCTCAGGTAATTACTTTGCAAAGAGGCAATAAACTTTGTAAACACACTAGGTACAGGGGTTGCAGTAAGCAACACAATTCTACAATTCTAAACACAATTTAACCTTGAGCTCAATGGGTTTTTCTACATAAATGCAGCTGATTACTTTATACATTTCTTTTGTAACTCGGGGACTGGATCCTAGATTCAGTCCTGGGGTCTAAGCTGAAAACAGTTTAGTAAAAACGTTTTAGTTATTGCAATAAATAAGAAATGAATATAAAGGTATTTTAAAAGTTGATACTTAGAAACCTTTCAGTGAAAAATTAGCAATGTTATCCAATGGACAGAAATTCAACTCACAGGTAAAGTAGGTTCTCCTTAGTTTTGTAATCCAGGACTGAACTCCTAGGTTCAGCACTGGGATCTCTACCTAAGACAGGTAAGTAATTACGGTTCAGTAATTGGTATGATTTCTAAGGAATAATTGTAATTTTCAAAAGTAGACAGAAGAAATTTCAGAGGAACAAAGTCAATGGTTTCCTATGGGAGAAAATTCAGGTTATGGGTAAGTACAGTTAAAATTACTTTTGCTGTTCAGTACTGGGCTGAAAGGTACAGTACTGGCTCCTCTCCAGATTCCAGGTGAGTAATTCGAAATTCGTTACTCGGTTGATTTTAAAAGAATACTTTAAAGTTTCAAAACTTCACACTTGGAAGATTTTTCGAGTCAAACCAGTCAATGTTATCCTACGGCAGGAAAGTGAGTTATCGGTTTCCAGGTGAGTACTCAACTGGTGAAGTTCAGGTTCTGGGCATAGACTCAGGGGTCTTCTGGGGTCGGAAAGGTACAGTAGGTACACCCTCAGCGGCACAGGGGCAGCCAGGTGCAGAGAGAGTAGGCCCAATGCAACCCAATGGAGTGTAGTGGGCCTTCAGTTGGTGGCTGCAAGCAAGCAGGCCATGCGGCTGTGAGAGCTGAGCTCCTGGTCACTTACTCAGGGCAAGTGGGGAAGTTGAGTAGGGTAGTAGTTGCACTTCCAGCGGCACTCAGGCGGCTGGGTGCAGGGTGATTTTGAGCCATCGGGCTCTCAATGTTATTCAATGGAAAAGGTAAAAAGAGAACAAAGGCTGCAGACTAGGGGAGGGAGATTCTTCAGTTGCGACCACCACTTCGAGAGGTAAGTTGGGATCTTGGAGAAGAGGTGAGTACCCCAAAGGAGGGCTCAGGGGGCCGTGGGGCGCCTGGTGCAGGGGTGGATGTGTGTGTCGGGAAATCTTACCCTTGGCTGGTCGCGGTTGGACGGGTCCCCGGTTCTGAGGCTGCAGGTGTCGTCTGGGTCATTGAGGAGGGTCTTTGGGCCCTGGACTTCTGGTCCCAATCGCCGGGGGGGACGTGCTCGTGGTCTTGGATCACTCGGGCACGGGCCGGGCTTGGCGGGTGCAGAGTGGGCTGGATTTGCGGTTCCTGGCTGGCACCAGGGGGTTGCTGTTGGAGCAGAGCCTCTGCTCATTGGAGTTCCAGTCTGTTAGAGGGTCAAGGCAGGCAGGTCCTCCAGGTTGTCCAAGGTTGCTGACCGCAGGAGACGCCGGGATTTAGCAGGAGCAGGTTCCAGGGTCGACAGGTCGGTAGGGCTGGGGCAAGTCAGTGGGTGTTGTCCTGTTGTTAGCAGCTGCACGGGGTCTTCTTCTTGATCTTCTTTCTTCTTTTCTTATCGGATCTGAGGAAGGAAGGTTCAGGGAGTCCCTAAATACAGAATTTAGGGGTGTTACAGGGAGGGCAAGGCCCATAGGTCCCTGTCCTGGGGTGGGTACACCCCCTAGTCTGCTCCTCTCCGGTGGAAGAGGGGCAGGAGCCTAGCTGTGATCGGGCAGGGCTCCCCATCTTCAAGATGGCCGGAGCCCAGGGTCGTGCTTCACTTCGCCTCTCCCAGCTGAGGGGTGGGGTTGGCACAGGCTGGCACACCTCCCTTCATGACGTAGGGTTTCCCGCCAGTCTTCCCGCCAGAGTGGAGGTCAGAACTGATGGGGGCCACTTGCTGGGTACAGCAAATGGTCTGGAGAAGCTCACAGAGCCGGCATGCCTTTGAAGCTTCCCCCTGCCCATCCTGGGGGAGGAGACCTAGCACCGCGCCCAGGATGTGCATTGTTGCAGGCCCAGGAGAGCGGGGGATCTCCACCCAGGAGTCCAGCAACATGTCTGCTGTGTGGCAGCCTAGGCAGCCTCTCAGTCCAGACGTTGATTACAGTTGGTTCATTTTAATTAAATCTCACACTGGCATCAGTGCAGGTTTAATGTGCTGAGAAGTTTGATACCAAACTTCTCAGTCTTCAGTGAAGCCATCATGGTGCTGTGGAGTTCGTAATGATGACCCCCCCAGCACCATATACTCTTAATGGCAGCACTGCACTTACAGTGCCCAGGAATGGCCCTGGGTGCTGTAGGGGCACAGGGCTCCTGCACCTGTGCCCACACCACTGGTATAGAGCACCCAGCTAGAGGGGTGACTGATGTATGTCAGGGCAGTGGGTTTGTGGGCATGGCACACAGGGATGTGTGCCATGTCGACTCTCTGTTTAGTTCTGTACTTAGACACTTAGCCTGCAAAGACATTGTGTGGGTGTCAGGGTGCAGAACCCCTAAGGGTGGCACAATATGTGCTGCAGCCCTTAGGGGTCTTCTCTGGCCACCATGCCCTGGGTACCTAGGTGTTACTAGGGGCCGATAGGTGGCCAGAGATGCCAATTGGGTTTTAGTTTCAACACAGTTTTAGGGAAGGAACAGAGGCCCTGGGCACCTGGTTGGCAGGAACCCACGTCACACTCAGTGAAAGCACATCAGCAGTTCAGAAAAAAGTGGGGGCATACCAATGCAAGAAAGATGGCACTTTCTCACACAGACCAACTTCGTCAAGTTCATAGTCTAATTTTACCAGCGGTTAGGGAATTGACTAATCTATCACTGTCCTCTGCATCACTGCCTTCAATATGGAAACATGCAAAAGTCATACCTCTTTTAAAGAAGCCTTCCTTAGATCCTTCGGACCCGGGTAATTTTTGCCTGATTTCCCTGCTCCCTTTTTTAGCTAAGGCTACAGAGTTCTATGTAAATACAGTCTTGGCAAAATTTGTAGAGCATAATAAAATCCTTGACCCCTAACAAAATGGGTTCCTCCCCCGCCATAGCCCCAGGGTCGGCACTGTTGGCTGTGACCCAAGACATGCGTAACAGCCTAGATGTCGGGAATTCTGCAGCCTTGATTCTTTTGGATTTAAATACTGCTTTCGACACTGTTTCCCATGACATCCTTTTATGTAGGCTGCAGGACATCGCGGTGAGGGGCCCGGCCTTGGCCTGGTTCCGTTCTTTTTTGGAAGGCCGAACCTTTCAAGTTGTTGTACCACCTTACCATTCGCAGGTGCACGCCTTTAAGCATGGGGTCCCACAGGGCTCAATATTGTGTTCTGTGCTCTTTAACATCTATGTCCACCCCCTAGCAATGGTAGCAAGAAGTAGAGGGTTGTCATTTGTATTCTATGCCAATGACACCCAGCTAGTTATTGCTTTCTCTAAAAAGTGAAAAAACAACCTTTTCATATTTAAAGAGGATTTGTTAGCAATTGCTGACAGGTTGACAGCAAACTGCTTGCAGCTTAATGCTGCCAAGTCGGAAATTCTTGTGCTAGGGAGAGATAGTGCTCTCTGGTCAGAACAGTGGTGGCCTGATAAACTCAAACCAGCGCGACCACCTAAAGAGGCGGTTAAGAATTTAGGTTTTTGGATAGGGAGTGATCTTTCTTTTGATACCCAATCCAAAGCCTTAGCATGGTCCTGTTTTGGACTCCTAAGGGGATTGAAACCTCTGCTTGTATACTTTGAACCAAAAGTCCATCAAACCATTCTTCTGGTTACAATTTTAGCCAGGTTAGATTATGGCAACTCCCTTTTATTTTGGTGCCAATAAATCTTGTATCTTACGCCTCCAAAGAATGTATAATGCTGCAGCACGCGCCCTGTTGGCACTCCCCGAGTCATGTTTGGTATCTAATTTCCTGCCTAAACTTCATTGGCTTCCAATAGCTAAAAGAGTTCACTTCAAGTCTTTGTGTGTTGCCCACAAAATCTTGACATGCCCCTCCGATCTTAGGGGATCTGGTAGTCGTATATGTCCCGAATCATCATCTGCGTTCTGCCAACTCGGGATTGGTCTGTACCACCCTATTTCAGAGAGCGAGAGCTGGGAGTCATTCTTTTAAGGTCCAGGCGGCCCACCTATGGAATTCCCTTCCAATCTTTATTAGAGGACTTCAGAACCATTTGGCCTTTCGAAAGGCTATAAAAACCTGTCTCTTTCCGGCGTAATCTGTTTCCTTTGTATGTTTGAGCGGTCTCTTGGCATTTGTTCTTTGGGTAGCGCTAGGACGCCCCGTGCTGGGGCAGCTATGCACTGTATAAATTAGTTTAAAAAAAATAGTGGTTGCATGTGAGAGGTCATTGTGGCCACTAATTCAACCACAGGGTATTTTGAGTGTTCATCCATGATGACCAGTGTGAGCCAGTCCTCTGGGACCCTCTTGAAATATAAACTAATTTTTGTCCATTTGGTTGTGGGCATTTCTTTTGGGACCACCGGAAATAGTGTCACCGGGCTCTCCATAATCTGGCATGTCAAACAGTTCTTCTCTGTCCCCTCCACTCCGGTGTTTATGCCAGTAACCAGATTTTCTTTCTCATCCAGGCTGTGTGTTTTGATGCAGTCCAAACTGAAGAGCCTACATGGCACACATCCCTGTGTACTGTCACCCAACATTGCCTGTGGCATGGGTAAGTCACCACTCTAGAAGGCCTCATAGCCCTAAAGGAAAGGTGCACCATGCCACAGGTGAGGGCATAGCTGCATGCGCACTATGCCCCTACAGTGTTTGTGTCATTCTCAGACATTGTAAGTGCTATGGAGCCATTTTAAATACAGGGGCTGGGAGTTTGTCAACATGAACTCCACAGGTCCGTGATGGTGTTACTGAAGAATGGGAAGTTTAGTACTAAACTGATGCCATTGTTGGATTTAATGACCAACTTTGGTGTGGTTCCTGAATGGCTCCCAGCCATCTGCCACCACTAGACAGGTTTCTGGACCCGTCGGTAGATAACTTCTGCTCTCTTGGTCCGGGAACAAAGCACATCCTTTGCAGAGGTGTCATGCCTCCTTCCCCAGGATGGGCAGGGTCCACGAAGAGGGAGCTTCAAAGGCCTGCCACCTTTGCCAGCTAACCCCAGCTTTTTGCTGCTATCAGAAACTGGCTCCCACCAGTTCTGATCCCCCATTTGGGTGCAAGAACCAGCTGGAAACCCTAGTCAGGAAGTGAGGTGTGTCCACCTTTGCCAACTTCACCCCTCAGGTGGGAGAGGCGAGGTGAAGCACACATCTCAGTTCCCCCCATCTTGAAGATTGGGGAACCCACCCAATCAGGAAGAGGCCTATCCCTCCCTCCCACTGGAGGGTGGCATAATAGGGGGTGTAGACATGGCAGGGAAGAGACCCATTGGCCCCGACCTGCACACCCCTATAACACCCCTAAATCTAGTATTTAGGGGCACCCCTGAACCTTGCCTCCTCAGATTCGACTAGACAAGAAGAAGAAGGACCGAAGAACTAAGCTGCATGGAAGGGAACGATGACAACTGCTTTGGCCCCAGCCCAACTGGCCTGTCTCCTGCTTCAGAACCCCTGAAACTGGTGAGTTCTGCAGCCAGCAACCTCCAAGAACCCTGGGGATCTGCCCTGCCTTCCTAAAGAACTCTGATCTCCCCTGGACACCGGATTTGCCCAAAAACAACCCAAGCCAGGACTCCAGATCCGGTTGGATCCCCGAGTCCTCACCACTCTGCACCCGACACCCACGGCCTGAGTCCGAGTGGCCCAATCCCCCAGTGAGGTCCCCCCCAATGATCATGACCTGAGATCCAACATTGAAAAACCTTCTCCAGCCTTCTCCTCGATACCTGCAGCTAATCCTGAAGAGTCCCACTTGACCACAACCGTAATCGGTGAGAACAACAACACACTAAAAGACACTCCTGCACCCACAGCCCCTGAGTCGTGAGTTGCGCGACCAATGGTGTCCTATTGTCCAGAAACTCTTCAACTTCATCCTCCAGTCATTGGTTCCCTTCTGGGTCCAGTCTGCAGTCTTTTTCTCCGACCGGCAACCTCCATAGGAAAGCATTGAGCTCCTGACACCTCCTAAGCACCCTGCACCTGGCCTGTGTGGACTTGGTGCTGGCCTGGGACCCCCTTTGCTCTTACCTTAATCCCAGGAGCTTGCCTCCCAAGACCGAGGGGCCGGCCCGTGAGCAGCTCCCAACCGAGGTGCCCAGCCCCTCTGGCTAACATTGGCGCCCTGCACTCTGCACCGACTGCCCTAGTGCCGCTGGTGGTGCACCTAAAGTGGCAAATGAACCTTGGGGAAGCTTGGTTCTACCCCCCAAAACTTAGTTACCAAAACTGTTTACTTACCTGCAAACCTAACACTTCGTTTTTCTCCATAGGATTGCATGGTGGGTTTTCTATGAAAAGTAATCTGGTAAACTGTCTTGTACTACAACAAAAGTAACTTAGTGTCCTCACAAGAGTTAACCTACTTACTGCTGGACTGTAAAGCTTAAACTGTGTTAGGAACGTATTTCATCCCAAAGTGGGAAAGTAACTGTAAAGTAACTAAAAAGGAATCTTGAGTAATTTCGAGTATTTTAAAGTGCTCACAATCCATTTCTCCGACTGGAAAGTAATTTATATGTTTCTACAAAACCAGTAAACACTGTATCTGGAAAGTATCATTGTATTTAAAGTCACACTTACCTGCTACTGAGTAAATCTTGGTTCAAGCAATACAAATAACAAAGTAACAAATTTTTATACAAATAATTGTTCTGGATTCAGTCTTTAAGTGTGTGTATCATTTCTTGCCTGAGTGTGTACAACAAATGCTTAACACTACCCCCTGATAAGCCTAAATGCTCGCCCACACTACCACAAATAGAGAGTATGGTATTATCTACTTTCCCCTCTGCTATATCTCTGGGGATCCACTAGAATCTGTGTACACTATACCTTACTTTGGTATAGTATATACAGAGCCCGCTTCCTACATAGGTGAAGTTGCCAGCGACAGCATTAAAGTTTTGAACTAAAAAAAACACAAAAATTCTACAGTTATCAGAGCTAACTATAACTTGTGCCCCCACCATGCACTGCTTATGACCTCACAATCACATAATTCATGCCATGTTCTATAACATAATTTATGACATCAGTCATGACTTCTTAAATGGCATCATTGATGACGTCACTGATGACATCATCCAAGCTTCTTTTGTTCAGTACAAAATCGCTCAGAAGAATGTGAGGCATCATTAATGCCATCACAGAAACAGCTCCCTTAGGTGTAGAAAGCATGCGGTATGTGCAACATTGACTCTATATCATGCTGTTCATGCGTAGCATAGTTCACATTAACAATCAACCACAGATATATGGGAAATCATCCTTGCATAAGGTGTTCAATCATTAAACAACTGTTCATAAAAAGCCAAGTTCCTAAAAATACTGAATGTCTGTTCCAAAATGAATGCCCTATTATGTACATCTTTTATCTGTAACAAACCCCTGACAGTCACCGAAACTACATTGAGAAATGAAGTTCATATGAGTAGAGAAGTGGGAACTGTAAACAGTATTCACTCTATGGCGAGAGTTTACCATGTACCAGGCTGTTTGCAGACTGTGAACCTCTCATTCGAAATGCACTGCAGAGTATTTTAAAGTATCTACTAAGAACAGTGTACACTCTATGCAACACTTGGCAAAAAAAGACACTAATTGCTTAAAATAAGCAACGTCTTAAGGTACTAAAGATTATAGTATCTGCAGCCTTCCTAATGTGGTGAAAACTTTGCAGATAGCACATCTTCTAAGGCAAAAATACCTGGTGCACATAATCTTCTATGTTTCGTAGATATTGCAATGTCTAATAACTCAAGGCTGCTTACAATACTTAGTATGTTTTATTTAAAATCTTTGGTCTGTTGCACACTTTTTTTGCAGAAGCTAAAATCTTTTTTGAAACATAATTGACACAAGTTGTCTGCTGTCACCTGCACACTGGGTTACTCTTCAGTGCAAACATTTATAACAAGTTCAATACTTCTATACACCTATGATGCATTAGGAGCACATGCATTTTGTAAATACTTACACTGGGTAGCTGGACCTAGGCTGTACAAAATTAGGTAGAAAAGTAATGTAGTTGTCACCCACCACTATGTAAAATATGAAACAAACTAGCACACTTATTGGATGATGTCATCAGTGGTATCATCATTGGTGTCATCAGTGATGTCATCAGCGATGCCATAAATGATGTCATAGAACATGTCAAGAGTGATGTAATACGTGAGGCCATAAGCAGTGCATGGCAGGTGTGCAAGTTATAGTTAGCTGTGCTAACTATAACTGGAGAATTTCAGTGTTTTTTTGTTCAAAATGTTAATGTTGTCACTGACAAATTCAACAAAATTTAATGTTACTTTAACCTTTTTTTTGTCCGGGAATTTTTAGGTTGTTTTTAACATAAAGTAATAATTTATTACAATACGTAAAGCCAATGCCTGCTGCGCATGGCCAAAGACTGCGCACGACGGGGGATTGGCCATAAGACCGTATGTTTTATAAAGAGGAGGTGGGGCAGGGCCACCCTCCCTGAGATTAATTAAGCTCATTAGGCACTGGGAACCCCATCCCCCAGGGCTTATTTTTTTTAAAGGGGAGGGGACGATCAGCGTGTACCCCCTTCCGCAGACTTATTAGACTCTGGGAACCCTATTCCCCAGAGCTATTTTTTTATGTAAGTAGTAGGGGAGCCATGTGGTGCTCCTCTCTGAAGCTTATTAAGCCCCGAGGACCCCATCCCCGCAGGGACTTTTTTTATGAAGGGGTGCCATATGGCCGCCCCTCCCCAGCATTATAGTGCCCTAAGGATCCCATCCCAGCAGGGCCATTTTTTTCATTAAAGGGGAGGTCAGGCCGAGGGACCCTCCATCGCCCAAACCTAAGTAACCCTGGGGCCTTATGTTTTTTGAATGGGAGGCTGCACAGTGGCCCCCCGTCTGACCCCTATTAGGTCCTGGGGACCCCATCCCCTAGGGCCTATCTTCTTTTAAAGGGGAAGGGGTGGCATGACCCCCTCCGCGAGGCTTATTAGCTCCTGGGAACCCCTACACCCCAGGACATTTTATTTATGAACAGGGAGGGTGGCTGCATGGCCCATCTCTCCGAGCCTTATTAGACCCTGGGGACCCCATTCCCCAGGGATATTTAAAATAATATTAAAGTGGAGGGGGGCCACCTGCCCCCCTCCCTGAGCCTTGTTAGGCCCTGTTGACCCCAGTCCCCGAGGTGTTATGACCCACTCAACTTGTGTATGTATTGTGCAGCTTTTGAAAATAAGGAACTTTTTTTCCAATTTTGTGACCAGCTAGACCCTTCCACCATTTACCAGTTTACTAGGTAATTCATTGTATACTTTCTTATTTCTTTAATTGTTTTTTTTTTTGCAGTTTTATATAGTGCGAACCCGTCTCAAAGGTATCAGAGCGCTTTACATGAGCACCAGTTGCATTACAGACGGATACATTCATTTTCGTCATGGGGAGATTAAGTGATTTGCCCAGAATCAAAGGATGTTTGAGCCTCCCGTCAGACTTGACTATCTTTTATTTTCTCAAAAACTACTGAATGGATTTAAACCAAATCCCAAAAAGCACAATCTGCGGACCAAGATCTGGCTTTCTGTCAAATTTGGTGTAATTTCGTTGCCCAGTTTATGCAGTAGCTCGTCTTAAAGAAGTCTATGGAAAATGCATGGTGATATTGTGTTTTGGTACCCCCATTTTTTCTCAGCCTCCGCTTGACAAATCACCCCAAAAATTTCCATGCACAACCTAGTCAAAATAGGACACCTTTTTCAAACGTTTTGCGAAGATTCGACAGACGGTGCGAAAGGTATTAGCAAACACAAAAAATGTGTTTCCTATGTAAATGCAATCCTAACTAGAACTACATAGTGGCCATATAAAGACATGTTATCATCAATATTCTTAACCTCAGCGACCTTTACTGAGGATGTCCAGACCATGCATGTTCTACTCACGCGTATACTTTTAGGTCTCGCCTAGCGATGCAGCGCATGCGTTGTCGCTTGGCGAGATCTATTGTCATCAATTTTCTTCTAAAAGGGGACAGGAGATGTACACGCGTACGGAGGACAGGAGATGTGCACACACGCGTACAGAGGACAGGAGATGTGTACGCACACGTACTGAGGACAGGAGATGTGCACACACACGTACGGAGGACAGGAGATGTGGCTGGCGGCGTTTCAGCACAAGGCGCGCTTGGCGCGCTTTCACTGTCTTTTGTGTGGTCCCGGTCTCCCCCTGGCATCCGCAACCCCCACTGTGAGCCCCCCAGCAGTCCAAGAATAGTCTCCCCTGTTGCAAACATACATTTGGCGGCCTTGGTTTCCGGTGCTTTCAACCATTTGTAAGATCGCGTTCGAATTATTTTTCCTTAACTTTGATTAATTTGTGAACTTAATGTTTCCCTTGTCTTCGCAGCTTGTTTTTTGTTTGCAATAAAGTGCCACTGATAACTGTTGAATGCCACTGATACTTAAGGTGAAATTATTAAATGTCACCTGCGCACCCTGCAACCTTGGCAGCTATGTATATGATTCCGGCTATTGTGCGCATGGCGCCAACCCCTTCATTCAGGTGGCGCTCCCTGCCATGCCTGGTGGAGCAGCCCCCACCCCTATCAGGTACAGACCGGATTTTGCCAGACCGCCCAATAGGGTATAGCCAGCTCCATCCGTTTCCCCTTATCCAAGAAATTCATTTTCACTGACGCCCCCATATCTCTCCTCTCACCCTGTAACTGAACCTGACGCTGCCTCTTCCCCAGTCGTCTAAGTTAGTACCCTCACCCCGCCGCTTCCCCTGGCACGCTTTTGTCTCCCTCAAACCCTACTCCGTGGGTATGCGTTCGCTACCGTATTCCCATTATTTCACCCAGGACAAATACACCTTTTCCGTCCTACTCCAAAGACCATTTATTGCGCCCCAAGACCAACAGATGGTGATCCCCGCCCCCGAAACCAGAACCCCCTCCCCACTCCGCAAAGCCCACCAATTTGCACACAAAGCCAGTGCCTCCCCCTGGGACCCCGACTCTGCCCACCACTACCCACAGCAATGTGCTCCTGATCCCCCCTTGCCAGCCGCACCCTCCAACGTGAGCCTCTCGCAGTCCGGGAAACAATTTCCCTCCCTAAGCATCACCCCTGTCCCCATACCTCCTGCTCTCTTCCCATGCTCTTCCCATGACGCGTGACCTACCCCACATCACTCATCCATCCAAATTAGCGCCCAGACCCTCCTCGTCCCCCCCGATCACCAGCATTCGCCAAACCTGACCTTCGTTAACAACGGCCACCCTACACATTTTTATTCAAACCCTACCGTGCCTACCCTATGCAACCCCCACATACCCCCGCACGCTTTTCCACTCTTTCTGCCGGCAGACCCTAGGGGGTGGTGGGTGGGGGGGATGGGGCCAAGGGAAAGGTATGCTACCCTCCATGCACGCCGCTCGCTTGTCTGCCAAAAGGCACCTGTGCACAGCGTCAGGTGCCTCCACACCCTCCTCTCAGCGGAACTTCCCATACGGTTTGTCCCAGTGTCCCCAGCTCCCCACTTTGCACTTCAAGCCCTCTTACCTTTGCAGGTAACCATCTGCCCTGCACCTCCTTCCCCAACAACCCTTGTTCCTCCCTCGTCATTTTTTACTGCAATGACACCCCTCCCCAGACAGCGACCAACCCCTCCACGCGTGTCCGGAGCACCCATAGGAATTGCCACCCATCCAACCTGCCTCAGAAGGATGAAAACGAAGGGCAAAAAGACTGCATAACTTATGCCCACGTCCCCTTAGCCAGCCCTTTCAAGTCCTCTTCCCCCGCTGTCCCATGAGCACCGCTGCTTCCCGACTTTGTCCATACCCCACCCTTCGCCATGCCACCAAAAGGTTCCGTAGAGTGCCGACCAACCTCCGATGCAAGCCAAAGTAACTGTAATACTGATCCCCGAAACACCCCCTCTTGCTGGACAGAGGTCAAATGTTAGCCTGTCTTCTGACAAGTTGCTGCTTCATCTTTCAACCTTGGGACAGTGCTCGCTTTTCTTTCCAGCTGTAAAGTGAGGGGAGTTTTTAAAGTGAAGGGTGACAATCTAGCTGGGTAACAGGAGTGTGAAAGGAAAGGCTGTAGGATGTAGTGGTTTTTTTCATTTGACTACCTGCAAAATATATCTGCAGAAATGAAACACATATCTTTGGAGCTCTGATAAGGGATGTAAAATATTGTGATCTAATCATGTCACATTGTGGTGTGTAAATGATGAATATTCACTGAAACTAGTTTCCTACACCGTTTGTGTGATACGTAGTTTGTATGATTGAAACTGTATGCCTGTGTAAACTTGGTGCCTATTTAAACAAGCATTTACAATGCAAAAGGTCTTGCATTTGCAATGCAATAGCTCTCGCATTTGCAAGAGTTTGAGCTATTTGGCATTGTAAATGACTATGCCTTTTATTTATGTGTTTTGAAAACCTGCAAGCGGTGCGTAAACACTCACTTTGTACAGATAGTCCTTCCTTACGAGAAGCAAGGCTGGCAGTAAAAGAGGCGCAGTTATTGCCAGCCTTGCTTCTCGTAAGCAAAGGCTATACATACAGCGTGCATGTTTACGCACCTCTTGCAAGTTTTCAAAAAAGATAAATAAAAGGCATTGTCATTTATAATGCTAATAGCTCAAACTCTCGCAAAAGCAAGACCTATTGCATTGCAAATGCTTGTTGTCTATGTGAGGATGTGTGCAGGAGCAGAACTAAGTCTAATGAAATGAGAAATAAAGAGTATGGCGTGTGGTTTGGTGGAACCCTGGCGAACAAAACCTCTCCAACTTTTAAAAGGTATTTGCAAAGACATCCCACAGGCAGGCTTTGCTCATATTCACACTATGCCTTTCTGTCCTCCTGAGAAGAGCTAAGGCCTAGAAGAGATGAAAGACAAGTCTACTGCAGAGTTGGGAGTGAGGGCAGAGTAGGGATCTCACTCAGTCCAGCCCTCTGGCAATATCTGACCTCAGTCTTCTCCAGATGTTTAGTTAGTCCTGAATGCTAGCACTGACAAAACAAAAGGACAGAATGACAAAAGAAGTCATTCAAATAAGAGCCTCAAACATGCTGGACTTCGCAAAAGCTGGTAAGTTAGTGCAGAGGACATACGTGTTACTAATTAAAAGGTAGGTAAAAATGTAAGCAAGTTACACATCTAGCTCCAAGGAAAGAGTTGGAATTAGGTGTTCAAAAGTAAAAAATATTTTTTTAGTTGATCAAAATTACCTGCTGCACCCAGTTTTCTCCGGGTGGATAAGCTTTCTCATTTTTAGAGTTTCGGTTCCAACTCCTGTGTTTGCACAGTGTGTAAACATGAATTAGTGTCTGCGCCTGAGAACAGTTGCCTATGCTTGTTGAGTCACGCGATCTGCAGCCCTGCCGCTCCTGGTACAGAGCTTTTCCAAGCGGCTGAAGGGAAGTGATAAGAATGAATGCGTCAACTGAAACCTGTAGTAGTAACTGACTCATGGGCTGGAAACCAGAACCTGGGACCGCCCACAAAAACGGGGCTTTCCTTGATTTTTTTCCCTTTTAGGGCCTTGTTACCACTGCACTGCATCCGCCAGTACTTTCCTGTATTTCTCTACCTCCTTCTTGCTCCCTTTCCATGCAGGCTTTTTGCCTTCACCACTGCTTTCCTGTATTTCTTTACCTCCTTCTTGCTCCCTTTCCATGCAGGCTTTTTGCCTTCACAACTGCTTTCCTGTATTTCTTTACCTCCTTCTTGCTCCCTTTCCATGCAGGTTGTTTGCCTTCACCACTGCTTTCCTGCATTTCTCTACCTCCTTCTTGCTCCCTTTCCATGCAGGCTTTTTGCCTTCACCACTGCTTTCCTGTATTTCTTTACCTCCTTCTTGCTCCCTTTCCATGCAGGCTTTTTGCCTTCACCACTGCTTTCCTGTATTTCTTTACCTCCTTCTTGCTCCCTTTCCATGCAGGTTTTTTGCCTTCACCACTGCTTTCCTGTATTTCTTTACCTCCTTCTTGCTCCCTTTCCATGCAGGCTTTTTGCCTTCACCACTGCTTTCCTGTATTTCTTTACCTCCTTCTTGCTCCCTTTCCATGCAGGCTTTTTGCCTTCACCACTGCTTTCCTGTATTTCTTTACCTCCTTCTTGCTCCCTTTCCATGCAGGTTTTTTGCCTTCACCACTGCTTTCCTGTATTTCTTTACCTCCTTCTTGCTCCCTTTCCATGCAGGTTTTTTGCCTTCACCACTGTTTTCCTGTATTTCTTTACCTCCTTCTTGCTCCCTTTCCATGCAGGTTGTTTGCCTTCACCACTGCTTTCCTCTATTTCCTTACCTCCTTCTTGCTCCCTTTCCATGCAGGTTGTTTGCCTTCACCACTGCTTTCCTGTATTTCTTTACCTCCTTCTTGCTCCCTTTCCATGCAGGTTTTTTGCCTTCACCACTGCTTTCCTCTATTTCCTTACCTCCTTCTTGCTCCCTTTCCATGCAGGTTGTTTGCCTTCACCACTGCTTTCCTGTATTTCTTTACCTCCTTCTTGCTCCCTTTCCATGCAGGTTTTTTGCCTTCACCACTGTTTTCCTGTATTTCTTTACCTCCTTCTTGCTCCCTTTCCATGCAGGTTTTAGGGGTTCATGGATAGGTGGCGCTTATATCTAGAAATAGTTTTAGGGTTCAGGGATGGAGGAACTTAGGGTTGGTGAGGGGGTGTTAGGGATCATGAATGCGTGATTTATAAAGGTGGTGAGTTTTTTTTTAGGGTTCAAGGATGAGAGGACTTTAGGGGGTGTGGGGTTGTTAGGGATCAGGGATGAATGTGTGTAGGAAGCTGGCTCTCTCTATCCACTACCAAAAAGAGATATAGTGTATAGAGTCCAGTGGATCTCCAGAGGCTTAACAGATCCTAAAGTAGATAATACTTTAAAAATGCTCTCTTTTGTGGTAGTGTGGGTGACCAGTTAGGCTTATCAGAGGGCAGTGTTAAGCATTTGTTGTAAACACAGTGGCAATAAATGAGACACACACTCAATGAATAAATCCGAGACCAATGTATAAAAATAATACTTGGATATATTTATGTTGTAGAACCACAGAATTTCGTCTTAGGCAAAGACGTTTTTCAATAGAAATTCTTTTCAGTTTCAAAATTGGACACAATGTAATTTTCAGACTTTACAATGTTATCATGATTTTGTTATCATGATTTTGATGTTATCCCTTTGTATGTTGAATGTTTCTTCCTCCCATTAAAAGAAAATAGGTTAACATTACAAAATAGGAATTACATTTTTTATCTTAGGACCGCCCCAGAAATTCAGGAAAGGACTCAAAACCTGGCTGTTCGAATGAAAAGGTCGCCACGCAACAGCTAGCAACTTCAGAGCCTCGAGTGATTTGCTGTGCTTTATACATTTTGATTGATTGATGGATAAATAAAACGAGACTAAATTGACAAATATCCAATTAGTAGAACCAGAGATGTTGAATTTAAAGTATATAGTAAAAAATAGAAACAAAAAGAACAAAGCGCTATTGGGGCTATTGGGTCACGCCGGAACCGGGACAAAGTCACAAGTTCAGGCCCACTGCAATGGGGCGCGGCCTACATGCCTTTGAAGTGGGGAAGACTTCAAAGATATGCCTTTCAAGTGCACAGATGTCCTCCATTCCTGTCCTGCCTCCAGACTACAGGGGAGGGGAGCCCTTTGTGTGTGGACAGGACACAGCCTATTCAGGTGTAAGTGAAGCTGTGCCCAGTTTCTCACTCCCATCCTGTCAGAGATGGCTCAGTGATACACACCTAAGCTCCAATTGAGTGTGACTATGCTGGAGGAATACACAAATCCCACCTGCCAACTACACTCAGCCATGTGATCAGAGACTGCTACAGGCACCAAATGGCTAGCACAAGAACATGGCCACTTTCTAAAAGTGGCCTTTTCTGAATTGGAATTTAAAATCTGTCTTCACCATAACTTCGCATTTTTAATTATGATTCCAGAGACGCTAGACTTGAAGGGTCTTTCTCTTCCCAATTGCGAATTACATTTATAAAATGTAATAAGGTAATCCCAATGTTATCCTAAGTAAAAGATTGGCCCTTGCAGCAGTGAAAAATAAATTTGAGAGTTTTTCTCTACCGGAACAAGAAAAATATAAAAGTATATGTCCTGCCTTTTAAACATATTGCACCCTGCTCTCATCGTTGTTCGGGGTCTACCTTAAGGTGACTTATATGTATAAGAAGGGAAGGTTTGGGCCTGGCAGAAGTCATAATGGCAGTTTAAAACTGTGCACACAGGCTCTGCAACGGCAGGCCAGAGACATGGTTAAAGGGCAACTTAAGTAGATAGCACAATCAGTGCTGCAGGCCCACTAGCAGCATTTAATGTATAGACACAGGGCACAAGTAGTGCACATTACCATGGACTAATAGGTAAATTAAATATGTCAATTGAGTATGAGCCACTATTACCATGTTTAGAGGAGAGAGCACAAGCACTTTAGCATTGGTTAGCAGTAGTAAAGTGCGCAGAGTCCTAGTACCAGCAAAAACAAGGTCCAAAAAGTGGAGGAGGAAGGCAAAACGTTGGAGGGGTAGACCATCCTAAGGCTGTCAGGTCTAACAGGGGTCTAACAGGGGCCATCAGCAAGGATAAACATGATATGAAGTTGGTGTGTGGTCATGGAATGAACACATATCCCTGTGCAGACTAGGAAAGGTGTTAAACTAAATACCTAGACATGTGTCTAGGCAGGGTTCTTCTGTTCTGGGAAATGAATTATATTACCTGCAAGTTCTAAGACTAATTTTACTGTTGATCACTTACCTCTCAAGCAGACCTCCTCTCCTTCGCTGAACACATTTCAGCTTGCATTTTGGACATAAAGCAGCCGTTTCTATGGAGAGGGCAGCTTTTTTTCCCCAAGCATGACCTAACTCTACCCTCCAGACAGACAGTAATGTATATCACACCATTAATGCAATGCGCCACTGTCAAGCTGCTACGGCAGGCGGCTTTACTTGAAGGGTTGTGTGGCCAATCTGAGCATGTATCCAGCAGTTTTAAAGTGCACTTGTCCTACAAGTTGCCTGCTGCAGACAAAGCTCTAGAAAGTGTTCGCTAGTAATTCTAGCAGAAATTACCACCATTCCAGATTCAATGTGAAATCAAACAATCCTACATCAATCAAACCCTAGTTATGATCTTAGATCAAAGCTCAAATACTGCCAAATTTCCTAAAGAACTTCTGCTTGAAAACAGATGCAAAACATAGTACCTAAAAAGCAAAATCGCATGATAAAACCAAACAATGAAATGGTAACAAATGAGGTAAAGAGGATGTCCTGTTGAAAGAGAAGTTTTAATATTGCTTTTATATGGAGACCAACACAGAAGAACCTTGAGAGTCCTTGAAAAACAAAGAGGAGCTATGACTGCAAACCAAAGTAGGTCCAAGCGTGATTAGAACGCTGGACCTCAGGGTACTTCTATAATCTCAATTTTAGCATGTTCTTAAAAGATCAACTGCATCTTTGTAGGGTGCAGAACAGAAAATCTACCACAATAATGTTCAAATGTGTGTGGTTTGTATGTAGTAATGTTAGCAAACAAATAAAAGCCAGATCTGGACTGTGTTTTAGGAAACTTACACTGCAGATGAGTGTTTTAGTGTACTTCCTATATTCCCAATAGGCTTTGGGCATTGGAATAGTGTATCCTGTAGTTCAGACGTAGGACTGAAGTCGACTAGGTCTCTACCGAATATACTAGACTTAATTGTGTGTGTGTCAGCTAGCTCAGAGGTCACTAGAAACTTTCTCAAATGAACAAGAAGGGATTAGTTTCTGACAACCGCTTAAAACATGACAACTTTGTTTCCCAAGAGTAAGAAATGTATCTCTAGAGTTGCGGGAACAATAGATAGTTATTTCACTCAGTCAATCGTGCATGCTTCGTTTCACCAGAGTTGCAGAGAAACAGAGAGACGGGAGTTTTCAATAAAAGGTTTTATTGAACAGTCTTCTTTCTCAAGCATAAGAAATTAACTGCTGCAATTGTAATACTTGTGGTAAAGTACCAAGCGTACAGTAGGAAGAGTATTATAAAATAATATTGTAAAAGCATGATATGGTTTCTAAGCCATAAAATACCTAAGATGCATAAAATACATACAGTGACGAATAATGACTAAAAGTACTCAACTGGTGTTTCTAAAATACACCTACCCCGGTGTACCTAACCTAGGTCTAGTACAAGGGAAGAGGTAGGTGAGGTGTAGCTTAGTTTAAGTATTCTTTGCCAAGAATCTATTCCAAGAATTCTCTAAGGGTCTAATCAGATCCATACCTTGGTTTAGAATGCAGGAGGTCTTGTAGCTCTCTCTCAGGACTCAATTTTCCAGCTACCCGTAAGGGTAGTCTGGAAACACTGAAGCTGGATTTCTCAGCAAGAGAAAAGACAGCATCTCTCTCAGTGCGTCAGCGGGAGGGTCGGCTTCCTTCGGCAATTGCTGCAGCAAGGCGTCGGGCAAGTAGATAGTCGAACCGCTCCAAACAACTGTGTGTTTGTTTGGACAAGTGTGGGCATATTTCTACCTTGAAGGTGCCGAGTTTGACGTAAGATTGGACATAATAACGTCATTAGAGACTTGATTCTCTGAAAACTCCATGATTTCTTGGATACATTAATATTCATGCAGGGGGAAGTCCCTGACTGCTGAAGGCAGGTTTTTCCAAGAAATCGTTGTAGATTTTTGGAACTAGTGGAAGTAGCCAAGCTGTATTAGGACTACTTGAGCTATGTCTTAATATAGTTGTAATGTTATGCCTATAATAGGATACAATATTTTATACCTATATAAAGGGCATGAATCAGGAAAATTACACTTGGGTACTAAAACCCTATACAACACTCACTCCACGTATTATGTCTAATATTACTAAATCTAGAAGCATAAAAAACATAACTAAAGCATGTGTTCATAATCCCACCCAAAATACATGAAATGCATCAAACATGGTTTATACACATACATGAGTATTTGTCCTGCACGCATTTTACAAGCAATAGTTGTCATTAAAAATGCTAACTAAATAAAACATAAAATGACAGTTATGAAATGTCTCTAAATTTACAGAAGAAAAAGGTCTAAACCATTCCATAGCATGATATATAAACTGTTATCGTTTTCATGAGATAATGCCAAATATTTGTCTATATGAAGTATCAAATGAATTTCTTGTTCTATAAGAATAGTTCTACTTTAAGCAGATTACTTTGTGCCAAGGGAAAAACTTATATTCTGAAAAAATGAAAAAGAAAAAAAAAATTCAAATGTAGATTGCCGAAACATATAGCTCCCAAGTTACAGGGTTTGTTTTGAAAAACAGAAAGCCGAATTCCAGAGTTCATGGAACGCTGTGTGCACTTTCAAAAGTTATTCTCGGTGTCAGGAGAAAACATCAAATCTTCTAAGCTGGCAAAGAAGCCGTCTACCACAGTTGGTGAAATTTGAACTACTTCTTCAAGTAGATCAAATGCGCATAGATGTGCAGCATCACCGTCAGCGTCATTCGCATTAGCAATGTTCGATGTAGATGGTACCTCTGTGCCTGTTGTTCCACGTACCTCACCAAAGCTGCATTCGCTGGTGAGATCTCAATGAATGCCGTCATCAGGATTGGCAGCCGTTGGGGGCAACACGATTCATGAGTCGTTACCGGACCTAGCAAGGCGTCACCATCCAATGGCAGTACTGATGGAAGTGTAAGACAGATGTCCAACACGCATTCTTCTCCGCAAATCAGGCATCGTAGAACAGGTAAGATGCAATCTTGCCAGATTGGTCTGAATAAAAGGAACCAAGTGGTATTCAGATCTCTCAAACGAGCCAAGCCAAGAATCTTGTGTAATCCTTTCACGATATCGCATGGCTAGGAGGGATTGTTCCATGGTAGTCTCGGTATCAGTGGTGACTGGACTTGCCATATCGGAGCAGGAGAAATTAAAATAGAATTCTTGCTACGAGTCCCAAAACTAGAGGCCGACCACCGAACACAGAGTGCACGAAATTTGGAAAAATGCAGAGGACTGCTTCAAATGGTGTTAACAGTCCTGAAAGAATCGTCTTAATGACATGTGCAATGCCATTGGTATCAGACATGTTTAAGATCTGACCTAACATTTCCGCGAAATGTACTGGGCAGTTTGTTGATAATAATGCATGTATCTCTGCAGACGTCCTTGCAACTTGCAGCTCATACGTTTCTCTAGACGAGGTCAGTGGCACAGTTTTTTGCAAAAGAATGGCTTTCATTCTGCTTAAAGTATCAATTCGTATAGAAGAGATATTCAGTGAAGGCCATAAAGCCGACTCCCTGTCTGTATTACTTTTTGGATACAATACTTGCATACAACAAGTGACCCTGGCCGACACACTAACCAGATAGGCTTTTCCTGGCAACATGCCACAACAGCTGTGATCATTGAGCATAACGTAGCTCCCATTGGAAAGTTGCCTAAAGATCGGGTTTATCACGGCCGCTGGAGTACCGTGCATGTGGCAAGAAAGGTTATTTAAATAACCTTTGCAGGCTCCATGTAAATTAAGTGAGTTTTTACAATTGTTTGTACTAAGAAATACCTCCTTTCCCCCACTGTAACATTTGTGTGTGTATGGTAAATCCCAGGTCGACTTAAAGTATTCTTTATCCAACCTTTCATACAGGCCTGCTGGTATATGTTTTAAGCAATACTGAAACGGGAAAGTCGTCACTGGTATCGTGATGGTGCCATGTATTATCCATTCAATGACAGGTTTCTCGGAAACAGTTAATGGTAATATTTCCAGTTTTTCAATGCTCAGCACCAGATAGTCCGCTCCTCTTTGTGCCAAAGAGGTTTGTTTATCTGTAAGGTTGAAGACAGTAAACAATGACATGGTATTTATTAGACGCCATGGCACATAGCCTGAACTGAGATTTTGTAACGTCCAGCCTAGCAGCATTATAGAATGTAATTGTGATTGGCCATGTTGTAACATTAGCAAATCATGTTCTATTATGTCAATGGCAGATGATACAATGCTGTCCAAAAAATAAATTCTGGAGGACAGAGTCGTTAACCCATTGTCCACTACAGAGAGTGCTCTCTCTAAATTAATACGAACAATTTCTTGTATTTTTTCTGCAGTTTCCATTTGCGTTATTTTCCAAGCTTCGTTGTACGCAGCGAATATACTGGCGTATATGAAACGTTTTTGACGTTGTTTACGAGGCCCAAGTAAAAAGTCTCGCAAGTCAACACTTTCTTTAAGTAAAGTCAAGTGTTGTTTCATTTCTGGAAGTGTGTATTTCTGTAGCCAATCAAGGCATTGTTTCCCTACACTGTATGTGGTGACGATCTCTGGATGTTGTCTCTGGGAGAATCTTGGATCTGGCCTATTTAACTTGAATCCTTCTGTTTTGTTCATGAATCTAACTTGACAGTTATTCGTGTCTATGGGCCAGATTAACCATTCTTTCCAATCAGGATTTGTTCTGTTGTGTTTTAAAATCTGTTTCACGTCTACCTCCTCATCCAAAGTGTTATTACTGTTAGGTGTGGGTTTAGGTATGGACGGTTTGTTTAAATCTTTTATCTTAGCTAAGCCAAGACAGGATGTTTGTTGACCTGTTTCATTCAAAAATGTAATTTGTTCTGGTATAATGCAGGCTCTGAACAAGGCTTCTAAACCCTGCACCTGCCATTATTTTGTGCCCGAGACAGTTTTTGTCTCAATGTTGTCTTTCCAAAAGTTGTACCCTAATGTAGACAGTTGAGAATAAAGGTTTGCAGAATAGATTTGTTTAGTGTTGGTCAACATGGTTTTCATCCCTGACTTATTCACATTTTTTAAATAAAACTTTTCTGGGTTTGTGACATTAAAACTTGTAAAGTATGGAAATTTGTCATAAAATGTCTCAGAGCTGCCTTTTGCAGTGTTAGACAATGTGCCCATTGATTGTAAGAAAAAACATTTCTAGGATTTACAGATTTGTGCAAATAATGGTGACCGAAATGATTACAACAGCTCTTCATAACTTGTTGAATCTTCTAGGTGTTCATGTTTTTGAAATTTTGCTGACATTTCTAAGTCTGACATCATGTTTCAAAAGTCCCAAACATCTGAAAAGGTGCTTGATGAAACGAAATCACTTAAAGAGACCTTGAACTGGTGTGGAATTTTCAGCAGTTCCACTGAGCCATAAATGTCATAATCAGTTGTGTCCCATGCTTTACCACCAGGTATAGGAACGGCTGTGATGTTCACTGATGACAGGTCTCTTCGCTCACGATGAGATGACTTGTAAGGTTGCAGTAGCAAGTTGATGTTCTTACTTGCTGTGTCCATTGCACTGTATTTTCCATCTATCATTTGTCCCAAACTCAAAACAAGAATGAGCCAAAGTAGCAGAAAAAGTACACCTAACACAATAAAAAATTCAATCCATGGTGAAACCAGATATGTTTTCCCAAGTTGTTGAAAGAGTTCTGTTATTTTTTCTTTAAAAGTAATATTTTCTGGCGTAGTTTCAGGTTCACTGGGATCCTCAGACAATGTATCAAAGTTGATAAAATAGCCAGTGGCAGTTCTGTCAATAGTTGGTATTGCATCTGGATTTTTTGTGATCACTGGAGTAGCTTCCTCCTTAGACATGTTTGTATAGTCAGATTCTACATCATTGTAGACAGGAGTTTCTTGAAGAACTGATATTTGGGTATCAAGAGGGACGAGTTCCATGGCTGTGTTGCAAAGTCCTTTTTTTCTCACTGCAGGTTTATCAAAGGTGATAAGTCTTTCAGTTGTAACCTCTTGAATAGTAGCTAGATTTGGTTGTCTGCTACATCTTGGGAGTCCACTGGGCCTTATTATCAGCCACATGGTGTGGTTTTACCAGGTCAATTGATACTGTTCCGTTCTCCCTTTTTCCAGCAAGCGGCGGTAGTAACACTGATCTTGATCCAAGAATTTCTAAGACAAGGACAGCTTTTCTATAAGAAGGCCCAAATTCCTTCTTTACCGCGATCTTTTCCCTGACTAAAACCCCAATCTTTGGAATCCAGACAGGTCTTGGACAGGTGGTTTTTCTTCAGTGGTCGTTGGGGTTTGTGTTGTGTTACTCAGACTACTTCTCTTTTCATTTACGTCCTGTAAAACAGCCAAACGGTCTTTGATATCAAACAATTTCTGTTCCACCACTGAAGTTTGACAATCAAGGTCCTGGATAAGCATTCTAGTACAAAATAATGGTTCATATGGAGGGATTCCCCCCAGAGAATTTCTTGGCAGATTGTCAAGACTACGTTGGATACTATTTAGATGTCTGACCCACCTGTCACCCGAACCTAATACCCTAGCTGTTATAGATTGCTTTATGTCACAGTTTTTTCTTTCCACTACCGCATTCCCCTCAGGAAGGAAGGGACTCGAAAAACGCAAAGCAACGCCCAAGCTGGCCATGGCCTCCTTGTAAGCTTTGGAGCTAAAATCAGGACCCTGGTCAGAATGTAGCGCGCCAATTGCGTATGTGCCGATAAAGACTGGCAAATCTTTTATAACAGTTCTGGCGTCAGCCGAGCGCTGGGGCCGCATCCAAATAAATCTTGTGCAGGAATCCACTGCGACCATGATATATTTATAGTTACCATCCCTCTGTAAGGGACCACAGTGGTCCAGGTAATCACATGCTAATAGTTTATCTGAAATCAGAAGGGGCGTCTGTGTAGGTCGTTTCACGGTTGAGACTTCCATCTTCTGGCAGATTTCACATTCTAGAACATAGTTTCTAGTTTATTTCCTCATGCGCGGCCACCAGTATCTCTGTTTTAACAACAATACTGTGGCTGAAACTCCTGCGTGTGCAGAGGAGAGCCCTTCATGTGCTTCTAAGATTAGTCCTAACCTATGTTCCATGTTTGGGATTGCCCTATCCCTCACTCCAGGGGTTCGAGCAAAAGGAACATTATTTGCATCAATTATAAATGAGTACTTTACTGGAAAGCCTTTCGGGAATGTCTTACCAGTGTCTTTTACTGAAGCAGTGACAGCTTGCATTATTTTGCTGTCTATTTTTGTTTTTAAACGAGTGATTGCAGCTATGGAAGCTGTTTGCACAGCTGCCTTTGTGGCTTCATCAGCCAATGAATTCCCTGCAATGTGAACGCCATCACGCTGATGACTCAGTGTATGGATCATGTGAGTCTTTTGTAGTTCTTTTTGCAAAAGAACTACTTGTTCCCATAGCAGTTTATGCTTAATTGTGCCACCTTTTGCGTCTTTGAAACCGTTTTGCACCCAGTTCTGCAGATATTCATTGTAAGACTGGACGCAGTAATACGAATCGCACACTATGAGTGTGGGGAATTCGCGATCGGTATTTTCAAGCGTGGGCAGTTTTATATTTTTTGCGCACAATGTTATTTATCAGTGCTGCACTATGTGCATTTTGGGTTGCAAAAGTTTTGCAACATGAGTTTAGATGTCTGTAATCCAATACCAGACAATATGAATTGTCTGGTTTGGAGACAGGAAACAAAGGATTGTTCATTGATGAGGTGCATGTTTCAATCACCCCTTGGTATTCAAGTTGATTTAAGATCTCCCTGACCTGTTTTTTAGCTTCCTGTTTTACAGGATATTGCCTTTGCATTGTTGGTTGAGTTTTCAACTGGATTTTATGGTGAGGGGAATCCTCATCATATCCTACATGATTTTTGTATAATGCTGGGGCCTGGGCCATAGCCCATTTCCTGGCATATGTGAATTGTTTATGTATTGGAATGTTATTTGAGAAGGCTGGCATAATTATATCTTCGCCATGTGGGCACTCCCTGACAAATTCAGGTGGCCAGTCTTGTTCAGCTAGAAGGATGTCATAACCCTTAGAGAGCTTCTCCCAAAAGAGTGCTCTAATTTTTCTTGGTTTGTCCCCCTCCATCCAGAGTGTTACTTCATATAACTTGTGGGGTAGACTAACCCTGGTGTCGGCAGTTTCAACTTAGATACTTTCCGCTGTCTCCAGAAGATCCTTCAGGATCCTGGGAGCTATGGTTACCTCTGCTGCGCTGTCTAGCATTGTTTCGGCCCACTCCCCGTTCCTGAGTTGTGTCCTCATGATCCTCGGCATGTCTGATCTTTAGACTTGCTACCTTCTTTTTTGGAAATTGAGTTTTCTTATTTTTTGGAACGTGTTGTTCGTCTTTGGACTTTACTCGTTCTTCTTTCTGTTCTGATCGTCCTCTTCCTTTGGATTTCTGCGAGGAAGGCTGAAAGGTACGAGAGGAACGTGTATCATTATCTTGATATCTATCAGGTCTTCTCAAATTATCCCTATTTCTAAGGTTGTATTTTTTTTCAGAGGGTTCCTATTTAGGAGACCTTCCTCTGGACTGTGAACGCTTCTCTCTAGGAAGTGTCTGCTTGGGGTTTACCCACTTCTTCTTTGGAGTAGTTAGATTTTTTTTAATAAAAACTTTTTCAGGATTTTCAGTTAGTTGGGCTTTTACTGGTTTTCCACCCAAACTATATCTACCTAGTTCTTCATATGATTTTTCAATAATTCTGGCCCGTTCAAAAGGTTCTTCTGTTATATCTGTTTCTTTTAGTTTTTGGCGGATCGCCACTGATGCTGCTTCACCTTTTTTGTTGGCTAATAGTATAGCCGAGACCTGTTTGGAATCTTTCAGTAATTTCATACCTAGATTTAAGGCCGGTTCTGGACCGTATTCATTTTGAATCTGCCTCAGACCGTCTGGTATTACCACCATAGATGGTACACCATGTGTTTTTGTGTAGATTGAAGCAAAAACTGTACCCCAAGTGTCACAGTCCTCTATGTGTGGTGCAATCCCCATTGGTAAACAGATTGTTAGAATCCTGTGTTTCTCATGAGGTGTACTATCAGGGAATACTGCCTCTATTTGAGTTATTTTTTTTAGCTAACCTGAACGGAATTTGTTCCTGTTTCGTGGGCAATTTACCAATGAATGACTGTATAGTCTGTGGTGTGATTTTGTTTGTGTTCCCCTGATGAGGGGTGTGCTGTGGAATCCCTACAGCTGGTTGGACTGTTAAAGTTCGCATGACATATTGAACCAACTGCCTGTGTATCTTGACCAGCTGTTTTAGCTGAGCTACCAGTTCAGAACCTGTCATTGTTTCAATGTCAGGATGTGGTGTACAGCTGGCTAATACCGGCCATGTTGCTCCTGGTCTAGCCTAGTGGACCGAGCCTGGTAATGTGATTTTGATGTTGTAGGGTGCCATTAAACCAGAGCTGATGCTCTTGGTAAGTTAGTGGAATTTTAACGTCCTCAAAAGGAACGTATTCCGCTGGAGGTTCCTCTACTTTGTAGTAGTGGAACCCGTGTGTTACTGGATTTGCTGTAGGAAACAGAATCCATGAATAGAATACCTCTGTCTGACGATATTCATGTGCTTCTATTACGAAGATTACTTTACCACCTCTCGATGATACTCCATTCTCTATAAGTTTTATAGTTAGGGTTTGCCTTATATTTGCCGGGATGATTATTGCCTCCGGGTCATTTTGTTGGAGATTTGTGTCGTCTAACACTGCTTGAGCCGCTGCTGCAGCTCTCTCCCTCTCGTCGTCACTCATTTTGTTGACCGAGAGTTTGCAGAGCAATTTTCAAGGAAACAAAGATTAGGTGCACAATATTTTGGAACACTGTATCTTTCAACGTTGAATAAACTAAAAACGAATACATATGATTTTCCGTCCTACTCAGTTTAAAGCGGATATTTTATCCTTTAACCCACTCCAGACGTCTATTGGAGTATTTTTGGGAAAAAGGGGTCTGTGTGAAAAGCACAACTGAGTAACTCTAGTATCTAGCGTTAAATTATCGCCTTACCAAATGTTGGGCGCCATGTAGTGTAGTTCCTATATTCCCAATAGGCTCTGCGCATTGGAATAGTGTATCCTGTAGTTTAGACGTAGGACTGAAGTCGACTAGTTCTCTACTGAATATACTAGACTTAATTGTGTGTGTGCCAGCTAGCTCAGAGGTCACTAGAAACTTTCTCGAATGAACAAGAAAGGATTTGTTTCTGACAACCGCTTAAAACATGACAACTTTGTTTCCCAAGAGTAAGAAATGTATCTCTAGAGTTGCGGAAACAATAGATAGTTATTTCACTCAGTCAATCGTGCATGCTTCGTTTGACCAGAGGTGCAGAGAAATAGAGAGACGGGCGTTTTCAATAAAAGGTTTTATTGAACAGTCTTCTTTCTCAAGCATAAGAAATGAACTGCTGCAATCGTAATACTTGTGGTAAAGTACCAAGCTTACAGTAGGAAGAGTATTATAAAATAATATTGTAAAAGCATGATATGGTTTCTAAGCCATGAAATACCTACAGTGACGAATAATGACTAAAAGTACTCAACTAGTGTTTCTAAAATATGCCTACCCCGGTGTACCTAACCTAGGTCTAGTACAAGGGAAGAAGTAGATGAGGTGTAGCTTAGTTTAAGTATTCTTTGCCAAGAATCTATTCCAAGAATTCTCTAACCCCTTGCCCGCGGCCGGGATTCAGCTCCTGTGCGGCACATTCCGATCGCGGGCGTGGTCGTGACGGCTCCCGGCCGTCATCAGCACACGAGCACTGTGTGCCATGACGGACGGGAGCCGTCACCAGAACGCAAGGGGTTAAGGGTCTAATCAGCTCCGTATCTTGGTTTAGAATGCAGGAGGTCTTGTATCTCTCTCTCAGGACTCGATTTCCCAGCAACCCGCAAGAGTAGCATGGAAACACTGGAGCTGGATTTCTCGTCAAGAGAAAAGGCAACGTCTCTCTCAGTGAGTCAGCGGACGGTCGGCTTCCTTCGGCACTTGCTGCAGCAGGACATCGGGCAAGTAGATAGTCGAACTGCTCCAAACCACTGTGTGTTTGTTTGGACAAGTGTGGGCACATTTATACCTTGAAGGTGCCGAGTTTGACTTAAGATTGGACATAATAACTTCATTATAGACTTGATTCTCTGAAAACTCCATGATTTCTTGGATAAATTAATATTCATGCAGGGGGAAGTCCCTGACTGCTGAAGGCGCGTTTTTCCAAGAAATCGTTGTGGATTTTTGGAACTGGTGGAAGTAGCCAAGCCGTATTAGGACTACTTGAGCTATGTCTTAATATGGTTGTGATTTCTATTACTATTTTAGGATACAATATTTCATACCAATATAAGGGCATGAATTGGGAAAATTACACTTGGGTCCTAAAACGCTATACAACAGTGTAAGTTTATAAAATGCAAATACATTGGTTTATTTTTAAAAAGAGAAAAAAAAATATTCAAGTTGGAAATGGGACTCTAGCACCAGACAAAGTTAGATACCATGCTATCCCGATTACCTGTAATAAATGACATGCATTTACCCCCTAAACAAGCCAAATGTATCACATTTGTGTGTGTGCTATTGAATATTCTAGAGCAGTGATGTTGGAGTGACCAGTCCCTTAGGCTCTTGACATAAAAAGGCAGATGTACAAAATCTCGTGTTTGCAATTTCCTAATAGCAAATTCCTTATTAGGAAATCGCAAACATCGATGTACTACAGTGTGTTTGACCCTGTTAGCAATTCGCAGTAGGTCGCAAATGGATCAGCCTCATCAATATTCAGGAAACAGGTTGCAATTTGCAACCCATTGTGAATAGCTACAATCACAGGGATGGTGGCCTGCTGGGGTCAGCAGACCGCCATGACTGTGATTGCTTTTTGAATAAAGCAATATTTATTTTTGTAATGCAGCCCGTTTTCCTTAAAGAAAACGGGATGCAACTGAAAAATAAAAATAAAATTCTACCTTTTCATTTTTTTAACGTAGGCAGTAGTCCGTAGGACCACTGCCTACTCTTAAAAAGTGTTTGCAAATGGGTTACCACTCACTTGAAATTGGTGATAACTGTAAATGTTTTGGCACTGAAATTCATACATACCAGTGCTATTCGGTATGAGGAAGCGACGCCCTAAACACGACCCTTCCTAACACTGAGTCGCAAAAGCAAAGTGCGACTTGGTAACAAGTTACAGAGTCACATTTTGCCTTCTGTACATTGCAAAATGCTACATTTGGTCCAAAGAACCCTACAATGTAGGTGCAAGGTGACAGAGGCTGGGTGCAAGTATGTTTCACATTGCACACCTGCTTGTCTTTCTCAGCCGCTTGACAGGCACCAACAGAATACTATGAGGAATTCGCTACAGCACGTCGACTGTTCAGTCAGCAAGCAAACAGTGTGCTCAAAAGCAGCAAAGTAAGCATTTGATGTGAAAAAAAATTGACCTGGGGTTTTGGTGAAAACAAAACTGTACAAATAACAAGACCCAGAAATAGTGGGCATGTTACTAATATATCGCCCCTTGGATTCACAATCAGCAAATAAACATATTCATAATCTGGGCTCATATGTGTATTTTTAGGTCTCGGCAGAAGCGAGCGAAGCTCGCTCTCGCCAGAGACCTTATTGTTAGCGGCTCAGCTTCCCAGGAGGACAGCACTGGCCGCGCGCGGCGATTTGTTAAGGCCACGCGCACGAGAACGCGCTCGCGGCCAGGTGCTGTCCTCCTCGAAAGCTGCCTCCCTTCCCCGTGCAGGGCGGGCCGCCGCGCTGCCTGCGGCGACCCGGAAGCATTGCCGGCCAAACCGGAAGTAGGTGCTGTCCTGCAGAGCACCGCTTTTCAACTCTCTGCTCCTCATTGCCGGAGACGGCTTTTCAAGCTCCTCGTCGCAAAGTGAGTAGCACGGATTTTCCTCTAACCAACTGACTCCGATTGGCAGTAGATTAACAACAAGCGTTTGAAAGGTCTCTTAGACACAGCTGACTCAGCTTGTTCAGCTATTCAGCTTACTCTTGCAGCTTTGTCTACCCCGCCATGAAGCTGGCCTGCCTCACCACTGCTCTCGTGGAGCCTCCTGCGCTGTCCGCCGTACATTAGTAACGGCGATGGGCTGTTGTGAAGCTGACTCCCAGGACACAAGGGGGTAGCTAGAGGCAGGGGTGCCAACCCATGCCTGTGCAGCCAGTACAGCCCCAACTTGATTCAGCACTTGATGCACGCACTGACTCGGCACCCTGCTACACGCCTCACCTGCAAATGTAGCCCCCTCTGCTCCACAGGGTAAGCTCTTCCCAGCTTTCCGTGGACCCCCGGGCACAGCACAGCCCTACACAACACTCGAGCAGCGCTGGAAGTCAGAGGCCGGGGGCTGGGAGCTAGGAGCTGCGGGGGTACGAGATAGCAATCTCTGCAATTCAGCGATTCAGCAATTCAATCCCTCTGCATCTTAAAAAGCAAGTAACGGATTGCAGAGTTGGTGGCACTCGACATTTTACTTGCCCTGCTTTTACTTTAATCTTCATCACTCTGACTGACTTTTTGTGTTAACCCCTGTCGTTACTTTTCTATGCTTTAAACGAGTCGCGTATGCTACATGCCAGGGGTTTGTATCTTTAATCATGAAGTTTGAACTGTCTAATGCATATTTCATTTACCAAAGACCGCCACCGCCATATTTTCAGGGACCAGGCTCGAGAGGTCTGAGATGGTCGCAAATAAAATGTGCATCTCTGAAAGCAGGGACATAGTTCACAGTGTACAGAACGTCTACTTTTTTCACGCCGGTTGAAGTCAATTGCCTAAAATTACACACCAAAAAAGGGAATCTGGAGAACGTATATTTCAAGGAAGAGAAAAACTCGTTTCAACTCGTCTGAGGAAAGCAATTTTAACACAATTTTATGGTCCAGAACAGGTTTCAAATTGGAAACCCAAAGGGATTTTTTATAGAACGGACGAATTTTGTAACCTTGCAAGCACTTCTGAAAAATGTGTACTTCCTATGCTAACATTAAAACAAGCTATAAAAATATAGCTGTGGTGTCACAATGAATTCCAACATTTTAAGGAAAATCGACTTTGATTGCATCAATTCACACAACTGCTTCTATGTGAATAAAAATTCCTATGTGCCATGATTCTTGCACATGATGGGTATTCAGCAAATCAGGACCTTAACTGGGGTCTAAATGTTCCCCATTTAGTCTTTATGTTCATGAAGCGAAAGAATTCAGGAAAGTAACAACTCCATTTTGTTTCTCGTTAAATTTGAAATTAACAGCCTCTAAAGTAGTGCTGAATCTGGTTCTTTTCAGTTGCACTATCAGAGGTAAGCTTTGCTTATCTGTAGGAATTTTGTTTTTTATTATCTTGACAGACTTAGTTTGGCTGCACTTTTGAAGCTACTCCCACTGGAATCAGGCACCCAGAAAGTTAAATCGCACCATTAGGCAGCTTTAACAACAGCTCCTTTGTTCTCCTCCATGAGTTGGCCTTTACTTTCTTCTGGTGCTGTGTTGTGTACATAGATATTTTTTATATGGTCATTTCTTTAGCCTGTGTCATTTTTAGGTCTCGGCTCAACGCGCGGAAGCGCGTCTCCGCCGAGATCTTTTGTCAGCGACTATGCTTCCCAGGAGACAGTGTCGGCCACGCGCATCCTTCGAGGCGATTTGTAACTGGAACGCGTGCTGTGGCCAGGCGCTGTCTCCTGGGAAGCGCAAGCACCACACACGCATGCGCATACACACACACAAGCGCCCATGCACGCACGCACATACATACATACAGAGACACCCCCCCTGACACATACACACACGCGCGCACACACACACAAGTGCACCGAGGCCCCCCCTCCCTCCCTCCCTCCCCCGCCGTCACCGTCGCACACATACATACACACACGAGCATACACGCACACACACACACAAGTGCACCAAGCCCCCCCAGCCTTTTGGAACTTACCTGGCCAATGTCGGGGACTCTGCTCAGCACGCGGCGCCCAACCTCCTGCTGGCGTGGCCCCGGGGCTCCACACCGCTCACAGGAGCCCCGGGCGCGAGACGCATTTCACTCCGCCGGCCTCCTCTTCCGGTCTGGACGTGGCCCCGCCCCCGTCACAGGCGACCGTGCCTGACTTCCGGGGCGGCCGCGGCGGCATTCCGGGGGCATACTCAATTCTATATTTAAAGTGCCTCCTACTGTGTAATGTGACAGGCGGCCTGAAATTATGTTTTGCGAGACGTTTTTATGATGTAAACTTTTAAAAGATGTCTTTGAAAGAAGAATTTGCAGACTAAACAAAACGACGGCATTGGAGACAAACAGGAAATGTACCAGAATTTTACAAACAAAAGACGAAGTATGGAACGAAATAGTGACAAGGAAATAGAACAGTCTCTCACAAAAGTATGCAGAAAATGGTGAGACCTATTAAATGTAGCTCTCAGGCTCACTGCAGTAGTAATCAGTTGCAGGAAGGTATTTGCAACTTGTGAATGAGCATAGCAGCATGAATCATACTTAGTAATAACCATAAAATATGGCGGAAGGCGCGATACTAAAGAATCATTGTAAAGTGAGTGCAGAGTAGTAATGCAGAGTAGTGAGTGCAGAGTGCTGAGTGCAGAGTGCTGAGTGCAGAGTGCTGAGTGCAGAGTGCTGAGTGCAGAGTAGTGAGTGCAGAGTAGTGAGTGCAGAGTAGTGAGTGCAGAGTAGTGAGTAGTGAGTGCAGAGTAGTGAGTGCAGAGTAGTGAGTGCAGAGTAGTGAGTGCGGAGTAGTGAGTGCGGAGTAGTGAGTGCAGAGTGCTGAGTGCAGAGTGCAGAGTGCTGAGTGCAGAGTGCTGAGTGCAGAGTGCAGAGTAGTGAGTGCAGAGTAGTGAGTGCAGAGTAGTGAGTGCAGAGTAGTGAGTGCAGAGTGGTAATGCAGAGTAGTGAGTAGTGAGTGCAGAGTGGTAATGCAGAGTAGTGAGTGCAGAGTAGTGAGTGCAGAGTAGTGAGTGCAGAGTAGTGAGTGCAGAGTGCTGAGTGCAGAGTGCTGAGTGCAGAGTAGTGAGTGCAGAGTAGTGAGTGCAGAGTAGTGAGTGCAGAGTGCTGAGTGCAGAGTAGTGAGTGCAGAGTAGTGAGTGCTGAGTGCAGAGTAGTGAGTGCAGAGTGCAGAGTGCAGAGTGCTGAGTGCAGAGTAGTGAGTAGTGCGTGCTGAGTGCAGAGTAGTGAGTGCAGAGTAGTGAGTGCAGAGTAGTGAGTGCAGAGTAGTGAGTGCAGAGTAGTGAGTGCAGAGTGCTGAGTGCAGAGTAGTGAGTGCAGAGTAGTGAGTGCAGAGTGCAGAGTGCTGAGTACAGAGTAGTGAGTAGTGCATGCTGAGTGCAGAGTAGTGAGTGCAGAGTAGTGAGTGCAGAGTAGTGAGTGCAGAGTGCTGAGTGCAGAGTGCTGAGTGCAGAGTAGTAAGTGCAGAGTAGTGAGTGCAGAGTAGTGAGTGCAGAGTAGTGAGTGCAGAGTAGTGAGTGCAGAGTAATAAGTGCTGAGTGCAGAGTAGTGAGTGCAGAGTGCTGAGTGCAGAGTGCTGAGTGCAGAGTGCTGAGTGCAGAGTAGTGAGTGCAGAGTAGTGAGTGCAGAGTAGTGAGTGCAGAGTAGTGAGTGCAGAGTAGTGAGTGCAGAGTAGTGAGTGCAGAGTAGTGAGTGCAGAGTAGTGAGTGCGGAGTAGTGAGTGCGGAGTAGTGAGTGCGGAGTAGTGAGTGCGGAGTGCTGAGTGCAGAGTGCTGAGTGCAGAGTGCTGAGTGCAGAGTAGGGAGTGCAGAGTAGTGAGTGCAGAGTAGTGAGTGCAGAGTAGTGAGTGTGGAGTAGTGAGTGCGGAGTAGTGAGTGCGGAGTAGTGAGTGCAGAGTGCTGAGTGCAGAGTGCTGAGTGCAGAGTAGTGAGTGCAGAGTAGTGAGTGCAGAGTAGTGAGTGCAGAGTAGTGAGTGCAGAGTAGTGAGTGTGGAGTAGTGAGTGCGGAGTAGTGAGTGCGGAGTAGTGAGTGCAGAGTGCTGAGTGCAGAGTGCTGAGTGCAGAGTAGTGAGTGCAGAGTAGTGAGTGCAGAGTAGTGAGTGCAGAGTAGTGAGTAGTGAGTAGTGAGTGCAGAGTAGTGAGTAGTGAGTGCAGAGTAGTGAGTAGTGAGTGCAGAGTAGTGAGTGCAGAGTAGTGAGTAATGAGTGTGCAGAGTAGTGAGTGCAGAGAGAGTGTGCAGAGTAGTGAGTGCAGAGAGAGTGTGCTGAGTAGTGAGTGCAGAGTAGTGAGTGCATAGTGAGTGCAGAGTGGTAATGCAGAGTAGTGAGTAGTGAGTGCAGAGTGGTAATGCAGAGTAGTGAGTAGTGAGTGCAGAGTAGTGAGTAGTGAGTGTGCAGAGTAGTGAGTGCAGAGAGAGTGTGCAGAGTAGTGAGTGCAGAGAGAGTGTGCAGAGTAGTGAGTGCAGAGAGAGTGTGCAGAGTAGTGAGTGTGCAGAGTAGTGAGTGCAGAGAGAGTGTGCAGAGTAGTGAGTGCAGAGTAGTGAGTGCAGAGTAGTGAGTAGTGAGTAGTGAGTGCAGAGTAGTGAGTAGTGAGTGCAGAGTAGTGAGTAGTGAGTGCAGAGTAGTGAGTAGTGAGTAGTGAGTGTGCAGAGTAGTGAGTGCAGAGAGAGTGTGCAGAGTAGTGAGTGCAGAGTAGTGAGTAGTGAGTAGTGAGTGCAGAGTAGTGAGTAGTGAGTGCAGAGTAGTGAGTAGTGAGTGCAGAGTAGTGAGTAGTGAGTGCAAGTGAGTAGTGAGTGCAGAGTAGTGAGTAGTGAGTGTGCAGAGTAGTGAGTGCAGAGAGAGTGTGCAGAGTAGTGAGTGCAGAGTAGTGAGTGCATAGTGAGTGCAGAGTGGTAATGCAGAGTAGTGAGTGCAGAGTGGTAATGCAGAGTAGTGAGTAGTGAGTGCAGAGTAGTGAGTAGTGAGTGCAGAGTAGTGAGTGCAGAGTAGTGAGTAGTGAGTAGTGAGTGTGCAGAGTAGTGAGTGCAGAGAGAGTGTGCAGAGTAGTGAGTGCAGAGTAGTGAGTAGTGAGTGCAGAGTAGTGAGTAGTGAGTGCAGAGTAGTGAGTAGTGAGTGCAAGTGAGTAGTGAGTGCAGAGTAGTGAGTAGTGAGTGTGCAGAGTAGTGAGTGCAGAGAGAGTGTGCAGAGTAGTGAGTGCAGAGTAGTGAGTGCATAGTGAGTGCAGAGTGGTAATGCAGAGTAGTGAGTGCAGAGTGGTAATGCAGAGTAGTGAGTAGTGAGTGCAGAGTAGTGAGTAGTGAGTGTGCAGAGTAGTGAGTACAGAGACAGTGTGCAGAGTGAGTGTGCAGAGTAGTGAGTAGTGAGTGTGCAGAGTAGTGAGTGCAGAGAGAGTGTGCAGAGTAGTGAGTGCAGAGTAGTGAGTAGTGAGTAGTGAGTGCAGAGTAGTGAGTAGTGAGTGCAGAGTAGTGAGTAGTGAGTGCAGAGTAGTGAGTAGTGAGTGTGCAGAGTAGTGAGTGCAGAGTGAGTGTGCAGAGTAGTGAGTGCAGAGTGAGTGTGCAGAGCAGTGAGTGCAGAGTGAGTGTGCAGAGCAGTGAGTGCAGAGTGAGTGTGCAGAGCAGTGAGTGCAGAGTGAGTGTGCAGAGCAGTGAGTGCAGAGTGAGTGTGCAGAGCAGTGAGTGCAGAGTGAGTGCAGAGTGCTGTGTATTGGCAATGTTAATGACAATGCCATTTATTTTTGATTTAAAGAAAAAAAATGTCATGAGCAATGCCAATAGCTCTACCTTTAATGATGCCGAGACCATTGCATTGCAAATGCTTGTTTAATCCAGTTGCAATGCTGTCTTCCCATGTGACAACTTAGCACTGTCCCAACATTGTGTTGGGATAGGGGGGTGTGGACGGATTTTAAGACTGAGATTATCCAATGGGAGGGTTCGATGAGTAGGACGAGAGGCTAATTCACACTCTCCACCAAATAAGAGACACAGGCTGAGACTTCAGTGGACTCAAACCTCCAGGTTCTTCTGAGAGAGAAAGGGGATGGGGAGTCGAGGAAAAGCTGGAGGTTGGAGATTCATCTCCAGGAGTTTAGGATTGCATCGGTGTCTCTTTCTTTCTCAAGGAATGCTGTACAGCAGTGGTAACATGCACATCAAAGAGACAGCAAGTCTGAATATAATGATAAGCACACAGTTTTAGCGTTAAATATGCATATATAAAAATATTGAGCAAGCTCAATAACCATATTGCACACCTAATGTTCCAATAGTTAGTGCTAGTTGAGAACCCAGGAAGCACCTGGAGACCTTCCCTGAGCTCAGGAGCTCAAGGAGATGCTGTTGGTGAGAGCAGCTTCTGATTATGTGTAGAAGGCCCAAGACTGGCAAAGGAGCCTTCTTTATAGGCGATGCAGGCAAGCGAAAGGGACCACAAGGAAAACAAAACAAGGTGAGCAAACGGAGTGTCTTGGAACAATACAACCAAGTAGTTGTAAATCAACTTATTACCATTATACTGTTGCTTTAATTGTCCTAAATACAGTCCTCCATAATTCTCCTGATTGGTCTTCCTTCTCTGACGGACCTGGAAGACTCTACCCTGAATATCAACCCTCGCCACCACCAACCAATCTTCCACAGTTTCTAGGAATCTGCTCTTGATCTTCTCTTGTGTATCCATCTCGCTCTTATTGCCTGACCCTTGTTGAGTCATGACAACAAGTTGCATACATCAGAGCACCACAAAATGGTAGCTTCATTTGCACTGCTAACATAGGATCCGATTTACAGCGGGCCTCCGCACTTGAGGCGAAGGCACGCAGTCATGGAGGCTGGGGACTGCACTTGTGGAGGGACCCTCGCAATAAGAAACTGCAATGCAAAGATCTTGCAATGAGTGTGGAGCTCCCGCCATGAGCGAGGGACTCCCGCCATGAGAGCGGGGCTCCCGCCATGAGCGTGGGGCTCCCGCCACGAGTGTGGGGCTCCCGCCACGAGTGTGGGGCTCCCGCCACGAGTGTGGGGCTCCCGCCACGAGTGTGGGGCTCCCGCCACGAGTGTGGGGCTCCACCACAAGTGCAGAGCACCTTTGTGAATCAGGGCCATGGTGTATATGTATGACAAATAATTTAATGTGATATGAATGAATGTACCTTTTTATTGTAAAATAAACCCTCATGTATTGTAATGGAAGCACCCCATAGTAGGTGAAATAATACACTAAACAGCCAGTATCATTTGGTAAGAAACAATACTTCAGTGGACAGGAACATATTTTCTCTGTATGTATAAAGAATTGGTAACAATAGGTCTGCTAAATAGCTAAAGCCAAAGACACACAATTGTTGGACGGAATGCAGAACAAATCGAAACATTCACCCCCACTTAAGAGATCTGGGTTAAATCCAACATTTTTTTGCTCACCATGCCACCCCAGTTTAGACATGGCCATATTCAAATCAGTCTTGACCCTGTGATTCATGGGAACAGTCCAGCCCGAACTGCGAAGTCAGGTCCTTCCTGGACCGGAAACAAACATCCTACGACCGGATTCGGGGTTTCACCCCTCTTCAGCCAGGATAGTTTGATTCCAGTGGCACAATGAGCCCAGGGCCCACGTCTGGGCATACCTGGCACACTTAGGGCGAGAAAGCACAAGACATACAATTTATGGACGGAATGCAGAACAAATCAAAACATTCACCCCCCACTCAAGAGATCTGGGTTAAATCCATCATTCTTTTGCTCACAATGCCACCCCAGTTTAGACCTGGCCATATGCAAATCAGCATGATTCCAGTGGCACACTGGAATGTCATGGGGAGCAAAAAAACGATGGATTTAGACCCAGATCTCTGTACTAGGGTGAATGTATGACATTGTTCTTACTGCGCTAAACCATCCCTCTACTGAAGGTGGTGATGAAAGAATCCAATTTTTGCAAACCTCGCGTCTAGCTAATAACATAGCAGTGAAAAGAAAATAATTCTGGTTTTTACTCAAGTTAATGCTAGCATCATCGTTATCTAAAATACCAAATATAATAGTGAAAGAGCTTACCTTGATGTTAGTGTCTAAAACTTTATCAATGATCTTACCAACTGCATGCCAGTGGGCGTCAAGGGAGATGAGCCTTTAGAACCACTGGGGCCACCAGGAACTACCCAAGGTAGTGACACATGGGACCCACGGGGGATGCGTGCAGTGTCTAAATACAGCCGCGAATCACCATAAACTTCTATGGGGAAAGTCGCTGTTGGAATTTTAAAGATTAAGGACACTTAGAAGAGGACTTGGAGCAAACCCCTTTAGAAACTAGGAGGTTCTAGAGTCAACACCCATGGGAGCACCGGAGTACTCGATTTACCTCACCCAAGGAAGCTGGGTGTACAGGTGTCTTTTCGTGTCGGGTTTCGTCGTCGATTTCAATAGAGAGCTGCTGCAAAATGCTGTTGGCGTCCACGTGGAAAGTGTCCGGGTGGGGACAAGGGTGGATCGGAGATGTGCAGAACCTGAAAGCAGAGGGGACAAAGTCTGGGTCGCTTGCCATTGACCAGGAAGGCGATGAGAAGATGCCCGCCGATGTTGGGTGATTTCAGGTGAAGAAGGTGAAGCTTGACTCTTCAGCCACGAGGACCAGGAGGCATCGAGGAGGACCAGGAGCTGGATTTGAGCTGTCCCTTAAAGGATGTCGAGTGCTGCGGTGTCTGTTTCTGGATTAGACCCAACAAGCCTTGGCAACAGCATCCCGCGCAGAATGCAAATATTGCCTCCAGTGCAGACCAGCAAGGTCTGAGGGACACACCTCTTGGTAGGGAGTCAGGGCACGTCTGGAGCAACCAGAGAAGCCCAAAGGAAAGAAGAGTTACCTTCGTGGGGACCCACCAGTTGACAGACCAGGGATCGCAAAGGGGCCTCAAGCAGAAATGCTGGATGCGAGCTCACGGAAAACTCGTGGAGTGTAGGCCCACAATCTTCAGTGCAGATGGTGCTCGGGGCTTGGACTACAAGTAGCCCAATGCACAACTTCAGGAAATCTCTGGAAGTTGATGCACTTGCAAATGTGCACGGTGTCCAGGAGTTGCGGTCCCACATCAGTCGTGAGGGCTGTGGGTCTCAACTTTGCTGGAATCTCGTGTCGGCCTCTGAGAAGTCTGGAAGTCCATGTCCTGAGTTGCAAATACTTTGAGGTCCGGCTAGAGCCTCGGAATTGCAGACCGGCAAGATGCTTCTTGGTGCCTGTTTGAACAAGGGAGTCACTCCTTGACCCCAAGGGAGATTCTTCCGTCTTCTAGTCATGCAGAATGTCGAAGTTCTAGGATATATGTTGCAGAGTTTCGTCCAAGTGTAATCTGAAGTCCTAAGGACTGGGATCCCATACTTACACTAAGCAAGGGGATTGGACATACCCTAGGGGAGAGGGGTGGTTACACCACTTTCCCTTTGTCCAGTTGTGTGCCAGAGCAGGGGCTGAGTACCCCTGCAACTGGTTTGAACTGGGGTATGCACAGGGACACCAAGTGTGCCCCCAGCACTGTTTGAAAAGCATTCTTTGAATGCACCCACCCAGCCCCAATACACTAAAGCCTGTCTGGGAGGTGGTTACACCACCCTGTGACAGGAAACCTATTGTTCAGGTCTCCCCTGCAGGAGTTTCATCCAGCAGCAGGAGGTCAGATTCGTGTCTGCGGCTGCAGCATCTATTTTGTGATGACAGGGCTCTTTTAAACTATTACCGGTTACGTCAGTGTGAACATGTCTCTCCCTCTAGAAGCATGGAATTCTACCACCGCCGCCAGGACTGGCAGGGGGGGGGGGGTAGGAATCAAAAGTGTTCAACACTAAACACGACATGTTTCCATGCAGCCGTTCCAAAGTTAGCATTTTCTGCTAGGTTATAATGCACTTAAGATTATAAGGTCTGGCTGCATTACAGAACAGCCTCAGAGAATAGATTCCGAAAGCTGCAGAGGGGCCCTGCTCATCCATGGGCACCCTCTCACACAAAACCAAGAACTCTGCCTTCAGGATTGATAAGGCCTGCCATAGGAGTGACTTATAGATTTATATGTGTCAGCGATTAAAGGTAGATCTACCTATATCTTAGAAAAGGGGTATATGCACCCCCTTACCCAGTAACAGACCTGTGGTGCCATTTTGGAAGACTTTCCAGGGGTGGCATAATACATGCCTCAGCCTCTGGTAGGCATCTGGGGTACCTATGCCCTTGGAACCTAATGTTCCATATACTAGGGACTCACAAGGGTAACCCAGTAACCAATCTGGAGTGCACCTAAATGACATGCAATCATTTTAGAGAGGAAGCAGCTAGGCTGGGGCCCAGAATAGCAGGGTCCCAGCCAGACTAAAGTCGAAAAACAGTGAAACACCAGCAAAAAGTGGGGGTAACCATAGTAAGCAGATCCTACTCTCCTACACAATTCTCATCTGTCTGTTGAATAATAAATTTTGTATGGTTGCATAATGCCCTTATATATAGGGCATTATGCAACCATATATATTCCTCTGCCACACCAGGGCGGCCTTTTTAGACCATATTCTATGCATAATCCTTGTTGCTGTGGGTTACTCTCTGCCACTCTAGGTAGGCTGATTAAAGGGTAAGGCATGGCTGGTTGTATAATTACCCATTCCAGTGGGAACTCTCTTCCTTTCTACCTCTCCATACACTAGCATCTAATGCATAAGCATCATATTCCTGACTCCTGTTTGGTTCAATTCACACCAAAGCACAGCCACTCAACACTGAAAGACACCCTGCAGAGCCCACAGGGCATAACACACACTTTCATCCAAAGAACTTCCATGAAGTAGTGCGACTCATCCGTACATGTACGTTCACATCTCATTCAGTGTGTGAAGCACTATATCAGCGCAAGAACAATAAAACTGGGGCCACTGTATTTATGCAGCATAAAAGAGTCAAATTATGCAACATAATGCACACATTTTGTGATGGTATTACTTCATTATATTATGTTTTTTTTACACTCTGTAACACTCTGTGGGCAATCCTTGCATCCTATTAGCACAAACAAATTTAACACCTAAACATAGCAATATACAGCAGAAAGGTGCCCAGTCCAGCTTTGCAAAGTGCCTTTCACTTCGCGACAAGTGTTGTCGCATTTTTGGGAACCTTTTAACTGTTTGAGACAGAAACCATTTTTTATTGTTAAAATCTGCAGATTATGCTGTAGAAGGCGGAATATGTGGCAAATGTAGCAAATCTATAATTTTTCGAAAATCACTACGGCCACATAATCGCATAATTCCAGTGAACCTGAATATAATACAACTTGAGCCCAGTAGCGTGTGGTACAGCGTAGGGATGCTGTAATGGATGAATAGATGCAGTTGCAGATGCACTGTCAATGGCGACTTGGCACTGTCATTATGTCAAGTATTGAGGTGATCACACACAACATAAAAGGTTCGCTCTATGAGGCAGAAAGGCCTATCTCGGCATTACTAGCATTATCACACTTGAACAATTCATTCCTACCAGGTCCTTCATATGTGGTGACTCAAAGTTCTTGTGAGGACAAGCCAACAACTTTTTTTTAAATGGACTGGGGTCACTGGTTCCTCTTCTAAATAAACCATCCTAACTTTTATTGTTGAAAGCTATTTGTATGTTTATGAGGTCTGGAGTAACCAAAAGCACAAAGTCATTGGATAGCTGCAGAGCCTTTTAATTAAGATGTCCAATGTTCAATGAGAGCGCCCACAAAACATACTTTACCGCATGGAGTTAGATTTAGGAATGCCTTTGTGAGAAAGTGGATTATTAGTTGAAGTGGTTGGTAATCCACCACAAGTAATTATTGTCACTATTCCTGTTAGGTCCAGTAAAGGTTTCAGTCATTTAAACTGGGGCAAAATCCCTGGTAGTTATGGTACAGAGCAGAGAGGTTTAAAATAAGAAAATGTGTAAAACAATTAGAAGTACCAAAACAATTAACCCGTTTCGTGCTCGTGACGGAACCGCTCCGTCACGAGCCTCGGTGGGCTGTTCTGGTGACGGAGCGGTACCGTCACGGCCCGCTCGCCGTGCCTGCGCGGCGCATTCTATTGAGTGGGCGGGGCCGTGACGGAACCGCTCTGTCACAAGCACAGCCCACCCGAGGCTCGTGACGGAGCGGTTCCGTCACGAGTACGGGAGCGCCGCACGGTCCCCCCTACCCCCTAGCGCTGCGGCAGAATAGCCGCAGCAGCTAAGGAGCTAAAAAGACAAAAATACAACACAATAAAAATCCCACTTCAATTCATAAATAATAAAAACTATTTTAGTGAACAAAATGACACCCCAATAATAACAAATCAATAAAGGGAACTGAAGACATGAATTTTTATATTCGAATTACATTTTAGCACCAAAAATGGCAAAGTCCCAACCATGGAAACTATTTGCGATCGACTGGGACAAAGGTAGATTTTAAGGCCGACTGTGATGGAGAGCGGATCGGATACAATCACCAGATTGGTCACAGTCAAAGGGTAACCTTGGGACTTTGACATTTTTCTGGAGAAAATGTGGTCGTCTACAAATTATCGGCTGGGTAAGGTACATGCTAGATCGAAGTCAGGGGTTCAACGACAGGGTTGCTGAAGAGTGGGGTCCTGGAGTGGTTATCAACGAAGGTGGGAAAGTTCAGAATGGGCAGGAAGGTCTTCATGGCGATTGGCTTCGGCTCAGCATCGTTCTTGATGAAGCCTTTCACGTTCAGACTTAGACACTTTTCTGAAAGTCAGATCTCTTTGAGTGGGTTATACCAGCAGGTTGAATCAAAGCAAGGTGAATCAATGTTGATGGCTTCTGCTTGACTGTTTATTATTTATTTTGAGAATTTGTAAAGCGCGACTGACACCTTGCAGGCTTCCTGGCGCTGGAAATTACTCTGTTAACGGATAACCGGGAGAACAGTCAGACGGACAATTTATTTGGGGAAGAGCCAGGTCTTGATACGTCTCCTGAATGGAAGAAGCTGTGATATCTGACGTATGTCAGTGGGCAGGCTGTTCCACAGCTTGGCCGCTGCAACACTGAAGGATCTGCCCACTGTGGCCTTGTTCTCCTGATGGTTCTTCTGAGAAAAACTTGGCAAAAAGTTTCTAAATCCCAGCTTTTGTGGTTTGGGCAGGAGGAGTACACTAACTCCAACCAAATGTTCCAGGACCTCAGGATGACCACTTGGGGGTCAGGACTCACTCCAACAGAAGGCAGCAACAAGGTATGGGACAATGCCAGTTGAAACTGGTCAGCTGGGCTTTTCAGGAAGGTGGGATTCATGCAGCTTTTGTGTTTTAGTAGCTGAACAGAAACAGAAATTATTTTCAAACTTTAATTGTAAGTGTGTCTATTAGGTGTATCATTAAGTATTCTGTATATATATTTTCTGTCCAATGAGTTTAGAGTCTGTCTAAAAACTATATAATTATATATATGTTTTGTATATAAATTGTTTTTGTATATAAATATTTTATGTGTTGATACGAACATAGGAGATGTGTAAATATATTTGATGAAGGAAATTCTCAAATGAAAAAGTTTCTGAAGTAAATAACAAATATGAGTTGGTGCCCCAAGTTAAATGTTAAATGTTAAATGTCGTATACTTGTAAAGCGCACAGCTGCCCCAGCAAAGGGGCGTCCCGGCGCTGTATACCGCTGGGGAACCCATCCTGGCTTTCCCTGTGAGATGGTCCCTCCTGGGCATCTCCAAGGTGAAGACAAGCATCCCCAGCACTGATGGGGCCGTTAGTAGAGATTAAGCAAGCTATTGCCCAGAGTTGCTGAGTGGGACCCATGGTTGGAGTAGGCACCGAGGCGAGAATTATCGAGTCCACTGACCATGGCCCAAGACCCTGCCGCGTCAGGAATCGAACCCTGGTCCCGGCTGACCTCTGCTTCCGGGTCTGCCGCCTCTAACCAGTGAGCCACACCACTCCACAGTCAATAAAAAGGACTTTGTGGCTAAAAGAAACAGTGTGATCAATGGTACCAGAGGTATTTTTGTTTATGAACATTTATCCCCAATGCCAACCTGAGCATGGGGGAAACTCCAGGCCACTCCATAACCAATGAGGTAAAAGTTCCCAGGAGTGGTAATACCCACTTTTTCAGCACTTCCTGTGTGTTTTACTGTGAACTATACCATAGTACCCTTCTCTGTCTAAAACCAAGATAGACGAACCTTTCTGCCCCTGTGCAAAGGTTCCTGTTCTCACACAGGGATGTGGCTATTATAATGGGCAACCCCACCCCTGTAGTCACTCAAAACCAGTTCTGGGGGCATCTCCTCTCCTACTGGGAGTGGTGCCTGGCTGGCTAGTAGAACAATAGAGGGGGCCGATCCAGGAGTGAGCTACATCTGACAGTGACAAGGTTTTTAATTAAGGTCCTGGATACAGGCGCGCAACACCCATTGGGCTCACCGGGCTTCAGCCCCCCCCCGTCGCCTCCTCTGCCCGGGCTAAGATTACACGCACTGAAATGGTGCAAGATAGCATCCGATCGGAGAATGATTTTTTTAATGCTTTCTGAGAGGCCCAGCAGCCCGAGCCAGCCAGCCTCTGCTTCAGTGAGTGACCTCCTGCCCCCCCTCTTGTTTTCCTTTACGGTGGCGCCGCGAGGTGAAATCCTTGCCTGAAGGCAGGGATTTCACTTAAGCACTTGATCGCTTGTGAGCATGGGGTGTGAAGTGCACAGCAGGGGGAAAGGGCTGGCCAGTTAAGGTGATGCTTTTCCTTTGTAAAGGAATTTCTGCTGGCGTCATAGCCCATGGGGTGCTGTCTGTGCACTTGTATAGATGTGTATTTCATACAAGTGCGCAGACAGCAACCCCTGGGCTATGACGCCAGCAGGAATTAATTTACAAAGGAAAAGCTTCACCTGCACTGGCCATCCCTTTCCCCCTGTTGTCAGGCAGCAGTTTTTTGTGTAAGTTCCAGTAACTTTAATGCATTTTTCAGCACAGCATTACATACTGCCTACATATCTAGGGGCCATATGTATCAAGCCATTTAGCATTCGCAAAGGCCGAAATTCTGCGAATTTCGGCCTTTGCGAATGCTAAATACCTAAATGGTATGTATCAAACATTTTTGCATCAAAATAAGGAATCGCAAAAATTGCTATTCCTTATTTTGCGATTGCACTTAAGGAATCTCAAATTTTGCGATTCCTTAAATGCAATGTATCAGAGAAAAAAAAGAAAAAAATGCCATTAAGGAATCGCAAATTGCCACCAACTTCCAGTTGGTGGTAAGTTGCGAATTCTTTTAATAATGCTTTTTTCAAACAAACCAAAGGTGCCATATGACGCCCATACATGCCCTTAGGGCATGTATGTGCGCCATATGCCCCCAAATGTCTTTTTCAGGGGTGCAGCAGGGTGTTCTTGAGACACCCCTGCACCCTTGAAAAAATTCCTAATTTGCGATTAGCTAATTGCTAATCGCAAATTGCCCCTTCATTCCTATGGGCCTCCTGGCCCATAGAAATTAATGGGTAATTTGCAATTAGCAATTTGCTAATCGCAAATTAGGAATGGTAAGGAATCGCTATATAAAAGCGATTTTGTTCATACATACCATTTTGCATTTCCAAAATAGCGGTTCCTTAAAATTCGCTATTTTGGAAATGCAAATTGGTTTGATGATACATATGGCCCAAATTGAGAATGTCTTCCCATTCATTCCTATAGGCCTCTAGGCCCATAGGAATGAATGGAGAGGGTTTCCGTAATTGTGAATCGCACTTTGAGATTCACAATTATGGAATATGTAGGATTCACAATTTTTTTTGCAAATCCTACATACATCTCGTTTTGCCATTCTCAAATAGCGATTCTCTAAAATTTGCTATTTGAGAATAGCAAAACCAAACTTTCATACATATGCCCCTTGGTTACTGTGAATGTTGTTCTTGACTTACATACATAGAAACGTCAAAGAGGACAGTCCCCTCCAAATATGCAAATGTAGTGTAAGTTTGTAGTGTTCATTTTTTTTTGGGGTGCTAGTGGGTAATTTTAGAGTTCAGGGTGGGTGTGGGTTTTAGGGTGCCAGGGAGTAATTTTATGGTTCAGGGTGGGTTACGGATTGGCGTGCCAGGGGGTAATTTTAGGGTTCTGAGCGGGTATGTGTTTTGGTGTGCCAGGGGTAATTTTAGGGTTCAGGGCAGGTGTGAGTTTTGGGGTGTCAGGGGGCAATTTTAGGGTTCAGGGTGGGTATGGGTTATGGGGTGCCAGGGGGGAATTTATGGTTCAGGGTGGGTATGGGTTATGGGGTGCCGGGGGGAATTTATGGTTCAGCATGGGTATGGGTTTTGGGGTGCCAGGGGTAATTTTAGGGTTTAGGGCAGGTGTGGGTTTTGGGATGTCAGGGGGCTATTTTAGGGTTCAGGGTGGGTATGGGGTGCCAGGGGACATTTTAGGGTTCAGCGTGGGTATGTGTTCTGGTGTGCAAGGGGTAATTTTAGGGTTCAGGGCAGGTGTGGGTTTTGGGATGTCAGGGGGCTATTTTAGGGTTTAGGGTGGGTATGGGGTGCCAGGGGACATTTTAGGGTTCAGCGTGGGTATGTGTTTTGGTGTGCCAGGGGTAATTTTAGGGTTCAGGGCAGGTGTGGGTTTTGGGGTGTCAGGGGGAAATTTATGGTTCAGGGTGGGTATAGGTTATGGGGTGCCGGGGGGAATTTATGGTTCAGCATGGGTATGGGTTTTGGGGTGCCAGGGGTAATTTTAAGGTTTAGGGCAGGTGTGGGTTTTGGGATGTCAGGGGGCTATTTTAGGGTTCAGGGTGGGTATGGGGTGCCAGGGGACATTTTAGGGTTCAGCGTGGGTATGTGTTTTGGTGTGCCAGGGGTAATTTTAGGGTTCAGGGCAGGTGTGGGTTTTGGGGTGTCAGGGGAAAATGTATGGTTCAGGGTGGGTATAGGTTATGGGGTGCCGGGGGGAATTTATGGTTCAGGGTGGGTATGGGTTTTGGTGTGCCAGGGGTAATTTTAGGGTTCATGGGTATGGGGTTTGGGGTGCCAGGGGTAATTGTAAGGTTCAGGGTGGGTGTGGGTTTTGAGGTGCCATGGGATTAATTTTAGGGTTCAGCGTGGGTATGTGTTTTATAGTGCCAGGGGTAATTTTAGGGTTTAGGGCAGGTGTGGGTTTGGGATGTCAGGGGGCTATTTTAGGGTTCATGGTGGGTATGGGTTATGGGGTGCCAGATGGGAATTTATGGTTCAGCATGGGTATGGGTTTTGGGGTGCCTGGGGTAAATTTAAGGTTCAGGGTGGGTTTGGATTTTGGGGGGCAAGGGGGAATTTATGGTTCAGCATGGGTATGGTTTCTGGGGTGCCAGGGGTAATTTAAGGTTCAGGGCGGGTATGGGTTTTGGGGCTCCAGGGGGGTGATTTTAGAGTTCAGGGTGGTATTGGGCTTTGGGGTGCCAGGGGGTAATTTTAGGGTGTGGGGTGGGTATGGGTTTTGGGGTGCCGGGGAGGGATAATTTTAGGGATAGGATGGGTATGGGTTTTGGGGTGCCAAGGGTAATTACAGATTTCAGGGCGGGTATGGGTTTTAGGGTGTGAAGGGGTTAATTTTAGGGTTCAGCGTGGGTATGTGTTTTGGTGTTGGTGTGCCAGGGGTAATTTTAAGATTCAGGGTGAGTATGGGTTTTGGGGGGCAATGCATCAAACTAACAAAAATGTGTGCTTTAATTGTTGTCCAGTTTCAAATGTAGAATTCACCACATTTTTTTCTCAGCTTGACCTGAGCATTAACCGATCCTGATTATCTGCCATTTTAGCTCCGCCCCATTGATTTACATTAGCCACGCCCCTTCCTCTGCCATGTTAGCCCCCCCCCCGAAATTAAGACCTAGTTGCGCCCCTGCCTGGATACAACCACGATGGCCATGCTGTCAGGGGAAGGTCAACCCCTCTCTTTTTGTCTCAGCTCTGGGTGCCACTTCACACCTAATCAATGAGCCATCCAGGTCCTGCATGACAGTAAACAATGGCAGAAAAGTACATTTAGCTCAGGCCTGCTAAAGGACAACTTTCTAACAGTGTCATTTTAAAAATAGTAAAATGAATTTCGAGTTGAGGACTATGTGGATTTTAAAGTACAAGTAAAATGAGTCCTTGAATAATTTTCTCGCTACTCCCAAACTGAAAGATATTATAATGTAACCCATTGTTTATTGTCTACTGTACGCATGGTGCAGAGCTCACAGGAGATTGAGGTTACACAGTGGATTACATGAATGCACACCCATATGGCACAATTGGGATGTACTCATTGATGGGTGAAGGGCGTCATTCACACCATGGAGGAATAAAGGTATACTACTAACACATAACAACTTATTATACAGGAGTTAAAATCATTCACAAATCACACTCTGAATTTTGTAGACACCAACAACCGGCTGATATATAGAGCTGCCCCAATCTGCTCTTCTCCTCTGCCATGCATTCATGGTCTGAGTGTTCAGCGTTCTCATTTAACACTGTCTCGCGCCCCACTTGTCTAGACCGCAAGAACTGGTGAGAACATTGCTTGTCTGTTGAGTTTTCCAATGAGGGATGGAATGATTTGCTCCTGAACCATGGTAAAGGCTTCGAGAGAACCTGGACTGAAATATAGGCATTTCAAGGCTCCACTTGCAGTAGACCCCTCTCGGGGTACAGGAGGAGAGACTTTGTCCAGCCACACTGTTGTAGGTGAGATCAGTCTAATTCCGTGGTCGAAGTAGGCAGGATCGGCAGGGTACGGCGAGCCCCCATTTCTTTAATTAAATAGATTCAGTTCTTCTACTTTCTTATTTTAAACACACGTCCCAGGATAGCAGAAATAGCCAAGGCCTATAGATAAGGCTCAGCTTTCGTGGCTGTTCAGTGACGGGCTGGGTGGGCAGAGAAGTCAAGGGCAGTGCCCACTTCTCCTACTCTGTCGCTGGCAGCTGCCCCCTCACTCTTACTCTTCCTCCCTCTCTTTTTGTCTCACTCCTCCTCACTTACTGAAAACCGTTATTTCAAGAAATAGCCGTTGCTCCATATTTCCTCTTATTTCATTTATTTGATCCTCCTGGAAATGGATCTAAAAAAGAAAAACACTCTTGCTGGAAATATCATCTTTTTCTATTTTTCTGTTCCAAAATGCAGCATTGGGATGTAGAGAAATGAAATGTTAAAAATGTGAAAAATAATTAAATAAGCCAAGATTGAGTGGTCGCTTGATTTTTTTTCACCCCCAAACACACTAGCATCACTTTACAGAGTTTGCCAGTGAAGCGCTACTTTTGTTTTCTCGTCTTTCTTTGAACAGGATTGTTTTCTCTGGGTGGGGAAGTGCACCATTCCTGGAGGTATTGCAATACATACTTGATGGGTGGATTGGAAAGCAAATTGTGTACCATTGCTCTGTGTTCAGGAATGTGGTCTTTTAAAACCATACTGCTTACGTTTTATAAGGATATAAGAATGGCCATTGAAACGCGTCCCTTCTGTAGTCATGTCCTTAACTTTTCAGGCACATACACTCATTGCTTTTTGAATAAGAAGCATAAAGGTGTTGTTACATTTTGCATGTTTTACTTACTCCTGCATTCCCTTGAGTGTTAACTTTTTCAGGATTTTGTTACTTGTATTTTTTAGGCAACATATTATTCTTCTCTAGTGCATACTTTGAATTGAGTACATCTAGGTGTTTGCAGCCTGGCAAAATTGGGTTGTAGCTGAAGGCAGTGCAAGTTTCTCTCAGTGTGGCTGTATGGTGTGCAGTGGGGGAGAGGATGTGGCACTATGGTCAGCTGTGGCGAATTTGGAACTGGGGAACCAGGTTCAGCCTTCAAGCATAGTCCCCCAGACTACTCTCCTGGGGGAGCACATTCCCGTAATAGACATTAGAAGGACACTTACAAGACCTTAGAAGCCCTGGTGTCTGAGCCCCAGCAGTTGGACCCTAGCGGTGACAAGTGTGAGTTAACCTTGAAGGCCTGTCCACCACAGTCCATGCTGAAGTTTACCTCCAGTCTTGCATGCAGTCCTATGAAGCAGCACACCCTAGTGCAACAGTGACTCTGTCACTGAAGTCACAGGACCCCTGTGCAGGGAGGTGCAACCGGTGGGATTGCACCGGGCACTGACTTCGGGTGGGGGCGTCATGTTTGAAAGTATATTATGTTTCTAAAAGCAGTTGCTGCCTGTTAGACGGACCTGGAGGGTCGGCCGAGGACAAGGGGAGAGGTCTCCGGGGAGAGCCGTCTCCAGCGATCGTACAGACGAGTAACTTCCCCCCCACAGATGTACACCACACAAGATAAGGTTTAACGTTCTTTATAAGCAATCTTGAAGTACGATAGAATGGTACAAGGAGGTCAGGACTCAGGGGTCCCCTCGATTCTAGTCTCTTGGATGGGAAAGGGGGTAGCGGGACAGTCTTGTTACCAATCTGGTAGATGCGATTATATGATGGATAGCTCACAATCCTCGAGCTCGGCGTTCTAGGTGGACGGGCCGCGGCAGCGCGGGCAGGTCCCGAGATGATCGTAGGTAGCGACGGTCCGCGGCAGCGCCAGCAGGTCCCGGTGAAGGTGGTAGTTACAACGGTCCGCGGCAGCGCCAGCAAGTCCCGACGAGGATGAAGGATGCAGAAGGTTGCGGCAGCGCCAGCAGGCAGGACGATAGTTCACAAGGCAGGGCTACGGCAGCGCCAGTAGTCCGTCAAGGATGAGTTCTTCACGGGGTCTCTCGACTCCAGGATACAACTGCCTTCCTACTCTGGAGCTGCCCCAGTTATAGGTCTGGCGCCCTTTGATGTCCGGACCCTCGCACTTGGAGGTCGGGAGGTCCGGGATGAGGGAGTCCAGACACCCAGCAGGGGGGTGGAGCCAGTGCCCGGGGGAGCTGGGGGCGATCGGCACCTGGCGGGGGAGAGCCATCGACACTTCTTTCTCCCATTGACCTGCCAAGTGGTGCGTTCACCTCCTGGGAGGATGGTGGTGCCGGGATGTCGGGGCCTGGCCAGGCCCAGGGTTAGGGTCGAGTCGAGGCCACGCGGCCTCGTGGTGCAGGGTCCAAGATGTGCAGGGTCCAAGATGGCGGCCGGGCCGGGCGATGGAGCTGGTAGTGGCTCGGCCCCATGATACAGAGATGTCCGGGGGCAGGAGTCCCGTAGGGGACGGGGTGCGGGTTGCTTCTGTGGGTAACACCTGGAGGGCCGGGGCTCGGGCCCTGTCATGCGGGGAGGGAGCGAGCCCTTCATGTGGCCTGTCCAACATGCGTACCCCCCCGCCTGAAGGCGGGGAGAGTCACCCATCCTCTTGGGGACTCTCCTCGTCGAGGCGGAAAAAGCGTGACAGGCCATCCGCGTTGGCGTGGTCTTGGCCAGGTCGGTGTTCCACAGTGAAGTCCATCCCCTGCAGGGAGATGGACCAACGCAATAGTTTGGGATTTTCCCCCCGCATCTGCATTAGCCACTGCAGGGGCCGATGATCTGTTTGCACCCGGAAGTGGGTACCGAAGAGATAGGGCCGGAGCTTCTTGAGGGCCCACACTACTGCGAAGGCCTCCCTCTCGATGGTGCTCCAGCGCTGTTCTCGGGCCAGTAGGCGTCTGCTGATGAAGGCCACCGGTTGGTCAAGTCCTTCGGGGTTCAACTGGGAGAGGACCGCCCCGATGCCATGGTCAAAGGCATCTGTTTGTACGATGAATTCCCGGCTGTAGTCGGGGGCCTGGAGCACAGGGGCAGTGCACATGGCGGCCTTCAGCTTCTCGAAGGCCGCTTGACAGTCTGGAGTCCAGTTGACCTCCTTCGGGTGGTTTTTGGATGTGAGTTCTTTGAGGGGCCCCACAATGCTGCCATAGTCCCTCACAAACCGCCGGTAGTAGCCGGTGTGCCCCTCGGTTTGCGTGACTGGAGGCTGCCAGGACTGGATGGCAGCGATCTTGAGTTGAAGAAGGGCCACCAGACCGCTTCCCACTTGGTGTCCGAGATAGGTCACGGACCCCTGACCAATTTGGCACTTGCTGGCCTTGATTGTGAGGCCGGCCTGTTGGAGGGCCTGCAGGACCTCTCGGAGGTGGCGGAGGTGGTCTGACCAGTGGCGGCTGTACACAGCGATATCGTCCAGGTAGGCGGCGCTGATCTCCTCGAGTCCCGCCAATACCTGGTTCACCAGTCGCTGAAAAGTAGCTGGAGCGTTCTTCATGCCGAATGGCATGACTTTGAAGTGGTAGTGGCCATCGGGGGTGGAAAAGGCGGATCGTTCTTGGGCCCGGGGTGTGAGACCGATCTGCCAGTAGCCCGCTGTCAGGTCGAAGATGCTGAGGTAGCGGGCAGCCCCCATGCGGTCGATCAGTTCATCTGCTCGGGGGATGGGATGAGCGTCGGTTCTGGTGACAGCGTTCAGGCCCCGATAGTCGATGCAGAATCGGAGCTCAGGAGTGGTGCCGGGGGCAGCAGCTTTGGGGACCAGCACGACCGGGCTGGCCCAGGGGCTGTCCGAGGGCTCGATGACCCCGAGCGTGACCATCTTTGAAACTTCTTCTTGGATGCAGGCACGTACCCGATCTGGTACGCGGTACGCCCGATGTCTGATAGGGGGACTGTCCCCAGTGTCCACGTCGTGCAAGCACCAGGGGGTGACCCCTGGGGTGAGGGAAAACAGGGTCGCAAATTGCAGCAGGAGGTCCCGGCAGTCTTGGCGCTGTTCCGGGGTGAGGACATCTGAGAGGCGGACCCCGTCTACGGATCCATCTTTCTCACGGGTCTTTAGGAGATCAGGGAGAGGCTCGGAGTCTTCTTCCGCTCCACTGTCCGTAGCCATCAGGAGGCTGAGCTCCGAGCGCACAAAGTGGGGTTTGAGTCTGTTGGCGTGGAGGACCCGGAGGGGGTTCCGGGGAGATTCCATATCGATGAGATAGGTGACGGGGCTCTTGCGCTCGACCACTTTGAAGGTCCCCGTCCACTTGTCCTGCAAGGCACACGGTTCGGTGGGGGACATCACCCACACTTGTTGGCCAGGTTCGAATTCGATGGAGAAGGCATTTTGATCGTACCATCGCTTCATGTCCTCCTGACTGGCCTCAAGATTCGCTTTTGCCATTTCTCTGAATCGTCTGGTCTGATTGCGTAGGGTCAGGAGGTACTTGAAGACGTCTGGAGGGGTCTTCAGGGGGGCCATCTCCCAACCTTCTTTGACTAGGCTGAGGGGCCCTCGAACAGGGTGTCCGTACAAGAGTTCGAAAGGACTGAAGCCGAGGGACTTCTGGGGGACTTCTCGATAGGCGAAGAGGAGGCACGGGAGTAGCACATCTGTCGTAAATAATTAATTTACCGGTGCTTAATTTCTATAATCAATAAGAATAACTCATAATAAATAAGAGGCAAAATCTGTGATATTTGAGGTTTCTCAAAAGGGTTTCATTCCTATAAAAGGAATTGGGTGATTAGCATATTGGCTCGTGCCAAGGTGGCATACCATTCCGTCACCACATAGGTTCGGGATGGGACAGACTGACAGAGTCAATGGTAATATGCGAATATGCAAGTATGCGACAATACATAATTGACAGACATTCATATATATAGTCAATGCATTACAGTAAAGGCATATGCAGGAGGCGTAACAGCTGAGAAGAGAGATAAGAATACGTGTACGTATTACAAAAGGCGTTACAATAGGCGTGCATGAAGGCGTGGACAAGAACGTTATTGAACATGATGTCACAAATAGGTGGATCCATAAATGAATCCGGCATCAGCAAAATTACATGGCAGAGATGCGTGCGCAGCGGGATGACGTGTAATGTACGTGTAACTTGAGGGGTGAAGGGGGACTTGACATTTAGCCCTACAAGTGTAGACGGATGTCTGGATGTCAGATCAACCTAATCCCAAAACGTATCTAATATCTCATGTTTAAGGAACGGCATTATCTGGAGGGAAAAGGTCTCTCGGACAAGAGGCTATTTCTATACTGGTTATGGGTGCGTGTATGAGCGTCTGCGTGTCTACATGAGACGCGAGGGGAGCGAAGGGAGGGCATGGGCCTACCATGGAAACAGGGCCATGAATTACTTGCATAGAGACAGTGAGGCCTAACCCTCTGCCCTGCAGCTGGAAGGATGTTGACGTGAATCTACTAGACAGGAATGTATTTTCCAGGAGTGGAGCAGATAATTCGAAGGTTGAATGCAGTCTTGGCAGGCAACGGGCTGAGCCGAGCACCGTTAGCCGCGCCAGAAGTAAGGCAAGGGTCACTGGCACAGAGGCAGCCTGGGCTGAGGTTTTCGGAGTCAGAAGGCAGGAAAAAGACTCGATGGCAGAATTCAGGCCTACTTCACCAGAGCTGAAAAACGTGTAAGGTATACCACAAAAAGACGTTGGCATAGCATATTTAGGAACTGAATATCCAATCCGTTCATGGCGGATCGGAAAGAGAACATGTTAACGTTGGACGCAAATGTATTTGCGTCTTCATAGCTAGCACAGGAGGGAAGTTACATGCACTTCAAGCTAGTACATGGAGTCGGTGGGGTCTAAGATAGGGGACACAATCGATCATAAAATTTATATTACCTCATTCCCTCCTTGTCCCCTACGGACCCTTCATGATATATCGATCTGCATGAATCGATCAATCTGTTCATGTAACATCATTTGCTCTTCTTTCTTCTTTTGACGTTTTGAATGGGAATTTGAATGCAGAATACATGATGTGGCGCACAAGCCGCAAATCGCCGGCCCACATTGTAAACACAGGCAGCAACTGAATACTATGAGAAGGCCAATACCTAGGAAGGATAGGATCTTCCATCCCCAAGCGGTTAACGTTGTCCAGAACCAACCGGACCAAGTCCAGGTGCCTGGATTCTGATGTATCAGACTTGCAATTTTATGGAGACGTGTTATAGCTTTATATACCGTTGGCGCGTTTTCTGGAATGAAAACACAGCAACTTGACCCGATGACCTTACAAGCTCCACCCCTATCAGCTAGGATGACGTCAATAACGAGACGATTTTGAAGAACAACAACCCGCATAGCGGACTGCTCCTCTGTTAAGTTACCTAAAGCTGAGGTAGTTTCGTTCACTACTGCTTCAAGGGTTCTAGTTAATTTGCGTATCAGTTTACTGTTAAAAACAGCACCTAAGTAGGGGAAGAAACCTTTATTGAAGTCTGTGTATTGCTCCCAAGCCGTTTCAGTGTAGTCGACAATCGGGAGGTCTCTTCGGAGTCTATTGTTTACTAGATTGGTGTTTCTGTGATAGTCAGGAGGGGCTAGGAAAACAGGTGGCAGAAGGAATGCAATGTAACAGGTACCATCCCAATCTGGAGGCAAACGTATGTATGCAATATGACCGCAAACAAAGTAGGAATGACGTGTAGCTCTAAACGTGGACTTGCCTTGATCACTGAATTCGATTACAGTAGTACATTTACTATGACCTAAGTGTATGGAACCATTTTTCCTGATACATAATTCACCTTTGACTGGTAACACTGACATGGCAGGCAATACTGGTGCAGTTTCGGATTCAACAGTAAGAATCATGAGGTTGATTGTGTAATTTCCTAATCCATATACTTCATTTTCTAGATCAGTTCCTGTTCTAGCGGGAAGTCCTTTCTTGTCAGGGTAACAGACTTTAAGTAGAACTGAGTTCAGGTTTCCCCAAACCCAATTCCCATCGTAAACAGCAATGTCAGAATCTAAGGAATTAATCAATCTAAACCATGCCCCACAGGAGCCATTGTGAGTGAACGGGTACGGAAAAAGAGGCAGAACTCCCTTGTATTTCTGGTAGGGAGGGAGGCGGCCACATATCCAACAGTTTGTAGCATTGTTAGGCTGATGAGAGTGATGTAACATACTAATGAATGTGTTGTTGCGCAGCGCAAGTCTGTAAGAAAGCTCGTGTGGAGGTAATTCGCTAAAAGAATGTTCGGCAGTGACGTTATAAGCAGATTGTACGTGCTTGAAAATAGGGTAGTAAATGTGCAGCAAGATACTAGCAGCAATAATCAGAAGACTTAGAAAAAACATGATTAACAATGTCACTATACAGTGACTACGAAGTGATTTACAATATGCACGTTTCTTCAGTATTCTCTGTCTATCTCTCTCTCTGTCTCGATCTAGGGGATACATGTCAGAAACTAATTTAACCGATTCACCTAGGGGAGGACTTAAACAATTAAACTGTCTGACTTGCTAGATCGTAATTTTAGTCTATATCTTTCAGAGTCTGTTTTCTCAACCAAAGGGAGCTTTGAGTCAGTTTGTGTAGGAGGGCAGGGCTTAGAGTCCAAGTCCGAAGGGAGTCCGTGGAACTTTTTCACGTGGCTGGAATGCAGCCACCCCTTCCTGCCCTCTACTTTGACGGCTGTCCTCGTTGTTAGAAGAACCAATTTCGGCGTTTGCCAGCGGGGCTCCAATGGACTTCTCCGATCAAAGTTGCGGACGAAAACATAATCCCCCGGGACCACCTCGTGGGGCTTCACATCGGCATTGTCGGGAAAGGCTGCAGCTACCTGTGAACGACAAGATTGTAGTGCAGACATCAAGGAGGCAAGGTAATCTGTCAGCATAATACAGTCAACATCTGTAATTTTTCGCGGAATAGGCGTCCCCCACATATTCGGAGGCCTACCGAAGACCACCTCATACGGGGATAGCCCGGTTCGAGAATGGGCAACCATCCTCATATAGAAGAGGGCTACCGGCAAAGCAACTATCCAGTCAACGCCCTTCTCTCTACAGATTTTGGAAAGCCGGATTTTTAGGGTCTGATTATGACGCTCCACGAGACCTGAAATCCACCTTGCTCTACAGGGATGCTTTTACCTGGATTAAACTGACAACAAATCATGCAAGTACGCACTTTCTGTTTGGCTGCTGCTCGTAAGTTCTTGTTGTACCATATGTGTTGGATGCTATCTAGCATTGCCTTTTCTCCTAGGTGTGCTGGACTATGTATCGTGTTAATGATGACCTGAACCATAGAGTCGGGGAGAAACCATGTAGATTTTCCCTTCGTCATCCATCCTTGATCTGTTTGGATCCCTCCTTGTTCAGTCCACTTCTGCATTTCGTCTGGTGTGGCATGTGTCTGTATGTCAATTACATCATGGGCGGGATCCCTGACTGTCATGCAGTGTGATGGTGTCGGAACTATTGTCTTTGTCGAGTCAGTTGCATGCATTTGATTCTGAGCCGTTTGCTTAGCTGTTCGGTCTGCCAGGTCGTTACCCTGGGAGATCGTGTCGGTAACCTTTGTATGTGCTTTACATTTCATGATAGAGATTGCAGTAGGTAGATGTATTGCATCTAATAAACCTTGAATGAGAGGACCGTGTTGGATGTTGGCACCGTGAGAAGTTAAGTAACCTCTCTCTCGCCAGAGGACTCCAAAATCGTGAACGACTCCGAATGCTTAACGTGAATCAGTGTATATGTTGACTCTCTTATTCTTGGCTTGAATACATGCTTGTGTCAGAGCGATGAGCTCTGCGGCTTGAGCTGACAGGGTGTCAATACAATTTGTTTCTATAACTTCGGTATCTGTAGTGACTGCGTAGGCTGCCACTAATTCTCCTGTACCTGTTCTCATACATGAACCATCCACATAAAGTGTCAGGTCCGGATCTGGTAATGGGACATCTGTCAAGTCCTGTCTGGGTTTTGTTGTAATAGTAATGACTTCAATGCAATCATGTGCCAATGGATCTACTCCGTTTAATGGCAACAATGTGGCGGGATTTAATGTGCTACAGCGTCTGATTTCTATGTGTGGTTGAAACAATGTCAATTCATAACCTGTCAGTCTTGCTATGGTCAAGTGTTGGGTCTGTGTGCGATTTAAAAGAACTTCCACGGAATGTGGAACTTGTACTGTCAATTGATGCCCTAATACTATGGCATCGCTCTGTCTGATTGCTAAAGCTGTCGCTGCAACTGATTTCAAACACGCAGGTAAAGCCTGAGCCACCGGATCTAATGTGCTAGAAAAGTAAGCACACGGTTTGTGTGAACCTGCTTGTTCCTGGGTGAGGACTGACAAGGCAGTACCTTCACGTTCTGTGACAAAAAGTGTAAAAGGTTTACTGTAACATGGTGTTGCTAAAACAGGTGCTTGGCATAAGGCTTTCTTTAAGTTGTCAAAAGCTTGTGTATGTTCCTGAGTCCAAGGGAGGACAGTCGATGTCGCTGCCTCCTGGGTTGTCAACTGGATGAGTGGCTTTGCTAGAAATGCATATTGGGGAATCCATTGTCTACAGTACGAGGTGAGGCCTATGAAAGCCCGCACCTCCTTTTGTGTCTTTGGTGGTGACATGTTTACAATTAACTGAATGCGATCAGGAGTAAGCTGTCTCCCCACTTTGGACAGCAAGTGACCCAGGTACACAACTTGCTGAACACAGAATTGCAGCTTCGAAGGGGACACCTTGTGCCCCTTGTCGGCCAGGAAATTCAGAACTGTCAGTGATGCATTTTCACATTCGGGTTCGCTTCGTGCGGTGATCAGCAGATCATCGACATACTGGAGTAGGGCAGTGTTAGCTGGCATGTGGATACTGTCGAGTTGTCTTTTCAGTGCTTGACTATAGATGCTGGGGCTTTCTGTGAATCCTTGAGGTGCGCGTGCAAATTTGAAAGATCGTCCATTTAAACTGAATCCGAACAAGTATTGGCTTTCTGGATCAATTGGGACACTGAAGAAGGCGTTCTTGAGGTCAATTACAGTAAAGAACGTCGCTTCTGAATCAATAGCTGTCAGTAATGAAGAGATATCTGGGACCACAGGATACTGTGGTACAATGCATTTATTCAATTCGCGTAAATCAATAACTAATCGATAAACAGGTGGTGCATTTGGATCAGTACGTTTAAGAACTGGTATGATAGGAGAATTACATACATTGGAGTCGGTTTCCACAACCACTCCTTGTGCAATGAGCTCGTCAATAATTCTCAGTAAAGCCACTACAGCATCTGGAGGTAACCTATATTGTCGAATTCGTGGTAATACCACTCCTGCTTTGAGTGTGACTCGATATGGTGTAATGTGCATACACCCTACATCAGTGGGGCCTTGTGCCCACAAGTGTGCAGGTACATTCTGTAACCGGGGATCCATATCTCTTAATACATAATGGCCTTTAAAATCTCGCAAAAATAAGCGTACTCCTTCCGGAGAACAGCATATTATAGCTCCTAGAGCTTTTAGTGTCTTTATTCCTAATAAGTTTTCTGGGCATGATTTTGTGAGTAATAAATCTGTAGTCCGTGTCAGAGGACCAACTGCAAGGGGGAGTGGCTGTGATACTTCATTAATAATAGGTTTTCCTGAAAATCCAAGGGAAACATTCTGTGAGCCTGAGAGGGGTGCCCCTGGAACCTCATTGTGACTGATTGTGGTCCTGCTTGCCCCTGTATCAATCAAAAACTTTCTGTCTTTTCCTAGCACCTGACTGTGTACATAAGGACCCTCTTGATCTACGGGAACTTCCATAAGGGGCAAGCCAAATTCCCTCTCTAGGCTGTTTCATGTGTATCGTTGATAATCAGGGTAGTCGTTCTGTGCGTATTGGTACATCTGTTGTGTTGTGTTCTGCGTTGCAGTTATAGGCTGTTGCTGTGGGACTGCCACAGTTTGTGATGAAGCTGGCATGGGCGGAATATGTTGTATATTCTGTGGTACTTGTTGCTGGACCTGATCTTGTCTAGGTACGCGCGGTCTCTCCTTGGTCTTACCCGTGGAGATATTGTGTTTCAGAACGGCACAATCGTTTACATAATGACCTGGCTGTTTGCAGTAGTTACATGTCCCTTTAACAGGAGCTGTCGTATTACTAGGCTGGGTCCCACCCTTTTTATGTCCTTCGGCGGGAACTGACTGGGCAACTAACATTTTCATTTTCGTGTCTTTCATACGTCTTTGTTCATGTTCTTGTTCTTCTCTAATTCTATTCTGGTGGTACTGTAACATTTGTAACATTTGTGAAGGGGTGTTAGCTTGCCAAGTACTTTCGACTTTCAATACTCTATTCTTAACCTGGGGCAGTGAATTCTCGACTAATTTCGTTACAAAAAGATGTGGATATGACTCGCTACTTGCTTTCAGACCGCTATTAATGCCAAAACATTTTTCAAATCTGGTATAGAAATCACTGGTATCTTCATCGGGTTTCTGTTTACAAGCTGAAATGGCACCCCAATCTTCCTTTTTAGTACTTAATAAACGTGGCAACACTTGTACTAACAATCCTGGTAATGCTTTAACTTTATCCCCGAGCCCTTGGCCCGGAATTCTAGTACTTTCTTCGTTTTCTAATGCAGCCCAATCAATCTTTGTGTCTCCCACCTCCCACTCTTTTTCTTTGAGTTTCTCGTATATACCGGGAGGCAGTAACACTTTCAATATTTTCATAATATCGGGATAAGTATAGTCACCCATTAGTATCATGTCTTTTATTTCACGGTGGAAACCTGCGGGATCTTTGTCATGACTAGGTACTAATTTTTTCATTTCCAATAGTTCTATTTTAGTTATGGGGGTGTACACAAACACACGTCTAAACGTATTGTCTGCGTTCTGTACTGGGTGCACTTCTCGCAACGGATTCTGTCCGTCCATGTAATACATTTTTCTTTCCATCACATGAGCTGAGTTGGTCTGTGGACATAGGAAGGCGCTATATCTGTGTCGGTGTTCTAGAATTATTTTAATTAGATCGGTACCTAGACCTCTCCATTTGTTCATGAGTAGTTCTATTAATATATCAGGCAAGGGGCCTGGGTCAGAATGTTGGCTTCTATATAATAAGAGCAGGTGTTGTATCATGTATGTACCAGCTAAACGCTGTTCACTCGGTGTCAGGTTCAAAAACGTATGCGCTAACGCATCATCACCATATTTCTCAGAATTGTCAGCCCATTGCACGGCTGACCTGGCTAATTCTTGTTCATCCATAGAATCGAGTACATGGTACCCCATTCGTTCTCGAAGTCTGTTATCAGTAGCTTGGAATAAGTGTTCAGGAGTTCTTGGATTGCACATGGCTTCTTGGAATATTCTTTTACTTTCTGGACGTACTGGCCGTATTGAATTATTGAAAGGTCTTCCCTTACCTACATATGCTATCGTTTCTCTGACTGGTAATTGTGTCTGCTCTGGGGTCTGCTCATGCTCATCCTCCTCCTCTGAGGATTCAACTTTGTCTGAATCTATTTCCGGTGGTGGCTGTCTTTTCTCATGCATCTTTTTTATTGCATTTCTTATTCTTCGGTACATATTTTCTACACAGGCCTCTTTATCGTGATTCCCATCTGCGATATTCTGGCCCCACCGGTGGAGTGCTTTCACGTCTTCCGGGTTCATACCCGGCCTATCCACTTCCCTTATGAAACAGTTTATAAGAAACCGTAATATCTTGGCTTTCGTATCCACTTTCTGATAGGTCATGGCCTCCTTAATACTTTCAGGCCCTACTCCTGTCTGTACGAACTGATATATTCGATCTAGATGATCTACCATTCCAGGTAGGGTTAATAAGAAGTTCGTAACTCGTCGTAAGCGTACTGATGCAAGCAACATTCTTTCGTCATTCTTTTTACCAGGCACTGGATCATATCTACAGTCTGCAAGACGATCTCCATGTAGTGTAATATCGCCTGTTTTAGGTGTACGTTGCTGTGCTAGGTCTCTATAGGTCAGCCGATGGGCCGGTGGCGGGGTCTGGTAACCTGTCGCTCCTCCGGACGCGCCTCCTGAGGCGCCAGCTCCGAAGGGGTTCGTTGAGTGAAAAGCGGAGGGAGCAGGCCCAGGAATAGGTGGAAGGACAGCTGGAAGACCAGGAGGAACAGGAGGAGGAGTGGCTTGTCGGGGAGGAAGGAGCTGACCATCTTGGTCGGCAGGAGGAGGTGTGCGTGGCGGTGCGGTATTTACATATGCGGGAGCCACATCATCTAGATAGGACGAAAGGAAAATGTCCTTTGCTGTTTTCTGGTGTGTTTTAGTCGGGAGCAGTGGGGGTGGTAGTTCTTTTGGTACCTCCGGGGTGGCTTTAGGCAAACCCTCGGTCAAGAGGGGGTACATGCCGTTCATGAGTGTGTTTCGCTGCCTGTCTACCTGTTCTAATTTTACTCGGGTACCTTCCTCAACTAATACGTTTTCCTGGGCTTTCTCTGGATCCTCCCTCCTTTTCTCTTCTTTTCTAAGTGCTTTTTCTGTACGCCTATGTGATTCTTTACGCCATAATTCAATGGCATCCTTCTGTGATTGTCTGGCTTTCTTTTTCCACAATGCTTCCTCTACCCTCATGATGCAATCTGCATCCCATGTCCCAGCAGCAGGCCATCTCTGATTCTCGGATAATTCTTTAGTGTAGTCCACCCATAAGTCGAGGAATAAAACGGCATCTAGGCCATGTTTGTGGTACATAAAGTACCCTGGAGTGTCCCTAGGTGGAATGGGAACAGCTTCTTCTAATACCCCTTTTCTAGTTTTTATCTGTCTTAATTTGGAGAACAACGGCATCTTGAAATCTGGCTACTTGGTTCTTACTCAGATATGAACACACTGAACACAATAATCACAATAATTACGATCGAACAATCACTCATACCACGACATTTTGAGACACATTAAAACATTTTGACATGAATGATGACAATTAGAAGGTAACTTACTAACTGCATAATACTAGATACACTGCTCAACAGTGCAGACTGAATATACTGCTAAACAGTACAGATACACTGTCTAAAACAGTGCAGACCAGGTCTGTGTACCCACACCTGTCTTGACCGGCACAAACTAATGCGCACGTCTATATGCGTCCCCAGCAACGGTACTCACCGGGAAGCACGGAAACGGAAGGCCTCGGAAACCCTGGACTGGATTCGGACTGGATTCGGACTCGACTCGTGACGCTGATACTTCGGAACGTCGGAACCTGGTGGGCCTCCGTATACCTCGGATCTTGCTCTCTCAGCTAGGCTCTGGTCGGGATCCTCCGCACTTCTCACCGCCTCGTCTGGGTGTCGATCGCAGCCTCAGTCACCTCCGCTGGCCTGAGGGAGATACAGGAAATCCTGCGGGTACGCGTAGTTGTCCGTCCGGCTGTGGCAGGGGGCCAGGCCTGCAACGCACCACCGGCGCGTGAGATGGGGGAGGGGTCCCTGTTCGGGCGCCAAAATTGTCGTAAATAATTAATTTACCGGTGCTTAATTTCTATAATCAATAAGAATAACTCATAATAAATAAGAGGCAAAATCCGTGATATTTGAGGTTTCTCAAAAGGGTTTTATTCCTATAAAAGGAATTGGGTGATTAGCATATTGGCTCGAGCCAAGGTGGCATACCATTCCGTCACCACATAGGTTCGGGAAGGGACAGACTGACAGAGTCAATGGTAATATGCGAATATGCAAGTATGCGACAATACATAATTGACAGACATTCATATATATAGTCAATGCATTACAGTAAAGGCATATGCAGGAGGCGTAACAGCTGAGAAGAGAGATAAGAATACGTGTACGTATTACAAAAGGCGTTACAATAGGCGTGCATGAAGGCGTGGACAAGAACGTTATTGAACATGATGTCACAAATAGGTGGATCCATAAATGAATCCGGCATCAGCAAAATTACATGGCAGAGATGCGCGCGCAGCGGGATGACGTGTAATGTACGTGTAACTTGAGGGGTGAAGGGGGACTTGACATTTAGCCCTACAAGTGTAGACGGATGTCTGGATGTCAGATCAACCTAATCCCAAATCGTATCTAATATCTCATGTTTAAGGAACGGCATTATCTGGAGGGAAAAGGTCTCTCGGACAAGAGGCAATTTCTATACTGGTTATGGGTGCGTGTATGAGCGTCTGCGTGTCTACATGAGACGCGAGGGGAGCGAAGGGAGGGCATGGGCCTACCATGGAAACAGGGCCATGAATTACTTGCATAGAGACAGTGAGGCCTAACCCTCTGCCCTGCAGCTGGAAGGATGTTGACGTGAATCTACTAGACAGGAATGTATTTTCCAGGAGTGGAGCAGATAATTCGAAGGTTGAATGCAGTCTTGGCAGGCAACGGGCTGAGCCGAGCACCGTTAGCCGCGCCAGAAGTAAGGCAAGGGTCACTGGCACAGAGGCAGCCTGGGCTGAGGTTTTCGGAGTCAGAAGGCAGGAAAAAGACTCGATGGCAGAATTCAGGCCTACTTCGCCAGAGCTGAAAAACGTGTAAGGTATACCACAAAAAGACGTTGGCATAGCATATTTAGGAACTGAATATCCAATCCGTTCATGGCGGATCGGAAAGAGAACATGTTAACGTTGGACGCAAATGTATTTGCGTCTTCATAGCTAGCACAGGAGGGAAGTTACATGCACTTCAAGCTAGTACATGGAGTCGGTGGGGTCTAAGATAGGGGACACAATCGATCATAAAATTTATATTACCTCACATCCCACTGGCGACGGAGGGGCTCTTCCAACCCCCCGATCATTCCCTTGAGCGTGCGGTTGAACCGCTCGACTAGTCCGTTTCCTTGAGGGTGATAGGGGGTCGTGAATCGGTAGGTGACCCCGCACTGTTGCCAGAGGGATTTCATATATTTTGAAATAAAGTTTGTGCCTCTGTCGCTGACGACTTCTCGGGGGAAGCCCACCCGGGAGAAGATCCCCATTAAGGCCCGGCCAACCACCGGGGCTGTTACAGTTCGCAGGGGAACAGCCCCGGGCAGCGGGTGGCGTGGTCCACCAGTACCAGGATGAACCGATGTCCTTGTGCTGTTCGGGGGTCCAGGGGCCTCACAATGTCTATTCCCACCCTCCCGAACGGGGTGGTGACAACTGGGAACGGTTGCAGAGGTGCTTTGAGTTTGCGGCCGCTCTTCCCGCTGGCCTGGCACGTGGGGCAGGACCGGCAGTGGTTGAGGACGACGTTTCTCATCTTTGGCCAGAAAAAGTGGGTCACCAGGCGACTGTAGGTTTTGTCCTGTCCCAGGTGTCCAGCCAGAGGGACATCGTGGGCCAAATTCAACAAGAAGTCTCAAAAACGGAGGGGCACCACCAACACTCGACTAGCCCCTAACTCCGCGATTCTTTGTTCACTATACAACAGGTGGTTGTCCCAATAGATCCAATGGGCTCCGGCGGTGTCTCCCGCGCTCTGGGCGAGGGCTTGCTGTCGTAGTCCCTCGAGGGAGGAACAGGTCTTCTGCTCTTGACGGAACTGCTCCTGGGTGGGTCCCCCTTCTTGACGCCACTGAGCCAGGTCGGGAAGGTCCTGGAGTTGAGCGAGCCCTTCAGGGGTTTGCTCAGGGGGGTTGGTGTGGTCGGTGTCCTCCACTGGAGCGACCGGGGGAGGAGGTGCTGGCCATTCTGGTTCTTCAGGTCGGGAGATGGCCCGGGCGGCCATGGACCGAGTGGTTACGCATGCCCAGTCCGGGAGGCCCAACATCCCCAGGTGCTCTCTTCTTTCCACGGTGGCCCACGGGGAACTCTCAAGATCATTCCCCAGGAGACAGTCCACGGGGGCATCATCTCGGACCGTCACCTTCAACATGCCGGAGACTCCTCCCCATTCGAAGGGGACGCAGGCCATCCGACACAGACTCTCGGAATTGTCGGCTGAACGGATGGGGCAGAGGATGTTCGGCAGGATCTGTTCCGGGGTCACCAGGTGACAGCGGACGGCCGTCACACTGGCCCCCGTGTCACGTAGTGCTTCGGCCCTGCGCCCATTAATGTTCACCCACTGACTGTATTTTCTGGTGTTGGCGGGTAGGGGAGCCCGCGGGACCATGTCTCTTCCCCCTAGGCACGCTAGCACCATGGCGGCCGGTTCCCACTCGTGTTGTTCTTGTTCGCATTCTTCCTGTTCTTCGGAGATTTGCTCTCCCCCCAGGGCGGCGGCAGCTACCTGGCGGGGCCTCGGAGTCTGGTTCTGTGGACAGTTCGGGTCATTGGCGTAGTGGCCGACTCGCTGGCATCGGTGACACGTGACATTGGCTCGGAACCCCGGGCGCATCGGGGGGTTGCCCCGGCCGGCCGGGGGCGGGGTGCTGGTAGCGGGAGCGGCCGGGGCGGTGTCTCTTCCCCGTCCCTGGCCTCCTCCTCCTCCTCGGGGACGGTGCTGACCTTGGTTGTTCCTGTTCTGTTCGTGCGGCCCACTCCGGCCTACTCGGGTGCTCTCCCATCGGTCAGCCTCGGCGGCGAGCTGCCGTGGATCAGTCAATTTACTGTCGAGGAGGTGCTGCCTGAGCTCGACGAAGCAGTTGTTGGAGAGGTGCTCCCACACCATGAGATTAAAAAGTTGCTCGTAGGTTGTTACGTGGCTCCCCTTGATCCAACCCTCGAAGGCTCGGCTGAAATAGTTTACATATTCCACCCAAGTTGTACCCGGGATCCGGGTGCAGTCTCGGAACCTCTGGCGGTACATTTCGGGTGTGAGCCCATATCGAGTGAGGAGGGCTTGAACCACTGTTGGATGTCGTCGTCTCGGAAATATTCTCGTACAACATCCTTGGGGATGTGGACCTTTTTTTCTGTCGCTCCTGGGGTGCGCGGTTGCTCGGGCACCCCCAGATCTTTGTTTTGCTTCCGTAGGTCTAATTCTGCCAGTTTGCGCTCGTGTTCGTATGCTAGTCTCTTTTCTTCGAGTTCTCTTTGCCTCTGTTTTTCTTCCCGTTCTTCTCGGAGCCGCAGATGTTCTAGGTTCAGTTTTTGTTCGGCTAATTTTAGTTCACCGTCCATTTTGAGCCGTGCCATTTCTAACTCATGTAGTCTGCTTCTTTCTCTCTCTTGGATCTCTTCCTGTGAGAGACCCGTGCTTCGCTCCTTTCTGATGCTGCAATGTTTTGGTCCGGGGGTCTGACGGCCCCGGTTTCTGTCCAAGACTCAATGGCGTGCTTGAAATCGTCTTTAGTGCTCAGACCGGTGGTAGCAATGCCTAGTTCAATGCAAAATTGTTTCAACTCACGGTGGCTGTACTCTTCCAATTTCTCTATCTGGAATTTCTCGGTGGATCCGCTCTCTTTGGTTGTCATTGTGGTTTAGTCGTGGGGTGAGCTACTCTCTGTACGATTACGCGTTGATTCGGATCGCGCCGCTGCCACCAATGTTAGACGGACCTGGAGGGTCGGCCGAGGACAAGGGGAGAGGTCTCCGGGGAGAGCCGTCTCCAGCGATCGTACAGACGAGTAACTTCCCCCCCATAGATGTACACCACACAAGATAAGGTTTAACGTTCTTTATAAGCAATCTTGAAGTACGATAGAATGGTACAAGGAGGTCAGGACTCAGGGGTCCCCTCGATTCTAGTCTCTTGGATGGGAAAGGGGGTAGCGGGACAGTCTTGTTACCAATCTGGTAGATGCGATGATATGATGGATAGCTCACAATCCTCGAGCTCGGCGTTCTAGGTGGACGGGCCGCGGCAGCGCCGGCAGGTCCCGAGATGATCGTAGGTAGCGACGGACCACGGCAGCGCCAGCAGGTCCCGGTGAAGGTGGTAGTTACAACGGTCCGCGGCAGCGCCAGCAGGTCCCGACGAGGATGAAGGATGCAGAAGGTTGCGGCAGCGCCAGCAGGCAGGACGATAGTTCACAAGGCAGGGCTACGGCAGCGCCAGTAGTCCGTCAAGGATGAGTTCTTCACGGGGTCTCTCGACTCCAGGATACAACTGCCTTCCTACTCTGGAGCTGCCCCAGTTATAGGTCTGGCGCCCTTTGATGTCCGGACCCTCGCACTTGGAGGTCGGGAGGTCCGGGATGAGGGAGTCCAGACACCCAGCAGGGGGGTGGAGCCAGTGCCCGGGGGAGCTGGGGGCGATCGGCACCTGGCGGGGGAGAGCCATCGACACTTCTTTCTCCCATTGACCTGCCAAGTGGTCCGTTCACCTCCTGGGAGGATGGTGGTGCCGGGATGTCGGGGCCTGGCCAGGCCCAGGGTTAGGGTCAAGTCGAGGCCACGCGGCCTCGTGGTGCAGGGTCCAAGATGGCGGCCGGGCGATGGAGCTGGTAGTGGCTCGGCCCCATGATACAGAGATGTCTGGGGGCAGGAGTCCCGTAGGGGACGGGGTGCGGGTTGCTTCTGTGGGTAACACCTGGAGGGCCGGGGCTCGGGCCCTGTCATGCGGGGAGGGAGCGAGCCCTTCATGTGGCCTGTCCAACACTGCCTCCTTCCTGGCCTCCAGCAATTTTCAGCAACAATAAAAATGCCATTATAATGCCTCTTGGAAAGGTAGCACAGAAGGGCTAATGTGCCTGCTGCAAAGAACATGTACCGTGCAGATCATAAAGTGCACATAATGTAAATAGGTCAGTGGGTTACTGCTTTTGTCAGTGAGATCCTAATGTTACTTGCAATTTATAAGTCAAAAATCCTAACATAGAACAGTGAGATATTGACTTTCATCTAAAAGATGTTTTTTGCCCCAGTGTTTAAATATCCTAATGTTGCAAAAAGGGTTCATTTGGATAGAAATCAATATTGGTTATTCAAGAGTACCCCCAACTGTGGTGTTATGTTTTAAATTCAGTGTTTGTGTTTCTTCAGACCAATCATTATTACACTATACTGCCTACTAATATGGTTGTCATTTGACTCCTACACCTTGTAGTCCTTTGTCTTATGTAACATTTACTATACAGTGATTTACACACGTACAATTGATTGTCTCTGTGTAATGTGTGTGATGTAAAGTGCCCAGACACCCTACACTGGTATCAGTGGTGCTGTAAATCAAATTAAATGCATCTGAGCGAAAGCGTGGTTATGGAGACTTGAGGACCATATTAAAGGGTGGTAGTGAGGGAATCCGTGGTAGAGGGAGTCATTGGGGTGCACCAGCAAACATTTTCGCCAGTCGCGGCCGGCATAGTGGCGGGGGTGTGCAGGGTTGTGCGGGAGGGCAAGTGGTCGCGAGGGAAGGGGGAGTTGCGTGGGGGGTTAATAAATAAATAAATAAATAAAACTTACCTTAGCGGGTCACTTGTCTTTACTGCTGGCTTCTGCTCCAGCAGATTCGCCCACCAGCCCGCCCCCAACCAAACCGGTCTGCTACCTTGCAGTGCGAGAAGCGGTAACATAAAATGGTATTTATAATACTATTTTATGTTTCTGCTTCTCGCACTGCGAGAAATCAGTGGGGCGGCGGTCCTCCACCCACATGGGGGAAGCCACCCCTGAAGGCGCCTACTTTGGATGTGGTTTCAGAACAGGTTCAATGTGGCTCATATGAAAGGATTGTTTGCAGGTTGAATGACCAAAGGAAGCAGTCGTCTAAGGACATTTGGGGTAGATTTCTGCAACATAAACGTTAACCGACCGTGCATTCCTGGCACGTGGATATGTTCGGCCCGATTCACAGAACTAACTTAAGACAAAATCCTAAACTTACTACAATTTTGGTATTCACAGAAGGCACTTACCCTTTTTAAAACTTGTGTGATATTGTGTGATTTTAAATACTTCACTTGATCCCCTGGCACTTCCTCGCATTTCCCCGAACAGCTGACCTAACGCTGGTACGGGTAGAACCTTCCTCCCGGTCGCCATTACCGACAACGAGGGAGCCACGAGACACGCCCATCTCTGCTGGCCACGCCCCCCTCACCAAGTATAAATAGTGCACGCTGACTACGAGCACGGCACTGATAAGAGACTCCTGAGGCGGAAAGCAGGGAGCGCGATAGCCTAACCTTTTTAAAACTTGTGTGATATTGTGTGATTTTAAATACTTCACTTGATCCCCTGGCACTTCCTCGCATTTCCCCGAACAGCTGACCTAACGCTGGTACGGGTAGAACCTTCCTCCCAGTCGCCATTACCGACAACGAGGGAGCCACGAGACACGCCCATCTCTGCTGGCCACGCCCCCCTCCAACGCCCAGACCACCTAACATAAATCATGTGTCTTTGCCGGAAGCTCAGCGGACGAGCGCAACGGGCGCGACGATGGCACGCCGAAGGCGTGCTTAAAGCAAGCTCGTCTGCGTTCGTCCGCGCTAGGCAGAGCCAGATCCTATAGCCAATACTACCGATCAGACGCGCAGATACGCAAGGGACACATTACTCCACCTGAACAAAGAGGTACAAGATCTATGCCGACACTCCGTTCTCGGGGATCACCCCCTCAACCGATGCTCTCACTGCCCGTACAAACTCACCCTCACCGGCCCCGACAACCCTCCCCACATCCCCAAGCACATGGCCCTAATCAACTGTAGATCCCTTCCCAAGCACTCACTGGAAATATACCAACTACTGGAAAACCATAACCTCGACGTTCTCTTCCTAACGGAAACATGGCTAGGACCGGACTCTGACCCCGACATTGTAAACTCGCTACCCCCGGGCTTCCTTATCCATCACTTGGACCGCCCCAAGGGAAAAGGCGGGGGTATCGCTATTATTTACAAAGACCACCTCTCATGCCGTCTGCAAGGCAGTCCTCTCCTAGATTGCGAAAACACCATGTTTTCAATTCAGATCTCACCATGTAAATCCTTATCGGGCTTCCTCATCTACCGCCCTCCTGGACCCCTAGGCCAATTCTGTGATTCCCTCATGGAACATACATTTACACTGGCCGCTACTCACCCCGAATGTCTGATGCTAGGTGACCTGAATATCCATTTTGATAAAAAGGAAGCCAAATCAGTCACTGACCTGATAGCAGATCTCGAAACTCTCCAGCTAAAATTACCTAGCCGTCTTCCTACCCACTCACTGGGACACTTACTAGATCCGATATTTTCCAACATCAATGACCTCACTGTCCTTGACCCTATTCCGGTACCTTGGACCAATCACTTCCTAGTCCCAATAAACTGGCAGCTAATCCCCACTCCGCGCCCCATTGCACTACCAAATAAACCTACGCGACCCTGGTCCAAACTAGATGTAGAAAATTGGAAACATCAGCTAGAATGCTCCCCTCCGGAACTCGATACTAACCCCATTCGCGCCGACGCAGAATTTTCTACATGGATAGGAGATACTCTGGACAAAACACTTCCCAAAAAAATCTCCAGCAACCCACGGGGCAAAGCCACCTCCCCCTGGTTCACTAGCGAAATGCGGCTTCTAAAGAAAGCTTGCAAGAGATCAGAAAGAGACTGGAGGAAAAACTTCGATGCCGCAAAAAAAATTGAATATAAAAAAACCCTCCTCAATTATAAAAAAGCACTTAAAACTGCTCAAATTAATTACTTTGAGGAGAAAATAAGATCTTCTACCAACTCATCGCGGGAAACGTTTCAAATAGCCAAGAAACCGGAGCCCCCCCCCCCCCTTGATAGAACCCTCAGCTACCCGCTGCAATGAACTCGCAGAATTTTTTAACCTAAAAATCAACAACATCATCAATTCCCTTCCTCCGCCCACTCTGGACACTTACTTCACCTCCTCCGCTGCCGACCCGCCCACCCCCCACATGCAGCAACAGCTGACCAGCTGTCAGATTTCACTCCCCTGACAACAGACACCATCTTTCAGATACTGAACTCTATCAAGAGTGGCTGCCCCACTGACCCTGCACCACTCAACATCCTGAAATTAGTTGCACCCACCATTCTCCCCCATCTGATCAAACTAATTAACAGCTCACTCGCCTGTGGCATCGTCCCCCCGAGCTGGAAAAAAGCAATGGTGAAAGCACTGATCAAAAAAACGCATCTGGATCCACTAGAACTGGGCAATTACAGGCCGATCTCCCTGCTCCCAGGCATTAGCAAAATAGCGGAGAAGCACGTCAACCACAGCCTATCCCACCACCTTGAAACCAAAGGACTGCTGGAACCTTCTCAAACAGGATTTAGGCCTGGCCAGAGCACAGAAACTGCAATATTGGCGGTGGTCGAGGAGGCAAGGAAAATCATGGACACAGGAGGATCAGTGGCAGTGATCCTCCTGGACCTAAGCGCTGCCTTCGACACCGTCAACCATTCTGCACTGGTCCACAGGCTCAGGGACCTTGGTATTGCAGGAACGGCTCTGGCCTGGCTCAAATCCTTCCTGGAGAATAGATCTTTCCAGGTGGCAGATGGCAATTTCACGTCCAAGCCTACGGCCATCAGCTGTGGGGTCCCTCAGGGCTCCTCCCTGAGTCCGACCCTTTTTAATGTTTACATGTCCCCCCTTGAGAAAGTCGTCACCCCATTTGGGATCAAGCTTCTAACCTACGCTGACGACACTCAACTTGTGGTATCCCTAAGCCAGCAAGACCACTCCCTCCCCAATCTTCAAACCTGTCTTACCGAAATAACTAAATGGATGAATCTTTCCCACCTCAAATTGAACAACGATAAAACAGAGATAATGATTTTAGGCAATAAATCTCTCTACAATCCCACATCCCTATGGCCACCCACCATGGGTCTCCCCCCCGCCCCGAAACATGAAATTAAGAGCCTGGGTATATGGCTAGACGAGGGCCTCAATTTCTCGGCCCAAGCAAGGAAAACGGCGGGAACATGCCACGGCCTCCTACGATCAGCAAGGAAAATCTTACCCCTACTTCCGGCACATTCCCGCATACTCCTAGTTCATGACCTTGTGCTGGCCCGCCTGGACTACGGTAACGCCCTATATCTGGGGGCCCCCAAAAAAGTACTGTCTAAACTCCAGACAGTACAAAATGCCGCAGCCCGCATTCTCACAGGAACCCACCGCCGCTGTTCAGCCAAACAAGCCCTGAACACCTTACACTGGCTCACCGTCCAGGAAAGAATACAATTAAAGGCTCTTTGCACCACCTACAAAATTTTGCACGGTAAGGCCCCCCCAATACTACAAAATCTCATTTCACCTCACACCACTACAAGAACGCTTCGTTCCTCCAACTGCAACCTAGCCTCCATACCTAGAATTAAGAAAGCTCGCTCGGGCGGTCGATTGTTCTCTTACAATTCATCCAAACTTTGGAACACCCTACCCCCAAACATCAGAGCCCAACCCAACCTTCTCTCATTCCGCAGAGCACTCAAAACATGGCTATTCCCGTGATACCCTATTGCAGAAGGTTTCTTGTCACTTAGCGCTGGGACGCTCACGGGCAGCCATGCGCTCTACAAATCAGCAAAATAAAATAAATAAATATTCACAGAATTTAAGAATCCTAACTTTAGGACTCCTAAATGGCTTCTGTGAATACTGAAAGTCTTAAAATTAGGATTTTTCTCAACTTTACTACTACTAAACTGATGAAAATCTTAATTTTAAGACTTTTGTTATTCACAGAAGGCATTTAGGAGTTCTAAAGTTAGGAGTCCTAACTTTACTACTCCTAAACTGAGAAAAATCCTAACTTTAAGACTTTCGGTATTCACAGAAGGCATTTAGGAGTCCTAACGTTAGGACTCCTAACTTCTGTGAATACCGAAATGAGTAAGTGCCTTCTGTGAATACCAAAATGGTAGTAAGTTTAGGATTTTGTCTTAAGTTAGTTCTGTGAATCGGGCCCGTTCTGTCTGTGTTGGTGGGGGCTGGAACCTGAGGGGAGGAGGGAGTGATGGAATGAGGGGCCGGAACGATGCATTAGACGACATGGAGTTCTGTGGCTATCGCCTTTTTTCTGTTTTTATTTCTGTGCCCCAGTAGGGTGCTTTATATATAGGAGCAGATTTACAAGAAAGTGACGCATCAGTATAGATGCGTCACTTTCCCTGCACCACCCTGAGAAACCCTTGTGCCACCAAGATGCGCCGTAATTACAATACGGCGCACCACGGCGCAAGGATTGACAGATGCGTCACAAATTCTGATGCATCTGTTGGGGCAAAAGTCACGCATTGCTGGAGTTGTGTCGCAAGCACGACGCAACTGGAGCAATGCATGACGAGGCCTATTCCCACTACACTGCGTGACTCCTTACTCCTGTTTTGACGCAGTGGCGTCCTAGAAGTGATGCAGTGAAATCTTGTAGATTTAACTGCGTCACTTTTACGAGGCTTTCCTGCGAGGGAACGCCCACCTTTCATACATTATATCTGGCGCAGGCATAATGTGTTGCAGGGCTTTACAATGTGACGCATCTCCCTAGATGTAAATTGGCCCCATTTTTTACGCTGCTGCTGCATCACAAAAGTGACGCAAAGTGTCGCTAGGGGCTTGTAAATCTGCCCCTATGTCTACCTAAGTCTCCTGACCCATATTGCAGCATGATGGTGTCAAATACGTGTATGTCTTTACTGATGTGCCTTAATGACCTTTCTATCTATATATTTATAACCAATGAAGAATTATTATCATTAAAATAATGTGTGCATTATTTCCAGTCGCCCTTCTCAGTCCCAGCAAACCCTGGACTCGTGTTTTGCACTCCGCCATTCTACGTGTTCAACGGAGGGCAAACAAGGAGAGGTGTCCAGGCGTCTATCGGCGAATCTAGAGCAAACCTCTGCTGTGTACCCAGGGCGTGCTCTGTGCGAGCACAGCGCCGCGCCTCGGGGCGGAGTCTAGGAGCTAGACACTGGCTCACCAGGTCTCCGGTGCCTCGCTCCAAGAAAGACATGCCCATTGCTTTTCTTACCACTACAAGAATGCTCGTGACGTCACAGCAGATCACAAAGGCCTGATTTGCAGAGGAATTAGCGCGCCCAAATAACACCTAGGTCAATGGTTTATTTGTAAATGAATACATGCCGGTGCCCAAAGTTTAGCTTGGAGACACGCGGCTATATTGACTCCACCTGATGCCCTGTGACGTAACGCAAAATGACGCCCCCAGCAGAATGGGATGAGGGGCCACCGATTTCCTATATTTTACAGCTATGAATTGGTCTTGGGTTGAATAGGAACCACTTGAAGTGTTGGGGTCCCCTAGAGGGTTGCCCTCTACGCCGCGTGTGCTGGAGGGGCATGCGTTACGCCCCCGCGGATGCCTCTTTCATCTCCCCCCCCCCCCATCCCTCCCCCTTTAGCACTGTTTTCCCTTCTTTCTCTTCCTCTTCCTCTGTTTATCTCTCCCTTGCTCTGATTCAAAGTGTCATAAGTTAAATGAGTGCTGGTCAACCAAAATGAGTTCCGGTGGGTCCCACCTGCATCCACCAGTTCCTCACTGTAATATGTAAATTGTCCGAGTTATAAGATGTACCAGTAACCTGCCGCCCGAGTGAGCAAATCTGTTTCTGGGAGGGTCTGTGGACGCCCAAGGGTGATGCCACTTGTAAAAGAAAGCGAGCAGCCAAAAATGTTCAAGTTTGTGCATCTTCACAAATCTTTTGCAGGTTAGCGCCTAGACTAAACATTTTCAGATTTCATTCTCATCAAGAGTATGGGACCGCCCTTTTCCATGTTGGAAATGAACATTTCCTCAAAATATAGGCATGAAAGTAAACCCTGCTCACTAGATCATGATATCCTGTAATTCCTGATGAGAGGTCGCCTGCTCAAGCAGGTGGAATGCTAGCTGAAGAAATGAGTAAAGATGGAACAAAAAATCTGGGAACTGATGTAGAAATGGTGGCTGTAAAATCTTATTTCCCTAAAAGCTTTTAATCAGGAATATTTCCGTCCTCACCCCTCCCCAGAATTGCAGATACCCACAGTCCCAGCGGTTAAAAAACAGGCGGCTTGTGGTCACTTGTAACAGGGTCCTTTATGAGTGATTTTCTGACATTTTTAGTGAGCCCAACCCTCAGTAATCACGATCACTGCATTGTACCAATATTTACATATCTTGCTTGATTGATGTTTCGTCCTAACAACTTCTAGCTTAGTTGATTCACTTAGTTATGATAATTATATTTCAGATTGTTTTAAATCTCAAACTCTACATATAACGTTTTACAAAAAAAAGCTGATGACTGACTTTTGTTCTGGTTCCTGTTGTAAGCCTTGTAGAATCACAGGGTGCACCTGCTGTTACCGCAAATTTAGAGAACAGAAAACAGGTGTCAGAAGAACTTTTTAACAGATTTTAGAGAATCTGTTTTGGTGCTTGCTTCATCTTGAATTCATTTGTCCAACTCTCCTAAGAAGCACATTTTCCTTAATATCCACCTCTTTACAAGTCGCAGTGTTATTTTTTCAAAAGACCATGTAGTGATTCATACGTCTACCTTTGGTTTATTATTAACCCACCCAACAAGCGTATCAGGTGCACACACCCTGGACATGGCTTCCTCTGAGAGCGGGCCACCCAGCCATGTTGAGTAAGGGCTTTGAAATGTGTGCTAGATGGAGGCAGTGAGCCGACCTGCATGTTGACTCGCTGATGCCTGACGGATAAGGGGAGGAACTGGCTTTGAAAATCAGTTGAGACTGAATCCACCGCCACGGTAGGGCCGAACCCACGCTCTCGTCCCGACCGCTGGAGAAAATGTGTCCCATCACCATGAGGACCTTCGCTATCATCGCTGCATGTCTTTCAGGTAAGATCATTGTTCAAAATATGGAAAGCCAATATGTATGAGTTTTCAACCTTGTGAGTTTGATAATAGCTGAAGATTAGCAAACACTATGGAATTTCCATAAAATGATGTATTGGCAATCGAAGTAGAGGGGATTTGTTTTTGCTGTGGATTGAAAGAGCTTATGACTAAGCTCCATAACTGTAAAATGATAGGTTTGAAGAAAAAACAAGCATGTGCAGTGTTATAACATCCGCTGGCACCCCATGAATCAAGAATCGATGAAAATAAGGCCTACAAATGCATAAAAGAATATACTAGATTTTATCAATCTTGCAACTTTGCCTGATGATACTGAACATAATAAGCGTAGAGATTGTAGGAAGTGTTGAGGGCACATGGAAGCAGTTTTGGAATATAAAGTAACAGATGGGTTAGAAGTTGCACCAGGAAGTATGCTCTGTACGAAGAACAAAAGACCGGCGGAGCCGCTCTTGAAGTCGACTCGTTAAAGTTGTAGAATCAGGTAAAGCTCTACTTCTACCTCAACAGAAGAGGTCAAGAGTATTATTGTACAAGTTGTTGTTAATGAAATACACCTACCTTCCATGAGAAAACACCCAGGTCCTGAATGAGAGTTGGGTGGTGACAGAAAAGGCTGCATTTTAAGGAGGAAGGGCATATCCAGAAGATGGTCCATCTATGGAATATCTTTCATGGTGGAGAAAATTCCACCAGTGGGTTCTCCCCAGGAAATAGGACTGTGCCAAGAAATCAGACGGTTTTCAATGACACCATCGAATCCATAAACCAGATTTAGACTATGAGTCTAAGCTAAAGACCTGCATTAAGTTACTCTAGTATTGAAGGGCAGGACCAGGTACTTTGAAATGCTTCGCCAGGACTTTCAGGTGCATAAAGGCAGAGCGAACAGGAACAGTAGTCAGACCACGCCGGTTCGCATAGGAGTCCACGGACCTCAGCGTCGACCATTCAGCGATTTGTAGTCTAGAACCCCAAGGATGAATGATTAAGAATGAGAACAAGGGAGAGAACTTGGAATTAGAGAAAATGTATTTTCCTGAAAAAATATCTCCCTGTTATGACTGTTCTCATGAGGAGCATGGCTGGTACTGATTTGCATAAGACGGGTCTTTGTCAAGAGTTGATGGTGTGTGAAAAACGATGGACTGGAATGAGGCTCTGAACGAATGCTAGTGACTATGACTAACTCAAGCATTCAATCCATCGCCCTGTTGTTGCAGTTGACCCCCCATGCCCTATGACACATGTTTTACCCACAAAGCATCAACTTCAACCTTTGTCGGGAATTTATCTTTGTGTGTTGTTGAGCTAACATACTGGCCAGGGACAAATTGGAGCACACAATGATAACATTGAAAGGTAGGGGTGTTACATGCAGAAACTCTACAGAGAAACTAGAGGTCAATAAATAAAGCCATAGCCTGGAAAAACATCCCCCTCAAGCTCCGTCCAGCCTCCCCGCTGCCAGACTCCAGAAAGAGACTCAAGACCTGGCTCATCGACAGAGACACAGAGCCCGGATACCACTTGGGGTGACAGTGTTGTCAGGGCCAGACTGGGAACCAAAATCAGCCCTGGCAAAGTCCTCAACCGACCCCCCGGGGGAGGTTGGGGGTGCGACTGAGCTCTTTGCCGGGGCCGGTTTTCGGCCAATTTTGTTACAGGGCCAATTTTGTAGCTATGGGCCCAAAACCGGCCCCCACCCTTGCTGCGCACCGGGGGATTGCCCCGTGCCTGCAATGGCCAGTCCGGCCCTGAGTGTTGTGCTTTACAAATGCTGTTTGATTGATTGATTGAACACCTTCTCACAGTGAGAGTCTTATTACGTCTTATGACAAGATAGATAGTGATAAAACAACAGATGAATAACAGGCAGACGTGGTCAAAGCAACAAATCTTTTTTTTAATCTACCAAGGGTTTCTTACAGCAAATTCTTATAACTAATAAGAGAATTTATTGTGACAATAAACAGATTTCAAAACACTATTTTGAATGCAATTTATTGATTGACTAAATGTATTGTGTTCTGGGAGAGATGTAATGCAGTGGCTGTGAAGGTCGCAACATGAGACAAGAGAAGAAGGGGAAAACCAGGACTTACTTTAGGAAATATGTTTTCGGTCAAAGGAGTTTTCTCTAACCAGAAGAGGCATTAGCTACATCAACAGGTCTGGCCTTTGCAAACATATGCAATTAGTATATTTTAAAACATTTTACAGCACGCTTAAGTAAAACAAAAGTCACCACCTAAACATGGCCGTCAGGTGCTTACAAAAGATTTACTTATGTGGTTGTTTTACTGGTATTTTAAATGTTTATTTTAAATAAACCATTCAGCTTTCCCATGCAGTCTAATATTATTTGTGAACGATACAAGAATAAACCACTACATAATCACTAAAATTGGGGAGCTGCAATGTAACTTTATAACTGCACCTTTAAAAGGAGGCCTAATCCGAACCACTGTTTACCTGGGAACCCAAAGTGCAGGCAAAATCGTCAGCATTCAAAGTTATTATCAAAAATAAAGTACACTTTAAACCAGCTTTGCCCCTGAAGAGAAAGGAACAATTTTTAGTCGGAAGTGAAAATGTGCCCTGGGTCTGTGCAGTCAATCAAAGTGAAGACAGTCTGCGGGTAAAGTGCGCTGAGGCATTGCCCATGCTGTGTGGGGCAACAGCAAAATGTGAATGACAGTTAAACAGACCAATGGATGAAGCCTACTGCCAAAAGCCGCTCTATTTATGTATATCTTGTATGATTTTAAAAAACAGTGGTCTTTACAGACAGCTGTTGCAAAGGCCAGACATAAAAACAGTGTGGCTGATTGACAAAACCATTTATGAATACTGGAATTAGCACTACTGGTGTACTCTTTTAAGTACTTTTACATCCCTTTGTGAATCACCCCCAAAATGAACAACTCATTATTAGTAAAAGTGCAAAGAGTCACTGTCCTGTTTGCATTTATTGTCTATGAATTTTTCCTTTAATATGCGCCTATTACTGCCATAGACTTTAATGCCCTTGTATTACGGCGGGTAGCACTTCCGTGACTGAGTATCCCGCCCGCCAAACCCTAAATAAGGTCATTAGAAAGTCTTGGAAGTGCACGTAAAAGAGTTCTAAAAGAGCTATATGTTATGTACCCCAAAATGCCTTTGTTAATTGGCCCCTGACAACACAATCTTCTAATTGAGCACTTGTCAAAATTTAAAACACAAATTAGGGCCAAGTCATGTTTAATTTTTGCACTCGGCGGGCTTATTATTTGGAACCAGGACTTATTTTTTATCATCAGACTTTGACCGAGAGCAGGAGAGAGAACAACAGAACCGGGAGCAGGAGAAAGAGAGGGAAACAGTGACAAGGGGAGAAAGCAGGCATGAAAAAGAACCTCCGAAAATTGAAGTAGTGAGACCGGAAGTCTGGGATGGAGGAAGAAGGAAGCATGAGGTGGAATGAAGTGGAATCTAAAATAAGCAGACTTGATCTTCGACAGCCCTGGCTGGCGGCAGCCCCGGTGGTGGCTCCCAGGAGCGGCCCGTGCAGCTAAGAGTGGTGAGGCTGGGTTGGGGTTACCTGCAGGGGCCGCTCCTGTTGGCTCCAAAAAATTCCTTGGGCCCTTGTCCTTTTTTTTGGACTTACGCAGCGTGATCGCTGCCTAAATATGTTCATGGAAAGTACCCGGGCCAGTGCCAGGATTTTTAAACGCCTCAGCAAAGTGATATTTTAATGTGATATTTTGGCCCGCTCACTTGCATCATCTGCCCCAGAAATAAAACAGGTGCTATAGTTTGCGGGTATGCCTCAAAGAATTGCTACTGAAAATTAGTCAAATTGTGTATGAGTTCGTTTAACTGTCAGTGGATCTATTTTTAAACAAATTTTAGGAGACCAACTGCAAATTAATAATACTAGGATTTTTGGCGCCACGGACAAGAGTCAGTTTCTAATTTCGTGCCTTCCCGCCCTCTTGGACAGGCCTGTATTTGCAGCTGCAGGCCGGCGCCTCCTGCTGTACAATCTTGGAATTACCGTAAGGTCTTTCCTCGTCTAACGGCAGTGCCCGTCCAGATTCTTGGTGGTACTTTGTCAAATAATTTTCACAACAGGGACAAACACGGCACTTTTGACAGTAATTCTTAGTTAGAGACTGCTTGTTGGGCTGTGTCCACCATGCGGGCAGTGGCCCTATTAAAGGAATTATAAAGCCGGGCACAAATTTAGATTCATATTATATACCAACTTCCAGTGGTGAAAAATATTTATCACGTCCATTGAACACCATTTCCCCAGAGAGATTGCGTAGTATGGGTGGCAAGAGAACTGCGGTAAAATAGACTAAAGCAAACACGAGTTCAGACCATGTTTGCCAGGGTTACACAATAAGAATTGAAGAAAATAATTTTCTTTCCACTGTTTAATAGTGAAAACCTACCAGAAACAGTGCAAAATCATTTTGCACTATTGTGTTTAACGAAGGCTATGAACCAGGTTTTCTCTTTTAAAAAAAGCTATAGCACACGTAATGCCCTGTATGTTATGGGGCTGGAACAATTTGCTTGATTTTCCTAGTTTTAAATGAAAGTAGTGCAAAATGCATGTTTTCATCAGTGTAAAGTTAGTGTTATATTTAGCTAGGCGTGACCCACATAGATGGCCTCAAGTGTAGTCTACGTTAAATTACCCTGCTCTCATTTCCTTGCCTCCATGTTGCTACTTTAGTCTGAGCAGCTACTAAATTTGTTATCTGCAGGCCCTAATGTACCTTTATGATTTTATGTGTGTGAATGTATTATTATTATAGTGAGTGAGATTGAGAAGTGAATGTATGTTTAGTGAATGACTGTGGGAGCGTGTGGGGCGTGAATGAATGAACGCATTTTTCTGCTTGAACTTTAATCATGACACACATTAAGCCTAATGTTACTTTTATGTCTGTATATGTGTTCTAAAGTCTTTATATGGATTCATTATATGAACTATAATTTAATCAATAAATTATTTCTATTTTCATAAAAAGACATATTGAATTTGTGTGATGTATCGCTGGCTCTGATACGCAGTCACCTCCCCCTTATCTTCCTGGTCCCGTGCTGGGACCATTAAAGTAACCCTGGCAGGGTAGTTCTTGCTTTCTATTTAGCCGATATTTAGCTATGGTGTCTAGAGTTAAAAGTAGGCAGTGATAAAAAGTGTATTTTACATAGCGCTTAACGCACAGTTTCACCTCTTGGATGAGATAGATGAACGATTGTTGTTACACAATGTATCGCCAGGATGAAAGACTTGAAGCCTGATTTGGATTTCGGTGGACGGGTTACTCCATCACAGTGATTACAGATATTCCCTCCTCCGAAATATAAATCCCAAAATATCCTATGGGAACATAGGACCTTACTTAGATCTCGGCGGATGGAATTCTCTGTCACAAACGTGACGTATATCCTGTCCGCGGTATTAAGATCTCCATAGGATATAATGGGATCGTAATATGGTGGACAGGTTACTTCGTCACATCGGTGACGGATATCCCGTTCTCTGAAATATAAATCCCAAAATATTCCATGGGAACATAAGACCTTTCTTAGATCTCGGCGGATGGAATACTCCGTCACAAACATGATGTATATCCTGTCCGCAGTATTACGATTACCCTAGAATATAATGGGATCGTAATATGGTGGACAGGTTACTTCGTCACAACAGTGACGGATCTCTTGTCTGCTAAAGTATAAATTGCATAGGATATAATGGGAGGTATTTTTCAGCGGACGGGATATCCATCACACTTGTGATGTAGTAATCCATCCGCCAAATTCTAAATTAGGCCATAAATTCGCCCTACCAGGATTTAAACTCGTGACCTACACTTCACCCAGATGTGAGTGGCAAGCATTTAACATGCTGAACCATTAGGTCTTTTATGTCGTTTCTGGCCATGAATATGCATTGTTGCTTTTAGTTGGCACCAAGTCCTGAGTATCTACCAATACTTGTGTTAGAAATAGCATTGTGTCAGCACTTTCATAACAGTGCATCAGATTTAAAATACGCACAATTGGTATCTTAAATAGGGGCAGAGAAATGGCAAATAATAGCCTGCACTATGTATTTATTTACCAGTGATGGCAAGACCGTATATGTCGTTATGTTATGTTATATTGATTTGTGTAGCGCACTAAACACCCAAGAGGGTATCCAGGCGCTTGGGCAGGTGTGTAGTAGGTTTGTTGTCCCCAAGGTACTCATTCAAAGAGTCAGGTCTTCAGCTTCTTGAGGAACCCAAGAAGTGAGGAGGAGGGCCTGATGTGTTGAGGGAGGTTGTTCCGCTTATCACAATTGTCACAGCTACAGAGTGATAAATTCACTTTGGCGACAGAAATTACTCAAATCCTAAGCATTTTCTTGCACTTATGCTCACCTAAACCCTGATTAATGAACTTTGGTGGAAGAATAATGCCACTACTTATTTATGATTATCATATCTGATGTTATTAGGTCTTCCAATGAAAGTGTGCACTTGTATATTCACTTCCGGCCTATTTTATATTTATACTTTCAGCCTCCGGAGCAAATTGTCTGTAGTGATAAATCGTATATATGGCTGCAGACTGATGGAACTAAAGTCACAGTGCCAAAATCCTATCTAGCACAATCAATACTTGATGAGTTTTGAAACCCCCTGAATGCTACCTACAACTTGAGAGAATGTGGAGGTGTGGGGCATATTCCTCTATCGTGTATGGGTGGGTTTGTGCTTGTTCCTGGGGTAGGGCAAAGGCTGGCCACAGAGAATGTGGTAAACTCCCATACATTTGTCAACATTCACAAATATTCCAAGTTTACACACCTCAGTGCCAAAATATGTTGGAGCAAGCGTTCACACCACCCGGGAGAAAAAGAAAACTTTACGTAAATGTAGTGGAGGGGGCACATACATTGAAATCTACAGTTTGCGTAGATTTGACGGTATGCTTCTAGTGTTATTTATCGACGACAACAAATGTACACAACTCATAGGTATAAACCATGGGTGCATACACTTTTTTGTAAATTGTGCCTTATTGGTTTTCCCACTGTTTTGAAAGTACCTAACTAATAAAAAACAAAATCATATGTTCTGCTGTAAAAATGCTCATACTATAGAAAATTCAGTTGCTATCTTCCTCCAAGGTTGTCTGATTTTCACAACTAGATGCTTGAAGAACCGACAGCACAATGAATGACTCCCAGATAACATGGCCCAGTTAAGCTCACAATGTCCTCATTGCGTGTTACTTTGTTGTCATTTGAATAGCTCACCGTTTGCCAATGGTAAAGCTCTGTAGTGCTGTCGGTGGCGGGGGTGTTGTATTCTGCACACTATTCCGGGGTCTCCATTGTAGACCAGAACATGGGTTATTTTGTGCTGATATGTTTCGGTTATTGTGTTTTGGTCCGCCATTTTGTTCGGTGGAGGTCTCACAATTAATGAGATATGGATGTGTGATTTTGGGGTCTAATCTTGCTGGACACCAGTTGTTTGGGTCTTGTGGCTTAGTAGAATAATGTGCCCACTGTATGGGTATGTGTTTGATCTCATGGTCACAAGTTCAAATCCTGATGGTTCCATTCAGCCTATCACCCTTCAGAGGTCGATAAAATAAGTACCACTATTGAGTTGGGTAACAACATCTGTTATTCAGAGCCAAGATACCCTTGGGTAAACAAATGCTGTACAAATTCATGTTACGTCATCAGTCTCTAGGCTTGCAACATTCAAGTAGTGATGCTCTGAACCAGTTGCTTAGCTGCTGTATGGATGCTGACCAGTCATGGTAGACAAGCTGTGGTATCACAGGATGTAAGTAATGACTCTTGCTCTGCTGAGGTATAAAAAATTGATACTTGTATAGCGCACTACTCACCCGCAAGGGTATCAAGGCGCTTGTACGAATACCGCTGTGGAACCCATCCTGGCTTTCCCTGTGAGGCATCCACTCCTGGGCACCCCCAAGGTGGAGGCCAGGCATCAATAGCGTTGTGGGGGCCGTTGTGGAGATTAAGCAAGCTATTGTCCAGAGTTGCAGAGTGGGACTCCATGATTGGAATAGGCACCGAGGCGAGAATTATCAGGTCCGTGGAATTTTGAGCCCAAGACCCGCCGAGGCGGGGAATTGAACCCTGGTCCCGCTAGTTCCAGGGGAATTACTTTTACTTCTCTGCCACACCCAAAACGAGCTCCAGCCAACAGTAATTAACTTTACGTGTGTGTGCCAACTGCTAGACCTCGTCAGAGAGTTGCAAAATGGTTCACAATGTCAAATCTCTATGATTTTTGTGTTTTACGTACAGAAATGCATGTTTATGTAAATTCTAGTTAATTGGGATTACGTCTGTGGCTAATATGATGTGTAAAGGCAAGAACTTGGTTTGAAATGCTTTCGAACACACCACTTGTATTTGTTCCTAGGTCCCCACTAAAGGCTGTCCTAGGGTGGGTCTTTGTAACACCTGCAGTTATAGGCTGAAGAAACAGTGTTAATGTCCTCTAAGAAGTGTTATGTAAAAACTCGTTTGGCTGTTTCGGTCCACAGATGTCTAAAGCATTGATGCTGGTCATGATTGATTTAGTGGCTTCCCAGAATGCCACAGTGGCGAATGGGAGTGACTCAGACGCGTTGCTCCAATGGGCGGGCTGGCAAGAAGTTCCTTGCAACATTCAACATGAGCTCCAGTGACTCTGCTCCTGATCCAGAAGTAGTAGGATGGTTGCTGTTGGGTTGGCCCTACTTGCTGTACCCTTCAGAAAAGTACCACAGGCACTCCATGCGTTTCGACCCAGAGAAAAGTTTGAAGATGTTAGGAATGCGTTAAAGATGTGTCAGTCTTGTTACGGCTTGGTGTCTCTCTAAAAACAAAAAGGGTGCAGTGTCAGGGTAATGTTTTTCATATTCATTATATTTTCCATTGAAAACATGTGATATCTGTTCAAAGTCCATGTAGTGGGAATTAAACCACTCTGACCAATCCGGATTCAGAATACTGTGTCGGTCTTATACAAGAAATACGCGTAGTTAGGTATCATTGATACGAAGGCTTGTACTGATTTTTTTAAAATTAAAGATCAGCAAGACTGATTCCCTCTCCCTGTCTAGCTTCCGCCCATTCTGAAGTATCTATCTGCCTCCTGATGCATGAACTGGTTGTTGATGATCATACTCCACGCCTTGCATTAATTATTAAGTTACTGGGTTTCATCGTAATACGACAATGTTGGCCTTCGTTTAATTTGTTTCATCAAACATTGAATCCCCCTCAGGAGTCACATTCATTTGTTCACCCCTTGTCCTTTCCAGGACTGATTCCAGTCACTCCCCTTGCGCCGCCGGAACGTCACTTTTTGTGACGTTCTGTGGCCCCGGAGCCTGTTCCATATTTACGAGGCAGCACTAAGCTAATTATTTTGGGCTTAATTCTGCCTCGTAAATATTGTTCCCTTTAACGCAGTTTTCTGCTTCAAAGGGGCGGGTAATATGTGTTGCTCGTGGCGTTCCCAGAAACATCCATGGCTTTTTGACACTGCCCCAGATTTACGAGAAATCATAACTCTGAGGCAGCGCCAAAAACGTACACCTTCCCAGGGGAGGCGTGAGAGAGTCATAGCTAGGAGAAATTTCTTTATTTCTCCTTGTTTTTACTCTACACAGAGAAAGAGAAAAAAGCCTCTTGTGATTGTTTTTGTGCAGGAAAGTTTCAACTCCTGTACAAAAAGAATCCCGCCTGCAACGCAGGCACTCTTGCACAATGGTGCAAAGGTGCCTGCATTGGCGCACGGTTGCCCATTGTGTGCCAGTGCAGGGGAAAATGGCAGGAATACGCCGTATCTGATAGATAAGGCGCATTCCTGCCCTGTTCTTTTGGCGTCATGCACGAAGGCCTGCGGTGCTGCCCTACGGCAAAACCTCATAAATGTGGCCCTCCGGATTAGTGTGCTGCATAAACCCCCTGCTGCTCCTGTGGGCACTGTACCATTCTGCAACCAGGTTATTTCCGGTTTGGCGTCGTTAACACTTATGTGGAAGACCTCCATTGGCTACCACTAGCGGCTTGGATAACGTTGAAGACGGCTTTCATGGCTCATCAATGTTTACATATGCTGAACTCCTCCCTCTCTGGCGGCCACATTTAAAATGTCTGTCAGCTGGCGAGAAATGTGTAGCGGAGGTAGATAGTACTTTGAAATGCTCCTTGTCTGGAGATGTCCTGTCAAGCACTTGTTATGTGGTTGGTTCTAAATATGTTTTGTTTAAAAAAGAAAACTTCAATTGCTTAAAGTTGTCGCGTGGCGCATTGCATCCTGTTTTTCACATTCTTTTGACTTTCTAAACATAAAGTACACTTATACGCTTATATTTTGAACGCAATCTTAAATAAATAAAAAATCATAAATTAATTCCTTATTAAAGAGAGAGTCAAGTTACGGAAGTGACGTATGGATGAAAGGGTAAACAATGAATTTCCACAATTATCATGGGCATAGGCCAAGCCTGCACTGATAAGAGCCTGTTCTAATATTTTGCTCTTGTTAGCATTTGAAATGTTTTCTGGAGACTAACTCAGAGCATTCTCAGTTGTTAGTTAAGAGATTTGGTTACAGTTGTAGTTGTAGGAGTTACTAAAAACACAGAACAACATGTCTCCACGCGGTGGAAGGCCCTAGCAAACATTGACTGGTCACCTTTCAGTTGCTTATTGATGTGGTTAGGTCTTAAACGTACTAATGAGGGGAAACTTTTACCCATACAATGCTAATATGAGTAGAAATAAAACAATAAATTAATATTATCCCTAAATGTGCCACATCACACCGCATCTCCTGCAAGTTTGACGGCACCAAGACCAACTCCACATCCACTAACACTAAACAGAGACCTGACACCAACCACCTAAAATGCATCCTACTCAATACCCGCTCAGTCCACAGGCTCGCCATCGACCTCTGGAATCTACTAGACACCATCTCTCCAGATGTCGCCTTCCTAACAGAAACATGGATGAACTCCACATCAGCCCCAGACATCACCATTGCCATCCTGGAAGGTTACAAGATCATCCGTAAGGACCGGACCGACCAAACAGGAGGAGGCATCGCTATCGTCCATAAGAAATCCATCCGCATTTCAACCAGCTCAGACGTCAATCTCGCCAACACTGAACACCTTCACTTCCAGATCCACATCGACCCCAAGACCACACTCAGAGGCACCCTCCTCTACAGGCCACCAGGACCACGTGCACAATTCAGTGACGACATCACGGACTTCATCACCCCACACGCCCTCCCCTCCGAGGATTACATTATTTTGGGAGACCTCAACTTTCATCTTGAAAAGAACAACGACCGCAACGCCACCACCCTTCTGGATAATCTCGCCAACCTCGGACTTAAACAACTTGTCACTACACCCACCCACATCGCAGGTCACACACTCGACCCTATCTTCACCTCCAGCAAACATGTCTCCTTCAGCCACACCACAGCTCTCCTCTGGAAGGACCACAGCTGCGTTCACTTTACCTACAACAAGACCACAACCAACAACCATCCTCAACCCACTCTGCGAAGAAACTGGAACAAAATCACCATCGACCAGATCTCCTCATCGCTTCTTCAAAACCCCCCTGCCCACTCCACAAACCCCGACCAAGCAGCCATTAACCTCACCCAATGGCTATCCAACAGCGCCGACATCCTAGCACCGTTGAAAAAACGTCAAATCAAACTAGGCAGCAAGAAGGCCTCCTGGTTCAACGATGATCTTAAGAAATCTAAGAAACTCTGTCGCTCCCTTGAGAAGGCCTGGAAGAAAGACCCAAACACCAGCACCAAGGACGCCTTCAAAAACGCCACCCGTATACACCACCAACTGATCAGGAATGCCAAGAAAGCCGCTTTCAAGGACCGACTAGATAGCAACGCCCACAACAGCAAGGAATTATTCAACATCGTCAAGGAATTTACCAACCCCTCAGCCAACTCCAACGACATCACCCCCTCTCAAGCCCTCTGCGACTCCCTAGCCTCATTCTTCCACAACAAGATTGCAGACATCCACAACAGCTTCGACAACCGACCCGAAGACCAACCCACCCAACCCTCTGCAGGACCCCCACCCCCCTTGAACATCATCAATGACTGGAACCCAATCTCCACTGAGGACACCATCCGCCTGATGAACTCCATCCACTCAGGATCCCCCACAGTCCCATGCCCTCACCACATCTTTAACAAAGCAGACTCCATTATAGCACCGCACCTCCGAGACGTCATCAACTGCTCCCTCAACTCCGCCACCTTCCCGGAAAGTTGGAAACATGCCGAACTCAGCGCCCTTCTGAAGAAACCCACAGCTGACCCCACCGAACTCAAAAACTACCGCCCTATCTCGCGCCTTCCATTTCCGGCCAAAGTCATCGAGAAAGCTGTCAACAACCAGCTCGCCGCCTTCCTCGAAACCAACAAATTCCTCGACTCCTCACAGTCCGGCTTCCGAGCCAAACACAGCACTGAGACCGCACTCATCGCAGCAACTGACGACATTCGAACTCTGCTAGACAACGGAGACACAGTCGCCCTCATCCTCCTCGACCTCTCCGCAGCCTTTGACACCGTTTGTCATAGCACCTTAATACAACGCCTCAGAAACAGCGGAATCCAAGGAAAAGCACTGGAATGGATTACCTCGTTCCTTGCCGGAAGAACTCAGAGAGTCCGCCTTCCACCATTCAAATCAGAAGCTACCGAAGTCATCTGCGGCGTGCCACAAGGATCTTCACTCAGTCCCACCCTCTTCAACGTATACATGAGCCCCCTCGCGGCCATCGCACGCCAACACAACCTCAACATCATCTCCTACGCTGATGACACTCAACTGATACTATCACTCACCAAAGACCCCAACACCGCCAAAACCAACCTACATGAAGGAATGAAAGAAGTCGCCGAGTGGATGAAGTACAGCCGTCTAAAACTGAACTCTGACAAAACTGAAGTCCTCATCCTTGGTACCTCCCCCTCCGCCTGGGATGACTCTTGGTGGCCAGAGGCCCTTGGAAAAACACCCATCCCGACGGACCACGCACGGAACTTAGGTGTCATCCTGGACTCCTCACTTTCTATGAACAGACAAGTCAACGCCGTCTCATCTTCTTGCTTCAATATTCTTCGCAGGCTCAAAAAAACATTCCGCTGGATCCCCACAGAAACTAGAAAAACGGTCACCCACGCACTGGTCACGAGCCGCCTGGACTACGGAAACACCCTATACGCCGGTACCACCGCAAAACTCCAGAAAAAACTCCAACGCATCCAGAACGCCTCAGCCAGACTCATACTAGACATCCCGCGTAAAGACCACATCTCTGGACACCTGAAAAAACTCCACTGGCTCCCCGTTAACAAGAGGATTACTTTCCGCCTCCTAACCCACGCACACAAAGCACTCTACGAACTTGGACCCGAATGCCTCAACTCACGACTTTCCTTCTACACCCCCTCCCGCCACCTACGATCCTCCAACCAAGCCCTTGCAACTGTACCTCGCATCAACAAAACCACCATGGGAGGCAGATCCTTCTCCTACCTGGCAGCTAAAACCTGGAACTCACTTCCCACTCACCTTCGCCTCACTCAGAACCACCTTACATTCAGAAAGCAACTTAAAACCTGGATATTCGACAAGTAATTCCCCACCCTCCTCAAGCGCCTTGAGACCCTCTGGGTATGTAGCGCGCTATATAAATCACTTGACTTGACTTGACTTAATTTGCCTTTTGTTGCTGCATAATATGGTCAACCTTGCTGCCTAATTTAGTCCTTTCTTGCTGCCACAATAAGTCCAGTGGCCCTCGGTGCAAGGAGCATATGAGGCTATTTATATAGTTCTGTGAACATCTGAATTCAGTCGCCTCTGGCAAAAGGTTAGAGTCCGGTCGTGGAGAGGGAACGGTTCAGAGTCAGCGTGGCAACAACAAGAGTAGTCACTTTGGCAGTGGAAACATTATGAAGAAGAGGTGTCATTAGCATTTTTTCTAAAGTCTTTCTTGAGACTTAGGCATGGATAAGGGAGACTTTATTGCACTTTCCTCTTGTGTTTTCTGGATCTCGAGCCTGGAATGGGAATGGCTGCAAGTTCAGCAGATACGTCCTGAGATGGCCCTTGTGTCAGAAAGAGAATTTGTCTTGTGTGAGTTTATGCGCTTAAAGGTCACACAATAGGACATGAATTTGATGCAGGCCAGGGGATGAAGGCATGAGGTCACATTGCCTGTGGTTTGTGGAGAGGCAGTTAGCTCCTTGCAGGATAGATGTCATTGACAGCTGGTGCTGTGAAGGGGCGGATGGGTAGGACCTTTCCACCTTCATCGTGGATCAGGACAAGGACCTTGATGGTGGAGCCGAAGTTGCCCGGAGCCAGGAAGGGTCTGACGGTGTGCAGCACCTCCAATAGCAACCTGGCTGCCTGGGTTTACTGGTTCACGTGCTCCTTGGAGACAAGATGGAGGACACATGGAAGCCAAGAATTGCTCTCAGTGGATGATACAGAGAAAGGAACTTCTAAAGCTTCATGACTTACAGCCATGCCTGGTACAATATGTGTCAAATGGTAATCTCCAAGGTTTCTTTTTCTGTCAGGGTTTATGTTTTAAGGTAAGGATTCATCAATAAGGTTCTAATTTCTACTTCAGGAACCTTATTATTTAAGCAAAGATCCCTTTCAAACAAGGGAGAATATAATTCATTATTTAAGTATGTCGATTTAATATTTATATCCCGGTCACCAAGCACCTTACAGTCCCATGGCTGAAATCTGGCAGTTGTTGAAATCATTCACTGTTGTCCATAATCTTTAAGTGTCTCTTGTTTTAGTGGCTCCAAATATTTATTTCAATCCATTTATTTATCTATATTGGGCTATTTTAACTCACAGGTAATTTAAATATATTTCACCTGTGTATTTCCATTACAATTGTGTTGTCCACTGCGGACCTGGGGCATTGTTCATTGGGATCCAACTCTCCTTTTATTTTCAACGTCAGCACTGAATGAAGCCTTCCTCCAGGCAATTTCTTGCCCCATTGGCCTTGTTGAGGAACGAGATATCAAGCCAGAAGCAAACAAGGCCACCATGAGTGCCATTCATGAGGGAGATTTCCGCCTCGAGTGCAGACATAAAGATAGTACTCATAAATGCTATTTGTGACTTCCCAAAGTCATAAACATAGATATTTGGTCTAAGTTTAGACCAAACATCTAAGTTTACCTTTGTGAATCGGGCCCAAGACGTGCAAAAAGGATGTTCTCTGCTCGGACGAATATTTGAAAATTCAAACAAATTAAAAGCACATGTTGTTACAAGTATGAAATGGAGGATGGCAGATCTAGCAAATGACCTATGTGTGTGGGTTGTAATTTGTTTGTCAGACCCCATCCTCTATTTAGGATTCATCTACTGAAGTTACGTAAGCATAACATGAAGTTCTCTCCAGATGTTTCATAATGTTGCATTGAGGCATCCAGCTATAGCAGTCTGCCAGTGATCATAGTCCTCCTCCTCTATCATGACGAGGAAGAGATTAAGATTTAAACTGACACTAGTAATGAAAATACTGTTTTCACACTTAAAAAAAGAATCAGTTTAAATACTTTTAAACCAATCACTGTTGAACGTCTGCTTGTCCCCGTGGCACATCGACCAATATTAGGCATCTTTTGCCATTCAAGTGTATAATAGCATATTACTACAATTTGCTTATTGGCGAGAGGGCCATAGCCCAGGGCACCAGCCTTTCAGAGCACCGACAGCCAGCTCTGTTCTGCAGAGAGTGTTGACCTTGAACAATTCATAAACAGATTGTTTTAGATACCGTTTTCCTATAATTTATTCTTAATGTGGGTGATGTGTGAGAGTCTATTACAGGCATTTTGCAGAGAAATGTTGTGTTTATGTTTCATGGTACATCTTTTAGATCAAACAGGATCTCACGTGAGAAACGGGAGGGCGTCTGAGAAATTATCTTCAGTAATATTAGTGAGGTACCAGGGCCGGACTGGGATCCCAAAGCAGCCCTGGCAAATGTTGTCAGACCAGCCCTCGTACTGTGCATAGCGAGTGCAGTAAGTGAGCTTGACCACTACAAGGAGGGTTTGGGGGTTCCCCCACCAAGAAAAGTTGGGCAAAAGAGGCGCATCCTACAACACAGTTTTCATGATATATTCAATTGTATTAGCTTAAAGTATAGTAAATGATGACCTTACAGTGCACCTGATACAACAATCTTTTTTGTAGCCTTGCAATGATTCTCTTACTATCCTCCTCCAACAGTGCATATCATCTCTCCATAGCCCATCCCTCAAATGTATTTCATTTATTTTATAGCACCTCACATACCAGTGTAGGGTGTCGGAGCAATTTTTATTACACACAAATACAGAGACAATGAATAATAGTTGTCTAAATCAGTGTATAGAAAATGTTACAAAGGGAAATACAAGGTGTAGGATTCACGTCATCCATACTGGTCGGCATTTTTTAAGAGTGCTTGGTGTGGAGAAGCACAAACCCAGGATTCAGAACATAACTCAGTTGTTTGGGATGGATTTACTAATAAGAATGTATTTCTAACCCAAACAAACCCTTATTAGCAATATTAGGATAATGAAAGACTAAAAAAAAAAACTTTCTAACTTGTTCCATGTAGTTTGCATGTAGCTGTTTGATCACACTTCATAACTCACTGGGCTAGATTGTGATTCTAACTTATGAACCGTAGAGTAACAAAAGGGCCTCTGTAACAAAAGCAGTAACCCACTAAGCTATGCACAGAAAATACTGCTCTGTGATTTGCATGGTACATGTCCTTACACTAATCACCAGTTATCCTCAAAACTACTGGATATACAAGGAACTCTGCGGCGGCTGCTTTCCCAACTGCTGTACTGCTACAAAACTGGTCCTCAGTAACAAAACTGTTCCCCCGCACTCTTCCAGCCTGCCGGGGAAACGCCTGATGCCCTGTACGGCCAGGCCGGTCTTGGCGGGTGCTGCTGTGTTGCCTCATTGAAAAAGCACATCACTTACCCTGAATATTAGATGTAAATATATTTAGAATTTGGAGCAGTGTGCCTGTGCACTGTCAGTGACTGGGCCAAAGAGTGACTTAAAGAGCTGAAAAGGAGTCTTGAATTCAAAACTTCTCCAAACAGAGGCCCCAAAATACGTTTGGCCCAGGGCCCCCGAAATCCGTAACATGTCCCTGACTCTTCCCCTCAACCTTGACAGCAGTAGAAATGCACATGGCCGGTCTGCATCTAAGGAAGCCACTTTGACTTTGAGTGACCTTCATAACGAAAGAGCTACATCCTACAACCGTGATTGAATCTAGTGCCCGTGTTTTCTGGAAATGATTAATATTAAGATTAGATTAGATTAACGCTAATCTTACGGACAACCATCTAAGACTTGCAAAAGAGCTGTGACTTCAGATGGTGGGAGCTCTGTGGTCATTGTTTACTTCTCTGGCCTCAGAGAGCCATGGTTGGAATAAGCAGCTGCAATGAAAGTTTCCCTCAACCGTATAATAAAATCATCCTACTTCTCCCAGACTTTGGTGGCTCAATACAATGGAAGAGGCAACAATTGTGTAAAATCAAAAACACACAAATACATTTCGCACCTGGGCATTGCGGTGGCACTGTCGACTCCCGCACATTTTAAAACCTTACTGGGGCGGACGGAAATCAGATGCTCGACCCCTCTGTGGGTTGTGGCCCTTGGCCCTGCAAGCAGCTGAGATTTGAGAGCTACTCTGCTTGAATCTATCTCTAATGGTCACATCTTAAGGTGATGTGGAAAGATTATGTAGTGTACTGGTTTTCAGGACAAGGTGGTCTGTATTTGTAGTTCCTTTCCTGTCCCCTTATATTCCATCCTCTTTTTAGCCTATAACTTTTTTTCATGCTTTCCCGTCTTTATATTATTTTGATGTTTTCCCCTCTTTCTTCTCCACTATACTTTGTATCCAGTCCCCTCTTTCCTTTTTGAGGTGTTGTTTTTAGTATTTTGTGTTCAAGGTGGTGCTCAACGAGGACACAGAGCTGGAGGGTTAATTAATGGGGCTGTTATACATAGATGGACGGGGTGGATCCATTGAACAGTGTGTGATACCAAAGTGTAAATAATGACCTTTGTTAGGGTCTTTGTTTAAACGTTCCATAAAATCAGCAAAACCTAATTGTCAATTAAAACTAAAGGACTTTTGTCATATCTAATGCCCAAGCCAGGCTATAAAGTTCCCTTATAGAAATTCAACTACTACATAACCCATACTGTCTGGGTACACACCTCTGATTATTACTGCAACAATTGAAATAGATGCACAGTACCACCGTTTGCCCACATCACATGGAAGATATGCATTTTACGCAATAAGAACATATGGAGGAGGCAGACAGGGCAATCAGGTTCCTTAGCAAATATGTGTCTTCTAGAATCTGCAACAAGGGTGAAAGACCTTGCGCTACATTGGCCATATTGTGAGACCACCTTGGGCTGCGCCGGACATTCGGATCATCTGTCCTAAGAATCACCACCCAGAGGGAATACTACATGTGTTTTCTCCATGCTGCTCGGAACTGTAAGATTAAATGGGCTTTTGGAGTCTAGAGAGGCTATTTAGAAAGGGGCACACTGGCATGGGCAGAGAGAGATGAGCGTGATATATTTTACCTGCCCATCACGCTTGATGGAATTAAAAATGCAATTTAAAGCCTAAAGAACGGTAGGGCCCTGGGGAGTGATGGACTGACATGTAAGTTTTATATAAAATACATAAATGAGTTAGTGCCCTTCAAGCTTCTTATCTGTAAAGAGGCCCTGTCTCAAGGAGAGTCGCCACCCTGCTTGGCAGCGGTTACGGTCATCATAGTATTAAAACCCGGCAAAGCCCCACATGTCTACAATTCTTACAAACCACTTTCATTATTTAATATTGATAATAAAATACTAGCAAATCTGATAGCTGCCCGGCTACTCCCTTTACTACATAGCTTACTGCTGCCAGACTAATCTGGTTTTAAACAAGGGGATATGGTGAATAATTTGCAGATGGTATTTGCTGTTATACATCAAATAGACCCTGGCTTGCGTGCAGTAGCTGTGTTTCTAGACGCAGCTAAGGCCTTTAATTCTATGGAGTGGCATTTCCAATTCACAGTTTTGGATGTTATGGGCCTCTGGCGCAATATGGTGAGGTGGCTTAAACTCCTATGCCCCTTATCAGTAGATAAAATCAGAGTTAACACTAGAGTCTGTGCATATTGCCATAAAAAAAGCAGAGATGCCCCTTGTCGCCAATCCTATTTGCCCTGGCACTAGAACGCTTGCTCAGTATGCCAAGGGAATTCCACAGTGAAAAGGGAATAACATTTGGCCAATGCAGAATTCTAGTTTCTGCCTATGCAGATGACATCATAGTTCTGGTGTAGAACCCAGAAACCTCCCTTATGCACTAATTAGGGAGATAATAGTATGCAGAGGCAAGTCGTGCCTCGCCATTAGCTGGACAATGTCATTAATGATACCCTTGACTGGAGACACCGGATGTCCCTCAATGGACTATCCAATCCAGTAATGTGAGACACTGATTCGCTACTTGGGCATTCAATACCACTGAGCTTCAGATGTAATAGTTACAGAAAACTAAGGTAGGTGTCTAGATAATATCACCAGTAGGGTAGAAAAGTGGAAAAGGCTGCTGAAACCACTGCTGCCATCCAGTCGGGGACATGCACTCTGGCCCCATCTGACCCTTGCCACCACCATACTCACCAAAGGATCAGCGAAGAACTAACACCTTTCCTTAATGCCGCCATCAACTCAGCCACATTCCTGGATACCTGGACACATTCCACCTTCACGCCCCTTCTCAAGAAACCATCCTACCACCACACCCTAAAGATGCTACAGAACATCTTGAAATGGCGCCCAAGAAACACTAGAAAAATCATCACTCATGCCCTGGTCACAAGCATGTTGATCACCAAGAAACTACCCAGAAGACTACAAACCATCCAGGACTTGGCAGCTAGACTCATCCTCAACCTCCAATTCAGAACCTGCATCACACCACACCTCAGGGAGCTCCACTGGCTCCCGGTACACAAACTCACTAATTTCAAACTCCCCAACAAAGCACTGTACAACTTGGGCCCCACCTACCTGAACAGTTTAATCTCCTCACACCAACCACCTTGACACCTCTGCTCCGCAGGACTCCTATTCACAACCATCCCACACATGCACAGACCCAGATCAGGAGGGCGGGTGTTCACTTATATCGCTTCTAAAGTTTGAAACGACCTCCGACTCATCACCAGAGCCTCCTCCTCTCTTCTTGAATTCGGCAAGTAGCTGGAGACCAGGCTTTTCAATTAATGAACCTGCCATAGACATAGCTAAGTACACACATCTATCTACTCAGTATGAGAATACCATTGGAGGTGATAGTGAGCTTTATAAATACACATATCTGGGACTGGGCAAATCGCCATTATGAAAGTGGTTGTACTGCCTCAATTGTTATGTCTGTTCCAGAACATTCCACTCCCACTGAATCGTAAGATCTCTGACAAACTCCAGCGAAATGCAATGATGATAACAATTGGGCTGGAAACACAGTGGAAGATCCTGCTGAACCTACCTTATAATCGGGGGAGGGAATCTCTGTTCCAAACGTTGAAATATATAGTATCTGGTGGCGTAGGCACAGTTTGCACACTACTGGTTTCATAATGATAGACAGGTACCAGCCGGTACCCTAGAAAATGGGCTGGGCACACGATACTCACTGTCCACTATAACCATGAAAACTATGAACAAGCCAATTAGTGTCCATAAGCAAATACAAACACTAGAGTGTTCTAACTGGACATGTAGAGACTTGCTCAAATAGGTGGTATAGAAGTATTTGCCGTTTGTCTCATTGCTGAAAGACCCTAGCCTGTGAGGAAGTTGCCGCAAAGTGACTCCTGAAGCAGAAGCTATTAAAATTAGGGAATGTGTACTTAGAGGGTATGATTACAACCCTAGAGGAATATCAGAGTAGAGGCCCACGTTCCACATACCTCTATCATAGGTTATGCAGAACAATCAAAGAGAAATTCAAAATCATACCCTAAGAAGCCACTAGAGAGGCGACTATTGACCTATCATTAATAATACCACATCACTCAAACTAGTTATTGTCATGTATAGCATTGTAATGTCAGACCTGGTACATACTGACTATCACAAACTGACTGTCATGACAGGGGGCACTGGAACTGTGCCCGGCGATATCGAGCGAACAATGGAAATAATGCTACCTACAAAAGAAAAACATATCTGCATGTGGCAGGCACAGGCTCGCTCAATCCAATCAGAGTATTACACACCGAAGACATTAAACAAATTGTGGTCGGATGACAACTCTTCCTTCAAACGATGTTGGACTGTGGATGCAAGTTTGGCACATTTAGTATGGGACTATCCAGGGATCACCAGATATTGGAATGATCTGTTGCCATGCTCAGCAAAATGATTGAGGTTGGGTGGGTAGCATCCCCAGTGGTGGCACTGCTGGGATATGTAAAAAAACATTTCCAAACAGCATTGGAAATATGCCGCACTAGCTCTGTTGCTGCGAAAAGTAGAGCGGCGACATGCCGGGGGAGCTCGATGGTGACACAAACCACCGAATTGCTGGAGAACCTTTTGAGATGTCAGAGCCGCTCTGAAATATTTGATACATTGTTACCCATCACTTCATGCCCTACAGATATCCGGGCTCCACTTCACAGGTACCCTGCTGCACAAGTGGGAGACCTAGCCACAACAGACCCGCAACAGGCAGACAACCATTGGACTGCAGCATCTTGAGGGTTGCACTTGTACGTTGAGGAGAGTATAGCCAGGTCTGATAGCTGAACATGTGTGTGAAGAGACATCACCTGACTGCAGTGAAATAGGATTGAAAGATAATTGTGTTATGAAGTTGGAGGTACTATACTTGAGCATAGTGGAGCATTTACTCCACTATTATTCGAGGCTTGTGTTCAATTCAATACATAATTTAATAAAGTTGTGTTCCTCAAATGTACTAAATGGTGAGCGAGGATTCTTTGAGGCATTAGGCTTTTATCTGAGATATTGTGGAACCTCTGGTAGAAAACGTCTGGCCCCTCTCTCCAGCAGTGTGAATTCTGAAAATGCCCAAACATGGTGAACGGACAAAGATAACATAATGCAATGATAGCCTGTTTGAGTGGGGTTACCAGATGACTCCATGGTAGCAGGACAGACCATGGGGGTTTTAATGAAAACAACAGAGTTTTCTGGGAATTTTATATTGATTACATTCTCTTGAACTAATAGAAGTAAAGCACTTGACAAGAAGGATGTGTAAAAGGAAGGCCCAGGGCTGAAAGCAGCCTGGTGGCTTAGGGTTATCTGGAACCCTATTCATTGACATGCCTTGTAGGGTTTCCAACGTTGACTCACAGTACCACTGATGATGTCTGTTAGTTTGTCCAAAATAGGTACCTCAATGAACCAAAAATTATGTTTTCAATGAAATTGTCTGATACATTTAGTACTTGTGGTGCAGTGAGTTATCCTGGTCTTGTCTTCTGTTTTTCAGGCTCTGCTGTCTGCATGCTGATCACTACTCCATATCCGAACATCAACGTGACCGCCGGTGGAAATGCGACTCTCTACTGCACCTATGCATCTATTGCCCCTATCGGAAAGGGGCTTGTGGTTGAATGGAGCTTCCTTGAACATTATTCACAGACACCAAAACCCGTAAGATCCATATTAACTACTCAGTAAACACAGCTGCCAACTGGCTAGTTAACAGTGATACTCTGTTGTTAGAAAAAAATGGATTCTTGGAGTTGTGTTTTGACCTGTATATTTGTGGCCTTGGTGTACATGGTCCACTTTCAGTGACTCATGGCATCCTCCGAAGGCCAGTTTCCAAGGCCGACTTTTCAGAATAGCCATTGACCAATTTCAGTGACTAAATACAATGTATTTATGCATAAAAGTCATCAAGGGGATCCTGCAAATTTAGACTTGGATCAGAGCTCTTGTGCACCAATGGTGAGCCTGCCTGCTGTACCGCAAGAATGGGAACTGATTCAAGTGTAAGCGTTAAGTTGTCAGACAGTAAACAAAGTGAGCAGCATAAACTTAGGCCTTTGACTTTGAGGGGCATATTTACAAGTCCCTATCGCTACCACAACGTCACTGTTAGTGACGTTGTGATGGTGATAGGGGCCTTGCATTATTTACCAGGCAGCATTTAGCCACTTAATATGGCTTAGAGCTGCCTTGTAAATAAGGCACCCTTTCACTCTGTATTTAGCGTGAAAGGGGAGGGTAATGGGTGTTTGCGGTGGGCGTTCCACTACAACACCCATTGATTTTGACGCTGCCCCCTATTTACAAGGAAAAAATCTGGCCTTAAACAGGTGAAACGAGGATAAATGCTTTATTTCTCCTTGTTTTTGCTGTTTCCATGTGTGCTGCCTTGTGTAGCACATATAGAAACAGCAAATTGCCTATAATTGTTTATGTGCAGGAAGGTCACCATTCCTGCACTTTACCAATAATTTTTTTTAAATGCCGTTTTGCAACTTCTATGTGTGCTTTAAAGATTGTTTATGAGCAGGAAGGAGGAACTTCCTGCACATAAACAATCTTCCCCTCAACACAGGCATCCTTGCACTATCGTGCGAGTGTGCCTGCATTGGTCCTAGGCAGCTAAAGTTAGCGCCAGCGTAGGGTGAAATGCAGGGCTGCACCATATTTTAATAAATATGGTGCAGCCCTGCGTTTCTAAAGTGACAGTGTGTCATTAGCCTTCTTAGCTTAATGACACGCTTTGCCACTTTATTGTAAATATTCCCCTGAATGTTCAGGGACCGTGAGGCTATGGTCCTACATAACAGCGCCATCTAATCACACATTTTTTCAATTTGCCCGAAAGTCTGTTAATGGATCTTTTTTGGATCCTCGCACAGGAAGACAGGTGGGAACCTTTCATCTCTGGCCCATTCATGACAACAGCTAACACCGATATTCTTTGGTCACTCTATGGAATCAGAATGAGTCCATATTCTAATGATGGTCAACCAGTCCATGGATGGTAGGAATGCAGCAGACTATTCCTGCTCCCAAGTCCTACTGGAGTGATTGGTGTCATAGAAAATCTCCCCCGAGGCCGGTGATTGGGATCACCTGCATAGACCGACCTCTTTAGTCCTTTCCTTTCCTGTGTTGTGAGTCCCTTCTCTGCTCATGGCTGGTAGAAGGTTGAAGCCATTGCAGACAAGGGAGCCACAACAAGATATTGAGGAAGCTTCTCTTCACAGCGAGGGACAAGGAACTACAAAGACAGAGGACCACTCACGGTAGATTTACTAAGATGCCTGACCCACCGGTGAAGTTAAAACTTTGAGCGTTTAGATTTCTGACTGACTGAGCTTTCCTGCACAACACATATTGTGAACTGAGTCCCTTGTCTGTAGTTGGATCAAAAAGGTAAAACATAAGGAACTTCTAAAAAGTGCAATCTTAAGGGTAACATTCTTGACAGCTACTATAACAGCTCATGGTTCTCAACAACCAGAGTGACATGGGTGTACAGCAGATTTTTTTTTAAATGTTTTAAAATATATTTCTATTATGTTTTATAGCACAAAAAGTGTTATTTAACAATACCCCCCATCCCATTCCTTTTCCAGTGGGACCGTGTGAGCAAATTATACAAACATCCAATGTATGAGTATTATCATCCAATTACACCATAAGAGATGCAGATGTCCATTTACATTCATGACCAACACAAGCTCTTATGATTGTTACAAGAGTGCACAGTCTTAATTAGCAATCATTACATCTCCAGGTGTTTGTGTAGTATCATCTAATAGCTGCTGGAGTTGTGTCTCCGCAAATCCCCAAATCATCCTACCTTCCCGATGTTGCTCAACCCGAATCAATTTGCTCCGTACTCCACATTCTGCCCTCATCCATTGCATGTAATCACGTATCCAACGTTCGAGTTTAGGTATTTTACATGTTCTCCAGTGTTTTGCTATACATTTCTCTGTGGTTGCCAATCCTAATTCCAAAATTTTCACAGCATGTTTTGTTATCATAGTGTATACTATTAAACCCAATAAACATGTTTGAATAGTGCATTGTAAATGCAGTTTTGTCAGATAATTTCTAAAAAGACATAGGGGCATATGCATCAAAAATCGGTATTACATGTCGTTAATAGCGAAAAATAAGGAATCGCTAATAAGGGCATGCAAACCACGATGCATCAATGAAATCGGTATTAATTACCGATTCAGTAAAAATCGCTATTAAATATCGAAAGTACGTTAGCAAGACTAGCAAATACCGATGTAGCAAATACCGATTCGGTATTAGTGAATCCGGTATTTGCGAAATCGGTAATAGCGAAAACGGTAAAAATACGCGACGCATCGGAAGCACGCTGATGACATCACAACCAGGAAGTAGGACAGCCCATGCTCCATTTAGTGCCCGAGGAACTCAGAGGAGGAGGCAGAGCACAGGAGCTGAGGAGCCAGACTGAACCAGCAGCAACCGGGACTAGGCAAGTAGGTCAAGATGGAGACGGAGGCCCCCCAGCAGGGAAAGGACACACACAGAAAGAGAAAGCGCAAGTTCTCAGATAAGGAACTCGAAATCCTGATAGAGTGTGTGACCAGCAACAATGACAAGCTTTTCGGGAAGTTGTCGCTGAAGGTGCCTGAGGCAGAAAAAAGAAAGATATGGTTACGCATCAAGGACAAGGTCAATGCCTGCAGAGTCACCCACCGCAGCATCGACGATTTAAAAAAACGCTGGTATGACCTGCATAAAAGGGCCAAGGAGAGGATTGCGCAGAGGGTCAAGGATGCTGCAGGCACAGGTGAGGGCACATCCAATGTGACACCTAACACAGCCCTGGAGGACCTAGTGGAGTCAACCATAGAACCCGAAACTGTTGTGGGGACACCTCTGGAGCTGCGGAAGGAGGACAAGGTAAGATGCATGGCAGCGTAGCAATGCAGCGTGTAGTAAATCCCTGCCCACTCCCCCATGCCGGACCCAGTGCACATGTAGCCGTGCCTAAAACATATACCCTCACCACTGTGTTGCACCATGGGAGTTGTAGTCAATACATAAATGAGTGCATGTCTGATCACAGAGGTGAATGACATGAATACAGCAGCTAAGGGCCAAAAGTCTGTCCAAAAAAGAGCTTTATTTAGAGACAACAATGCTATATTCACATACAATACCTTGTTATTAACTATGCACTGTTTCACACACAGATGCATCCCCCATGGATTCTGACAACAGTGACCGCCTCATCATATCTGAGACACCAGTGTTGAGCGAAGCGGAGTGCTCACAGGGACATGAAGCCATTTCCTCCCCTTCACCACCACCGCGGACAGCACCTCCAACATCCATGCAGACAAAGACACCACCACCACCACCGCCATCCTCGCGGGCAAAGACACCACCACCACCGCCATCCTCGCGGGCAAAGACACCACCGCCACCACCACCACCAGTGCGGACAACTCCGCAGAGCCGCAGGGCAGATGTTCCCTCCCTGCCCATGATGGAGTCAGAGCAGAGTTCAGCACCCCAAAATGTCCCACGCCAGGCTGTCGTCACTCCAACCACCCAAACTGCAGCACGTCAGCGTTTCAGGCAGACTGGTGCCCCTGGGTAGGGCAGCTGCAAGACCAGTGGATCCGTCCGAAGGGTACGGAGTTGTTGAGACCCGGATGCTGCGTGTCCAGCGCCTGCAGGGAAGACACATGGGTGCAATGAAACTCTCCATGACAAAACTGTGCAACAAATTAGGCAATATGACTGACGCTGTGCGTGAGCACACCACTGCTGTAGCTGCCGGCAACAATGAGATCAAGCTATGCCTGCAGGAACTGACACGTGCCGTAGTCACAGGCCAACAAAGTGAGCGCCGGCGTCACAGGCAGTTCATGCTCGCTGTGAATTCCACCAACAAGGCCATCAATAAGCTGTGCAACAGCACAGCTGTGCTGTCCCACCGATCCGTGTCCCTGCAAGTGGACCTAGGGCATTATTGTGGGGATGTGGCAAGGGCCCTTGAGAGGGTGACCACTGCAGTGGAGCAACTGCAGCCTGAGTCAGCCAGTGTCAGCAGTGTGGGAGTGGATGAGGGGAGTGAGGCAGCCTCCAGTGTGAGCAGCGTCTCCCTGCCAGAGACCAGCGGGAGGAGGCGCAGTGTGCGCAGCGCAACAGCCACTGACACCCATCGCGCAGAAGCGGAGGAGTCACAGGACAAGAGACTGGGGGTACGCGGCAGACGCAAGTAGAAATGTGGCAAAGACACACTATCCATGGAGACGTAACCATGGGCCAACTATCGTGCCACAAGCATCGCCCGTGTTGAGAAGGGACGATTTAAGTTTGATTTCTACTGCAGCTGCAAAATGTTTGAGTTACTTATTTCTGCACCAGTCTGGTGTTCATGATCATTAAACCCTTCCAAATCTAATCCTGTTGTCAAGGCACTCTCTTACCTGTCTCAGAAATGATGCTGTGTGATGTATGTCCGCCTCCGTTGGCCTTCTGATGTGTTGGGCACATGCGCCTGTTGGTGTTGGGGGGGGGTTGCTGTGCACGTAGTTCATCCTCTCTGTCCACCTCTATGGTTATCCCCCTGCGGGTGGCATGTTGTGCAGGATGGCACAGACAGCTATGATATGGCAGCAGGTCACTGAGTCGTACTGCAAGGCACCTCCAGTCTTGTGCAGTATTCGGAAGCGACTCTTGAGGATGCCGAATGTACGCTCCACCACATTCCTTGTGCTGATGTGTGCTCTGTTGTAGCGCTGCTCTTGCGCTGTAGCTGGGTTGAGGTAGGGAGTGAGTAGATATTCACGCAATGCGTAAGCGCTGTCACCTGCAGGATGGGGAGAGAAAGGTCATCAGCAGGAATGCAATTATACATGTGGGGATGGAGTGAACAATGATGCATCAATATGTACCTAGTAGGTGTCCCTCTCCAAATTCTCCGTTGATCAGGCGCCTGTGGAGGCCACAGTGACGGAATATGTAAGCGTCGTGTGTGCTCCCGGGGAATTGGGCTACAAGGTCCGTAATGATGTACTTAGCATTGCACACAACCTGCACATTAATAGAATGATATGACTTCCGGTTGCGGAATATGTATTCGGTGGCTGATGGAGGACAGATGGGGACATGCGTGCAGTCAATACACCCTATGACATGGGGGAATTGTGCCACCTGGTAGAATTACCGTTTGGTGTGGGTCAGCTGCTGGGGGGTTGTGGGGAAGGTGATGTGGCGATTAATGAATGTCAGCATGGCCTCTAGGAACCGGTGGAAGAAGCGTGATAATGCGCTTTGCGACACGCCTCCATTAGCCCCTAGAAGCTTCCAGACGCCAGCAGGTGCAGGCAGCATAGGACCTGGACATGGGCTGGTATGGCGTTGGTCCTATGGGTCTTGTGCTGCAGTAATGGTTCCAGGTCTGCTATTAGGCGCATGATCATGGCACGGTTGAGTCTGTACTTATCGTACACCTGTTACTCGGTCTGCCCCAGCAAAGTGATGCGCACCCTGAAGACCCTGTCCTGGATCATCCTCCTGCGCTGAGCCTGGGCGTTGATCCTCCTCCTCCTAGCAAGCACGTAGAGGGCAGCCATTTTGGATGACATGTGGGGTTTACCAGGGCATTTGTGAAGGGTTACTGATTGTCAGCACCTGCTGAGAAGTTGCATTTTTTTCCTATCCTTCAGATAACTTTACCTCCTGATTGTGAATCCCCTTATTTTGCTCATGCTAAGTTGCGATTTTTGCGTTTTTCGGTATTAGCGATTATTCATGCATTCCATTACGATTCTTTAATAGCGATTCGGTATTTCCGAGGTCAGGTTTGGTGTTCGTTATTTCCGATTGTCTGATTTGCGATTCGGTAATTTACCGAGGGGAATTTGTTAGCAGTTCTTTATTTTTTACCGATTTTGGGTTGATGCATAGCATTTTCAGGTTTTGCGTTCGGTAACGGCCCGTTTTACCGATTCGGTATTTTACCGGGAGGTATTTTGCTTGATGCATCTGCCAGATAGACCCTTATTTTAGGAGAGGCAAGTCTAGGTCCATTCATTCTTTTATGAGCCCCATCTGACATTTTGAGGCCTGCAAAGTTACTGTGTACCTGTCATGCTTCCCCCTTCACTAGAAATCACCAGGGCAATCGGACTCGAAATTGCTAGTTTCAATATAAATTCTCAATACCCATGAAATTCTGTGGGTTCAACCAATAATGGCCAATAATTCTGCTCTCGTGGAGTTATCAAGACCCTTGGATTCTCATTTACAAGCTCCTTGCACCGCTGCTGCGTCACTTTGTTTTGACTCAGCAGCGACGTAATCAGTGAGCCACACTGCCCCATGTCTAAAAACTGATGCTTTGGGTCCAATGCATCAGTTTGTAGAGCCCTGCGTCACATTATACCTGCGCCAGGTATAATGAATGCAGGGTAGGTATCTCACGCAAAAAATCAACGTAAAACTGGCACAAGGAAATGTACAAAATTCACTCTACGACTTCACTGCATCAAAATTCTTACGCCTGCTCAGACCAAGCGTGAGGATCGATGCAGGGTTTTTTACAATGGGACTCGCCTATATATTCTGATGCATTGCTGGAGTTGAGTCCATTATACAACCAACTCCAGCAATGAGTACCTTTTGCGGCAACAGATGTGTCAGAATTCTGACACATCCAGGAATCCTTGCACCATGGAGCACTGTATTGTAAATACTGCACATCCATGGTGTTGCAAGGATATTTGGCGCAGGCGCGTGGAAACTGGTGCTTCGATGTCAATGCGTCAGTTTCTTGTAAATGAGCCCCTTGTTATTGTTAACTCTGTAGGTACCGAATTAACACCCCCGTCACTACTTGACTCCTAATGAGGGACAAGTGTGAAAAGTATGCTTCATTGCAAAAATATGTTTAAGTAGATTACAATGTGAATAGAATATTTTGAGGACAATGACAGAAATGCTGTTCACATAGTTTCTGAGGCAACATATGAAAGGTTTTGTTGAGGCATGTAAGAGCTCTGGTGTTAGAAGACTAGTTTTAGCAAACCTACTACTTCAAAGAAGCTCTTCCCCCCTCAGGTACATCCTTAAGGACGTGTCCACGGGTAAGCAGTGACAGTGGGACAGATTTCCACAGGATGGTTCCGAAGTGTCATAGAGCGCAGATCATGAAAACAAAGCTTGAATTGTCTCTAAAATCAATCATGACCCCTCTTTTTTCTTGACACCTATTCATGTTTGATGCTAGCTTGATGATGCTCCCTCCATATATTGTCCTCCTCCACCATGAGCTGGTCTCAGAAAAGAGCAAAGAATGAGGCCGGAGGAGGAGCCACTGGGCCACCATATATAACATGGCCCCCATACAGATAATGACCACCCGGGAAACAAATACCTGAAATCCTACCAGCTTCCTAGCCTCATATTGCATCATGTAGTTAGGCCTAGTTAGAGGGGCATACTCGTTGAGACAGATTGAGGGGGAGAGGAGTTCATCCATTTGTTTTACAGGACACTTTAAAAGTAGTACATTAAAAGTCATATTTTTCCTAGGCAGATACATTATAAAATCCAACAATATTTCAATACTTAAGAAAATAGTACAGTACCTAGGAGGTTTATTTCTCAAAAGCAGAACATTTTCTATGTGCTTTTAGGATAATTCTAATCTGATGCCTCTGAGCAGGATGGCCTTCAACTACCCTAAAAGTTGCTCAGAGCCTCCCTTTTTTGTAGCGGGTATGGCCAGTCCTTCCAGGGACATTATCCTTCCCCTTTTATTCAATTTAATCAAGTCTGCGGGAGCCAGGGGAAGCAGTTGCAGTTGCTCTAGGATGTCTCACCATCAGATATCAGACATTGCTTGAGATGCTTCCCATGGAAGTCCTATACTGTAAGCTTTTTATCTGCAGACTTCAGATCATGTACTAGCACATTCTGTTGGTTTCACACCAAGAAAAGACTGAAATCCAACCTACCCGAACAGCGCTTCCCTGTGGATGTGTGCAAGTATTGAGCGAAAGGTCACACATTGTAGTCAAAATATTATACTTTAACAATAACAAGTCTCCAACATTGACTACCGCTGTATCATCAAGGTGGGCAGATATGGAGGTTAGAATAGGAAATCTACACTTCCCTACACAAATTTACAATGACCATATACCAATGGTAAATTTTCTTGACTCAATATTGTTGTAGGTCGATATTGTTGGAGTTGATATTGAGACATACAGCCGCAAGGAGATGAAGTCCTAAAATGGAAGAGGAGGTGGTTTGGAAGAAGAACAACTTTATTTGTTACGATAAATATAGGAGTTTCTCAAACTCTGCATCTTTGTTTCCTCTCAGGAGGGGACCCTGAATGTAGAACTTGCATTTTCTTTGCTCATCTTTTTACTTAATATGGTCTGTCAAATTTAATATGCAACCCATAAGCTAAAACAACCCATATTTTTTCTTTCTTTCACTTTGTTTAACTTATCATGTCTAAAACAATGTCCTGCCTCTTGCTTAAAGGTCTATATATAGTAAGGAATTCACAAGGACACTCTCTACAAATCAAAGTTGTCACATTTGACCATAAAGCATGCTAGTGCTTCCGGATGTGAATCTAAAGCCACAAGTGATGTCCCCCAGGATTCTACAGCAGAACACACAAAGCCTGGTGGCTTTGAGAGTCTTTATTGCCAAGGAGAGTACCAGCTCAGGTATCATGTTGCTGTTCCGCCAGCTCCGCTTCCCAATTACAGTAATCTGGTTAACAATGAAATCAGCAGCAGGGGTGGAAGAGTGGCCTTAAATTACGAAAAAGCTTGAAAGTCTGTTCTCTTGCTACATCTGCTGCTTCCTCCTTAGATGTTGGATTACTCACCAAATCAGTGCTAAATTTGAGACATGGTTTCCGGTGCTCGACACCAGCACTTAATTGTCAACACTGGTGCTTGTGACAGTCTGCCACAAGGTGGTTCTGTCTGGATAATTTAGAGATGACCCAACAAACGTTAAATATTAACTCAATATATATTACAAATGTATATTACCTACAGTCTAAGCCATTCTTATAGCTTGTGGGGCCTGAAATAGACTGAATTGCCACACTTGTAGGAGTGTGATAGAAGGTGTGTTGTCATGATCATTGGCAGCATGGCAGAGGCAATGAGTGGTGCAAGCTGCAGTGGTCTCCTGACGAGAACCCTGGCACTTACTTTTTAATAAATTAAGCACTGCACCAAATCCTGTATTATGGCCAATGATGCCATCAAAGTTGTTGTGATCAATTACCCAGGCGATTTCTACATCATGTTTGAGACAAATGTTACTGAATATCTGGATTGTGTTTGTGATAAACAGCAAGAGTCTAATATTGGGAGAGACAAAGCTTTGGTACCTCAAGTCTCTTGTTAAGCGGTCTTGGCCGATAGAGGGGAATCTAACCACAATTCATATTTTGCAAGATCCTAAAGCCTGTACCCATATCATAGGCAATATTTTGGGATTGAATTATCTTTGATAACTTAATGATGTTCAGTATTAACATTATTCTACGAGAGTGGCTTAACCATAACGCCATTTTACTTATAATCTACTGACTTGTGGTTTACATGAAGAGGGTTATTTAAAACATTTAAGACATAAGTGCAAGATCATTGCTAATGCACTTAGGTCCTAACAGCTTTAAAAATCTCTGTTACCAAATTAACCTAGGATTTTATGCCTCTGGTGGATAACTGTGTCCTAAATAATCAATGGCTGAGTCATTCCCCTTTTTCAAGGTAACTCACGAGTCAAAGTAATGGTCTGTCTATTAAGTAGCACAAATTAGAATATGATCTGGTAGGCTAAGACTTCAGGTGCATATTTAAATGTCTGGTACTTTTGTTTTGCAAGTGATGCAAGTCCACAGGTCATTCTTAGAGGGATCTTGATTCCAGGCTAATGCCACTTAAATGGTAAGTAAATGATAAGTAGCCTGTACATATAGAGTGGGGGAAATGCATCTCCGAATAATGATCGCATTCCCTGTATTGTAAGTAACAGCCTTCAGTCATTAATGATAATTTTGTTTAAAGAGCAAACGTTAGTGCCTACATGAAATAATAATGGATTGATATCAAATTTACTACATGATTCACAATATGCGGAGTGTACTATCGGTTATAGCTTCTGCAGAGTCAGCCAAGACTTTCAACCCTAGATTACAAATTGTGATCTCACATACTGGTTCACCTTTAGGCCCTGATTATGAGCCAGCTGTTAAATTATGTTACTTGTGCAAATCCCTGTATGTGCAGGGATCAGAATTCCTATAGCTTTAGTAATTACGACACCTCCTCCAATTTTTTTCAAGTAATGTTAAACAGGTCAAATCTGCTGAAATCTACTTCGAGGGAAAACATGAGAAAACTCAGAAACTGGTGCAGTAAAATATAGCAATTTTCCCATGTAATTCTCTGTTTTCAATTCTCAACTTGGAATATTAGGTATTGATAATGCTCAGTAAATACTACACCCAGGGATATCAGTATTTACCAGGTTTGATAAATACCTCACCCCATTCTGGTCCACTCACAGTAGAGATGTTAGTAACTTTCTCATGACTTAATCATAGTGCCAATCCTAAAATCTTGCGTACAAGACCATCTATACGTACGGGGTTTTACCCACAGTTTTCAACTACTAAAAGCAGGTGGAGTCTGTGAATGGAATACCGGAGGAAAATAAAGAATTACTGTGGGAAATAGGGCCAGAATTACTAGTTGCCCTGGTAGTTCCTAATCCTAAGGTCTAAGAAGACCATCAGATGTCTTTGAAACCCTCCGCCACCGCCAGGTTTTGATGTACTTGTTTTGGGTTGTGTAGGGCTTAAGTCACCAGGGAGATAACAGGGAGCTCATAAAGAGGCCCTTAACTGTTTACACATTATTTCATCGAATACAATACTCACACAGGCCACATTCCTTGCCTTCTCCACACTGTAGAAAAATGTCCTACTTTTTTTGCACTTATTGTATCTTTTACCCACTGCTTGGCCTGTAGTATCAAAGACTTCCTTCACCCTTACTCAACACTTCAGCAGATAAGATTCAGTATTCAGCTCCATTACCTATTGTGAGAGTTTCTTCCAAAAGAGGGGTTCTGAAGCATATTCATCAATCTTGTATTTGATGTGATGGGTCGCAAACAAACACAAATGAACTACATAAATGTAACTACTGAATAGTCCTTGTCTTGGTTCATCTTGTCCACGGCTGTGAATTGATATTGTTTCTTGGTCACTTGCTGTTGTGACTTGTTGTTGTTGCGCATTCATTGCCGCAGGTGTCTGCCAGTTACAGGAAGTGTTCTGTTAGAAAAGGAGACACAAATCCTGCCTCAGGCAGATGGGGGCCAATGAGAGGTGTGGTAGTTATAGGCAGTGAAATGTACCAGGAAGCAGCTGCACAAGGAGTACAGGTCTGTCCCTGAAGAACAAGATGAAATGACTCCACCCAACGCGCCCTCGCCCTACTAGTGTTGGCTGGAGAAGGTGCACCCCTGCGTGCTCGTTATCAACACAGACTGGACATTTTAGAAACATTTAATGTAAAGTTTCACATAGAGTTTCAAATATGTTTATATATTACCCATATAAAGCCAAGATATCAAAACTAAAACTAAACTACACCAAATTATCTTCCTTCCTTCCAGTAGTGGTGCATGTGTACTACCTGCTTTACTAGATCTACACACTTTTTTGGATATCATCCTGGTGTTAATATGTTGTATTGTGACATTGGTACTTTTCCCTTTTTTTTTTTTATAATATCTTTTTATTTTTCCAAACTATGCACATTGTACATTTTAAATATTTCAAATCAATCATAAGTTACAAAATAAAGAAGTAAATCATTATATTATATATATATACAGTACAGCTTTTAACTCTGCATTACAATAAGAATCTTAATCTTAATGCGGACCCATACTCTCTTTCCATCTGGATATAGGTTCCCAAATTCTCGATCCTCTCATCTTACCCCTCACACCTTTCCGAGCATATATAGGTTTTTCCAAATTATAAGCCGCTAGTAAGTTAGCCAGCCAGTTTTGCATAGCAGGTGGGTTACTATCAAGCCATGCCCTGGCTATGGTCAATCTATATACTGCAGCGGCCACAAAGATAAACTCTCCCTGCGTATTTCCCCCATCAGGGCCTATCCCCAGCAACAACAATGAGGGGGTTAGCGTTATTTGAATATCCAATGATCCATTTAAAAAACGTTCTATATTTCCAATCAGGGTGTGCAATTGGGGGCAGGTAGCAAATACATGCACAATATCTGCCTCCAGGGAGTTACACCTCGGGCAGGTGATACCAGTAGTACCTCCCCATTTGGCAATTCTCGCTGGGGTAAAATATAATAAGTAGAGAGTTTTGTAGTGCTGGGATTGAAGGGGAGCAGAGCACAGTACCGTACGGGCCAATTCAAGTGACTCCTGGAATATTTCATTCGGAATGCTCAATTTAGCTACCCATTTGTTACAGTACCTTTCCATATCATCTGCTTTCCCTTTCAACAGACATGCATACAAAGATCTAATTGTACAGTCTGCAGATACCTGTATTTTCTCCATAATTTCGTTTCTTTGATACCCTGCCGGCCCTCCTTGTTTATTACTCAAAAAACTCCTGACCTGCAGGTATTTAAAAAACGACCTCCTATCAATACCATATTTCGCCGTAAGGTCTGCAAACTGTACCATCTCTTCCGTATCCCTCAAGTCCCTGATCTGTACTATTCCCCTTTCAGCCTATCTAGCCATTGTACCATCAGCAAAGACTGCCGCCGGGAAGGACCTGTTCTTATATAGCCTGGTATATCTATTAAATCTTCCAAGACCTGTCTTTTTTAGGAAGGCATTCCAAATCCTAACTCCTGCATTCAGTGTTTTAAATCTGGTCCTCTTATAGTACCCATATTCCGTGCAATTTAAGAAGCAGTTTTCTGCTTCCTCTCCTAAAACAGCCGCGTAGACTTCTGTAGACCTAGTTGTCACTTTTTGCTCATTACCACCCCCCCCCTATTAATCCCCGCATATATTGTAGGGCAGCAGCAAAATAATACATTCTAAAATCAGGAACCCCCCACCCCCCTCTCTCTCTCGGTAAAGACATGAATCTGTAAGCCCTCCTGGTCTTGCCCTGCGCCCAGATAAATCTATTCACAATAATCTCTAATGAGTTGAACCATTTAATTTAAAAAATAAAGTGGGATAGATCTAAATAAATAAAGAAACTTGGGAAGGATTAACATTTTAATAATATTAGTAGTACCTACCAAGGATAAGTGTAGGTTATTCAGTCTTTCCAAATCAGACTTTACCCTTGACAGTAGGGGGGAGATATTATTTTCAACAACTTTATCTAAATCTGCTGAGATAGCCACCCCTAAGTAAACTGCAGTGGTAACCACCCGTGAGTCATTGCAGCTAGAGTGGGCATTTTCTACAATCTGCGTCTTTGATCTATTAAGACTATATCCAGAGACCTGTCCAAACAGCTCAGCTTCGACTTCCACCTCTCTGATTGACAAAAGAGGATCTGGGGTAAGTATTGCCACATCATCGGCATAGGCAAGTGTTTTAACCACACATCCATTCACCCTCATGGGAGAAATAAGTAGATTACGTTCGAGCCTACGCAGGAGTGGCTCTAGATACAGTGCAAACAAGAGTGGGGATGAAGGGCACCCTTGTCTCGTCCCCCTCCCAATTTTAACAGCTGCCGAATACCCTCTGTTAACTCTGATTTTAGCCGTAGGCTCATTATATAGCGCCTGTATAGCCCTAATAAATCCTTCTCCTATACCGCACCACCTCATAGTCTGCCATAAGTAATCCCAGGAGACCCTGTCGAATGCCTTTTCAGCATCTAAAAATAGCGCTGCCATAGGGTCTCCCAGGACACCTGCCGCATCAAACATGGTAACAACCGTCCTAATATGCTGTGTTGTCCCTTTACCGGGAATAAATCCATGTTGTGCTGGACTAACCAAGTTCTCAATAATCCCTGACAATCTTGTGGCTAATATTTTGGAATACACTTTAACATCAGCGTTCATCAATGTTATCGGCCTATAAGACCCCGTGGCTTTTGGATCCTTCCCCTTTTTCAAAATTACAATAATATCCGCCCCCCCCCCATGATTGTGGGATCGACTCCCCTTTTTGTGCCATAACCATGATGTTAAACATATCAAGCATCAGTGAGCCTTTAAATACTTTATAAAACTCTACAGGAATCTGATCCGGTCCTGCTGCCTTACCCAATGGTAAACTGCTCAATGCAACATTAAGTTCATCCATATGTAGTACGGCTTCTAAAACTTCACTTCCATCCTCAGACAAATTGGGCGGGACAATTTCTCTAAGATATCTTGCAGTACTTCAGTACTTCTTTCCTTCTCGGGAGTATACGGGGCGGTGTAGTAATTCCTAAATACTTCTCTAACTAAGTCAGCCTCTCCTACCACAGTACCCTGCTGATCCTTAATCTCTTTGATATCTGATGTAGCCAATCTGTCTAGTGCGCACGGCCAAAATGTGCCTTACCCTTTCACTCAATTCATATGTATTCTCTTTTTTGGTCAGGTAATTCTTTGCAGCTTTCTCGGCAATACCTTCTATGGCTTCTGCTTTTAGAGCTATAATTCTAAATAAATGTATTTCTAACGGGCGATTCTGTAATATAGCAGAGGCCAGATCTTCTTCCTCCTTTATCAACTTCAATCTTACTTCCTCTAATCTTGCTCTCTCTTTCTTCTGCCTTGCTAAAACATAACTTGTAGTCTCCCCCCGTATCCCGGCCTTAAAAGCATCCCGCACTACACCTGGTGGTGCAGTTTCTCTATTAATCTCCCAAAATAATTTAATCCATTCCTCCATATATTCTCTATAGGTGGGGTCTTTTAATAAAGCTCTTTCAAAAGTCCACTGTGTTCTGGTATTTTGTTCCTGCCCCATTTTCAAAGTTAATATCAACGGGCTATGATCTGACACTATCCTAGGCTGCTTCTCCATTTGCGAGCCCTGCATTAGTGATCTAGAAATTAAAAAATAGTCTAACCTGACCAAAGTCTTATGTGGGGCTGAAAATAATGTACTGCCATCTAATTGTGGGTGCAGCTTGACCCATGGGTCCATCAAAGAGTTATGTGACACCAAATCTACCAAAGCCTTATACACTTTCTTTTTCCTCCCCCCATACTTTCCTCCTGTCTGCATAAAAGAGCTATCTGGCACATGAATGTTTAAGTCCCCGCAACATACAATAGGCTCTGACCATTGAGCCAGTTCCGTATCCAAATATTGCAGGACATCTGGATCATCCTCAGTAGAGCCATAAATTGTTGCTAATGTTAAGATCTCCCCTTTAAAACAAATTTCAAGAATCACCCACCTCCCTCATTGATCCTCTTTCTTTCTTCTTACTACTATATCACTGTTTCTGCCCAACACTGCAACTCCTCTTGTTTTTGTCCCTTGTTTAGTGTTTGCTAAAACTTTAAATCCAAGTTGCTCCAATAAATACGTTCTTGTTCCTTCGATGTGTGTCTCTTGTAGATATACCAAATCCAGCTTTAAAGATTTTAACAGGGCCGCCACTCTCAATCTCTTGCTAACACAATTGAGTCCACAAATATTAATAGAAGCAATCTTACATGTCATCGTAATGCCATGAATTTCTTATGCAAAAACCTACTATTTTTGTGTACCATATACCTCTAAACCTACACCATGTGACAATGTGCTGAATCAAACAATGAATACCAAAGATTTGTGCCTTTTTCCCCCCCACCCACCACCCTTCCCCCCCTCACCTCCCTCCCCTCCCACGACCACCCTCCCCCCCTTACTGGCAAATAGGTCAAAAATGACCTATGTGTGGCCGCTTTTGAATTGCGTCAGTCGGATCCCCCCTCAGCTTATATAATCACAAGCTGAAATACTCCCTGAATCAACCCTTTCCATCTAACAGTTCTATGCATTCGTTTCAATCCACCATATGCTGAATTTTCAACATTTTAGCCCCCTTTCCTGTTTTTTAGCTCTTCAAGAAACTGCTGTGCTTTAATTTCTGAATTAAACATTCTTATTTTCCCTTTTGTCACCACTTTCAACTTAGCAGGGAAGAGGAGATATGCTTCTGACCCTAATGCCTGTAATGGTGCAATCAGCTGTCTAAGCCTCCACCTTCTCTCTACCGTTACATGGCAAAAATCAGGCCTAGCGAAGAATGAAGTACCTTCAAATGTCCTCTTACTGTCAGGCCTAGCTTTAGCGATAATTTCCTCCCTTAGCAAGAAGTTCCCCACATTTACTAGGATTGCTCTGGGAAAGGAGCCCTGCCCATCCTTTCTTACTCCCTGCTTCATTGTGAAGGGATATCTGTGTGCCCGTTGAATCTCTTTCTCCCATTGCCATTCTGACTCTGGGAAAGCCCCCTTCAGCATATTCACTACAAATCGCCTCATGTCCTGCCCTTCAATCCCCTCTGCCACACCCAAGAGTCTAATGTTATTCCTTCGCTGACGATTCTCAAAATCTTCCAGTTTCCATTGGAAATCTTCTGAAAGTTTTTCCTGGTCCGTCTTGAAGGTCTTAAAGTCCCCCATGTCATTTTCCAGCTTGCCTGTCCGTTCTTCCACTTCTGTTACCCTTTCAACCAGTTCATCATATAATTTATTCATTTTTCTCATTGTGTTCTGGATATTTTTGGCATCCTGCCTTGCTCTCCGGCTTTCAGCCCTGGCCTCCGTTTGCATTTGTTTAAGAGTGTTAAACAGGAGCTCTACAGGAATCTGTTGCGTTGTACCCCCAGGTGGGATTTCTGGGTTATTACCATCCTCTTCCCGGTACGACTGTGAGGTTTCTGAGTAGTCCCATACTAATCTTCTTTGGGTCCCCTCGAAACCCCTGCCTGGATAACTTTAGCGATTTCTTTTTCTGGGTAGTATCTTTATCTGTGCTGGACTCAGAGCCAGAGCCAGAGAACTCCTCTGAGCTCCCAACACTTGTCTGCTCTAGCTCTGATTCCTCATTAAGAGAGTAAAAACAGTCTCCTTCAGCAGAGCCTCCTTCAGCCTTTTCCACTCCCTCACCCACTCCATCTTTACTTGTGAGGCTAAGGGTACTTCCCCATGTTTTAGAAGATTCCCCCTCTCCCTTTGCTAGGTTCATTTCCTTTTCTACTAGCATCAGGGCCCCCAACATGTCAGCGTTACCGAATTCAAACTCACCCTGCCCCGAGCTCTCACCAGTTTTAGCTCTGCAGTTCACAGTGGGAGCAGGGTTGAGGACTCTACCTTCTGGCCGTGGTGCTTGATCTGTTGGCTCTGTCGGGATTGTAGCGAGAATCTCTGTGATTGCATTGTGCTCAGACTCACTCACTGGGTCGGGTCTACAGCGTTGCCTAGCAACCTCAGCCTCTGCTTCCACGGCGTCCTCGAGGACGCTCTCCCGAAGATCCTGCTTCTCACCGCCTTTACCAGCTCCGCTGATGCCGCTGTCCCGTCTGCCTCTGCCGCCTGCAGTATCCTCTACGTGCTGCGAGGATAATCGCAGTGAGAAGGCTTCTGTGACGGTAGGCTGTCGGAGCGTCGACTCTTTGCCTTTCTGCTTTTCTCCATTTCTCCCCGCTTTACTGGAAGTCGCCGCTTGTTGTGCTGCGGAATTCTCCTGCGCCGTAGGAGCCGATTTGATTTTCTGTTCTGTTTTCTTTTTCCCCCCAGCTGAGATTCCTGTCTTAGGGATGGCACCAGGGTTACGAGGGGGTTTATTCAGTTCCTCGGCGCTCACGGATACTCCTCCCGACATCGTTTTTTCTTTCTCCCTTTCTTGCTTTGAAGTCCTTGCGGGCATCTTAATCGCTTGTGCCTGCTGTGCCTGTTGCTTCTTCTTGAGCCTGAGCACGCTCATCAGGCCCCTAGCACCTCTCTTAAACCAGGCAATAACCAGAAAACACCTCTGGACGTATTTTATGGCAGACACTGTACCAGATACGCCAGGAAGTTTAGAACCAGCATATGATGTCCATTCAGGCGCCATTCAGGGTATTCAGCATCTTAAAATCATGCTTCTGGAATCCTTAAGGCTGGAGAGGGGAAGAGTGCGACTGCTCACAGCAATCCAGCGTCGGCCATCTTGCCTCAGTCTTTGGTACTTTTCCTAATGAGATCAATTTTGGTCGACAACAAATATGGCAAAGTGGGTTCTGTCTGTTCAAGCTCCGCTTCTGTCCTTGCGTCAGATTCCAATGCACACATAAAAGGATTTCACGCATGCGCACTGGCATGCTGGTGTGTTTAATCACCACGTTTGGTAACATACGCCTTGGCTCTAAATTAGGCTATTCCCCAAATATTTGAAGAATGGAGTTGTAACAGTAAATCATCTTCCCCTTGAATATTTGGCAGGCGCTTTTAGGTGTGCCCTTCGCGTTATAAGTGCAAACCTCACAAAAAGAGGTAGTAAATATTTGAACTACTCCCACATGCAGTAGAGCATGGGGAAGAAAGATTTCCCTCAAGAAAAATAATTCCGGGCAAACAAAGTATTTCACAGCACAATGTGTTCAAGTAAGCTGGCTTTAATTAAAAAGGTTTTACAGTACATGCCGTTACTGAGCTGATTAATATTACAATAGCTTACTGTACTCAGTAGTACTCTTTACCCAAAGTAACACATGCTCTTTCAGAGAATAGTAACCATCAACACAAAATATCTTGGCGCACAGCAAGCAAATATATTCATGCAACTGGAGGAACAGTGTCTGATAGAGCGTAACCCACTCTAAAAATGACAACTGAAAATTGTGTGGCTAAGTCTACACTTAGGTTTAAATCTCCACCCAGAAAGAGTGAATAGCAAAAAATTGGGGAGTGACACCAGTGTGTGAGTAGATTTACACATGTACATTTACCTTTGCGAATCAGACCTGCCAAGTTGTACCTCACAGCTTTTCCACCCTCTCTCGGTTTTTCGACTTTACCCCCATTGGGAGCTCAAAGTACTTTGCTGCTGTTCCTCACACAAAGGGGCTCTGTGACCATGTTGAGATGTGAACAAGTGAAAAAAACCATGTGAGTCAAAGGAGAGTGGGGTTCTTTTTATTCAGAGGATTCACAAGAGTAAATTGAGGCGGTGACAAGGGTTGACTCACGGATTGGACACAGTGGGCACATTTTTCTCCCAAAGTCTAGAATCAGAAAACCTTCTCTGACAAATACTATGACAAGTGTCCTACATTTGCCTTGTTATGTTCTATTATATTATGTTCTAGACAATTGATTCTCTCCATCTCCACTCCACATTTCTCATGCACTAACTTGCAAAGTTTCTATTTAGCACAGGCACTGTAGGCATTTTGCTGTCATAAAGAACATAAGCTCTGCTCTATTCTGCACCAGTGTGTAGTTGCAGAACTGTGGAAATGTGCTGTTTAAGGAGCACACCGGTGCAGGGGTCACCCTTATCTTGTCCACTGGTCCATAGACCAACAGAATAGAGATTGGCACTGAAGCTGGAATTCAAAGAACACGTTTATTAATCACTCATGAGTGGGACTACGTCCACACAGCACTCTTAAGTGCTCCCTGAGGTAGTACATTGAATACACAGACCATGATGCTTACATACAGACTTTGTTGCAGAGTAAGCATGTAGTTACAAATAGAAGGTACAAGCATACACAGGAATAACTACCGACAAACATGGGCAGATGGGAGATCACATAGTCAGCAAAGTGGGAGGGGGAACAGAACTGCTTACAGCAGCCAGAAATAGTCAACAGTTATATCTTTAACCAGGTGCATTTCAGCAGCTACAGGCTTTTTCTCAGCACGTACATTGCTTTGGCTCAGTACAGAAGGGACAGTAAAGTTGATGACTCAAGCAGAATAGAAGGGCAAGCAACAGTGATGATGGAAGAATTACATAGCTAACATGGGTGCCACAAACAAGATGGCTTCAGTTTATGCTAACGGAAATTATTTTTGATTTTCACAGAACGGTTTCTTGATTTAGCCCCTAGTACACACTGGTAGAGAAAATACACATCTTTAATAGTTGGGGTTCAGAATGAATTTCCTAAGACCCTAAGGCAAGATCTGGGGTTTCATGAGCTCAGATAAAAAAAGGTGATGTCTTGTTAGGTTTAGACTGCCGACAGTTTCGCCGAGGAGTGGGTGTGTTTTTGGGTAAACTTGCCTGTTTTGCCACAATTATTTATGTTGATTAAAATTGTGTTTGGAGTTGTATTTGACAATGCACCAGAAGGATGTATGGTAGTACATTGTTGCAATTTACAGTGATACAACCAAACAAACAAGCACACTACATAACATTAGGCCACAAAGGATTTGGGGGCAGTACTGCAGTATAATTGGCTAAGTTAGCCTCTTAGAACTATTGAATGTTTCCAGCCTGTAAACAGTAACAAAGATGGTATGCATCTGACACTTAGGGCCTCATTTATGGGGTTATGGCAGTGGTTCCCAAACTTTTTCGACCCGTGGCTCCTTTTATCTATTGGCAGTTGTCCGCGGCTCCCCATTATGTCATTTTATTTTACGGGTAGCGAGGATGTAAGCCCGGCCTCTGGAGTACTTCCATTTTTCTCCTCTTTTGTCCGGTGGTTGGTCACTTGCTTACCAGACATCCAATGGTTGTTCAAACAAGCATTTGCAATGCAATAGGTCTCGCATTTTTTAGAGTTAGAGCAATTGCGTTGTAAATGTAACTATTTTTTACCTATGTGTTTAGTACTAGTGGATGGATGTGCTGGCAATTGTGTGCTTTACAATTAATCTAAAAGGAAGCGTGTTGATTGTGAGCTCTGGTGTATGGTGTTTGGGGCTTACAGGGACACTTATTTTCCCAAAGGTACTTACATTGTAGGCACAATGTGAAGTATGGTTAGCGCAAAGAAAACAGAGCTGAGTTTACTCACATATCTATACTGTACTATTGTTGCTACCTTCCTCCTTCCTCGAAATGACATGTAATTATCTTGCCCTTGGTACAACCCGATGTGACCCTGAGCCTTCCTGCTGCCTATTAATGACTGTAGTGCACGGTTCTGGGACTACCACAAAGGTGTGTCACAACACATAATACTCACAATTACTAAATTATCAAAAGAGGCACTAGACAGGTCCAATAAGTTGTAATAAAGTTATAAACCCAGGGAATGAGTAGTACACCACATTCCCATCTGGACAGACTACTTTTCCTGATATGTAAACCACACTGTAAGTACAGCAAGAAGCTCTCAGACCAGCCTATTTCTACCGAACATACAGCACTCCCCGTGCATCAGTCTTCACAGTCTGGAAGGCAAGGCTGAGAAACAATGGCTAGAGATGGTGCACGCAAGAGATGCACGGGGGGGTGTAGTTGGAAGTCACAGGTAAGAAGTAATTGACTGCAGAGGTGTTGTTGTTGCTGCTAATTTGTATGCAATTATTGCTTGCAACTCCCTGTAAACACTCATAACGAGCGTAAATTCCATCAAAGAACCAAAGACTTCTTTATCAGATTGTATTGACATCTGAAAAAGTGATTACCTACAACCAGGGGACATCCTTCTTTTAAGTCAAATTCACTTGTGTTTGTCCAATAGGGAGAATACGCAAAGCAGTGAAATGTTCCAAGGTAGTGTTGAGCATTAGTGTTTAAAAAGCTGAAAACTAGAATTACAATAGAAAGTTGAAAGTTGAAAATATTTATAAAGCGCACTTTGACCAAGCGGCTTCCTGGCGCTAAAGGGGCGGGGAGGGGAGGGGGAGAATATTTCTAATAAATCTTTAATAAATTCAGCCTTTCTAAAAAAAAGATGATGCTCAGTTCTTTAACCCCTCCCCTGCTGGTGACGGAACCGCTCCGTCATCAGCCGCGGTCGCGCTGTGCTGATGACGGAGCGGTTCCGTTACGAGCATGGGCGCGCCGTCATTAGCACAGCGCAACCGAGGCTGGTGACGGAGCGGTTCCGTCACCAGCATGGGCGCGCCGTGCGGCCCCCCATCCCCTTTAGCGCTGCAGCGGAATAGCCGCCGCAGCGAAGGGGTTAACACATTCTAATGAATGACGCGTAATTCGCCCAAAATTAAATGTCATAATTAATTAATTCAAAAGGCCGCCAACAGTGAGGCAAACATTTTTCCTGATATTGTGCTGCAAATTGGCATTGTGTGCCAGACAATTCCAGGAGTAGAGGCAACATTCATATTTATCCAATCTTCGATGATAATATTTAAACAGAAATGTGCATATGATATAATACTTTTTGAAACTGTTACACTTGAAGGAAGCTTAAGTAATTGTATGGCATGGCATGGCTTGGAAAGCTGTAATACCAAGCCCTCGTCAGTTTTCTTGTCTGCCTGTATAATGGATGAGTCTCCTGGCGATGTACCATGACCGTGATGTGAGTAGAGTCTACCACTATGGTGTGGTACCCGATACGCGCCCCTATCCTAAGAGGGCTACTGCTCAAAATATCAAGATGACCTGTGACTGGTGGATTGTGTACGGATCTTTATACCTCCACTTCTAGTGATAAGACCAAAATACCTGTTCCGGGGGGGGGGGTCTGCCCTCCCGCTGTGTGTGACGCGCTAAGGCCTGGGTGTGCGCGGCAAAAGAATGACACCAACTCACGTGTGTGGTTTAGCGCGAACTGCCGTCGCAGCTCCGCCTTCTTTATTTTATCGACGCGTTTGCATCAGCCGGCGTGAACGCAGGGGCAGGGTTGCTGAACACCTTCTGTCTCTCAGGATGACTGTGTCCCCTGGCTGGAGTGGGTGAACTGCTGCTCTCCGGACCGACTGGCCTGGTTGTTGTGGTTTTCTTTTCTTCCTAGTGCTCCTTCCTCGTCAAATGGAGGGGGGACCAGCCGGTGGCAACAGGGATGTCATCCCGGCGTGTGCCGGAGAACATGAGCACCCATGGGGCCTGGCGCATTGAACAGTGTGGCGTGCTCCGATATTCTCGTAGGAACTTCTGGAGTTCTTGTTCGGGGTCACTCTGTTCCGCCACAGCAATGCGAATGGACTTGTTTATCATTCGCATGAACCGTTCAATTTCCCCGTTGGCTTGGGGCCATTGGGGGGTGATGCGCCGGTGTTGGATTCCATGGTGGCGCATGAATTCACAAAATTAATGTCCTTGGAAATGGGGGTCCGTTGTCACTGCGGAGTTCTTTCGAACATCCGAACATTCCAAATATTTTCTCTAGGGCCGGGCCGACATGCAGAAAGGCTGTTGAGGTTACCACTTCTGCTATCGGGTATTTGGAGTAACTGTCAATGAGGGCCAACGTGAAGCGCCTATCAGGAAAATTCCCGAAGTCCACACTCACTTTCTCCCAGGGGCTCTGACCATGTTCTTCAGTGTGGACAGGCGCTGGTCTCTCTGGTTCGCTTGTGATTTCGCATGATGGGCACTTACAGACTAGTTCTTCTATTCGGGCATCTAGCTCTGGAAACCAGGCCTTCTCTCTCATGCCGGCTTTCATTCGTTCCATTCCCTAGTGTCCTCCGTGGGCCAGTTGTGTTGCCCGCAGTTGCAGGGATGCTGGGATGACAATTCGAGTCCCTCTTAGGAGAAGTCCACTTTGGGTGAGGCTCAGCTCGTTTCTTACCCGCCACAATGGCACCAGGCTTTCCTTTTCTGGGCTTGACCAGGTGTTCACTGACTGAAGGAACTGTCGCCACAGCACTCCTTGGATGGTGTTTTAGACTTTGATCATCACAGGGTCTTCTTTGGCCGCAGTGGTTATTTCTTCCAGCGTCAGTGCTCGAGGGCACGTCAGGGCTGCTAGCATGTCCAAGTGTGCTTCTGTGTCATCACCGTTCTGCTCTTCCTTCTCCTCCTTGGTCATGTCTGGGTGACTTGACAGGAATTCGGCTGAGTTCTTGGCGCCAGGCCGGTAGATCACATCCATGTAATAGTGTTGGAGCCCGATGGCCCACCTCTCGAAGCGTGGGGGAGGGTGGGGCGCCGATCCTATGAAAAGCAGCCCCAGGGGTTGGTGGTCCATGATAACGCAGATGTACAGGTGGAAGTGTCTGCATCCCCATCGGATTGCCAGGGCTTCCCTTTCAATCTGTGAGTATCGCTTCTCTGTTGGCGTGAGAGCTTTACTGGCGTAGGCTAGGGCAGCACATCTCCCCAGTTCTTGCTCTTGTGTGAGGACCGCTCCTAGGCCCACAGGACTGGCATCTACAATTATCTCAGTTCTCTTCGCAGGGTCAAGGTAACCAACGTGGTGTGGTCGAGGAGCGCTTTTTTGACCGCTTGGAATGCTGTCTCTTCAGCCAGACCCCATCTTCACATGGCGTCAGCTCAGGTGAGGCTTCTGAGGGGCTCCGCAAGGGTGGTCAGGTCAGGGATGAAGCAGCCACAGTACATGGCCATTCCCAAGAAGCTGCGGACCTCCATGAGTGGTGCGGCTGCTGTCTTGATAGCTTGAGATTTCCGTGGGTCAACTTGTATGCCTTCTTATGTGAAGGTGTATCCGAACAGCAGGCATTTCTCCTTGTGTAGGGTGACTCCGTGTTCTGACAGTCGCTTCAGAATCGCTCTCATGTGTTGGTAGTGCTATTCGACCATCTTCAAGTGAATGAGGATGTCGTCTCTCACGTTTAAGACACCAGGGAGTCTAACCAGGATTTCTTTTACAGCATTTTGGAAAATCTCTGCCGTTGATGATATGTGGAAATTCAGTCTTTTATACCTCCGGAGGCCTAGGTGGGTGCTGAACGTGGTTATGTACCAGCTGTCCTTGGCAAGTGTCAGTTGGTGATATCAAGCGTTTAGATCTAGTTTTGAGAACCACCTGGAGCCATTTAGATCAGCCCCAATGTCATCCATGGTTGGTGTTATGTGACGCTCACGTCGAATGGCCTTGTTCAGGAGGCGCATGTCTATGCAAAGTCTGATTTTTCCTGGTTGGCTGGGTTTTTTCTGCTAATACTATGGGTGACTATATGTAGCTTGATTGGGGCCCTCTTGATCTTGCCTAGTCCTTTGAATAAGTCCTTGAGCTGGCTCAGCAGTTCTGCTGTCTGGTCCAGCGAACATTATCAGTCCCAGATCTGGGGCTGCGTGGCTGCTGAGTAGTGTGTCCTTTTGGTTAATCACGTGGATGTGGATGTTATATGGGTTAGGAGTGTATTGGAGAGTTGGTGGGTAGTGTTCATTAACTAGTCTTAGCTACTTACCATTTTAAAATTCTAATACTTGGCATTGCTATTTGTTTTCATATTTTATAATTTCACACATATTTATTTTTATTTTTCATATTAATTTATACTAATTGATTAATCTATTTTTGTTTCACTTGTTTTTTCTGAAAAAATAAACTTATTAAATTGCATGATTTTACGATTATTTTTTAAATAGTTAATACATAACAATCAAGGGGTATACAGAGGTAATGGGTGATTAGTGTTTTCTAAAAAAATATTTAAGTTCATTAAAAAGCTTAACATCTAAAGTTTCAAAATTGTAAGCTAATTGTTTAGTTTTTTAGTTTTTTTATTATCATAAGGTTTTTTGGTCTGTGTGTTTTATGTGTGAATTCGAGGAATATTGTTTATTTTATGTTTTATTGAATAGTTTGAATTTTGTAACAAATATATTTTATTAAATAAAAACATTTTCATGATGTTGAAAGTTTTATAATTTTTATTAATTTCTTTTTTATATTTTGTTTAAATTGTGATATATTGCTTAATATGTATTCATATTCTGTGGGTGTAGTGCGTCTGACCCCAATTGTTTGTAGGACTGGTGTTAAAATAATAAACTTTACCCTTGCCCGACTATGTACTTTCCTAAATATTTGTTAGACTGGAGTTAGTACAGTAAATCTGTACCCTCATTTATGTACTTTCACCCCACGTTAGCTAAGCTGGAGTTAGAATAGTAAATGTGCCCTTTCCCAGTGTTTATTAGATTACAGTTAGAATAGTAAAAGTGTCATCCCATTGATGCTTTTTGCCCATTAGATTTGAGTTACAAGAGTAAAACTAACACTCACTCCCACATTGTACACATTTTTCCTTATGAATATAAAATTGTGGTTTCAATTATGTATTTGAGTTGTTTGCTATAGTTTCTTTTGTTTTATTTTTGTGATTTGAATTAGGTTTGATTTAGGTTACATGTTACTTCATCACAGATTTTTAAAACATATCAAGAGTATTTAAAATTTGACACATTTTCAAAAGCTATCTAAAGTGAATTAACACATTTAAAATGTCATATTTATTTTTAATGTTATTAATATTTATACTTGTGTATTATTTTTTGATTTCATTTAAATTAATATTATATTGTGTAATCTATTGATACAAGTATATATGCAAGTCAATATTGTTTAAATAATTTTATAAAACTAATAGGGGAATGTTTATTTGTCATTTATTATGTTATTTCTGAATATATATATATATATATATATATATATATATATATATATATATATATATATATATATATATATATATATATATATATATATACCTATACTTAGCAGTACAATATTGATATGTCGAACCATAGCTAATTGGTAGTCAATACAATATTACAATATTTTTGTACCACAATTTTTTTTGTGGCCAGCTTTCTGCCATAAACCCCTTTTGCAATATAAAAAGAAGTTGTCTGAAGGTTCAGAACTTCACAAAGCCACCTGGCCCCACAGTCCCAACAGATGCCTAAATCTGTTTTCTGATAAGAAACAAATCAAGGCGAGCCCCACCCCAAACCCCTACAGAAAGGAAAAGCAACATGGATGAGCACATAGATGCAGATAGGTCAGTATATATAGGCCAGGGAAATTTCCATCCATAAGGTATAGGATGCATGGGTAGAAGATAACAGACTAACACAGACACAAAACAAGATGAAAAAAGAATGATGAACGTTGAATGTTGTTAGGATGGGATTTTGAGTCTTACAATAACAAATTTGTACTTTTTAAAAGGTTTCTTACAAAATACAGTATATGAATCGGTTTTCTAGACCCTGTGGTAAAAGTGGAGGCGTGATGCCAATGTATCAACTTAAGACAGTAAACCTAATGGACTGTAACCCATGAACCACTTAGGGATTACATGAGGTTGGTGCATACTGGGAAATGAGCACTCCTGTGAGACTCACATAATTATTTGTTATTACTAGGTAACATCTCTTTTCACCAAGAATAGGCACACTGAAGAATAGACACTAGGTATATATATATTTTAGGTTTATCAAAACCAATGCCTTACCCTAGTGCAAATAATGTGTATAGTTGCAATTATAATAACAAAGCAAAAGGTGGCAAAGAAAGCAATTTATAAACAAAATATTAAAAAGAATTATAACATTGCATCAGTATTTCAGAATTTCCTTGCATAGAAAGATGGGACCAGTGTCTGTTCTCCAACTCCTCTCTTCTTGCCTCTAGCTAGCTGTCAATGGGGCCTTATTACACTGTCGGGCAGACTTTCATCTATCCGACACCCTTGCAGATTGCTGTCTGGCAGGCGGTCCCAAACACCGCTACGGTGGCGGGCGGACCAAGTCTGCCCGCCATCGTAATCAGCCCCTAAAACCCTTGCAATACAAATAATACACTCCAAATAGTGACAAAACAGGCTTAAACATACTCCAGCACAGATTGGAAGTAAGTAAAACAACCACTGTTACAAATGCTGGTATATATTTATTTTTTCAAATAAATAATAAACTTTAGAACATTTTTCTATATTTTCCTACAGGTGTATCTTACCCCGGTGATGGAGATATCTGCAAACAGCCAACAGTTACTGATAGTAACTTAACAGTCAAAAAATGTGTTTTAAGAGGCTTTACCCCTCCAATTGAGGATGTGAAGACTGATAATTCCATTTAGATGTAACTCTCCACTTGTAAATTGGGAATAGCAAAGAAAGTGGAGTTTTACACTTGGGTGTATTAGTAGATCTACACATAAGTAGATCACATGTAAATTAAGCTTGGTGAGTTGGCCTCAAAATGGTTAGCATCAAGACTAGATATCCTCACAAATCTAAAGAGGTGTACTTCCTTCTCTCAGGAATTAACAGAAAAAGAGGAAAACAAACAAGCAGCTGATGCTGAATAGACTATATAAGTAGTACCAAATTCCCATCTGGATATACAAAGGCCAATAAACTTCCTACTACTTTCTTCCCTGAGCTGACCAATTAAGCTCTGATGAGGAGAAGGATATGATGTCTGTCCAGGAGATCAAAATTCCAGTATCCAGAATAAAAGTCAAACTATCCAGAAACAACTAAATAAATTAACGTTAACTATCTGACAGCTTACTCCATAATGCCAGTATCATAGTGTTTAGAATTATGGCCATATGTATACAAAATAGAAATTGTGATTTCTTAATTGTGCTTCTTATGAGCCGCAGTTGTTAAACAGCAATTCTCAATGTACAAAAGAATGCAATTCCTAATGGGTTTGCAAACTGACCTACCTCATAAATATTAAAGAGGTAGGTTGCAATTTGCGAACCATTAAAAATCGCAACAATCATAGGGATGTTGGTCTGCTGAAGTCAGTAGACCACCATGTCTGTGATTGTTTTTTATTAAGGCAATTGTTAGAAATGGGATCTCTGGTTGGCTGAGGCTTGCGCCAGAGCCAGGGGGAGACCACCACTCTAGTCAGGGCATGGGAGTTACATGCTAAAGATAACCCCTGTTCACCCCCTTAGTAGCTTGGCACGAGCAGGCAGGCTTATCCCGGAGGCCATGTGTAAAGCATTTGCGCATGCACACAACAGCAACAACATCCCAGGCACACTACAAAAGGAACTCCACACAAGGTTATATCAAAAATAGCCTTTGTATTCTCAAAACACATTAGAATAGTAATCACATCATGTACACTATGCCAATTGGCACTGGGCAATATTTACAAGGGATTGTATACACCTGACAGGGCCACATGGACCACTGTCAGAACCATCACAAAGTAAACTTAGTTAAAGTAAACTAGATCATAAACGTACAAACCAGTAAACACCGGTAATCACTGTACCTAGCATCAGCTTGTGCCATAAACTGGATTATGCACAGTATCACACAAGTCTAAATACATTAGACCCTAACCTCCTAAGTATAACTCATATTAGGGGCGTAAATCACACGGTGAAGCATAATCTCACTAACACAAACCGTGATATGCAGAACAGCCTCATAATCATACACTTACATTTAGAGGTATAAAACAGGGTGCGTAATCATACTACATGCATTACATTTCCTAGTACCACATCATATTAGCACATAAATCACATTAGGGCTTGGCACCTTATAAATCTAACAATCCCCCTGGCCAACTGACCATCTCAGAAAGGGGGCTCAAATATCCTTTGTCCAAAGAGTCAGGGCTGCTGCCTACGCAGCGAAGGTCAAGGGTGTGCCACTGCGCAAAGCTAAACGTTGCAGCTGGCACTAAGTGCTGCGCAGCTGTGTAGGTCAAGATGGGGGCGAAGGAGTGCATCTCACTCCTGAGTTCCAAATATGTCCCCTAAAAGAAAACAAGACCTAAACGGTGCAGCTGCCCACTACTTGCTGGGCAGCTGGAAAATAGGAAAACTGGGGCTTGGGCTCGTAGTAGTCCTTAAAGCAAATATGCCCCCCTTGGGTGGAACCACATGAAGGCTCTGGAAATAATGCGCACTTTGGAGCCATCTAGGCTCTGAGAACACTGGGGCCACAACGTTGGAGCCACATAGGCTCTGAAAACAAACATGGGCCTTGGAGCACTCTGGCTCCTGAACTAATTATGTGCCCAAGCTGTGTCCCTAAATGATGGGGGGAAGCCACAGGCGCAGGAAAGTAATTAGGCCAAAGGTTGCAGCTGCCCACGCTGGTGCGGCACAGCTGAGGATGCCAAAACTGCAGGTACGGGCACTCCTAGCCCTCGGGACCCCTCAGGGGCCTTTTAACAATAATGTGGTCCAGGTGGGAGCGCATGGGCTCTAAACAAAATATGCCCCCAGATCGGTGGAGCGACCCGCTGTGAGACGGGGCCGCTCAAGACTGGCCAATGTACCTTGCCTCAAGAAACACAGACCCCCCACTCACCAGTCTGGACGCCTCGCCGGGGATCGGTCTCCTCAGTACTTGCGGTGGGGACAGGCACCAGCAATGTGCCTCGAGCCCCCTCCGCCTCCAAGCTATACTCCGTGGCGCCTGCGGGGCTCTCCCCCAATCATGGGAGCCCCGCGCATCACCTGTTCCTCCGGACGGCTTCTCTGGCGGCGGCGGTGTGCGCGGGACTTCCTTCACAACCAGAAGTCCCGCCCGCCATCTGGTACATCGCTACCTGGCTTCCGCCCTGTCCACGACTCGGGCCGCCATGGTGACTGTAACAGCGGAAAACGAGGGGTGGGCACCCTCAAAGTTACAAAATAAAGCTGGCATGTGGGGTGGGCACCCGCTAAGGCTCCCATAAGCGGGGTGGGCACCCGCATCAATTTAGCAATGAAAACAAAGATGCAGGGTGGGCACCTGCGCACTAGAAGTACTTAAACCAGCGGGCATAATGCAGGGTGGGCACCTGCAGGTAAATATTAAAATAAACAGGGTGGGAACCTGCCGAAAAAGCACAACGGGGGAATTCCCCTGCAAGGGGTTCCCTCACCAGGGTCTGCAGCTCAGCGCTGCACAGGCCCCCAGGTTCTCCTCCTCTGGGGTGATTAAATCAAAGCATGCCCAGTGTGCTGAAAAGGCCGCTCAAAGAGTCCTGAAGGTCCTGGGGGGAAGCAGAACAGAAGGGTCCCAAGAAGTCCTCCAGGCATACAGGGGCAGGGAAGAGACCAGGGAGGCAAGCCTTCCCCTGAGCCCCAGCAGCAGCACGCCCCTGGTAGATTCAAGTCACACGCAAGAACATTTTACATGGGGTCACAGCCCCTTCTTATACCACCAAATCCTTTGCCCCGAAGGTGCAGGCAAGGGGAGAACCAGATACAACTGGTTCTGGAGCACTTTGTTTTTATCAGCTCCCCTCTCTATTTACAGGACAGGACAGGGACAGCAGATGCACCACAGGAGGTGGAGCCAGCATTGTGGAGGGAAGGCCCAGCGCTATTCAGGTCCCAGGTGCAACTCCTCCCTCCCATCTACATGCAGATCTCCCTATTCACCACCGGGCAGACCCATCCTGGCTCCTAGAGCCAAGCACACCAGCCAGCCCCTGTCAATCACGATCCAGACATACAAATCACATCAGGCAGGCAGACACTGCAGACAGAAATGCCAACTCCTAAAAGTGGCACTTCTTCACTAGTCACAATAAATCTGCACACACCATTGCGCAGCATTTATCCTCATGAGTTCGCACATACCAAACTTGCCCCTGCACTCCTCTCAAATTAGGAATTACCACGGACACTCATATCCCTCATGCACTCCTATGGGAGGGCAGGTCAATCTCACCACACGCACTCAGAGAGCGCACACACTTTACACTGGGCCACAGTGCTAAAGTGCACAGTAGCCATAAATCACTAGTATCAGGTCAGAGTTGAAGGCAAAAAGTTCAGGGGTGAACCTGCCATAAGAGCCAAGTCCAACAGCAATCTTTTATTTTTATTTTAGCCCATTTTTTTAAAGGGAAAGGGAATACGTTTGAAAAGAAAAAAAGTACTTCTTTGTGGGATCACTGCCGGCTCTTAAAAAATATGTTTTTCAACATTCACAAATGTGTAGGAGTCCTATGGGGGCACTTTCCCATTTGCGAATGGTTATCACCTCCCTTGAAGTGACGCTAATATATGAATGTTTACAACTGCAAACATTCATAAAAATCACTGCAATTCTGTATTTGTAATGGGCGCCCTAAACACGCCCCTTCGAAATAACGAATTGCAAGCACAAATTGTGATTCAGTAACATGTTAACGAATCACAATTTGGGACTTATTACAAGTTTTGCAATCCGACTGCCCGGCTTCTAGAACACCACAGTGCCAGCGGTCTTCTGACCGTCGTATTACGAGTCGACCGCGGTGTCCACGATGTGGCTGCGGAAGTCCTGCAGAAGTGTTGGGAACGTTCCCATACATATTGAAGCATATGTCTCGAATGCACACTTATGCATGATACATGTGGAAAAATACCACCCATACCCATTACCGGAGTCTTGCCCATATCTGGCCAGTCGTGGCAATGGGTACATGGTACAATAGGGACTTACCTTTGTATCAATGCAGACAGGGTCCTATTCCTCAGGTGAAGATGCTGGTGTGAAGAGTGGAACCTGGAGAAAGGGATTCACATCAAATGTTGATGGGAAGAACAGGAAAAGGGAGAGTATGCAGCCTAAATCCTTCATTTACGTCAACCAGAAGCTGGCGGTCTCACCGCCCGGGTCTGCTTGTCGGAAAGCCAACTTGTAATATGGACAGAGGTGTAGCTCTTCTGTACCACCCAATGATCGCTGCTTTCCCCCGACCGTGACCCCAGTGGCATTCTGGCAGTGTGGGCAAGTCAGCCGCAGTCTTTGTAAAGACAATACTCCCAACAAATAATAAGAGCTCGCAATGGTCGGAATGCGGATACGGTGCTTCATGGACCGCCGAACTGGTAAGAAGGTGCTTTGTACATTTGTAAAAGCCTTTTTGCGGTTGAAATTAGACCGATGCTATTTGCATATGGACCCACATTCTTAACATAAGCTCTTTAAAATGACTGCGGTTACCTGTACTCCACTGTTACAAAGTCGCTGTGCTGAAAATTCTCTGTATATTATTCTTCCATAAATGTCTTACATTGACCAGATGGTGGTAATTCTGATTTAATTGGTACTGTTGTTAGGCCACACTTCCTGTTATTAAGCCAACAACTTCCATTCTTCCTCAGTGAATATCATGTTCACAACCATGCTGCTGACTAGTATCCACCTGGAACTTTAGGCCAAAGAAAGACCACCTGGTCTTGCCAACTAAACTGATAATACCCAACATGTCCCAAGGAAATCAGGTGCCTGTGTGTCTGCGAGAGGGGAAGTGTTGACAGTGACTTATAGGTTGTGTGGTCATGAGTCTGAAGTGGCAGAAACAGTAGGGTGGAAGGGACTATTGCGTGGTTGTATAACTGTTTTAGTTTGCCTGCTTACTCAGGATTTCTTTGAGTGTGTGAGTTGGTCAGTGGCCATGACAGGGATGTTCTGCCACACATTTTCATGGCTGGTCACATCAAGTTCACACTAATTTACAATTGTGAAATATCCTGCTGGTCCTTCCCTACTTGAAGATGTGTAAAACAGGGGCATTAATTAGTTATTTCTATTTAGGATTCTAAGGTGCAGATGTACGACCGTTTTTGCAGTCGCAAACGGGATTTCGGCCCCTTTGCGACTGCAAAATTGGGTCTGCCCTATGCACCAACCTTTTTTTGCGAGTCGGTAACCGAGTCTCAATGTAATGTGTGATTGTTTTGCACCCATATTTGCGGCCATAAAAAAGACTCACAGTTTACCACCTACTTCAACCACTCGCACTTCCCCAGAGAACACCTTCCCCTTTGTGAATGGATGCAAAAACATTTTATTAAGAACAGGTAGTGGTGGTATAGACCATTGCCTGCTCTCAAAAAATGAAACTGAAAAGTTAAATTTTTCTGTTTGAAATTCATTTCGTTTTCTTTTTTTTTAATTGTTTTTATTGGAATTTTACAGTACATTACAATATATAGCACACTTAACATGAATTAATACTTCGCTAAATATTCGACGGGGGTTAAAATTGCGTTGCAGTTTGGTGGACGTTTACCCCTCCATGCATTTACACTTAACAAAAAAAAACGGATGATTGCAGTATTTGTCTTGGCTCGTGTTATACATAAAACATAAAACATGCAGATAAGACATGCAGATGTTGATTTGGGTGTTGTGGTAGACCCTCTTAGTGTTGCTTCCGATACTATGTTGTTTCCTTCCGCCCTTCTTTCCTTCATTGGGGTTCGTAAGGGTCGAGAAACTTGTCTAGCGTTGTCCACATCTCTCTGTTGGGATTCTGCTTTATTAAAAAGCAGTCACAGACATGTGGTCTGCTGATCCCAGCAGGCCATCATGCCTGTGAGTGCTAGCCTTTCCAAAAAGGGTTCGCAAATTGCGCTTGCCTCATGAATATTGATAAGGCATGCAATTTGCAACCCCATTGGGAATTGCAAAGAGTGTCTGAGACACTGTTGTACATTCACTTTAGCGAGTCGCAAATTGCAAGTCGAAATTCGGAGCAATGTACGACTCGCTAAAGTGAATGGTCATACATCTGGCGCTTTATTCCAAATCTAATAGTTTTAATCTGAGATTTCAGACTAACTATGCACTTTTACCTTTCTTGGACTTTGGGCTCTAAGACATGTCCCTCTTTTGAAACTTCAAAAGTTAAGTTTGCTCTCAATTAGCATGAGTCCTACTGGCTTACTTTTATGGTGATGAAGGTAGTCACTGCCCTCAGACCAAAATCTCTTGCATGAAAACTTGGAATACTCACAGGAATTCATGAGTACTGGGAAATGTAGTGTTAGACCTTGCACCCATGGCTTAGAATCCCCTGACTTTTTGCCTTCAAACCTCCTGTTTTTGCTGATGTCATTTTTGTAGGCCTTAGGATGCTAGCACTTTACCACTACTGACCCATGCTAAAGTGCATATGCTCTTTCTCTAAAATGTGGTAAAATTGGTTTATCCACACTTGGCATAATCACTTTGCTAATAGGTCCCTAGTAAAGTGTACTACATGTGCTAAGGGCCTGTAAATTAAATGCTACTAGTCGGCCTGAAGCACTGATTGTGCCACCCCTTTAAATAGCCCTTTAAACATGTTTCAGGCCTGCCATTGCAGAGCCTCTGTGTACAGTTAACCTGGCATGTTGACCTGGCAAGATAAACCTATTTTCTGGCCCAACCCTTCCTTTTTAATAAATATAGCTCAGCCATAAGGTAGGCTCTGGACATCACAAGGGCATGATGTAGTGTAGTTAAAAAGTTGGACATGTACTTTTAAGTTTTAAATGGTCTGGTGGTCAAAAACTCCTAAATTCGTTTTTCTCTACTGCAAGGCCAACATCTCCTATAGTATAACATTGGGATAACTTTATTACATTTTTATAAGAGTAATTGCCAAATGGGAACATGTAATTGGTTCAGGTTTGGTGCCTCTGGAATCACAACTTATGGTGAAGTCGAATTTTAAACTGCAATTCTAAAAATGACACTTTTAGAAAGTTGGCATTTTCTTAATTTAGCCATTCGGTGTCTGTTGCCAGTCTACTATCACATATTTGGGGTAGTTGACAGTTGGGGCTTCTGGTATTCCTCCTAGACAGCCACACACAATAGGAGCTTAAGTATAACCTGATGGGCCAGTGGATACTCTGCCAGGAAGAAAGACTGCTGTGCTGCTGTGCTGCTGAAATGACTGTCATTCTGCTGGACTGACACTCTGAAGGAGCTGCTGATTTGTTGTGCTAAACTGCTGGCTGCTGCCCTCTTGCCTGGAGAGGTAGAACTGAACCTGGAACACATCTTGAACCCAGGACCCCAGAGGGACTCAAAGAGCTAGTCTTCTGGCCTCATGATCTGGGCTTCAGGGATATAACAGGCTTCCCGCAGGAGCTGACCCATCTTCAACGATTGTGTGATCCCCCGTCGTCCTTCAAGAGGCACCTTTAAGGTCGCTGGGCCCTTGGTGTAGATCTCGAATTCTTGAAGTCAAGGTGCTAGGCTCTTCGCTAATGAGCCTGTTCACACAGGAAATGTGCTACTCACACAAAGAATCAGCATAAGCCACCTCAAGTTTGTCTCTGTTAGGCCCCTGCCCATCCGTCTGCAACGATCAGCCTGCTCTTTATGCCCCCGACTATCGCCAGAGTCGCTCTACCTGCTCCGGGTGAACTTCTACCCCATAAACGGGACTCTTGGCACAAAACTTGAGAAGGTAAAGCTTCAGCTGGGCTAATCTGGGACTGTATCCAACCCGCGCTCCATCGCAGTCAGCTTGAACATTTGGATTTGACCTGGACCAGCTCGGCCAGATATCCCAATTTGGCGCTTTATGCCTTTAAGCGCTGTTTTTCAGTTTATTCTTTAAAAATGAATAACTCTAGTTCTACTTGGTGGAATTTTGTCATTTTGATCTTGTTTTATTTATTACATTAAACTCTTTGTTTTTAACCTGTTGTGGAACCATTTTGTGTGGAGATTTCACTAACTTACTGTTTGATGTGTTGCACAAATACTTTACAGATTGCCTCTAAAGTTAAGTCTAACTGCTCTGTACCAGGCTAGTAGAGGTTGAACAAAGGTTAATTTAGGGTGTGCTAGTGCCTTACTCTGACTAGGATTGTGGTTACTGTTTAACCAGGGCTTAGAACCCAATTTCTAACATGTAGCTTTTAAGACAGTCCGTTACTAGCTAAGAAGGAGCTGCTTCCTTCACAAGTAATAAGACTGCAACTTCCCTCTACTGGGAACCAGGTACCCCTTGTAGCATTTAACTCCCGCAGGATAGCGAGGCAGAGCAGTTCAAGGCCTACTTAGAAGGGAGATTGTGTGAGCTAGTACCACGGTCCTGAGGCACGTAACACCTAATAAATCATTTACAGTGTTTATTTACTTATAAAACACATGCATTACTACTTGATACTAGACAATCATTTATAAATATATACTTGTATATATAAATATATAAAGTGTGGCAGGTGTAAATACATATGGTAATGCCCGTTACCAGTGTACACCCCAGCAAGCCCTGAAACCTATAACCTCAATGCCCGTCCACGATTTAATGGGGTGCACTTATCAAAAGTCCACCAAATTCGTTCCAATAGTCAAGGCAAAAACTGATCATGGTGTCCAGGATTAGAACCCAATGGAACGAGGAGAGCAGAGTTTTAAAAGGTATTGATTTCTTATCTGGAAGGAGACATTGCTGACTAATGTGCTCACTTGAGGACACACTGACATCTGGGCCTAGAGGAGTATGACAGGTTTCTTCAGCTTCACTGCAGTGGGACGGCATCCCGGTCTTCCTGCGGTTTAGTTGGAGAAGTCAACCCCAGGTGAAAAAGAGGCACTCTTGCACACAGTCAAAGTAGCAGAGGTTTTTAGAAAATGTGAGGAGGATTTTACTTGTTCCTTTATCACATTTTCCCTTTGGCATGCTGCATCAGTTATGCTTTCTTGAGTTTGTCCCTCATCAGGGGTACCCTTGATACGTACAAATGGCTAGCAGCTGATTTTTATCTCACAGAGCAACCAATATGGCAATTATTAAATATGTCTTTAGTATTGAAAATCTGCATAGCTAGTTGTGTTTGCCTATAATCAATTACTCTGGCATGTTGTCTTGAGTTTCCTGAACAAAATATTTTATATAAACACACGATGGATCCGAATCAGTCTGAGATGACTTCAGTGAGTTCAAAAGTTTAAATAACATACCAGTTGTTTCCGAGAGCCATAGGACTTTAACACCCCTGTTGAAGCCTTTTCAAATTATTTTGAGAAAATCCCTTGAGGCAGTAGTCCAATGCACTGTAGACAGTGGATGAAAAACGATGGGTTGGAATTCTACCCAGATTGCTTGCCAGTGGTTTATAGGATATTTGCAAGCATTCTTCCATCACCTTTTGTGTGTTTGGTAGAATGACCTAAGTAGCCACGGCTATGCCCATACAAGGGCCCTTCCTCACTGGGCCACAAGATCTAAGTTAGATATACCTGACTAATGAGGCCAGAACTGGTCTGGGGTTGCTTGTATTCCTTTCTGCACAGAGCCGCGCCCAGCAGTTTAGGATGGACTGTTCCAATGAGGATCAGAACAGGTTTTCTTAAGGTTGGGTCCAGAGATTGGGAACCAAAACCGGCCCTGGCAAAGTGCTCGGCCCCCTGTCCAGGGGTGAGAGGGGGGGGGGGGGGAGGGGGGGGGGGGCAGGGGGGAGGCGGGTTGCCGCCGAGCTCTTTGCCAGGGCCGGTATTTGGCTTATTTAGTTACAGGGCCGACGCTGCACCCAACCGGCCCTCCACCCATGCGGCGCACCGGGGGATTGCCCGGTGCCCGCTACGGCCAGTCCGGGCCTGGTTGGGTCTCTGGCCAGAGAAGCACTGTCGGCAAGAACCAATGGGTTAGAATGCTACTCAGTACGGCTTCCAGTCATTTAGACTAATTTCAAGCATTGCTCCCATCACCTTTGTGAGTCTGATTATGATGAGTCTCCTCTTCCTTGTTGCATTCACAAAGTCTGGAATATTTTGGGGAATCCTCATTACACCTAGTCTACTCTTGGTCCTTAAATTCTCATTACATTTACAATGTCTAGATCACGAAGGGTGATTATCCTTACACCGGGTATTCGTGTCCGAATTATGTTCATGATGGCTTTGCCTGGCCTGAACACCAACGTTATAAGGACTGCCAAGCATTGTGCAACCAGGTAAGCATCAGCAAAGCTACTGACATTTTATGGGCAACCCAAAAAAAGCGATATGATATAATGCCACTGGTAGCTATTGTACTTCCTGCACAGCTCACGTTATTCCATGAAACAACAAAATGATACAGGGAATGCTTGTATCAATTGTGCATTTCAGTCCACTGTACCACTCTAGCCCGAGACCAGCCAGATGAAAATCAGTCTTAGTCCTGCTCCAACAGGCCAGGTCCACACTGTATGGCAACACGAGCACCCCAGATCAGTTTCTACTGCTACTTAGGCTTCCTCGGCTAAAGTCCTGTTAAACAGTGAGCAGGGGTCTCTCATCTGTCTTATGCATCACACTCAGTGTGTCGACTCCAACAAATAACAAAGTAATAGAAGAAATGCCTGAATTAATCTCAGCCACTGGTGTTGCATAAGGATGTATTACAGTCCATTGTTTCGCGGCCACTACTGACATAGACTAGCCCTATGCAATCAGTCTTGGTCATGCTCCAATGAGTCCAGGCCAGACAAGCTTAAAAAGCCAGGCAGGTGGCCGGGAATGAAAACAAATGTTACAAAAAACAGGAAATGTAATAACCTCCTCTAAGTGAGAAAAATAAAGCCCAGAAGTGGGTGCGCTTCAGCAGAAAGGCTACTGTAGCATAAGATTATACAGAGTATGGTCAGTAGGTTGAAATTTCTATAAATGTTCATGAACGTTGTCATATTATAAAGCAAATAATACCTTAATGCCATCTTTTAATGAAAAGACAGATTTGTCAAGCCAGAACAGCCTTTTCATGCATATTTTCTCCAGTCTAAAAATGCGAAAAGTGACTGAGACATTGTTGTCCCTCAAAAGTACATTTTCAAAAAGTAGGCCGTGGGACCATTTCACTCAATAGTTTACAGCAGGCATGAATACAACTGTGGCTGTGTTCCTAGGGAAATTTAAAATTTTAAAGTGTTGTTTGTAAATGGAACATTTGTAAGTGGCTTCAGGTTTTCAGTGTTAGCTTTATAAACACCAGTAAAAATCTACCAAAAGAGAAATAGACCTAATCGGTGTAAATGGATAAACACAGATTAGCAATGATTTTCTGCGTTCACAAAGTAAAATGTTATTAAAATTAAATGTGATGAGAGAAAATGTGCCACTTTGTGTTCGATCAATTATGGTACCCTAAGTACCCAAAGGAAAGCATTGGGACGATTCAGGGGTCCCCCCAGAGGAGGGGCTGGACAGTGGGGAGGGAACTCCCATGTCCTTTGTCCAGTTTTGCACCAGACTGGTTCCAACTGGAGTATGCAAGGAGGGCACCAAATGTGCCCTTCAAAGCAGTCTAGTGGCGCTGGCAAGCACCCTCTCACCAGCCTAATACACTAAGTCCAGTCTGGGAGGTGGTCACACCTCCCTGTGACAGGAAACCTATTGTTCTACCTTCTGCTTGAGCTTGGCTTAGCAGCAGGAGGGCAAAATCATGTCTGTGGTCAGCTTGCTGTCAGACTCTGGTAGACTGGTACTGGGAGCACAGGGTCTTCCAGGAGGAGTCCCACAGTGCTTGGGATCATACCCCAACACCATTTACGGTGTTGGGGTATGATTCCAACATGTTTGATAGGATGTATGTCAGTACAACGGGATCTTTTAGATCGCGGTACTTGACAACGCTGCCATTACAACGTAAGTCGTTACAACAACTTTAGTTGGAGGGCACGGATTGTGGAATATTATAATTTTATATTCCAACACCAGTTCACGTAACAGTAGGGAAGGTGTAGGAATATAAAATTATAATATTCCTTAACCAACAGCGCCATCCAGCGCACGTCGTAGTAACGTCTTGCGTTGTAACGGCAGCATTGTTAAGGCAGTGCGGTGTAAACACCGCGTTCTAAACGATGTTCCCCGTTTGATACCAAGCATGCCAGGGTTTGTTAAAGCCAGTTTATAGTTAGCCATCGTGTAATGATGCCTGGCCACTATATGTATCGTAATGGCCGATGCACTTACAATGGCTGGGGAATGGACTCCGGGGTTTGTGTGGGTGTCCAGTTCATGCCGGGGCACCTTCGCACTTATAATTAAGCACCCTGCCTTCAGGATTGTAAGGCCTGCCTTAGGGGTGACATCATTTTTAAGGGAAGTCACCACAGATATAGGAAAACATATATCTGTTGTAAGTGGTGTTAGCACCAGCTTACACAGGCTGCAATGACAGGCCTGTAGTCACAATTTGAGTGGTCTCCCATGGGTGGCATAATATATGCTTCAGCCCATGGGTGACTCCTGGTGCACCTATGCCCTGGGTACCGTAGCACCATATACTAGGGACTTACAAGGGTACGCCAGTAGTCAATCATGGTCCAATTTAGGGAGGAAGCACAGAGACTGGGGTCCTGATTAGCAGGATCGCAGACTAGTCAGAAAATAGAATAACACCAGCAAAAAGTGGGGGTAACCATGAAAGCAGATCCTACTTTCCTACAGTGGCCTGCAATGGTCAGCGTAACCACCATGTCTGTAACCGTGTTTAAATTCTTTTTTTTTTAAAAGAGCCAATTTTTCAAAAAGGAAATGGGGCTGTTTTTAGCAAAAAAGTGTATTTCATTTTAAAGTTTAACTGAAAGTTGGTAGTGGCCCCCTTAACAATTACCTGCTCCCCCTTAAACTTATGCAGAAATTCACAAGAGGCTCCAAAGAACTTCGGTAAACATTTACTGATTTTTTAAATGGGTTTGGTGCTTCAGCAAAAAACCTGTTAGCAGTCGTAAACCCACAAACTTAGCGTATCACAAGGCTTGTGATCACTGAAAGGTTTTGTACATCTAGCTCTTACTGTATTGTAAATCCTGGTGTATGTGGAGTCATTTGCAAGGATTTCAAACATCTTCTTGTCCAAGTTGCCTGCATATTTAAAATGGTAACAGAACCAGTAGCGGTGCTACCGGATGGGGATGGTGGGACGGAGTGGTTAATTAAATCTGTCTCCTCTTCCTTCCTGCAGTCCGGCGGCAGCAGGAAGCACCGGGCACACCGGCTTCCCTGAGCCAATCACACGCTGCAATGCAGTGTTGTGATTGGTTTGAGCACAGTGCATCTGTGCTCAGACTGGAACAGGGAGCCTGTGCAGGCAGCCTGGTAGGAACATGCAAAGTGCGCATGTACTGTTTGGTCGGCCAAAGACGGCCAGCCAAACAGTTCATGCGCACTTTGGGAGTGCAAACCACACATCCCCTGCTCTGGCCAGCCCCACCCCACCCCACACTGCACACAGGTCGCTGACTGCATGCAATAGGATAAATAAAATGACAAGAACAATACGTTATTGTGCAGTGGGGCAACGCTCCTCCACCTTAGAGGGGGAGCCTCCACTGAACAGAACAATTCTTGAAATTATCAATTTATTGCACTTGTGTTGATCTGCACTGACTTCTGATAAAAGGACAAATTATCTTCTCACTGGTTTGCATTCTAAACTTTCATCCTCCCTGTCGATCTTACAAGAAACTCCACAGAACTAAATATAATTTGAGATTGGAAAAGACAACTTTCAATTCCCACCTGGATGCATCACAATCATTGATAAGCATAGCCCCCTACTGGGAACTCTCTTCCTGAAGTCCACAAGTATCTTGATGATGTTTTTTAGTTTTGGTAAAGACACAAAACGTACTTGTTCAAACACTTTCTGTGTTACAAATCCTTAGAGACTGGCCCACTGCTAATGCTAATTTGAACCACCTGTTTCGCCCCTTTTCTTTCCAAATGATATTTCACACTGTACTATCCAGGCAAGACTTGGTATCCAGGGCTCCACTACAGGCTTTCGTTTGTTTATTTGCCCCACCCCTTTACATTCATTTAATTCCATTTTTCACTTGTGGTTTTCCACTTTGCCAATGCTGTTCTACAATTTGTCGATGTAAAGAGTCTCAGTTTGTCTATGGTTCTTATTCAGTAAAGGGCAGGATCACCTACCTGATGTGTACAGCATCACTATATAAAATGCAGGATAAATAAATATGGGATATGACTATTTCAATACACTTTACCATACAACTGATGCCTTGATATTGTGTCTCTCTTTTTATTAATCGGTGTGGGGTAAAAGTGGGTGAGGACAACCTATTCACTGTGCTCCTAAAATGGTGAAGCAGTTGACAATCCTTTTCAACTAATTTTCATATCTTGCTTTGCAGGTGTTTTATTTGGATGCAGGGACTTCCTCGGGTGTTGGTAATTTTGCGACCAGGGTTACGGGTGCAACAAACCCAAATAATGCAACCATTACAATCTTCAACATGCAACCCCGGGACACTGGAACATACTATGTTTCAATTATGAACCCTCCAGATGTATCTTCCAGCCCTGGGCATATCCAGCTAACAGTGCTAGGTATATATTAATTGTTGCATTTGTATGCCATAAAAATGATGACAAAATAAGAAACCTTTTCCATTTGCAGGGTATGCAATACAATTGCTTTCTTTTTGCTAAATTTATCTTGACTTGACAGTTAAAATAATGCAGTACATAGGGGTATAAAACCATATAGTGGGGTCAGCAGAATGCTACGGTTGTGCATTTGGTGTGGCCAGATCAATGGATGGAGAAGTTTCTTCATTATGTTGATAACAGCGATAGCATGGTCACATGAAGAACTTGTTTTATAGAGGAAAAGGCACATTCTGATGAGGATGATTGTGGTGTTACATCAATGCAATCCTAATAATTTGCACTGATCATTCTCCTCACATTTACACTCATTGAGTACAGCAATTTGAGAATTGCATGGATTTAAGAAAAGAGTCTCTTCCTTTGATGTTATCCACTAGACCACTCATCATATCACATTCGTCAAAACTAAGTGTACAACAAAGGAACGGTGCATGTTTCTGCCACTTCTGCTTTAAGTAGGCACCTCTGCATCGACCCGTATATACAGGCCAGACCTTCCTTCCGCCGGTTAACAAGGGACACTGACTGCCCCCTGAGAAATGGATTCATCCAAGTACATATGGTTTTCAGGCATATTCTGAAATCTATTTGTCAAAATAGTAGGGGTCTCGTTGACTACTTTTTTGAAGATCTGATGCAACGAGCACAGACTTTGCGAAGGTGTATGGCAGTCCGGCAGAGAGCGGGTAGGATTTCCTTCTTTTCGATGCACTAAAGGATACTAATCACTTAGCCAGGTCTTCTTTCTGTTCAAAGATCTAATGTAGACAACGGAAAAGGTTAATCCAATGGGGCCCTCTCCCTCCATCAGAGCGGGGATGGGAATTTTCAGATGGAACACTAACTCGCGCCTCCTCCCTAAGAATGCCAAGTCAACAGCTGCTCTAGTCAGTAAATGGGGGCATCGCTACCACCATGTTTGCCTAGGACCTGTCTATTGAGCAACAGCAAATTCCACTAGGGTTATAACAAGGTTGGGTTCTCACTATGCTAATGGTCCAAGGACTGGTACCCTCCCCAGTCTATCAAGGGACCATCCCTCTGTTCCCGCGTTATCTATTTTTGAGACTTTTTTCATGGGATAAAATCATGCACCCCTTAATAGCCCTGTCCTTGTCTTACACCTCCTTTACACCCTCCTGCTGGTCTCTTCTCGCTTCCTTTCCCAGAATACTATATCTTTTAATAAATATATAAATATGTTTTAAATGTGGAATAAAACATGTCATCATTCTTGTTTTTTTACATTTTTCTTATTGTAATGCATGAAAAATGTTTTTGTTACTTTTTTATAAAATAACAAAGTATTTATTTAAAGTTTGTAACATAAATCTTTGTGACATTTTTGTAGTGTTTTCTTTATGAAGTTTCCATATAATCTTCTACTACGACATTTCTGCAATACTTAACATTTCATAATACTTTCCTTAATTTTTCCACCAATCTTGGTAATGGAATCTATTTTTTCTTTGTTTTTGTGGTTATGCACACAATGCCATTTATTACACTACTACTGCATACATTGTTATATACACTAGACCTCCCTAGGGCTCTCTGTACTCTGCACGACTTCTGGTCTGAAATTCCAAAAACAATTATTAAAACAAAAATGCATGAAGTCTTACAGCTGACCCCAGTGGCATTATTGCTGTGCGTACAAAACATAAATCTATTCCTGGAGGTTTTGAATCTGAGAGCATCACGTTTAATCTCGTCGAAGCGACAATATTCTACTTGAAAAATGATCAATTCAAAGTCATAATCGAAAATGTACCTGTCAGTTACTCCAACCAAACCCAATTAAAGTTATAGTAACTGCAACCGTAATGAGCTAATTTATGTATCAGTGTTCAATAAATAAAATTGTAAACTGTGCACTGAGTTTTGTGACCGAGTAATGGAAGCTGGGTTTGCAAGTAGTGGGAGACGTATTTAACCCAAAATAAATTTGTTTTCCAGAGGACACAATTTTTTTATTTTAATCAATGTACGAAAGCAGTTTAAAAAATTTGGTTAGGGAGCACTGAAGAGGCAGAAGGGCAGCTAGGGGACAGGACGGTAGATAACCGAAGCATTGGTGTATACACATGAGTCTCATGTACACATTTAATAGACTATAGAGTGAATGAACATTTTCACTCACTCCGAGAGCTTCAGCCTAACCAGATGTCATACTTACTCTCCCACACATCCGTAGGAACTCTCCATTCAATTAGCACCCTTCTAAGCATTGACCTTTACACCTTTGACTATTCGTGATTCACATACCTGTTGATATTCCACCTATCAATGCCTCTAGCACTAAATCTCAAGACATAATATCCTCCGGGACGCTATCCCTCAATCTTCACCCTTAGAAATGCTCTGCACCATCAACTCTCTTCTCTACCATACGCTACCGCAGTTCTATACAACCTCACAGTCAATGGTTTTGCAATGTCCTATTCCACATTTTCCCAACCAAATTCACTCTGAATACACTTTACTCTACTTCAAACCATCCACATACTCGTTTTAATCTCCTCATCTACTCCACCCAGCCCGAATAATTTGAGCCAACTTCTCTATCTGCATTAATCTTCACGCTTCTCTCAATCGACTCACCCTGAGCCCCATGGGACCATTTCAACTTTCAACTGATAAAAGCCTTCGGATCCTCTTCGCATCCTACCTGGGTGACTAACTGCTGACACTCCCTACCTAACCTACTCAATTGCCCATAAAGGGTAAAAGATTAAAATTGAATTCAAATCAACTCAAAACAGAGAAACATTAAATGGCACTTCATTAGCAAATATCAGCAAAGAATATAGTACATGCCTCGACCTTCTTTGTTTCTAAATATATCTTCCCTAGGCCTAGAACGACAGCTATCTTAGCTTGATTTATTGATCTAGCACTGGTGCTGGCCTGCCGCCAGGTAGCAATTTCAAGGAAAGACCTTCAGGGCCCTAATGTCAAGCGTTGGCGCTCCAATTTATTGAAATGGTCTGATTGTGAGAAAGCGACACCAGTGTATGAGGACTGTCGTGGACTTCGAGCACCAGAACATGCGCAGGCATGACAAACCATATTGCAGGTTTGACCTCAGCTGGACGATGTGGGCAGAATCATCTCCCCCCCAGGAGAGTAAGGATGATAGCGAGAACTGAGGGGGCCGCCCTTCGCACAATATGGTCCCCATTACTATTGACCCCCTTATGCTAACTACAGATTACTACTGCATGAGCATCCCATGCTCACATTATATGTTCTGTAGCTAACCATGGCGAGCCAGGGGGGCTCCAGCAGGAGGTATTTGGTTTCACTTTAACAGGTCCTTAATAGTTCTGATACGCAATGGTTGTTTGACTTGTTTGGAGTTGGTTGGCCCCATTACGCGGTTTTATCCTCTTGCTGTTTATAACCAATATTGAATTATCATTATTGATATTGCTGGGATTTTATTCTCTGCCCAGACAATTGTACCTTTCTCTTTGCATTGCAATCCCACAGCCGACCATTGTAAATGTGAAATATGGACAATCGTACCGATGATGGGTTGAAATGTATTCTAATCTTGAAAGCCAATGTAATGTGCTTAAAAAAAATCAATGTGAGACAAAATGGAGCATCTGCCGGCATGTTATGCAAACGCCGTTGTGTGGACACAAGTTGACTCCTCATATTTTGGGAGATGCTCCAACACCCTTAAACTGCATGAAAAATCTAGGTGCAAAAATGCACCATCCACTAAGCAATCGATGTATATGACACCTACCGTCTTGTAAACTTAGCTCATCCAACCAATGCATAGTTGAGGTTCCCACTTTGAATCCGATATGCTTAGATTGCAAGACATTTTAATTTGCAGCAGTCTCACATTGGAACATGCTACCAGTGTTTATTCACCATGACGGCAACTGCAGCGACAATATGAGAAAGTTCATCTAGTGCATGGGTGCCACTTGGGATTCAGAGCAGGCCGCAGAACTGAAACGGTCATCATTGGTTTCATAGAAAGATTTCTCTGGGCTACCGATGAAGGGTGATCTTTAGCACCATTTGAATTAGATCCAGTGGCTACCCTTGAAACCAGGGCATCTATGTGGAGTGTGTAATGCTCCAAGCCCCAACCTTACGTTTCTCTGGCTGCTGGCTTAAATCGCCAGAGGGCACCAGCTGGAAGTCTTGAGGTATGCCGGAGACAGCGAGTGATGAAACTAGTGAAGGGGGAGAACATCGGATCCATGCATGGACTAAGACTACTCAATTGGCCCTCGGTGTGTCTGAGATGGAGTCTTTAGTGTTGGGCACTTAACCACTGGATCTTCCCCCATGTAAATTGCCACATATAATTGGAATACTGATTCACCAGGTTTTAGCCTTACACCATATTTTGGCCACCCCTTTCCAACTATATTTGGCCAGAAATGCCACCTGCCCTCTCTCCATTCAGCTTTTCATCTCAGTTGGCAGTCTGGACATGGTGATGCAACTCCCATGTCCTCTTCCCGATGCATGAGATCAAACATCTCCGAAGAGTTCACAGTCATGCTGCAGGGCTGACCCTAAAGCTAAAACAAATTGAAGTGAAAAAAACAACATTTTGCACAACTTCCTTCAGTTTAATTGGTAACATTTACAATCCTGATCATAGTTCGGAAACACTTCTGGCTCCAAGACCCTGGGCATTTATTCGACCCTTACCTTACCTGTTTATCTGTGGTTAGCTGTCCCATAATCCTCGGGTAGTTGAAGACCAACTCGGTTTAAGGAATAGATTGAAAACACTCCTGCTGTTTCCAACATGACCAACATCTAAACCCACCAAGCACTCGTCTCATACGAGCTGGATTACTGCATCGCGGTGCCATTTACCTTCACGGAGCTTCACCCCTTATGCAGTTGCATAAAAGCTCGAAAATAAAGCACTCTATCATTTATTGCTATTCTATCCTGTCCTGAGTTCGTTTTTATTGTCCATCTGTAGTCCTACCTTACTCTGCAGAATAGGTCTTATTTTAGAGATCATGATTATTTCTAGTGTAACATTATCTGGTTTCATTTGCTTCTATTCACCTTTATTTTGTGACTTTTGTCTCATGGATAATCTAGTGATAAACTTCTCATTTTGGCCAGGAGTTGCTCTCCCTTTGTTGCTTGATGTCCATGATATATTACAAGTTCGTTTTATTGTGCCAAACTGCTGTGGAATGAAGCACCAAATATATGACAAACTACAACACAAATACAAAAGGTGTCAGTCACAATGGTTTGCACTGGTAAGAAAGCACACTCTTCAAGACAAATTTGAATACTCTACAGAATGGTGTAGGAAGAACTACTGAATGACTCAAATTGATGAAAACAGCTAAACATGAGAAGGAGATGCCTGGTATACACAAAAGTGTATGTTGTTTTCCTTGGAGTTCTGTTTTGAGTGCAGTATACGTTCGAACATTCACATTAATGTTCAGGTGTCTTTAGAAAGAAAACACAAAATGTTTAATGATTCTGTAGAAAGTGAGCCTTGTAATGGTAGATATAATTTGGTTTGCTTGTAAATCCACAATCCTGATGAACTTTCTTATTTTTAAGATGGTCTGATGGTTATGTTGAATGGTTTCTTGCAGTGGCACCATCTACACCTCACTGCAGCATATTAGGAGCTGTGGAAACCGGTCACCACATGTCGCTGAAATGCTACTCCGAAACGGGGATGCCGCGTCCTACCTATTCCTGGAACAAAGTAACAGACGGTGTCCTGAGTCCAACTCCACCAGGAATGAGTAAGTAGGATATGGGAACTGAGGTAGAAACAATTGCAAAAACAATAATTCTTTAATAGTTATATTCATTTTATAAAATATTTTTTAATGAAATGAATTGCAGAAATTTGGTACTGATCCAAATGTACACATTAAGCTAAAAATTAAACAAAATTCTAGACAGTAAGAGGTTATTAGGCGAGAGGTCTAGTGGGTAAGAGGTATTGTGGAAGTGTGAATAAATGGATACATTGAATTTATAAAGCAAATCTGTGACCTAAAAGGGTTTTCTCGGTGATAGTAGAGTGATTTGTAAGCCCATAAGAAATAAAGAAGACACTGATATTAAAAAGCCTGGTACACTTCCGATTCCTCAAGACAGAGCTATTTGGGACAGCCTGGATTTCAAGTGCCAGAGCGCTCCATACTTTGGTTAGGACTCAAGAGGAAGGGCTGTCCCTATGCAGGATCACTTAATTCAGTGGATAGTTACCATATAACCAGGAGACGACCAAAAATAATGAGATGGAGAATTGCTAGACAAATTGGAGCCAAAAATAAAGGGCCAGTTTGCTGGAGAGTTTTATGGTAAATACATGCACTTATGAATGCAATACACTTATGAATCAAGAGACAATGGAGGTTCCTAAAATGACTAGAGGTGTGTTTCTTCTTAGGGAAGCCTAGTGCCAAAGTTGCTGCCATTTTCTGAATCAGATGAAATTGCTGCATGAGATACTTTCGAAGCATCAAATATATTGACTTTCCATAACCCAAACGTTATTATTGCCTTGGTGACTGTTGTTTAGCGTCCATCGGCAGAAGTAGGTGGCTCTTGCTAATGTTCCTATAGACTAAGAAACATGATGATGATAATTTGGAGACTGTGGTTGAAAATAAAATGCATCATCATAGACGATACCAAGATGCTTTCCTTGGTGGCGCTGGTGTAAGAGATGAGCCCATGGAGGCGGAGCACCAGGATAAGACCACTAAGGAGTGGACCCGCCCAAAGGTACATGCCCCTTTTTATCATTATTCAGTTTTAGAGAGTTGATTTGCATCCAATTTGTGACTGCCACTACACAATTTTTTAATTCAGCGAGACAAAGTTCTTTATTTCGGTATGTAGGCCATAAAAAAACAATAAAAAGGATGAAACGATACAGGTACAATATAAAACTCCATAGGTACATTTCAAGGCATAATTTAAAAAACTTGGTGGGATAATCAGATAAAAAAAAATAAAAAGAGATAGAAACCAAATACAACTCTTATGTACATTGTGCGAGCTTAGTTGTCACTTTAGGATATCCCCGCCCCCCACTAAAAACAAACTTTTTCCCGATGTACATAAAGTGCAACATTTCTCCACACAATCTTAATAGTTAAGATACACAGGCTGGGGGGGAAAGAAGATGGAAGGTCAGTTTTATTAGTACAGTACGTGATGATAATTATGTTCTTAATTTACTGCCTCTTATGTTTGTGCCTAATTCGCCACATACAATAAAGAAACGTAGAAACTGCAAACACTATAGTTTGTACTTGCGTCAGATTTCAAAATCCTACAGGCAACGAGATACCTTTAGACAGGAGTGTGGTGCAGCGGCCAGGGCGGCTGACTCTGGAGCACAGGGCTCACGGCTCGATCGCTGGCGGCAGCTCAGCCCAGCACCATGTGACTCTTGGCAATAGCTCCCTTAATCTTCCCAACGGCCCCCAGCGCCTTGAGGCCCTCAGGGGTGAATAGTTTGCGCTTTAAAAAGAAAAATAAATTGCAGCATAATTTTCACTTAGCCATATTATATGCGGGGCAGATGAAAAGAACATGAGCAAAGGATTCGATGGTAGCACCACAGGATAGACATACGTTCTCAGCAACCCGACTGACACCAGGCCAGTTAACAGCAAAACAGCTTAACGGCAGGGTACCAAGCTAAAACTGAATATAAGCTTCCTTGCCGGTGAAGGTTGTATCTCATCGAGGAACTGTTCTGCTCTAAAGCCATCCTTCAGCTGAAGGAAAGAAGCAGTTAGGGAACCAAGGGGCATATTAGCAAGAACCTCGTTAAAATTATCGCCGTTTTAGCGGCAGGAAACTGCCGCTAGAGCGGCGATAATGGGCTTGCTAATATGCATTAGAGAATTCCAATAGAACCCCAGGTTAGATGTGCAGGACATCTAACCTGGGCTTCTATTGAAATTCTATAACGCATATTAGCAAGCCCATTATCGTCATTTTAGCGGCAGTTTCCTGCTGCTAAAACGGCGATAATTTAAATGAGGTTCTTGCTAATATGCCCCCAAGTGTGTTCGCCGTTAGGAGAATACTCAGTCTAAACTGTAGAATGTTTGTCTTTATAACTGCTTCGGGGGTTAGGGCAGCGGCTCCCTTGGATCCAAACACAGGCTTTCATTCCCCATTTTCTTTAAGGTTTCTCTAACAAACTTGATCCAAGGGAGGTTTCTGCACCCCACTCTGCTGAGTTTGTATTCCAGCCCTTGCCAATAACAAAGCAGTTCAGGAGTGTCCCAAATCCTTCTCCAGTAAAGAATGGGTCTAATTGCTGCCCCCATCAGAAATCAGTCTGAGCCCAACATCCATCCTAAGCTGGAGTAGGGGGTACTATCCGGAAGGCCAGGCAGTTGTCTCAGAAAATTATTCTCTGCAATCACTAGAGCCTTCACATCCTTGTGCCCCTATAACTTAGCTCCATATAGAGCAGTTCACCCGGCTTGATGTTTGTAAACTTAAATCACTGGAGGGATGAGTCATGAGTAGGAGCCCTGCTGAACTTTCGTCAGCTCCCCTCCCCCTTACTAATGCTCCAATTTTAATCTGTGCTTGGAGATGTGGGCGGCCCACTCCAATCGCTCGTTAAGGGTGATCCCAAGATACTAGATTGTTTGTACCCGTTCAATCGGTAATTCTATCCAGCAGTTCCTGTTCAAAATCTCTATGGGAAATTGCATAGGATATACGTTTTTTGGGATCCTCCCTTTTACTTGGCTAGCTTCACGGATCACCCTGATACTTTCAACACAGCAGCAGAGTGTTGCACTAATTTTGATATTTTTGTGAAGAATCGTCAAACAGCGCCAAAGGTATTGGCATAACAAAAAACTATTTTCCTATGGAAACAAGGGGGCATATTACCAAGCAATAGCGATAATTATCGCTATTGCTTGGTTAGAGACAATAAATTACCGCTGAGCTGCGGCGATTTTTATCGCAGATAAACCTTGGTATTACCAAGGTTTATCTGCGATTTGGTATTACCAAGGTTTATCGCAAATGCGATAAAAATCGGCCGCAATGCATGAATATCGCAGAAAAGTCAGCGATATTCATGCATTACCAAGCTAATGCTCTTAGCCATGTTATCCACCTCCCATTGGATAACATGGCTAAGAACTGCTCAGGGCAGGTGTTAGCTTTTGGAGATATTCGCGCTTAGCGCGAATATCTCCATAAGTTGGTAATAGGAGATAGCGATGTTAGCGACTGTTTCCAGTCGCTAACATCTTGGCACGCTCCCACTTTGCTTGTCATTAGTGATAAATATCACTGACATGCAAAGTGGGCCCAAGATGGTCGCTATACTAAATACTAAATACTAAATTGATACTTGTATAGCGCACTACTCAACCGCAAGGGTCTCATCTCCTACTAGCTGTCGCTAACTGGTGTTAGCGACAGCTAGGTAATAGGGAGATAATTTTATCTCCGCTTTCTTGGCTTTTAAAGCCAAAAAAGCGGAGATAAACCCCCTTGATAATATGCCCCAAGGTCCTAACTATAACTAACTACTCACGAGATAAAAAAAAAATATATATATATATACATATATATATATATATATATATATCAGCCCACAGAATTGTCAGTCAAATTCCAAGGAAGGTCTTTCACTCCACAGCTCAATTTCAAACAGATTTATTGCATCTATAAACCTGTTTGAAATTGAGATGTGGAGTGAAAGACTTTCCTTGGAATTTGAATGACAATTCTGTGGGCTCTTCTATATACATTACGGGCCCTGCACCCATATACTTGCACCAGCCCCTCAAGTATGTATATATATATATATGTCCAAATGCGTGCCATATGCACACATTTTACATACATATTCACTGAAAAAACAAAGGTTGAAGTGATATTAGACATAGTTGGTTAAGACAGTGATGTCATCAATGATGCCATTTAACATGTGGAAGTTATGGCACTAAAAACAGTACATCTATACTTACCTATAAATACTTACCTTCATTATATTGTGGTAATTTATTTTCTAGATATGATATTTTGGCAGGACAATTTCTTGATCTGGACAGGACAATATTTTAATGTACATTCTGTATTGCTATATAAATATAATACCTTATCCAACGTGTTTTAGATTACGAAACTGGAATGCTCATTATCGGCAACCTTACAAAGTTCCAAACAGGACACTACAGATGTACGGCTAGCAACTTTCTTGGAAACGCGACCTGTGAGATTGATCTAAATACTGGAGGTGAGTGCGCCACTTGTGATTTCATTTGTACTTGAAGGCCTGAACTAAGGATTCACAAACAGTGCCTTAGTTCAGCTATTATTGCTACCTCTTTTATTGTGTGCTACTGAGATTGAGTAGCACCAGCTAATAAACAGCACTTGCTTTGGAAACGTCAACTGCTCCGCAAAATCTGACTGTAGAGCAAAACATGTACCAAAGTCTTGGTGCTGAAATACCGAATGTTCATTGTTACCCAACTCAATTGTACTAATTTTATCAATCTCAGAGTGATGAAAGGCTGTGTGGACCCACCGGGATTTGAACCTATAACCATGAGGCCAAAAACAGGTCTTTGGAGTGGAAGCATTGGTCCATTGGGCCACCAACCCAGCAAAATGTCAAAAGGTCTTCATATGGCCTTACAATTGAAGCATGTATTATTCAGGATTATTTTTCTCCGATTCGCTGCTCATGTGCCTTAAACTGGGCACGACCTCCAATATCGATTATTGGTCAAAAGACAGGTGCAGTGGGCCGCCACATCTAAATGTGCAGATCAATCAAACGCATTTTTGAACGGCCAACAATACAAATACCAGAATGAGCCAAATAATTTAGGTTTTCCCAAAGTAAATTCTGTTACTTTTTTCTCAAAAAAACAGCCACAAAATAACATTTGGCAGTCACCATCTGCTTTATCCTTGCCGTTCTCTGACCCATTTCAGGCCTAAACAAGCATTTACAATGCAATGGTTTCGCCTTTGTTAAAGTTAGAGCTATTGGCATTGCTCTTGACATTATTTTTATTTATGTTTTTTTTAACATAAATAAATGGCATTGTCATTTACAATGCCAATAGCTTAATCTCTCGCAAATGCCACACACAAACACCCACAGAGAGCCCCCCCACAAACACACACAGCGCCCCCCCACACAACCACACAGCGCCCTCCACACATACACCCACACAGAGCCCCCCCCCACACAGAGCAGAAGTATGCTACATTTAATGCGAGTCACAGGGCTTTAGATCTCATCCACAGAGGATACCAGACCCTTCTGGTGTGCATTAGTTATCATTCTGCGCAGTCTGTATTCAATCCATCAATCTCGGCGTCACTGGAGAGCGCGAGATACCCGGAAGAGGAACTGATTCAGGCGGTGAGACTGTTACCGCCATCCAGATGGGGAAAAAAACTCTGCGCGGATGAGGTGTTCAAAGTCCAGTTGGGGAAGATATTGGAAGCAACTTACATTACAGCTATTGTCGCAGTCAGCTGACCTGTCCACATGCTCTTGTCATTTCAAGAATAACCTGTACCCAAATCGGCTTTCTTCATAGCCATCCAGTGACTGTCAAATGCCACTAGATATTGCTGAATTTAATTTACGTTGAGCTGGACTCTTTATAACCCATTAGTCACAATGGGTACGTACAACTCCTAATTTAATTTTCGAGCTCTGATTTGAAATTATTTTCATCCATTTGAATGCCATTTACCCTGAGCTATACATAAATATGATTTACCTGTTTAACGGCTGCGCTCAGTACACTATCGAAGAAGATCCTTAACCCAAATACTCGCCAGGCACTCCAGATCCTCTCAGCCCATCTGAAACCACAATATAAATGGGCCCTTGCAGCCAGCTGATCTGTTCACATTTAGACTTTGTGGTGACCTTCAGGCCTTCATTATGTGGAAGGTGGTAACTGCAAAACAGAGGCCAAGAATAAAGGGCAGGCTTATTCAGATATCTGCCTGCTTTACAGAGTTTACATAGATATCTAACATGAGAGTGGAAGTCCACGCTGAGGTGGGTCAAAGGCGTCGCCGCAAAGTAGCAAGCTGTGCTCGAGCACTGGCAGGTGAACTGGTTTAGGGATTCTCAGTTAAATGAAGGGAAGCATGGACACGGAGGAGGATAAGAGACAGAAGAGTATGTGGATGCAGGGAAGCATGGACGGAGAGGAGTATGAGAGATAGAAGGGTAGGTGAATGAGGGAAGCATAGACAGAGGAGGATGAGAGGTAGAAGGGTAGGTGGATAGAGGGAAGTATGGATGAAGAGGAGGAGGAGAGGTAGAGGGGTAGATGGATGGAGGGAAGCATGGAGGAAGAAGAGGATGAGAAGCAGAGGGGTAGGTAGATGAAGGGAAGCATGGCCGAAGAGGAGGCTAAGAGATAGAAGGGTAGGTGGATGGAGGGAAGCATGGATAGAGAGGATGATAAGAGGTAGAAGGGTAGGTGGATGGAGGGAAGCATGGATGGAGATCATGATAAGGAGTAGAGGGGTAGGTGGATGGAGGGAAGCATGGATGGAGATCATGATAAGGAGTAGAGGGGTAGGTGGATAGAGGGAAGCATGAACGGAGAGGAGGATGAGAGGTAGAAGGGTAGGTGGATAGAGGGAAGCATGGATGGAGAGGAGGATGAGAGGTAGAGGGGTAGGTGGAGGAGGGAAGCATGGACGAAGAGAGGATGAGAAGCAGAGGGGTAGGTGGATGAAGGGAAGCATGGCCGACGAGGAGGCTAAGAGATAGAAGGGTAGGTGGATAGAGGGAAGCATGAACGGGGAGGAGGATGAGATGTAGAGAGGTACGTGGATAGAGGGAAGCATGGGCGGAGAGAATGATGAGAGGTAGAGGGGTAGGTGGAGGAGGGAAGCATGGACGAAGAGGAGGATGAGAAGCAGAGGGGTAGGTGGATGAAGGGAAGCATGGATGGAGAGGATGATAAGAGGTAGAGGGGTAGGTAGGTGGATGGAGGGAAGCATGGACGGAGAGGAGGATGAGAGGTAGAGGGGTAGGTGGCTGCAGGGAAGCATGGATAGAGAGGAGAGGTAGGTAGGTGGATGGAGGGAAGCATGGACGGAGAGGGTGATAAGAGGTGAGGGGGGTAGGTGGATGGAGAGAAGGATGGATCGACGGACAGGGGACAAATGGAAAGAGTTTAGATTGAAGGGGTGGATGAGAGAAGGGTGGACAGAGGGACAGACACAGATGAGTGGGTGGATGGAGCTAGGGATGGCTGGGTGGGAGGAGAGAGGGACAGATGTATCAATGGAGAAGTGAGGGATGCCTGAGAGAAGGGTGGATATGGAGAAGGAAGGGGAGCAGGTCAGATGATGGAGGGAAGGAAAGAGGGGTGGAGAGACTGGCGGATGGAGAAAAGAAGGATGGATGAATTATGGATGGAAGGAAGGAGGGGAAAAGACAGGCACAAAATAATAGAAGGAAAGAAGGATGAATTGGTGGAAGAGGACTGAGAAAAAGATGAGAGAAAGAAAAATGGAAGGAAGGATGGAAAAAGACAATAATCGAGAACTGGAAGGACTAAAGAAAGACGGTCCCACACCCTGCTCCCCGGGCTAGTGTCGACCCCACCCGCTGGTTCAGTGTTTCTTCGGATCCGTTCCAAGTGGGGAGCATCCATTTTTCTTGTGACGTCCCTCAAGAAAACTAAACCCACAAGCACCAGAATGCAAAGGTGGTTCCATTGCTTGGAGAACTCCCCAGGCCCGGGTGGGGGCTTCAGTGTGAGTGCAGGGGGCATGGTACCTCCCTCCTTCCCGCCCTGCTTACCCGGTGGCAGTCTCTGTGCTGCGCCCTCCTACTCCGAGTACCACCTGAGCTGAGCTGCCCGGCTGGACAGACTGCCCACCGCCGGCAGGTCGTCGGTCAGCGCGCGCGCGTCCATCCCGGGTCCTGGCACCGTCCCCGCGCCCGGGGATCCGACTCCTCTTCCCACGGCCTCAGACGGGAAATGCCGCCCCCTCGGAGGCGCCGCAGCTAGCACCGGCGAAAGTGAAAGCACCCGAAGCCGAGTGGGCTGAGTATCGGTGGCCCACACGCACATACCAACCCCGAAAAGCCCAGCCTAATTTTAGAAGTGGGCTTGCGGTTAATTATCCCGGCTTCCCCAGAAGGCAAAGAGAAAGCGTGTGATCTTGTGCACACCGATTTATATAAGGCGAGGCGCCTCAGATAAATCGGCGAGCAGCGCTGCACGAAATTTACGTGCAAAGCAGTGCACAGCACGAGTTTTTCAGTGAGAGCTGAGAGACAGCAGGATGTAGCAGGAGGGGCGATTCTCACCGAAACACAGTTCATCTGCTGAGATGGTGGCGGGAAGTTGCGGTAGAAATGCGGAGACTCAGGTTAAAGGAAACATTCACGTCCATAGAGAATGCCGTTCAGTACTCCAACCAGAACTATGGGGCTTCAGTGTGAGTGCAGGGGGCATGGTACCTCCCTCCTTCCCGCCCTGCTTACCCGGTGGCAGTCTCTGTGCTGCGCCCTCCTACTCCGAGTACCACCTGAGCTGAGCTGCCCGGCTGGACAGACTGCCCACCGCCGGCAGGTCGTCGGTCAGCGCGCGCGCGTCCATCCCGGGTCCTGGCACCGTCCCCGCGCCCGGGGATCCGACTCCTCTTCCCACGGCCTCAGACGGGAAATGCCGCCCCCTCGGAGGCGCCGCAGCTAGCACCGGCGAAAGTGAAAGCACCCGAAGCCGAGTGGGCTGAGTATCGGTGGCCCACACGCACATACCAACCCCGAAAAGCCCAGCCTAATTTTAGAAGTGGGCTTGCGGTTAATTATCCCGGCTTCCCCAGAAGGCAAAGAGAAAGCGTGTGATCTTGTGCACACCGATTTATATAAGGCGAGGCGCCTCAGATAAATCGGCGAGCAGCGCTGCACGAAATTTACGTGCAAAGCAGTGCACAGCACGAGTTTTTCAGTGAGAGCTGAGAGACAGCAGGATGTAGCAGGAGGGGCGATTCTCACCGATACACAGTTCATCTGCTGAGATGGTGGCGGGAAGTTGCGGTAGAAATGCGGAGACTCAGGTTAAAGGAAACATTCACGTCCATAGAGAATGCCGTTCAGTACTCCAACCAGAACTATGGGGCTTGAATGCTATAAATGCAATGCACCACAAACGTTAAACACAAGACTGTCCAGAAAAGATCGTTTAATAAACCCATAAATACCTGCAGTACTTTCCGGCGCTGGGGCGACGCAGCAGCCCACCATGGCTGCAAGAGGCGGCTCCGTCACGCAGGGATCGCGAGAGAGAATGGCACGTGGCAGAAAGCTTCCCTACGACGACATCCCAGGCATGAAGCTGAGCACGGTGGAGACGAGGCTTTGCAAGACCCGGCCGGCGCGAGCTGTTTCCGGGCTCCTCCACTCCGCAGGCACCAAGTCAGAGAGCTCACTCTCAGGCCGGGGCTTCTCTCACTGCCAATTTACGTTTCCAGAATCCCAGAGGGGAGGAGAAAGTACACGAGCTGCCTGTCAGCAGCCGCACAAGGGCTCCAAAAAAGGTGAGCTACATACTGCGTGCCGGCAATGCCGGACCAGACACGGGGGCGTTCCCGGCGTCCCGTGACGTCGGCAAAAGCCAAAGAATGTCGGGAACGCCCCCGTGTCTGGTCCGGCATTGACGGACAGGCCCCTCGTCCAATGGCAAGGCTCCGTTTACGGAGCCAGCCAATCAAGGACGAGGGCCGAACCAAGCCACACTACAGATCTCAACAGGATTTCGCCTGCGCCGAAAAGATGCGCAGAGCGCATCTCTTCGCAGGCGAAACCTAAAAATAGCACATTACTTTGTGTGTGTGTGTGTGTGGATGTGAGAGGTGGTTGTGTGCGTTGTGTGTTGTATGAGTGCTCCATGCAAAACAAAACAATGACATGAACTTCTCTTCCACTTGAAATTTTTCTACCAGAGGGAGCACTTTAAACAGGATGTAATGTCATAGTATAGTGTATATTGTGATGCCGATTGGGATCAGAAAATGTAGTTGTGTCAGTACCAAAAAGCGCAGCACCTGATTTTTTACATCAAACATTCTTACACATTACATCACTATACATACATTACATGACACAAACTTCCTGCTCTATGTACAGGGAGGTAAATGTATTTGACCCGAACCTCACATTTTTTCTTATGTGCTGAAGATGGAATTAGACAGTGGTGGCCGCAGCCTAACTAAAGTAGTAAGGCGGTGCGGGCAGAGCAGGCGGCTGGTTTAGAAAGAAAATATAAGTTCTAAAAATAAAAAAGACTTACCTGCTGCTCCGGTCCTGCCTGCCTCGCGGCTCCTCTGATCGGCTGGCTAGAAGGTGATGGGCCCCCAGGGCATAGGCTCCACACCCAATCCAGACACTGCTCTTACATGAGAGCAGCGCCTGGATTGGTCCGAGTGGCCTCCTTTGACGCTCAGATGGTGAATTGGAGCCTGTGGCTTTTCTCCAACGGGCTGTGTAACATAAGTGCGCCGGCCATACACACATGCGTACATATGATTACACACTACTCCTCCCCCCCCTGCCGTGACGGACCCGGCACATGTAAGTTTCAACACCTCAAAAGAACGCAAGTAGTGGCACAATTATACAATATGGGAAATCATTTGAAGTTTAGTAGAAGAAAAAGTATTTTGCCACTTTCCATTGAATGTTGCAAATGCATGTCACAAACTGCAGGTGTTGTCTTTTTAGTTAGTTTGTATTCTCTTTCTCTTTAGTTTTGTAATCAGTAGCTATCTAAAAGATGGGGGTAGCACTGAGGCCTGGTGCTGATAGGGCAGACTATGATAGTCGGTCTCCTAACAGTATTATTAATGCTACATAGTGGAGAAATGCCACTGTGTGTCAAGTCATCTGGAAATGTGTTGGCGATTTAATGCAAATCCAATCAGAAATATTGTTAAAAAAAGACTGGAAGGAAAAGTTTAATTATTAGTATAAGGTCAGAACAATACAGGCACAATCAATCACATTCAAAGAAACATCATGGAGACGAGTGAGTAAGCAAAAAGTTACTTATTTAGGACCTCGTTAGAGATTTCTCAGAAATCCTAATATTGGCCCAAACAGGAGTTTGTGTCTAAACCTGGAACACAATACATGCAGTGGAACCAGCACTGGGTTTTGTCCACAGACATATTCTTCCAGTGAAAACTCTCGGAATATATCCTGGGAAAAAGGTCTTAAAAATAGAAAAATGTTCAAAAACTGGTGCTGCAACTACTTCATCAGGAAGTCCCCGTACTATAGATGAAAATCAGTAATAGTGCTATAATGCTGTAACCAGCAGGAAACATAAGCCACAGGATTCGTAATTCCTACCACATCACTTTTCCTGATGACCTCTAATGAGGGCCTATGTGCTGTACCCAAGAAAAACAGAACGTTCGTAAAGCAATTGAAACATTTGGCCTGCTCCACAAATTGATCAGAATTTTGTTTTTGAAAACTGTGATTTGTGCGTTTCTCCAATAATCTGTGTAGAGTTGCGACTTTTAGGGTATTCACAAAATTCCATAGAAGTGTGAATTGAAATCTAAACAAATAATAAATACTTTAGCTTCCTTAACTGAACTCTTCCTGATGGCTGGCAAAGTATGTAGGTTCTATACATTTGTACATTTGCTCAATATATATATTTTTTTACTCCAGAGAAAAAATATCCCTCTACCTGTGACGCTCATTAATTAGCAGGATGCTTCCTTCGTTTTCCTATCCTGGAAAATGCTCATGCTCAGGACTATTTTTACCACCTCTGAGGCATGGGGCCACAAAGTCAGTACAAGGTTCATATGGGGCAAGACAGCTGTTGCAGCTGCAACCCTTGGGATAACGTCTATCAAATACCTTACTCCTACATTTTGCAAAAGCAGTTTAACATATGCTTCCTGAAAGAGAAAGGTCCATGAAAAGGTTTGTGAATAAGCACAAATGAGTTCCTGACTTTGCCAGAGATTTTGCATGGCTACCAAATAGCACAACACACCCGACCCTGATAATACAGGTACAAGTGATCCATTCTCCCCCTGATTACTTACCTTTGATAGGAATCCGAATGGATCTCTGCTTCTTCCTCCCTCTTTTGATTACGTACTACCAAATATCACCCCTTCCTACTCGCCCGTGACCCTAAATTTTGTTTTGTGCGAATACTGCCATGTTAGGTACTATGTTCAACCTGCGGGTGTTGTGGTGTACAAATCTGGGTTCTGGGAATCATGTTCTTGGAATATGTGGCTTCAGTTTAAGTTTTGCAGAGGTAAGTTTAGCTTGGGGCATAAACCCACTTGTGCCTCATGATCCAAGTCTACCCTAACCAACCGTCATTGCCTTTCACGCAGGGGCCGGCGGGATCATCGCAGCCGCTATCATTGCAGCACTCCTTTTAGCCGTCATCATCTTCGTCACTGTCTGGATCATTGTAATAAGGGGCAAGAAGAAGAGGGAAAAACTGTCTGGCACTGAAATGAAGTAAGTCTTCTATAACATAGATTGCAAATCTCCCCGCTGCTATGCCTCTGAAGTGGGTCTTTGACAAATCACTCAGTTCTTCAGCCCAAAAGAGTTACTTTGTTTAATTGTATCAGAATACAGTTTCAATTAAATTGCTACAAAGGATTCCTTCAAGAATGCACTATTCTCTATAGTGAAGGAAATTCCATTGGTGTTTTCCACAATGATTTCAGGACACTATTAAAAAATTGGAGAATTTTCTGTTGCCACCCAACTCTAATCAAACCCATAATATATGGGTGATCGGTGTGAGAACAGCTCCTAATAAGACATCAGCAGTACCTAGTAATGCACGTCATATATGTGCCATTGTGTTGGCACCCAGGTATGATCTTGAGACATGTTCTACTTTTTACGTACATGAATGGGATGTTCTCAATATATAAATGCCCTGCCCACCTTATATCTTTGTAATTGTTGTTTACAAGATTAATCTATTAATGTTCCCAGTCAACACATCTTAGCTTTATGAAGCAAATAGCCAAGCCTTGAGCAGCTCTTTCTAGGATTGTAGTTCTAGGCTGAAGGGCCCTTAGCAGGGTCGTAACTACTAAATAGTGCAGCAGATACCGTGGCAGCGGGGCTTGGGGTTTTGAGATGCTCACTGCACCTCAAGGTAGTGGCGTTTTTTTTATTACCTAACAATGAGAAAATATTCCAATTTCCTTACTTGCATTAGGACATAAGGCACATTGGCTGTGTCACTGGCCCTCACGGTGTACAACAGGCATAAAAGTTGCTTGGTCCAAATGAACTCTCCCAGAATTGGCCTCTTGGTGGCTTTATATTCACAAGTCTTAATGTACATTATGTGGAATTACTCACTGGGGAAATTGCAGGCTTTCAAACAACAAAAAAATCAAATCAAATCATACACTCAGTAACATGCCTGGAAAGTCAAGAATTGTACAGCTTTCCTGGTATAGTGCTAGTTTGCTTTGTAAATTAGGGAAAAGTGAAAATTTTCTCTTATGAGGAACAGCGCTTCTATGAGTGCGTACTTACAAACCCTTTGCGATTTTGGGGCCAGATATATAAAGCTTGTTTGTGACTGCAAAAAAGCTTTTTACAATGTACAAAAGGCAAATTGCGAATTAGTAACTTGTCACTGAATAGCAATTTGCGTTTGCTCACAAATACCAATTCGGTATTTGGAAGGGGTGTCCCTTTCAAATGGCAAATCAGAATGGTATGTATTAATGTTTTGCAATCAAATTCCGGTTGCAAAACAGTAATTCTTTACCACCAGTATAAAGCTAGTGATAACCCATTCCCTCTGAGAACGTACAAAAATTATCTTTTAAGAGCAGGCAGTGCTCCCAAAGACCACTGCCTTCTCTTAAAAAATGAAACCGCAAAGTTCAATTTTTCTTTTTAAATGTATCCCGTTTTCCTTTTTAAAAAAAATGAGTGCTTTATTAAAAATCAATCACAGACATGATGGTCTTTGACCCCACCAGGCCACCATCCCTGTGATGTCTGCGATTCTTAATGGATCGTAAATTGTGACTTATCTCATTAATATGCACGCAATAGGCCTATTTGCGACCCACTAGGAATTTCTAATGAAACTCAATGAGTTTCATACATTAGGAATACCAATCTTCTAATTGCAATTTGGAGAGAATCTGTAATGGCTGGATTTTCTGTTTAGATGGGATCAGCCCCCAGGGGCCCCTATGACCCAGCCAAAACGTACTCACCTTCCGTCCTCAGGACCACCTATCCAGGCACCTGGTACCTACCTGAGGATAGGGAACTCGCAATATACAAGCTCATATTATCAAAAACACCACTAAATCTATAGGGATACTAAGAATACTCACTGATTACTAGGGATATCCATACCCTACACTACACTTATTCACATCAGTTGGCCTCGCGGTCACCCCGACCCAGACCGTTCTACCCTAGGGCAGATCTGACACACAATCTGGTGCGTCTACACACGTGGGTCTGCAGCCCCAGTGCTCTCCTTTTCCAAACCGTTCGCGATCCTGCAAAACCTACACACTGGTTCGACCCCCCAGTGCTCTCATTAATTAACTCAAGCCACAATCCTGTGGGTATTCCCACTGGTCTCCCACCCAGTGTTATCATTAACGCCGCATATCAACGACGACCACATTCCTATGAACACCTATACATATATATATATATATATTGGGATATTATCTCAGCTGTCTACTCGGGATGAAACTACAATAATAACTTTGATTGTGGGTCCAGATTATTGTGTATTACCTGCTCTTGGCATCAAAGGTCCACTCACTCCCTATTTATGTGATCACCACTTACCTGATTGGGATTACTCATCCATTCATGCGCCTGGGATTACCTAGAAGCGCCGTTTACCTTTAGTGAACAAGAATAGGGACTACACACCAGTTAGTTATAAACTGGGGACATTTTATTATAGTAATATAAACATTAATACAAATCTAACAAAGGCTATAGGTAGAACACACCGCTTGAAAGAGAAAAGATTACACATAACAGGAACACTCCGCTGAAAGGGAAAAGATTAAGTGTAGCTAATGTGATGAAAACAATATCACCTGATTAGTGTGAAGTCTTGTTCTAGCTGTCATCTGGGTTCCTCTCTCGTCTGTGCCTTGGCTCATCTCATGCTCTCTCTCCTCTCCTGCACTCTTGGGTACACCTCTGCGCTGATCGCTCTGTCTCTGGACTCCTCTCCCCCACACGAACTGTCTCTTCACCTTGCGTCTTCACTCTTAATAGTTCCTGCCGCTCTGATCACCGTTCATTCCACTATCTTAGTCGCTCTTTCTCTGCGCCAATGTCCAATTCCATCTGCTCCCATAGGTTAATCCACGAGCTCTCCTCTATCTCTTCTAAAAGGCATTACTTCAGACTCCAGCTATTCACACTTCCTCCTGATAAACAACTGCTTCTGACTGCTTCCTTCAGTTCCAGCTCACTATTCAACTCAGCTCTTCTCCAGATTGAACCCTCTCTCTCTCTCTGCCAACTCCACTCCACTGCTCTCCTCTCTGCTGGACTCTCCTCTGCTCGACTGCCCTCTGACTGACTCTCTCCTCGACTGACTGACTCCGCCTCTGCACTTCACAAATATAGAATGCTGTTTCCTCATGGAAAGTTCCAGCCAGCAGCTTCTTCCCACCAATCCCATGCACCAGGCTCCTTGCGCTAGACGCTCCCACAGTGGCACAGTCTGCTTGTTTCGTCTAGAGCCTGAGCCCGGGAACAATTCCTGATTAGATTCAGCTCTGGCCGGTTCTCTCCGGTCCGCTTAGGGCGAACAACAGTTATAACTATAAACATTACTTTTGCCCTAAAAAGCCTCTCTGCTTCCATCAAGATGGAGTCTCTCTAGCTTTAGGCCTGAAAGGGGTGAAATGCTCCTTAGCTCTGTCAGAATACCTACATAAACCATACCAATATGTCTAATATGTCAAAGCCAATAGGCAATAGACAGGTTAAAGTCAAGAATAAAGGCATATTAAGCAGCTATCCTCTTCTAGGTCTGGAAAAAGGGCTTAAAAGGGCCAACACAGGCTAAGAATACCTATACTAGATGCGAGCAAGAATAATGATCTATTATCACTGCTAAATAAAGCCAAAAACCCTGCCATTACAGAATCGCAATTAGGAAATCGGTATTCCTACTGTTTGTACATCTGGCCGTTGGTTCCTATGCATTTGTAGAAGAATGTAGGCATTGCAAGAGTCTCAAACATTAGTTAAAACTATGACAATATTTCAACCATTTAAAAACAAGTTTGAAATTTTATCAAAGGCCTGATGTTTGGCCCAAATAGTAAAGCTTCTTCCAAGAAGAGTCTCAAGTGCTGATGCCACCAGATTACCTTACATAAATTGCCCATCATAAACAGTCGGATAAGCGATTAAAGACACTGGCCGTTTGCCACTTGCAAGCCCATATTGCCAGCAATGCCAGAGTGGTTTTTTTCCACATAGACATCCATCCTGGCCAAAGCACCGATCTGGTGGTAACTTCAGTTTGGGATGATTTACATATCTATTGACATTCCCCAGACAGGAAAAAAGCATGCCAGAAGCAAGTCCTTCCTCGACTTGGTTCCTAGATTTTGCAATGATCGTCTTGAAAATTCAGACTTTGAGTAATTACTAGGTGTTGCAAGCCTTTGATTACCTTTCTTTCTGTTTATTTGGTCTGTCTGGTTCGGTTCTTCCTTATCAGTTGTCTCTTTAAATGTTGTTTTCAATGTCAAAAAGCCGATGGGGTATGTGTCCCTTACCAATTAATAAATCAATTCAGATTCAGTAGATCATTTCACTAAAAAGACAGTATTTAAATAATTTGTTGAGATTTCGGTTTATAAAATTAACTGTGAAACCTCTCTGCAAGAGAGGCATTTATAAGATGTTGTATCTTAAATCATGGGTACAGATAAACTGGAGAACCAAGACTGGGCCATAATCAGGATCATTAGAGAGGCTGGTTGATGACTGTTTCAATAACTTGATGGAACACAATGAAAGGAACTTTGGTTCATTGGGAAAAACTGCAGTTGTCTTTCGTGGGGTGAATCACTGTGATAAAGATGGTCTAACTATAACTCAGTTCAATTCACCTGAGAATACAGAACAGAACTATGAGATGAAGAGCTTTTTTGGCACCATGGCAGATGTAGGTTGGCCTTAATAGACTCCAAATGATAGGACACCAGATGTTATAAGACATAGGTGGCTCATAACACCAGCCTATTTGGGCCAAGTTCCAATTCAGGGGAGTAAAATATGTGAACAGATGGAAGATGAAGCGTTCCCTTTTGTTCCTTTCAGTTCAATATAATGGGTGAAAGTGGCCGGCCAATAGAAGTGCTACAACTCAGACATGGATCACTCAAGACAAATCTTGTACACATTTTATAACGGGGCACGGCTGAACCTGACAATGCCTCACTCTAATATAATATGGATGAGCCAGGTTCATCAGCGAGGGAAATGTGTATATTGGGGTCAGTGGGACTCCAGTGGTGTACAATCTATTTTATTCAGTTTGAAGGCGGTGGCTTCGTGTATTTTGAACAGCTCACCAAGGCAGATAGTCTCCTTAAAAAAGAGTTTTGATGGCTCCTTCCTATTCACCTCTGGTAATGAGGCAAATGTTGGCACTAAATGTAACTATCATATTCAGACATCTTATATGAAGGAGTTTAATCGAGAAGTACTACTTAAAGGTCCAATGTTCTTGAATCACAATGACAATAGTTGATTAGTTCTATAATCTTCTTTCTTTTCATGAAAACTATACAGCCACAGCCAGCATGTTTCGTTCTGAAGAGAACTTCTTCAGGGCGTAGTATTATGAACACCATTCTAGACAGGCCTTGTCGGCCACGAATTCTGGTTCTAAATCTGCCATTTGGACTTACGGATAAATAAAAATGGACATTGACTATTGGATACTTTCTGTACACTTGCCCACAACCACACATTGCGCCTGTCAAGGTTTAGGAGCATTCTATAAACCTAAAGAAGTTCTCTTAAGAATTAAACGCTTTGGCTGTCTCGTTTTTATAAAACAAAAATTCTATTAAAGAAAATTATAGAACTAATTGGATATTGTCATTGTGTGAGACCTCGGAACATTGGGCTTATATAGAGTGCTTCACTGATTAATTTTCATTGGTCTTTCTGCCTTGGCAACAGCATTGTTTGCAGCTAGAGCGGTTCAGGTTGTACACCTTTAGATAACTGGCGACAGACTTGGACGTGCGGTTTGCTTGAATTAGGTGCTTTGTGAATTGCTTCTTACATCAGATATTTGCAAAGACAGCTTTTGCTGGGCATGGAGAACCTACAATGAAAGAAGACGAGCCACTAGAAGAGATGAGAGAGGAATGAGAAAAGCACATATGACTTTGAGTCAATGTGGACTTGAGCACTGACCTTTTTGTAAAGAAAGCCTAGCTAGAAGACTTCCAAGATGACTAGATAAATATGCATGCTTGGTTCAGACTATAAAGGGTTCAACGTCCTGGCCATAGGTAAGGTTATGGCAGATAGGCAACGTACACACATATGATCTGGTAATTGCCATGGATACAACAGTTGTTCTGAGAGAGAGGTCTAATAAGCTAAACACATAGTAGCACAGTAGCTTCAGGTTGATGACAGAGCTAAGGTTCTTGGAATAGCAAGAGAGTGTTTACATCATATGGTAATATAAAAAATGGAGGACCATAGAGGTAGAATCAGCACACCAGATGTAATCGAAGCTAGAAAAAAGGCCTTCATTGATTAGTGTTTTAAACACCGGCCTGTGAAAATATTAAATACATCATTGATCAGCGGAGTACAGCCAATATGCTCAGGCTCGGCAATGGAAAAAATTATATACAGATGTCTTGGATTACCAAAGGGTCTACAAAATCAACTTTAGGTCTTGGACAATATGTATGTTTTACTTCCCTGCCACTCTGAGGGTGATGAGGCAATAGCACCATACTGCCTTGCATCCTTCAGCTTGAAAGTGACCTTGACCTTAAATTATCCACTGGTACCGGTATGTACTACAAAAATGTCCATGAGAAAAAACGGTTATGTGCACCAACCTGCAGCTAAAGAAAAATCTTTTTTAATGACTTATGACTTTAGCTACAGATCTGCATATCATTTTCCAAAACCAAATGTGTGCATTTGCTTTTTATACTATAAAGTTGTGCACAGGTTATTTTAGTGGGAGGACATTATTGGGAGTCCAAAGGTGCCTTTTATAACTCCAATGTGCTTAGGGAGTTCTTTATAAGTGAGTCTGCCAAAAATGGTGATGAAAGATCAAGTCTGGACTACATAAGTGTAGGGGTATTGGGCAATGACTGTGGATAAATTCCACCCCATAGTCCTTGTGCCGCCATCTAAGCATAGTTTCAGGTCATGCCCAGAAGCTACTAATGCCTGGTTACTAGGCTGAAGGCATCACCCTACTTCAAGATTCTATGCATACAGAAGAAGGCTACACCAAATGGGGTGTGAGGACAGGGGGACTTGACATAGGAAAGGGCTGAAGGCTGTCCCTTCCCTACAACTTACTGTAATGGCCGAAGGCCAGGCCCTGTGCCCCTTAACCAGCTTGCTATGGCTGAAGGGGTAACCAGTGATGCCACAAAGTGTGTATGCAGCACATGGCTAGTAGTCTCACCCTCCACCTGGATACCACTGGGACAGGCCTCTGAATCTGGTGAAAAGGGATTCATTAAAGTGTATATGCAACATAATTTTGGAAACGAAAGACCAAGGGCCTGCCACGGTCAAAGATTACACCCTGTGGCATGACTCATTGGGCATGGCTGGAGGCTGTGCCCTGTGGAAACTGTGAGCAATGGGCCCAGCACAGGTCTTGAGCATAAGCAGGCCATGTGAGCACTGAAGTCAAAGGGGTAGTGGCTACAGGCTATAGTGATTACTAAAGGAATAAAGGGGCCCAGACAATATTTTGGACAACTATTACCTTTCTGTGTGGCTTGTATGTGAGATTGTTTGGGATTTCAGTATAAGGCAAGGTAGAAAAGAAACTATGAGATTATGGCCCTGTGTCCTCAGACAGCTCACAACCGTTGCACGTAATCTAATACAAATGTGGCACACCAGCTCATGAATTAGCAAAGCACTAGCACCTTACATGAGAAGCCGCTCTAAACGAGAGGAATGGTAACAAAAGTAGTCCTGGAACACCAAACATCCTGGGTGGTGATACAAATCTGTCACACCACTTTCTGAACTAGCAAAGCACTAGCACTTTACATGGGAAACAGCTCTAAAGGAGAGGAATGGTATCAAAAGTAGTCCTGGATTTCACGGGATTGGCCATAGTTAGGCTGTGGGGTTTTAGGTTTAAACCTATAATAACTGATAAAACCCCACTGACAGAAAAATAGCCCTCACCGGTGAAAACATATAAACACTGAAAAAACACCTGCACAACCACAAACTAAATGCCATTCAAAGAAAGGAAAAAGAAAGTGAAAGAGTCATTTTGTTCTTACTGAAGGGGTCAATAAAATGTAACTTTGTTATACAAGCTAGCAGTAAGAAAGACTGGCTAACATTATTCTGCTTGAGTTTTGTTCTTTAGGGATGCAACTAAAATATTGTTTCTTCTTCCTTTTACTTTTTTCAGATTTATGGCCTTTGGTCTAAAGATGCAGGGTTGAGTTTCACGTTTTAGGTTTAGTTTAATTATTTTATAAACTATAGAGAATCAGGACATATCAAACTCACATTTGATATTTTGGCTGCATTTGATTCTTTCACTGATAGGTAAAATGGCTAGTTTCATAAAAATCTTTCCTAATATGTGTCATCACATTTGCCCACAGAGAATGTGTAAAAACCCTTAATACATCAGACCATAGTTTCTAGTGGGACAGTATTGATAGTAGGTGAATTGCCAACACCTCAGGCTTTAAAAATTAAGTGCAAGGTATAGTGACAAGTATATATATATCACCAAGCATCTGGGATAGTGGTGAAAACGTGACACCAGACTTTCGGAAAACATGGAACGCAGTGTCACTTATTATGCTCTGCAAAAAAGGTTCTTTCCAAGTTCAACAAAGATTGGAGTGATATTGTTTGTATTTGTAGTGATTCAGCAACGTATATAAAAAAATGTGTGTGATGACCTGTCAAAATTGATTCCCGAGCTGTAGTGATTCCCTGTAGGAGATCCTTGCCACTTGTTAGATGGTATGCTGAAAGCATCTTTACAATCTTCAGAGTTAATGAGGGATGCTATTGACTTTTTAGTCCATTCTGGTGCACTGTTTTCTTATGCCCAGGAACTAAAATGCAAATATTTATCATTTCGTGCTTTATGTGGCATCAAAGAAAGAGTCATCCCAACTGTGCCCTTTAGCTGACGGTTCTTAGCCCAAGGGGCTATGAATGCTGAGAGGGCCTTTTCACAGAAGTTTACATGGGAAGGATAGCGCGAGCGCGCATGACTAAAGACTCACTGAAGAAGTATTGTATGGTGTACTACAATAAGATTAATTTGCAAAAATCTCTTTGGACCTCATAAACACTATATGTACACTGTCTATTTACCATGTTCTTTCAGTGCAGAAAGCAAGCAATGATAAAAGCAAAACATTCCATAAACACCGGAAAAACACGTTTTCTGTTGTTTTTAGTGGCGTGAAAATGTGTAACCACTGATAACAACAGTTTTTTAAGATATTGAAAACACTGACAAAACCCCACCAGAATTTACCAAAAATAGAAACTGAAAACAGGACAGCCTAGCCATAGTGCAACGGTCAAACACACTCTTGCAAATAAGACCCAAGGCAATTGATGGCACCTAATAATTGCATTCCACCAACTATTTACCATTATATATTGCACAAAAATTGTTTTTATTTCTTTATAATGCAATGGTTTTAGTTAACTTATGCAAATAAACATTCCTTCATTCATTCATGGAAGAACATGTGTTTTTTCAACATTTATTTTTGTAAAGCTAAAAAAAATATGATAATCTTGATACTGCCAGAAATCTTTTTTTTTGTAAATATGCAATCCATTTAACTGTGGCAGTATCACTACACAATAAGGCAGCTGCTTGCTCAAAGAAACAGCCAATACTCATGATTTGGACAAACAAAGCTCAAAGGCCACATTCTCTAACTTTGTAAAAGGTAGCACCAGAGGGATATTTTTTTAAAGATACCAAAGTTAATTGGCTTGGAGGTTTCATCTAAATTGTTTTTTACAGATAATGTGATGACCCAAAGGTATGAGAAAATGCTAACTGATTAAGTTGGATAGGATCATTCACTGCAAAACACTGCATTACATATCTAAACTAAATGAAATTGTCTATCATTTCATGAGAATTAAGTACAGAACACAACTGTGAATTCCACAGGGCCAAATCGGGTGTTTAACAGTTAAAGAACTATGAAGCTATTTAATAGTGAAACTTGGTATGTACTACACTGCAAAATGCGCAAACCTGCAGTAGGAAGTCCATTAAAAGCACTAAAGTAATACTGCCATATAATGTACTGCCTTATGCCTTATAATTTGCAAAAGAAACTGGACCATATTTTGGACCTGGGTATTTATGGAAAAGCAGCAGTCTAGTCCCCATGTAATTTTTTGAACCCTTGCTCATTTTTCTCACTTTTCCCATTACTCCACCAGGCCCCAGGACATTTATTGATCCTTAGCTAATTTTTACACTTTTCCCATTACTCCATCATGCACTTATACAAAGTGACTCAGGGAAGTGTTGAGGAGGACAGATCCAGAGACCGTGCTCTGAGCCACCAAAGGCACCGTAAAATAGTACTTGGTTGTCAGTATCACATACTTAGGTGCACATGATTACACATTACACAGCTTGAACAGTAAGATGGAGGCACTCAAGTGCAAACAGAGCAGAAAAATAGGAATTTGTATAAACTGAGGAACTTTTAGGATTACGACGCTCCAAATTTCTGAAAACAATTCTGTAAAATAGGAGAATGACCTGAAAAATGCAGCTAGAACACTACATGCAGAATGCTTAGCAGGGACTTGGCCATACCCACAGCAATTATCTTAAGGGGAAGAGATCAAAGATCTGAAAGGTAAATCGAAACTTAATTTTGAGATAACATGATTGTTTAAAATTGCAAATAGAAAACTGGGAATAAAGAAGTGCCTTGGCCATCAAAGCATTGTAATGACACTCTAAAATGTGAAAGTACATAACGCATGTAGGAAAGTGCCCCTTTTTGCATGATTACCCCTCACGTTTTGCCTAACATGGGATGCAACCTGACTTGGTGTGCCCTGGGCCCCTGCCAATCAGGTTCCCAGGGCCTGCGTTCTTTCCCAAGGCTGTACCTTTGTACCCACAATTAGCACAGCTCTGGAAACAGGTAAGCCCCTTGTAAAAGGTACCATGGGTACTAAGGGCACTATGACCAGGATAGGCCTCTAAGGACTGCAGCACCTATTGTACCACCCTTGGAGGTCCAGTACCTGAAAAACCACAGGTTTCCATTGCAGGTTGCTTGTTTTTGTGCCGAGAACAGTGAAGAGTCGGCAAAGCACACCCTCTGCCTATGGTATAGAAAAGTCACCCTTCTAGTAGGGTGCTCTAGCCCTAAGATGAGGGTACCGTGGCATGAACCCAGTACCCCTACAGTGTCTAAGCCTATTGTTAGACATTGTAAGTGTAGCAAAGCCATCAAGATTACATGGTCTTGGAGATGGTCATTACGAACTCCACAGCTCCATAATGGCTTTACTAAAAACAAGGAGGTTTGGTAGCAAACTTCTCAGCACAATAAACCCACACTAATACCAGTGTTGAATTTAATGTAAAATGCACTCAGAGGGCATCTTGGCGATGCCCCATGAAAATCGATCAGCCCTGGTGTGGTTCCTGAATGGCTGCCCGCCACTTGCCACCACCAGACAGGTTTCTGCACCACTGGGTAGAGGGCCTCCGGTCACAGGGTCCATAAACAAAGGCAATCATGGGCAGAGGTGTCATTCTTCCTCCCCCAGGATGGGCTGGGTTCACAAAATGTGAACTTCAAAGGCCTCCCGCTGTTGTAAGATGTACTTGCCTTTTGCTGCCCACAGCAACTGCCTCCCAACGGTTCTGCACCCCTACTTTGTGCAGAAGAATCGGCTGCAAATCCACCACCCCTTGTGGGGGAGGTGAGGTGAAACACACTTCTCAGTCCCCTCCATCTTGAAGATAGGGGACTCACCCAATTAGGGAGTGGCTCATGCCCCCTACCACTGATGGGTGGCAAGGAAGGGGCCCATTGGTCCTGCCCTGCATAACCCTTAAACACCGCTAAATGTTGTATTTAGGGGCAACCCTGAACCTTACCTCCTCAGAATTGAGGAAGAAAGAAAGACTGAAAAGCTGTGCTGACCCAGGAAGAAGAAGAGGACACCACCTACTTTGGCCCCAGCCCTAACGGTCTATCCAGTCTGCCAGCATACAAGCAAGAACCGAGGCGAGCCAGCAACCCCCAGAGCCCTGAAGTCCTGCCCTGCAACCCTCTTACAGACTCTGTCTCCTGTGAGTGCTGAATTAGCTCAAGCAAAGACTTACCCACAGAATCCGGATTCCGACGACTCCCCGATTCTGTACCACTCTGCACCAGACACCCACGGCCTGATTTCGAGTGGCTCAACATGACAATGAGGTCTCCCCAGTGATCCTTCCCTGGGTTCTGGTGATCTCCGACCTTCCCCAAGCTTCAAGACAACACCGGCAGCCTCAACCTGAAAGGTCCGCTCCGACCACAGCCGCAGCTGATAAAAAATAAAGACGACGCCAGAAGACACCCCTGCATCCAATGCCCCCCAGCCTTGGGTGGCCCAACCAATGGTGTCCAGGCATCCCCAAAGAACCCATCTTACCCCACCAGTCGGTGGTCACCTGAAGCAATGTCGCACAACCAAAGGTCTCTATTGAAAAGCACAGGGTCTCCGATGTCCTATTTGCACCCAGCTGCCCCAGTGCCGCTGGTGGTGCAGCTCCTGTGTTGGTCATAGGCCCCTGCAGTGCTGACCTTAACCCCAGGAGCTTTGCTCCCATAACCGAGTAGCCTGCTCATCAGCAGTCCCTAACCGAAGGCCCCCTTAGCCCTATTGGCTGACATTGGGCCCCTGCACTCTGCACCTGGTTGCCCTAGTGTCGCTGGTGGTTCAACTTGAGTGCCCATCTGGACCTTGGGGAGCCTTGGTCCTAACCCACAAAACTCCTATTCATATAAGTGGTGTACTTACCAGAGAAACCGCTAACACTTTTCTCCCATAAGAACCCATGTTCTGAGATTTGGGCCTAAAATGTTTTGCTGAACTGATGTTTGTATGGAGAAAAGAAAACTCAACAGAAAATGTATGAAAAGTCTTACTTACTTTGAATTGTGAGATCCTAAGGTGTGGTAGCTAGGCATACCACCCTCTGTACTCCAAGTAATCCAAAAGTAACTAAAAAGTAATCTAAAAATAATTACTGTGCAATTTAAACTGTTTCCAAAGCATATACAAACCTGTAACGATTACTACTTCTATCACACCTGTATTTCCTTCAACAGTCTGGCATTTGAGAGTATATTTTACTTACCTATTCCAAGTCCTTATTGGTTCTAAAATAGGTTTATCAAAAGAGGGGACTAGAGGGCTTTTTAAAGAGGTCCAGCAACAATGCCTAGTCAGATCAATGAAGCAAAAGTGGATGCTGTTCTTCTAAAAGGATATTGCCTAGAGATCAAGAAAAGGCCACGGTCAACAACCAAGTACGGTTAGTTGTTGTGTTGAGGTTACAAGAAGCAGGAAGGAGAGGGAGTGTGTAGGGAATAAGGGGGGATCCCACTGTGGCGGAACTAGGGTCCTCACACAACGTTAAGAAAAGAAAAACCTGACGAGGAGCAGGTCCAAATGATGAAGCATGACACCTAGCTTGCTGGGTGTGTGAGGACCCTAGTTCCGCAACAGCGGGATCCCCCCTTATTTCCTACACACTCCCTCTCCTTCCTTTTTCTTGTAACCTCCACACCACAACTAACCTTAATTGGTTTTTGACCTTTGCCTTTTCTCGTTCTCTAGGTAATATCCTTTTAGAGGAACATCATCCACTTTTGCTTCATTGGTTCTAAAATAAAACATAAGTATACCTTTTTTATGCTTGCCTCATTGGTCTGGATTTTGTCATTGGGTGAGTGTAAACAGTCCTTGATTGAGTGAATACAATAAATGCTTAACACGCCCAATGGATAGGCCTAAATGCTCGCCCACACTACCACAAAGAGATCTGTTAGTACTTACTTAATTTAGCCTCTGCTATAGCTTTGGTGACTCCCTGGACTCTGTGCACACAATACCTCATTTTGGTATAGTATATACAGAGCCAGCTTCCTACAGCACAAACAAGTAAGAGAATACTCTAGTTTTCAACATGTTTCGGCTCACACTTTATGAACCAAGAGGTATAGGAGTAAGGCGCCCAGTTTTACGTTTTTACAGATAAACACAGACAGAAAACAATGTGTTTCCTGACTGTATTTTTTTTTATAAGCAGAAAAATACAGAAAATAGTGCTTCTTTCGGGCGACTCTCCATGCTGTTTTTCATGATTTCTAGGACAACAGCCGAGCAGATAGATAGCATAGGAAGGTAAACATAGGTTGAGATTTCCCTAAATACAGGCGTATGTTAACATATATTTGAATCTGAATGCTTATATTCACCTGTAGGTGTAGTGTTTTACTATATATGTCTGCTTAATTTTTTAAACGTAACAGGCAGCAAAGTGTGAGTACATGTTTATCAGTTAAGCTGTTGCGTGCCCTACCTCCTTGGTGCTGCGCACGACCAACAGACGACGCAGCCCGCCCACTTTGTTGAACGCCTGCACTGCAATGGAATGTCCGCTGCGGTAAACGGGTTAAATAAATGTGGAAATGCACCATTTTACGACTTCATTTATTCGCCAAACACAAAATAAATATGGGTAAATACAATAAGATGGCAAAAAAGTAAATATGGATAAATACAGCGGGAAATGTGAAAAAAATAAATACCATAAAACCGGGAGGCCTATATTCAAGCAGCAATATTCTCTTATAATTAGTTTGATCCAGAATTAGCTGATTATATCCTCAAAACTGTCACTCACTTTATGTATTGTTGATAAGGGTTACTCAAAAGGAACCCAATGATATTTGCCATAGAACAACACATCTTCAGTTGTGTGATGTAGAATAAAGGAATGGTCCTTTCTGCCAATGTTTAGGCTCCCTTGAGTCTTTTGCCCATCAGTGTTATTGTGCAAAGGGCCCCATGCCGCAGTCTGCTGGCTCAGAGGCCCACTGTACCATCAGCATGCAGATAACAAGGTGTGCACAAACGTCTGGGCTCCCTTGATTCGGTTGCCCAACACAGTCATTGTGTACAAAGGGCCCCAGATCACAGTCCACTGCTCGGTAGCATAAAGGGAACATGGTGTTCAAATGGTACCCAAGGAGTTCCGCTATATGTGTATATACTTTTTCAGTCCTGTGAGTCGGAAAAAGCTGGTGATCATTTATGCCAATATCTGGCCTCATTTTATTCTGTGGTCCATCAGTTTCCTTCTGTACAAAGGGCCTTAGAGCATAGTCCGCTGACCCACTGCACCACCAGCGTGTAGCCGATGCCCTGCCACATATCTGATTTGAGGCATGCCTACCTGTATTCATCCACGCCTTGTGGCACGCTGGTGCTGCTGTTGTGTGAATGATGCTGATGCAGCTGATATTAAACCCTGATGAAGTAAGTACAACAGCGGGGACACCACATTTGCCTATTTTGTTTATCACTTATTAAAATAAAGATTGCTATATGCTGTGCCTCTCATGACAGCGTTTGACAAATGCTCTGGAAAGATTATCTTACATTACAGAACAGATAGACTCAAATACCTTACTGGTGCCTTGAAAAAATAGACTTGAAGATGATAAAGCCTTTTAGTGACCAATGCAAGCAATATCCTAATCTTTCAGTTAGATGGCCAAGTTTAGGGACCTTATATGACCAGTCTTCGAATCTTAATGCACTAATTTAGCAAAAACAGGAAATTAATACCAGCAAGGGTTGGGAGAGGTAACATTTGAAAGAGGAATGAACAGCCAACTGGCTGTGATTTGTAAGGCTTCTCAGACATTAGATAGTACAAAAGCCTGAGTTATAACATGTTCAGCTATTAACCCAGAGGGAGAGAAATAGTCTCCCTAAAGGTCAGTCAGCAGGTGTTTATGTTGTAAAACATATTGGTAGGTAGGCTCAACTGTAATTTCTAACTGGTTTGAAAGGTTAATAGAAGGAGTACACAACTGTTTTTACTGTGGCACACTAACATCTAATGAAGGCGTGACCAATGTAGGTCCCGAAGTACCGCATTTCAGGCTATATACAGAAACGAATGTACATTGAGTGAATCTAAATGGATCTCATTTACAAAGTCAGTGGCTACCCTGAAAATCCGTCATGGATTCGTCCCACCAGCAGCACTACTGGACACCACTGGTCTAAGTGGACACTTGAGCAGAAATGTAACCACTGTGATCTTGCTTTTGTTCCCTTTCCAACAGGTCAATGACTCAGGCGAACCAGGAATCGGCCCCGTCTCAAGCGGCCCCAGCCTCACAAAGCCTTCTAGCAGCTCCACCAGTCCAGACCCATGAATATACCACCACTCATGAAGAACATGTCTACATTGCCACCCACCACGAAGAAATGGAAGAGGAGAACACTCCTGCTGTAGCATAGACGTCTAATCGACGACTGGACTTGGAACCCAAGACATTGTAAATCTGTTGCTTTTCTACGCTGTGGCGCTCTTCGACATCTGTATTGACCAACTTCTTGAATATCAAGAACCTTAGCACCTAACAGTGATAAGTTAGAGTAGAGATATAGTTGTAGAAAGGAACTTCTTTCTTCTGTCTTTAAGTCCCAAATGTAATTTGTCTTATGTAATGCCATCAGGTACAATATTAGCACCATCGACCACTGTACAGCAGGATTTATCTTAATATACGCATGAAAACCACCCTCTCAGGCAGGGTGGCTTGATTCAGGAAAGGAAGGCGTACAATTCATAATCGAAATTACCTAAGAGATGCTGACAAGTAGAGGTCAATTTCTATTCATCTTGATACAGATGAGAGTCAATGGCACAGAAAAACATTTCCCTTTTGATGAAAATAAATAAGGGATAAAAAAGCATACAGGTGTAGAAAATTGCAAGATGCATCATTTAATGATCCAGGCCAATATATATATTTTTTTTAATATAGGAGGTTTATGCTAAGGGGTTAGAATATTAGTAAGGAATCCAATATGTGGACAATGTAAAGGGAAAAAAGTGAATTGTCCAGGATTATATAATTTGGTCAGTCGGGAAGCTGGTGTCAGAATTTAAAGATTACATTTAGTCAATGATCACATCTCCTCCATGAAATTGTCTCTTTGATCAATAGCCATGCTATAGAACCTCTATATGAAGAGGATATAACATACTACAACTTAAGAACATGATGGGTACTTGTGTGAAACGTGCAGTAAACCTTTTTTGTAATAAACATCAATGTTGAGTGGTATTTTAATGCCTCTCTTACAAAACACTGATCCTATAGGTTAGCAATGATTAACCTCAAAGCACTAACTCCTGACTTAAGTAAAAAATCGACATCATCTTACAAAGAGGCGAGGACAAAATTGGAAATTTACCCTGTCAATGTCTCATGAAATTGCAATGTTTTAGGTGACTATGGAGGGTTTACGTCACTGACGTTTAAGCAACTGATAAAAGACGGGGAGGAGTAAATAAGACCTATATCATAATTATGACATTACTTCTGTAAAACGGCTAAATTGGTGGCATTTAATTTCCAACAATAAGTGTCATACAGTTCATAACTGTTGTTTTATCTATGGCGAAACCTAGCTAGTATTAAATGGCATGTTCATTCTATAACGCATGCAGGGTGGAGCCTCGCGGCTGCATATATTCGGATCTGTGGTTTCTTCCAATCTGTCACACAAACCCTCTGTCAATGTTGTGACATTGAATAGCTAATTGCACAATATTTTGAGCACCATTCTTAAGTTTCCAAGATTTAAAGCCAAAATAAATTTTAAAAAATCAACATTAACCTAGATAATTTGAGTGTCCAAATCTCAGAGATTATATACAGATTAAGGATGCTGGTCTCGAAATATCCAGCGAAATGCAGACATTTAGGGTCACAGCAGCCAAATCTTTATCTTGAATCAGTTTCCAGCAGAAGTCTGCATTTAAGAGGGAAAGAGCTACAATGTACTAGATACCATGCGCGTCACCCATCGTACTCTTCTTCTATGATTAGTTAGATTAGCAGTAACCTCCCCAATTGCACATCGTGGTTGACTTTAGACTGAAGTGAATCATAAATTCTCCTTTGTTGACAGAGCAAGATACCCTCTTAAAACAACAGGGTATCAAGGTACTAAGAAGTTCATTCTTGCAAAAAACTAGGAAGCAGTCTGAAGTTTAAATTTACAGCAATGTGCACAACATGGTTCTTCTGCAGTGGTTTATTGCTTTGTGTTGGGAAATATTATTATTGTATTCTTACAGTTTACTTGTCCCAGAGAGCCACTCTGATATTTTTTGGCAGCCATCTTGTGCTTTGTGGGCTGTCATGCCTCTTCATCTGCACAACCTTTTCTCCCCTAGAAATGATGAGTCTCTTCGCACTGTAATGTAGTGCTTTGGACCGCCTTACAAGATCCAAACATTCCTGGTTTGCACACCAAGGCCTCCTTGAGGGCACAAAAACAGGAGTTGAAAGTCTGCATCCCAAGATGGATGGGCTGTGGGTCAGCACAAACAGGGAAGGGGTTTGCAAATGTCAGCTCCACACTCTGTAAACACTGTTACTGTTATCTAATTGCAGCTGGTTGACTTATGGACTATGTGTTAGTGCACTAGAAAAACAAAAGAAAACCCACTATTTAAATAGGCGCATTAGCCGGAAGCAGCAGACATCTGGAAACGCCAGTAACCAGTTAGATGTAAGAGGCAACTGGGATCAAATGGTGTTTTGTCACCGCAGTTCATTCGATCTCGAAAACCCCACATGCCAGCATCTGGATCCAGTAGAAATCATTAGAAACTGGTGAACTGGAATTTCTGAAAATTTGATTTTTCTTATTTAAAAAAACATGTGCTCACACTTCGGTACACCCAGCTGCCTTCTGCTTTGTCAAATGTCCATTTCAGTTTGGTTTTTTTTCATTCGAGGAATGTTACAGAGGTGGTGGGGGTAGGTCATTCAGAAATGATCACGTGGTTAAAATTGTAATTTGTATTAATCGAAATTATTAGGATCTCTTACTTTAAGATTTTGATTTTATGTGTATTGTTGTGGTAGTAATATTGTGAAAGGCAATGGCGGTTGTGTTTTGAACTATTGTTCAGGAAGTAGGTGCAGTCTAATTAGTGTTTTCACTACTGTGATGCCTGTGGAAATGGAACATAAAATTCGCATTTTCTGGGAGTTGATGTTTTATCTAATTTTGTCAACTATAACGCATTCTGCTGGGCAAAGTACACTTAGAATGAGCCACTTCATTTTGTTTTTCGTTAGCTTTAGCATGTTTCTTATTGATGTATTACTAGAAAATTTACTAAAACACTTTAAATAGAAAAAAACGTATCTCCATTTTTATCCATGGCCTCCCGACTGATTGTGTCAATCATCACCTATATTTCTATTTTCTTCAGTTTAGATTTTTATACCTGCTTTTTTAATTCCCCTCCGGAATGTTTGCGTGCCTAGAAAACGCACCAGCTAGTAAGCCTCCTAATTAACTTTACAAAGTGTTTTGTTAAATAAAATAAAATATCCAGGAAACAAGGTTGGCTGATTTATTTTGCTGAAAATAAAGTGGGCAAAAGGAAGTATTTGAGACAGCTGTTAAGGGTTTTCATTGAGCTGATAATACGGCTAAGGTTAGCTGCAGAGGGACTCGGGAGTCAGCAAACACGCGTGATTGGAAGCTTTGGAGACGGTGAAATGCCGCGTCATCGCACCATCAGTGCAGTTCCCAAGGCACGTCACGTGTCACCAGATAAATGAGCACCGTCTGTGGAACCATAAGCACCTCCTGTGGGTGTTTCGAGTCATCCAATGTTCCTGTTCAGAAAAACGAACACATAACAAATGGCTTCAAGATAATTAACGTAGAGTAGTATAAAGATATGGCGGGAGGTGATAGCTACTGTGTGCTCAAACTGCGATTAAAGCCTCTATTTCCACTGAACAAGCTTGTTTTTTAGGCCCGATCTAAAGACAGCTTTATCTTCCTTAATAGACTTATGTAAAAAAAAAAAAATATATATATATATATATATATATATATATATATATTACCTACTGGCGATAGCCAGTAGGTATATATAGTTAGGATTTTTTCTCTATGGAACTTTTGAAAATTCTATGCCTAATAACTTTGGCGTTTGTGGACGGAATTGGCTGAAATTTTCAGGAAAATGGCACATTTTGTTTCTGAGCAGCTCCTGGAAATTTGGGGGGGGGTTCGTCAAGGGGGGGCCGAGAAAAAAGGGGGGTCCCAAAACGCGTTTTTCCCATGTTAATTTCCATAGGGCGGTTGGCCTCACTTTTAGCCCGAACGGCTGAATAGATTTCCACGAAACTTGGCAAAATTGTAGGGACTGTTAGCCCGATGTGCCTTTGCTAGGTCTCAATATATGTGCTTCAGTGGATTTTGAGAAATTAACGTTTAAAACAAGATATATATCTGTAACAGCGCTCCGGGCTGCGCTCCGGTTCGCGTACTTTTCGCGTATCGGAACTTTGCGAAGCTGATTGGCTCTCCGGTGTCTGTCAACATTCTAAACAGTCCGGAGCGGCCGCCATCTTGTCTCTCGGTAGGATCGAGAGACAAGAGGAGGCCAAAACAAAGGGGGAAATGAAGGAAAGGGGGCAAGGTAGACCCCTTCTGACCCCCTAGGATTGATGAGGGGGATATTATAGAGCCACGCGGGGCCCCAAAAAAAAAAAAAAAAAATCCGATTTTTTCGCTGTAGAGACGCGTCTTGGTACGCGAACCGGGCAGCTAACCGGGAAGCTAACCGGGAAGCTAACCGGCAGTGTAACGGGAGTTTGAGGAGTAGCTGATTGGCTGTCAACATTGTAAACAGTCCGGAGCGGCCGCCATCTTGTCTCTCGGTAGGATCGAGAGACAAGAGGAGACCAAAACAAAGGGGGAAATGAAGGAAAGAGGGCGAGGTAGACCCCTTCTGACCCCATAGGATTGTTGAGGGGGATATTATAAAGCCACGCGGGGCCCAAAAAAAAAAAAAACATCCGATTTTTTTTGCCGTAGAGACGCGTCTTGGTACGCGAACCGGGCAGCTAACCGGGCAGCTAACCGGGAAGCTAACCGGCAGTGTAACGGGAGTCTGAGGAGTAGCTGATTGGCTGTCAACATTGTAAACAGTCCGGAGCGGCCGCCATCTTGTCTCTCGGTAGGATCGAGAGATCGAGAGACAAGAGGTGGAAAAAAAAAAGGTGTAAATGAATGAAAGGGGTAAGGCAGACCCCTCCTGAACCCCTAGGATTGATGAGGGGGCTATTAAAGTTCCCTGCGGGGCATAAGAAAAAAAAATTGCAATTTTTCGCGGTAAAGGTGCTTCCTGGTACGTTAACCGGGCAGCTAACCGGCAGCGTAACGGGAGTCCGACATATTGTGTTTTTTGAACGTTTGTGATATGTGTACGTGTGGATTTTGTCTAATTAAGGTTAAAAAAATATATATATATCTTTAAGCGTGTTCTGGCGCGCTTACGTTTTGGGTTTGGTTTGCGCTGCAGAGACGATACGTCACGGTTATGCGATGCATCATGAGGCGTCTCACGGGCTACGTGATACGTCACTTAATAAAGAATATATTTTACAGCTATAGATATTAGCTTTTAAAAAACCAATGAAATTCACAGAAAAAACCATAGGTTATAGACCATATATAGTTAGGAATTTGCATTTACAAAACCTTGAAAATTCACTGAAAAAACCATAGGTTATAGACCATATATAGTTAGGGATTAGCATTTAAAAAACCTTATTTTATTTGCACAAAACCATTGAAATTCCATATATAGTTAGTTGCACTAACTATATATCGCGGACCCGCAATCCACTGCTAATGATGTCACATATTACATCATTCATGACATGGTCAGTGACATCACTGATGACATCACTGATGACATCTCAAATGACATCACTGATGACATCACTGATGACATCTCAAATGACATCACTGATGACATCACTGACATCTCATTTGACATTACTGATTACATCACTGATGATATCATTTATGTGATAATACATCTGCAGACTCTAATATAACCTTACATACACTCAGTGTAAACAGGCACTCACAGACTGTCACACATCCATGGAGTTACTCACACACCTAGTCAGTCATGCAAAGAATCAATCACATCTCCATTTCCTCAACTATACAGTTATACACACCTTACTTATTCAAACATATAGTAACACATATTTACTCTCTTATACAATCCTTGATACAAGTTCACAATGATTCATACAGCCACTCACACATTCACTGGCTCTTATGTTCAGTTATTTATATATGTCAACTCTCACATGGAGTGTGTTTTACATATGTACTTACTTTGACATGTAGCACTGAGATATCCATTCACTCACCAATATACTCATGCACACAGTCAACTGTCCATACAGCTGTTTCTACATGCACTTTTGAACCCATACACCTAGGGAATCAACTGCTCACACATCTATGCACAGAGTTATACACCTCCCAGCCACCCACACACATACTCAGTCTCCCATACAAATACTTGGGCAACCATTCAATAACCCATATAGTTACTGATATAGCTACTGATTTAAACATGCAGCAGTTTACAGAACAACATAAATAATGATTGCCAAATTAAGACACTTTAATCACTAACCCATACACTCAGTGAGACACATTTAATCATTCTCTCATACAGTCAGTCATGCACCTACTAAATTCTTCATCCAGACACTTATACATCCACTCATTCTTCAATATGTAAGACATATTTTAACTTTACAGAAACATACAGTCACTGGGTGTTGTCATCAATGATGTCATCAGTGATGTCATCAGTGATGTCATTTGAGATGTCATCAGTGATGTCACTGACCATGTCATGAATGATGTAATATGTGACATCATTAGCAGTGGATTGCGGGTCCGCGATATATAATTAGTGCAACTAACTATATATGGAATTTCAATGGTTTTGTGCAAATAAAATAAGGTTTTTTAAATGCTAATCCCTAACTATATATGGTCTATAACCTATGGTTTTTTCAGTGAATTTTCAAGGTTTTGTAAATGCAAATTCCTAACTATATATGGTCTATAACCTATGGTTTTTTCTGTGAATATATATATATATATATATATATATATTTCACCTTCCAGGCAGAAAAACTACCAGTGACGAGACTTGTGCAGACCAAAGTGTTTTATTTCTCTGTCGCCCTCGGACGCGTTTCGCCTGACCAACAGGCTTGTTCACCGATACCGTCACTGGTAGTTTTTCTGCCTGGAAGGTGAAGTGTTGTCGGGACTGGCTCCAGAGGTCCCGTGTGAGACGAGACACCCGCTGTTTTGGAAGGTGGCAGTTTTTCTTCTGGAGAAGGAGGAGTAGTAGATATATATATATATATATATATCACACAAAAAATCCCCAGAGGCAGGATCGCACTCCGCAGCAGATAAGTTTACACAAAACTCTTTTCTTAGGCATGTGGCTTCCCTTCCCCATCTATTGTCCACAGACCTGACGCGTTTCGAAGCTTTTGCTTCTCTTCAGAGGTCGATAATCAGCAGGACGTTTTATCAGGCTCTCCGTTTCCCAGCTGAATTGCTTTCCATAATTGCACAGCTTCCGACGTGCCTCCGTTTTGGAAATAATTTTGCTCATTGCATGTTGGGAGTTGGAGTCTTTTTAGCCATTTTGCACTCTCCATTAGGTTTGTCCGCTGTATCACAATTAGGACACTTTTCAAAGCCCTCCATTAGGCTCCAGGATGAGACTTCACATGCCTTTAGTTCAAAACCTGCTGTGCCCATCAGAACGTGACGTTACACTTCTGCGAGACCGTTCAGTTGCTCTTCGGCGGTGCGTGGTCCTCGCGGCCTGGAAGCGCCGCGTACATGTCACACAAAAAATCCCCAGAGGCAGGATCGCACTCCGCAGCAGATAAGTTTACACAAAACTCTTTTCTTAGGCATGTGGCTTCCCTTCCCCATCTATTGTCCACAGACCTGACGCGTTTCGAAGCTTTTGCTTCTCTTCAGAGGTCGATAATCAGCAGGACGTTTTATCAGGCTCTCCGTTTCCCAGCTGAATTGCTTTCCATAATTGCACAGCTTCCGACGTGCCTCCGTTTTGGAAATAATTTTGCTCATTGCATGTTGGGAGTTGGAGTCTTTTTAGCCATTTTGCACCCTCCATTAGGTTTGTCCGCTGTATCACAATTAGGACACTTTTCAAAGCCCTCCATTAGGCTCCAGGATGAGACTTCACATGCCTTTAGTTCAAAACCTGCTGTGCCCATCAGAACGTGACGTTACACTTCTGCGAGACCGTTCAGTTGCTCTTCGGCGGTGCGTGGTCCTCGCGGCCTGGAAGCGCCGCGTACATGTCACACAAAAAATCCCCAGAGGCAGGATCGCACTCCGCAGCAGATAAGTTTACACAAAACTCTTTTCTTAGGCATGTGGCTTCCCTTCCCCATCTATTGTCCACAGACCTGACGCGTTTCGAAGCTTTTGCTTCTCTTCAGAGGTCGATAATCAGCAGGACGTTTTATCAGGCTCTCCGTTTCCCAGCTGAATTGCTTTCCATAATTGCACAGCTTCCGACGTGCCTCCGTTTTGGAAATAATTTTGCTCATTGCATGTTGGGAGTTGGAGTCTTTTTAGCCATTTTGCACCCTCCATTAGGTTTGTCCGCTGTATCACAATTAGGACACTTTTCAAAGCCCTCCATTAGGCTCCAGGATGAGACTTCACATGCCTTTAGTTCAAAACCTGCTGTGCCCATCAGAACGTGACGTTACACTTCTGCGAGACCGTTCAGTTGCTCTTCGGCGGTGCGTGGTCCTCGCGGCCTGGAAGCGCCGCGTACATGTCACACAAAAAATCCCTAGGGGCAGGATCGCACTCCGCAGCAGATAAGTTTACACAAAACTCTTTTCTTAGGCATGTGGCTTCCCTTCCCCATCTATTGTCCACAGACCTGACGCGTTTCGAAGCTTTTGCTTCTCTTCAGAGGTCGATAATCAGCAGGACGTTTTATCAGGCTCTCCGTTTCCCAGCTGAATTGCTTTCCATAATTGCACAGCTTCCGACGTGCCTCCGTTTTGGAAATAATTTTGCTCATTGCATGTTGGGAGTTGGAGTCTTTTTAGCCATTTTGCACCCTCCATTAGGTTTGTCCGCTGTATCACAATTAGGACACTTTTCAAAGCCCTCCATTAGGCTCCAGGATGAGACTTCACATGCCTTTAGTTCAAAACCTGCTGTGCCCATCAGAACGTGACGTTACACTTCTGCGAGACCGTTCAGTTGCTCTTCGGCGGTGCGTGGTCCTCGCGGCCTGGAAGCGCCGCGTACATGTCACACAAAAAATCCCCAGAGGCAGGATCACACTCCGCAGCAGATAAGTTTACACAAAACTCTTTTCTTAGGCATGTGGCTTCCCTTCCCCATCTATTGTCCACAGACCTGACGCGTTTCGAAGCTTTTGCTTCTCTTCAGAGGTCGATAATCAGCAGGACGTTTTATCAGGCTCTCCATTTCCCAGCTGAATTGCTTTCCATAATTGCACAGCTTCCGACGTGCCTCCGTTTTGGAAATAATTTTGCTCATTGCATGTTGGGAGTTGGAGTCTTTTTAGCCATTTTGCACCCTCCATTAGGTTTGTCCGCTGTATCACAATTAGGACACTTTTCAAAGCCCTCCATTAGGCTCCAGGATGAGACTTCACATGCCTTTAGTTCAAAACCTGCTGTGCCCATCAGAACGTGACGTTACACTTCTGCGAGACCGTTCAGTTGCTCTTCGGCGGTGCGTGGTCCTCGCGGCCTGGAAGCGCCGCGTACATGTCACACAAAAAATCCCCAGAGGCAGGATCGCACTCCGCAGCAGATAAGTTTACACAAAACTCTTTTCTTAGGCAAAGAGTTTTGTGTAAACTTATCTGCTGCGAAGTGCGATCCTGCCTCTGGGGATTTTTTGTGTGACATGTACGCGGCGCTTCCAGGCCGCGAGGACCACGCACCGCCGAAGAGCAACTGAACGGTCTCGCAGAAGTGTAACGTCACGTTCTGATGGGCACAGCAGGTTTTGAACTAAAGGCATGTGAAGTCTCATCCTGGAGCCTAATGGAGGGCTTTGAAAAGTGTCCTAATTGTGATACAGCGGACAAACCTAATGGAGGGTGCAAAATGGCTAAAAAGACTCCAACTCCCAACATGCAATGAGCAAAATTATTTCCAAAACGGAGGCACGTCGGAAGCTGTGCAATTATGGAAAGCAATTCAGCTGGGAAACGGAGAGCCTGATAAAACGTCCTGCTGATTATCGACCTCTGAAGAGAAGCAAAAGCTTCGAAACGCGTCAGGTCTGTGGACAATAGATGGGGAAGGGAAGCCACATGCCTAAGAAAAGAGTTTTGTGTAAACTTATCTGCTGCGGAGTGCGATCCTGCCTCTGGGGATTTTTTGTGTGACATGTACGCGGCGCTTCCAGGCCGCGAGGACCACGCACCGCCGAAGAGCAACTGAACGGTCTCGCAGAAGTGTAACGTCACGTTCTGATGGGCACAGCAGGTTTTGAACTAAAGGCATGTGAAGTCTCATCCTGGAGCCTAATGGAGGGCTTTGAAAAGTGTCCTAATTGTGATACAGCGGACAAACCTAATGGAGGGTGCAAAATGGCTAAAGAGACTCCAACTCCCAACATGCAATGAGCAAAATTATTTCCAAAACGGAGGCACGTCGGAAGCTGTGCAATTATGGAAAGCAATTCAGCTGGGAAACGGAGAGCCTGATAAAACGTCCTGCTGATTATCGACCTCTGAAGAGAAGCAAAAGCTTCGAAACGCGTCAGGTCTGTGGACAATAGATGGGGAAGGGAAGCCACATGCCTAAGAAAAGAGTTTTGTGTAAACTTATCTGCTGCGGAGTGCGATCCTGCCTCTGGGGATTTTTTGTGTGACATGTACGCGGCGCTTCCAGGCCGCGAGGACCACGCACCGCCGAAGAGCAACTGAACGGTCTCGCAGAAGTGTAACGTCACGTTCTGATGGGCACAGCAGGTTTTGAACTAAAGGCATGTGAAGTCTCATCCTGGAGCCTAATGGAGGGCTTTGAAAAGTGTCCTAATTGTGATACAGCGGACAAACCTAATGGAGGGTGCAAAATGGCTAAAAAGACTCCAACTCCCAACATGCAATGAGCAAAATTATTTCCAAAACGGAGGCACGTCGGAAGCTGTGCAATTATGGAAAGCAATTCAGCTGGGAAACGGAGAGCCTGATAAAACGTCCTGCTGATTATCGACCTCTGAAGAGAAGCAAAAGCTTCGAAACGCGTCAGGTCTGTGGACAATAGATGGGGAAGGGAAGCCACATGCCTAAGAAAAGAGTTTTGTGTAAACTTATCTGCTGCGGAGTGCGATCCTGCCTCTGGGGATTTTTTGTGTGACATGTACGCGGCGCTTCCAGGCCGCGAGGACCACGCACCGCCGAAGAGCAACTGAACGGTCTCGCAGAAGTGTAACGTCACGTTCTGATGGGCACAGCAGGTTTTGAACTAAAGGCATGTGAAGTCTCATCCTGGAGCCTAATGGAGGGCTTTGAAAAGTGTCCTAATTGTGATACAGCGGACAAACCTAATGGAGGGTGCAAAATGGCTAAAAAGACTCCAACTCCCAACATGCAATGAGCAAAATTATTTCCAAAACGGAGGCACGTCGGAAGCTGTGCAATTATGGAAAGCAATTCAGCTGGGAAACGGAGAGCCTGATAAAACGTCCTGCTGATTATCGACCTCTGAAGAGAAGCAAAAGCTTCGAAACGCGTCAGGTCTGTGGACAATAGATGGGGAAGGGAAGCCACATGCCTAAGAAAAGAGTTTTGTGTAAACTTATCTGCTGCGGAGTGCGATCCTGCCTCTGGGGATTTTTTGTGTGACATGTACGCGGCGCTTCCAGGCCGCGAGGACCACGCACCGCCGAAGAGCAACTGAACGGTCTCGCAGAAGTGTAACGTCACGTTCCGATGGGCACAGCAGGTTTTGAACTAAAGGCATGTGAAGTCTCATCCTGGAGCCTAATGGAGGGCTTTGAAAAGTGTCCTAATTGTGATACAGCGGACAAACCTAATGGAGGGTGCAAAATGGCTAAAAAGACTCCAACTCCCAACATGCAATGAGCAAAATTATTTCCAAAACGGAGGCACGTCGGAAGCTGTGCAATTATGGAAAGCAATTCAGCTGGGAAACGGAGAGCCTGATAAAACGTCCTGCTGATTATCGACCTCTGAAGAGAAGCAAAAGCTTCGAAACGCGTCAGGTCTGTGGACAATAGATGGGGAAGGGAAGCCACATGCCTAAGAAAAGAGTTTTGTGTAAACTTATCTGCTGCGGAGTGCGATCCTGCCTCTGGGGATTTTTTGTGTGACATGTACGCGGCGCTTCCAGGCCGCGAGGACCACGCACCGCCGAAGAGCAACTGAACGGTCTCGCAGAAGTGTAACGTCACGTTCTGATGGGCACAGCAGGTTTTGAACTAAAGGCATGTGAAGTCTCATCCTGGAGCCTAATGGAGGGCTTTGAAAAGTGTCCTAATTGTGATACAGCGGACAAACCTAATGGAGGGTGCAAAATGGCTAAAAAGACTCCAACTCCCAACATGCAATGAGCAAAATTATTTCCAAAACGGAGGCACGTCGGAAGCTGTGCAATTATGGAAAGCAATTCAGCTGGGAAACGGAGAGCCTGATAAAACGTCCTGCTGATTATCGACCTCTGAAGAGAAGCAAAAGCTTCGAAACGCGTCAGGTCTGTGGACAATAGATGGGGAAGGGAAGCCACATGCCTAAGAAAAGAGTTTTGTGTAAACTTATCTGCTGCGGAGTGCGATCCTGCCTCTGGGGATTTTTTGTGTGATATATATATATATATATATATATATATATATATAAGCAAGGCACCTGTGTGCCGAAACGTTATGAAGCCAGACAAGCGAATAATTATTTGAAGCACCGCAAACCTTTGGTCCGTGAATCTGTGTTCCTGGGGAAGCTGTGACAAGCTGCGGCGCCCCGGAAAAACTTTGGTTTTCAATATATATATATATATATATATATATATATATATATATATATATATATATGTTTACGGTATACTTTAAGATTCTGAAATGGCCCTCCGTGTGTGTGCATATGTGGAGACGTATGAATGCCAATCTTTAGACTTCAAATGTTTCACAGAATTTTAGTAAAAGCATTACAAAATGGCGACCTGTGTTTCCTTAAATGAGCGACCATCTTGGAATGTTTTATAAACAAGAATTAAAAATCTGCTAACATTCGTGCCAAGAATTTTCAATTCTATTAAGGACAGGAGGTGAGGATTATGCTTTCTCTATTTCTTTACTGAAAAAACACAGCAGCCAATCAGCACACAGTAAAGAAAATATGAACTACAATACCGATGATACCTGGGCAACCATAGAGTACACAACAGTATATAAAGGGTCATAGAGGTCACAACTTCCTCTTTCTTTGTCCATAACAATCAATCAGGTAAAAGTCAAAAGTGATAGAAGAAAAAACCCAAAGGATCAACGAAGAACGTCACGTTGAAAGGTCATCCACAGGCCGAAGTGAAGAGGCAACATCCGAAGTCCCTGGGACGAACCAAGACCAGCAACTGGAGAAGACGAATCCCAACTTCATTTAAGGTCTGAGCCTGAAAGGAGTAAAACAGAGTCATAATACCCAAACCCATAATGGAATAAAACACAGAAACCATGATAGGGCGGGATACATTGCATAGAACAGTTAGAAAACATGGCATATCATAACTGTACAAAACAAATGCAATCAACAGTCAGAAAACAAAGGTGGGATAATCCTCGCCTCCTGTCCTTAATAGAATTGAAAATTCTTGGCACGAATGTTAGCAAATTTTTAATTCTATGGCAGGACGGAGGCTCCAATTATGCTTGTTCAAAGCTTAGCCACCACCACTGAAGCAACATCTACAATTGGTTTAAAATAGAAGGTCTTGAACACAGATTCAGAAGACCAGTCAGCGACCTTCATGATATTCTGAAGACCAACACCCAAGGAAAAAGCTTTGGAAGCCATGGCCCCCGTGTTGAATGGGCACCAAAGAGAGAAACATCAATACCAGCCTCCAGCATGAGCCAACGCAACCAGCGGGCTAGCGTAGCCGGAGTGCCGGGCTTGAAAGGCTTTTGCAAAGCAATCAACAATTGACCTTGTAAATCGTGTCGAAAAGGTGCAGTGCTTACCTCGTAATCCTTGATGCATTGGACCACACACAGTTGAGGGTTGTGGGGAAAAGAAGGATAAGGGGCGGTAGACGTATTGCATTTGGTCCGTCTCGAGACAACAATAGTGAAGCCATCCGGGGAGAAGGTATGACCTGCAAGGTCCAAGGCCCGAACATCCGAAACCCGTTTGCAGGAAACCAAACATAATAACATAGTTAGCTTGGCCGAAAGTTGTTTGCGGGAAAGCAAAGAATTTTAAGGCCAGGAATCCAGGAAGCGCAAAACAACCGACACATCCCACAAGGCAACATACTTAGGACAAGGAGGTTTAACCACCCGGATGCCTCTCAGCAGTTTAGATATCAAGGGATGTTCCCTTGCGGGTTTGCCATCGATTTGGACATGACCCGCGGAAATCGCAGAACGAAAATTGTTAACCGTTCTATAAGCAAGCCCAGAGGAGGCCATGGAGGCCAGAAAATTGATAATCAGAGCGAGATCTGCTGTAGCGGGATCCACCGACCGCTGTGAGCACCAATCACACCATCGTTTCCAAGCTGACGCATAACGCTTGTGTGTGTTGGGGGCCCAAGCTTCACTGATAAATCGGGCAGCGTCTCCAGATAAGCCTGGGACCTTCCAGCGTCCCCCGAAATCCTCCACGCTACCAGACGGAGCTGACCCGACAGAACCAGGGGGTGAGGTTCGCGAAGAGGATCCAGCAACAGGTTCCACACGTGGGGGAGAAGGAGCGGCGTCGAGCAGCTCATCTCCAGAGGAACCGGAAACCAAGCCTGAGCCCTCCAAAGAGGAGTGATCAGAATGAGCTCCGAGAGAAATTGTCTCGCACAGGCCAGAACCGGGGGAATCATCACGAAGGGTGGAAAAGCATAGCACAGGAGAGGAGGCCAAGACTGGAGAAACACATCCGTGGCCAAGGCCTCCGGATCCGGACGCCAACTGTAAAACTGGGGAACCTGCGCGTTGAGGAGAAAGGCAAACAGGTCGAGGTGACAACGCCCCCAGATCTTGGACAACAGCCGAAAAATTCGAGGATGAAGCCTCCAATCGCTGTAATCCCTCAGATGACGAGAGTTCCTATCCGCAATCCGATTGTCGCGGCCCAGCAGGTATTCTGCAATAACTATGATCCCATGTTGCAGACAAAGATGCCAGAAATCTTTCGCAATCTCCGCCAGAAGTTTGGACCTGGTGCACCCCAGCTTGTTGACATAACGCACCGCCGGGACGTTGTCCATTCGTAAAAGAATGCAACAATTCGTCCGCTGAGGGGACAGACAACGAACCGCAAAGGAGCCCGCTAGAAGCTCCAAACAATTGATATGAAGGGCCAACACCTCCTGGGAACATCTGCCCCCCGTGGCCACCGGACCGCACCGGGCTCCCCAACCCCAACGGCTGGCATCGGATTCGATCACCACATACGGTGTCTTTCCGAACAGCGCACGGCCGTTCCAAGATTACATGTGGTCCAACCACCACAACATCTCCGCTCGGGCATCCGCCGTCAGAGGTACGTGATCCGAACACCGCAGACCCTTCTGCAGGTGTCTGATTTTCAGACGCTGAAGCGCACCTGGAAAGATCGCTTGAATCGAAGAGGACAGAAGACCTACTATTCGAGCCACCGATCTCAAGGAGACGGTCTGTCACGATAAGACCAATCTCAAGTCCCTCTTGATGGACCTGATTTTCTGACTGGGAAAGAGGAGTTGACAGGAGACCGAATCTATCCGAAACCCAAGAAGGTCCATCGATTGAGACGGAGTGAAGTCGGACTTCTGAGGGTTCACAAGAAACCCTAGAGATTGTAACAGATCTATGGACCAACGTAAATGAGTCCGTAAAAGAAGAGGGCATTGGCCAGAAGGAGAACATCGTCCAGGTAAACTATCAGTCGAACCCCGCGCAACCGTAAAGACTCCATCACTGGACGAAGAAGCTTCGTGAAGCACCACGGAGCTGATGAGATGCCGAACGGAAGAACCGTGTACTCGTACCAGGTTCCGAGCCATTGGAACTGAAGGTAGCGACGATGAGGGCCGTAAATTGGCACCGACAGATAAGCATCCTTCAGATCCAGGCGGACCATCCAGTCGCCCTCCTGAAGCAGGTCTTTCAGAAGATGGATGCCTTCCATCTTGAAATGACAGTACACCACTCCGCCGTTGAACTCCTTTAGGTTGAGGACCAAACGTGAACCTCCTCCTTTTTTCTCGACTAGAAATACATTGCTGACGAATCCCTGCGGATGAGGTGTCGTGGAGACTATGGCTCCTTTTGCCAGAAGAGAAGCGACCTCAGCGGAAATAAAGTCCTGATCTTGTTGGGAAAAAAACAAGAGGAAGAGGACGATGATGTTGGTGAGGGTGACTGTAAAATTCTATTTTGTAACCCTGCACAGTCTCCAACACCCAGGCATCGTTTGAGATTAAACGCCAATTTGGGAGAAAAAAACTGTATCCTGCCCCTCAAAACCACATCTGATGAGAGAATCAAGCTCACCTGAGTTTAAGGAATCCTGACGTCCTCCCTGGTTGCCGTTGTAACCGCCTTTCCTGTACTGTTCCCTGCCCTTCCGAGAGGGATAGAAATTGGACTTGTTGGTGTTGAAATCCTGACCACCTCTTTGGGACTTGGAACCTCGTTGAGGTTGTTGATCTGAACCACGGCCGAACGAGCGTCCCCGTCGTCCGGCCCTGCCAAAAACTGGGCGAAAGGCCAGACGCAGATACGATTGGGCCTTGTCCAACCCACTAAAGGTGGACACAAACTTGGTGAGCTCCTTAAGGAATGGGGAACCAAACAACAAGCCCTGTGCCTGAGGCCCCGACTCAGAAGAAGCCAAATCAGTGAGTTTGAGGTCCAATTTCAACAATATTGAGCAACGGCGCTCAGAGGAAAGGGCACAGTTGGCATTTCCCAAGATGCAAACGACTCGTTGCGACCAACCCACCAATTCATCCGGGTCAATGAGGGCGCCGGACTCTTTGGCCCGATAGCCCAAGTCAAGAATTTTTGTTAGAGGACCCAGAAGATCCAGCATCTTGTCCTGGCAGGACCGCCAAGATCTATCTAAACCCTTCTTGGGGTCTTTAGAATATTTTTTCAAATAAGTGACCATGGTGGGGTCCACCTCAGGGGTCTCTGCAAGCTTGTCAGCGAGGTCCGGACGCGGACACTCCGAACGTAAACGAGCACGCATATCCTTCTCAAAGGGCTGGCGTATGTGACATTGAACGTAGTCTGCATCTCTGGGGAGGGAACCAGGACGAAGAATTGAGATAGACAATATCGGTCGGGTCAAAAGTTAACAACTGAGGAACGGAAGGGGCATCAACATAATGTTCCTTACGCGCTTTTTTGGAAGGAGGAGGACGCGAGGGCTCAAGAGGATGAAGTAGACGAAGTGTCCCCATCTGAATCAGTAACTGGAGAAGATTGGCCAGACTTGGCGGATTTTTTGGGAGGTGGCGCAGAAGAAAGCGTCTTTGCCAGTTTTGCAAAATCGGAATGATGAGGGTTCTTTGGAGACTTCTTAGCGCGTCCAGAAGCCTGCGGCAACAAACCCTGTTGCGCAGCATATTCGGACAAGTGACGCTTTAAAGGGGCAATGGCTTGAAATAAAGCCTGACCCATCACGTCATCAATGGAGCCAGAGGGCTCTTCATCTTCATAATAGTATCCTTCCTCGTCATAACAGTCTCCCATGGCGACAAAAAACTGCCAATATTATTGCCCACAGGAGGAAGAAGGTTGTTATCAACAGCCAAGGCCAATTCAGGGGGAGTGGAACCCCAAAGCAAGCCAAACACGATTCAGGAGAGAACCTGACAGCAGGAAAAATAGTTCAAGCGTGGAGGGACGGCTTGCTCAACAAAATAAGCCACTCTAGGCAATGCCTATGCACAATTTTACAACCACCCAACTATCCTGTCAGAGGGCGTAGCAGGAAACCAGTCAACAGGCTTGTGGGCATTAGCTGTAATACAGCCGTCAAAATTGCACTCTGTGGAAAGGCGCCGACCAAGAGAAGCGTCGGACCGTGAGGCAAAAGTAAACAAAGGCTTTGCACATGTGCGAACAGCTGCCTGTCGAGAGGAGAGACGCGCAAGCTCAGCGCACGTCTCCCGTGTCCCAAAATCCCGCTCCACAGAAAAAAACAGGCACGGACAACGCGCGATTGCACAGGGGAGGTGGCACACGCTCCCCAAGACAAACGCCGACAATAACAATAAACCGGCAATGAAAAATTCCCAAGAAAGGAGCAGCCGACGCGCTAGAAAGCGGGAAGGGCAAACAACGAGCCGAGACAGCGGCGAGATAAACAGTAAGCTCAATAACAATTAAACATGCACAGAATAACCATCAATAAGTAGAAAATATACTTAACTGGCTGCGAAGCAGCAAAGAAAGAGGAAGTTGTGACCTCTAGGACCCTTTATATACTGTTGTGTACTCTATGGTTGCCCAGGTATCATGGGTATTGTAGTTCATATTTTCTTTACTGTGTGCTGAATAGCTGCTGTGTTTTTTCAGTAAAGAAATAGAGAAAGCATAATCGGAGCCTCCGTCCTGCCATAGAATTTGCAATGCAATGTCTCGCATTTACGAGACTTTGAGCTGTTGTATTTGCCAATAGCTTAAATTCTAGCAAATGCAAGACCTATTGAACTTCAAATATAGTTTGTTTCCAAGTGCCCCCATGGCGAGCTTGCACTTAATAGAGGCCTTGCCCCTTTTTTTAGACAAGCCCCATCTAAAGAAAGGGGCTTGGCCTCTAGTAAGTGCAAGTGCAGCATGGGGCATTTGGAAACAACCCAAATAAATATATATTTGTAAAGTAATAAATCCAGGCATTGGTCACGTCTAGATTAGACTAGCCAATTTTCTGTGTCTGGGTCTTCCCGAATACCTGGTTAGGCGCCCGCAGGTGGCCCAATACGCAGCCACAAGAGCAGTTCTTATGCTGAAACCGAGGACCATATTTCCCCTCATCTCAAAGTTCCGCACTGGCTCCCAGTAAAAAAAAAAGAGAATCAGGTTTAAGGCTCTGGTTTTATTCTTCAAGGCCTTTCCTGGGAGTGGCGCAAGCTACCGCAACATGAGAGTAGCCCAATATGCGCCACCCAGAACCCTGAGATCCTCCTCCATGAACCTGGCTTTTGTTCCCAGAATATTCCTCGCTCGATCAGGAGGCATCTCCTTCAGGTTCTTCGGAGCATAGGCTTGGAACTCTCTCCCTATGTCATTAAGATCTGTGACGGATTTAGCCACATTAAGGAAATCGCTTAAAACCTGGTTATTCAATCAATAAATTCCCTTCTTTTAGCAGCTTTTTTACAGCATTAGCGACAGGGTGTCTGTTGAGTTGTCGGGAAAGCTTGTTGGAGCGCCGGGACACTCTAGTTGAGTAAATGTGCACTATTTAAGTGTCTTCATTCATTCATTCAGTCATTCAGTCATTCAAGTCTTGCATTTGTGAGAGTTTAAGCTATCGTCATTTACAATGTCAATAGCTACAACTCTCCTAAATGCGAGACCTTGGTAATGGTATTGCAAAGAAGGGGCCGCCATTGTCCCAGGCTGCTTGGAAAGTGAAAGCACGCATGGCACGTTGAATGCTGCTGCAAAGCATGTTGTGCCTGCAGTAAGACAAAACTCACCAAAGAAAATAGTGCTTACAGACTAAATAACACATGCAGTGTAACAACAGAAGTAAAAGGGCTTACAAATGAATACAAGGCAGTACTAAGGAGGGACTAACAAGTTGATTACCGAATCAGAAACTGGCATTTACAAAGGAAAAAAGACACAAGCCAATAAAAAATGTGGGCAGATTTTCAAGTCCATACTCTAATACAGCATGCCTCGCAGAGCAGCACATGCGCTGCTCAGGCCAAACCTTAAATGATTATAAATGGCAGGGATAGCATTGTAACAGCTGCTGGGCCCTTGATATGAAAAAAAGAAATACAATTGTTAAAGAAAAACGTTTTTAAAGAAGCACTGGGTCATCAGCACTTGCACTGAAGGGGCTGTGTGGGCACCAAATAGATGCCATTTTTAAGGCGACACAAGCAAAATGCTGGCTCACACATAAAATGCTAATGGCTAAAGTTGGCTGACCCATTCACTGCCTCATGCTGTATGTTGGATTGCCCTCATCATAATGTGAATGATACTACAATGGACCAATGTAGAAGAGGGAGACATAAAAGGCCCTCTTTGTAGGGATGTACATGCATTTTTTATTTTTAAGATACATTTTTTGAAGAAGAAGAAAAGAAGATCTTGGCCAGACCTAAAAATACATACATAGGTGCACAGAGGCGCTTTGGTCCAGTCCTCTTCATCAACTGGTCTGTCCAACTGTGATTTACATTTTACTTCTGCCCACCATAGCATACAGTTTGGGCTAAGGTTAGCCTACTTCAGCCATTGGCTTTCCTCCACCATGAGTGACAGAAAAGTCTTGATCACATGTGCACATCCACCTAAAAGGTAGTGCACTTTAGTGCCAGGGCCGGTGGACCCCCATACTTTACTTTGTCAATGTTTTTTTCTATCACTTCTTTGTCCTCTTTTATAGATTTTAGTGATCCTTGAGTTTTTAAACGTCAAATTACAGTGAATCAATGCAAATAGCACCAGGAATCAGAATCATTCTCCTGTGATGTGTATTATAACTATAAAGCAGTTCTATTTATGTTCAAAATACATCTACTTGTGATGGTCGAGTTCCGTTTTTTTTTCTTTTTGTTTTTTGTGACATTTGCTACTAGTAAAATTAAAAAAGATAAGTATTGCACAGGCTGCTGGCCAAGGGCAGATCTTTTAGCAGTGCCAAAACTGGCTTCCTTTAGTAATATAGTTGGTGCCTCCTAACAAATCTGCTTGATGTGAACAAATGAAAAACACACCTGCCACATTTCATCATATCAAGTTTCAGGCATATCAAGAGGGACAAATGCATTTTGTATTTTTAGCTCCGACTGGAGTTTTTCCATAGGAATCAAAAATACTGAATGCAATTTTAAGAAACTTTGTGTAAAACTAAAACTCTACTCTGAACTTGGTCATTTTGAAGTGTGGTGTAAATGAACAGTTATTAACATATCTGTGTTAATCCAACGGAATGTGAGGAATAAATATTGTGCAACAAGTGCGCTGTTAGGGAGAGCGACATGTCTGAGGGGAGGAGGGAGGTGGGGTTACTTGGGGGGGCCAGGGAAGGGGGCAAATGTGTTTGGAGGGGGTTTGTGTTCTCTGTTATCTGATATGGTGCATAGGTGTTGACAGTGCTTGCATCATCTTGGGGTACCACGATTCAGTCCCTCAGGGCTACGACACAAGTCGGGTGGGATATGTTTCCTGCATTTGATGTACTACTCTCCTCACGAAGACGGAGAGGACGGGCTGGATGAACTAATGCGATGCATGGCTATTACCAGTGGCGTAACGAAACTTGAGGTGGCCCCCCTACAAACTACATGGAGGCCCCCCCCCCCCAGTCTCCGTGCCATTCTAGAGCTCTCAGGCCTACGACCCGCCATACTGCAAGGGATGCGGGGCTATTGTTACACCACTGTCACCAATACAGCTGTTGTAAGTAACACTGGATGTTGGAGTTAAAGGTTGGGCTTAGTCTGCCAGCAGGCTATCGTAGGTGGTGGTCCATTCATTACAGGTCCCTGCCATCAGTAGGCCAGGGAAGTTTGCCCAATTTTAGGTGGGTTTCCTGAAGCAGACTCCTGGCATGATATACAACATCGGGCCCACTCATCGTTCAGTTTTGACAAAAGTACATCCACTGCTCCTTCTCATTTCCGTTTTAAAACATTAGACAATGCGACAATGCAGTATTTCAAAAGCAGATGAAACTACAAAGAGCACATTTTGAGAATACATTTTTATTAGTAGACAATAGCAATCTTAAGAGACATTGCATAGCTTCATACACACTTTGACCCCAATTCCATCACAGACTCTCTCTCTCTGTGTCAGTCAGTCTCTCTCTCTCTCTCTCTCTCTCTCTCTCTCAGTCAGCCAGTCTATCTCTCTCTCAGTCAATCAGTCTATCTCGCAGTCAGCCTCTCTCTCAGTCAGTCTCTCGCAGTCAATCAGTCTATCTCTCTCAGTCAGTCTCTGCCTCTCTCTCTGTCTCTCTCTGTCAGTCAGTATCTCTCTACCTCAGTCAGTCAGTCTCTCTCAGTCAGCCAGTCTCTATCTCTCTCTCAGTTTTTCAGCCAGTCAGTCTCTCGGTCAGTGAGTATTCAGTCTCTGAGTCAGTCAGTCAGTCTCTACTCTCCACTCTCTCTCTCAACTCTGTCCACTCTGTCTCCACGGTCTCTCTCCACTGTCTCTCCCCACTTTCTCTCTCTACTCTCTCTCCACTCTCCCTCCACTCTCTCTCTACACCCTCTCTCTTCTCTCTACTCTCTCTCCACTGCCTCACCCTCTCTCCACCCTCTCTCTCTCCACTCTCTCCACTCTCTCTCCCCACTCTCTCTCTCTCTCTCCACTGTCCCTCTCCACTGTCCCTCTCTCCACTGTCCCTCTCTCCACTCTCCCTCCACTCTCTCTCCCTCCCCTCTCTCTCCCTCCGCTCTCTTCTCCCTCCGCTCTCTTCTCTCTCCACTCTCTTCTCTCTCCACTCTCTTCTCTCTCCACTCTCTTCTCTCTCCACTCTCTTCTCTCTCCACTCTCTCTCTCCCCACCCTCTCCACTCTCTCTCCCTCCAATCTATCCCTCCATTCTCTTCCTCCACTCTCTCTCCACTCTCTCTCTCTCTCCACTCTCCACTGTCTCTCCACTCTCTCTCTCTCTCCACTCTCTCTCCACTCTCTCTCTCTCTCTCCACTCTCTCTCTCTCTCTCCACTCTCTCTCTCTCTCCTCTCTCTCTCTCTCTCTCTCTCTCTCCACGCTCTCTCTCTCTCCACTCTCTCTCTCCACTCTCTCTCTCCACTCTCTCTCTCCACTCTCTCTCTCCCCTCTCTCTCTCCCCTCTCTCTACATTTCCACTTTTGCTGCGTCAACACCTGCTCTCGGGGTATGTTAGGAGCTCTTTTGGAGCAAGGATGTACAATTGTATTTTTCTAGCACACAACAAAATGTAGATGCCTGTAAATGAACCGTTCAACTATTGCAGAATAAATCAGAAATAGGAAAGCACAAAAAAATAGCCACAAAATAGGGCTCATAAAAAGGAAAAAAAAGACAATGTGGGGTGACCTTGCAGAAAGGATAACGTTCCAACAAAGACCTTTACATTTGAAGCGATCAAATCCTCTAAATATTCAGCACACCAGATTTCTAGCAGTGCATTAGCCTTCTCTTGCCTTTACATATTTGAAATAGTCCCTAAGGTAATTCGAATCGGGTATTGTCTTCATTGTGACAGCATTGTTTAGCACTTTCGGCCCTTATCATGACGCTGCTGCAGGTACACAATCTGGGTGTTCCTTGGACACGGTTATGGGATTTTCATGGTTCTGCATGGGTGCTTGCTTGTGTTTTGCTGAGAGAGAGTTGTTAAATAGCCAGTTTAGTGTTGGTTCATAAAGGTGATGTGAAGTTAAAATACATTTAAACCTCCTAAGGTTTCCAAAGGCCATTTGTGAGTAGTACAAACAGTCCAGGTTTACTTTTGGTATTCAGTTACTTGTAGTCCTGATTTTGTAATGAAATAAAACAGAACTACAAACCCCAAAAGATCAAGAAAGACCTGTCCTGTTTTTTTCTTGAAAACATGGGAAACTCGAACGCTCTGTTTCCCAGGTCATTGCTCGAGTAGCTCATCCGGCCCAGGTTTTTTTCTTTTCAATCTGGTGTTTGTAGTCCTGATTTTTTTAATGGTATAAAAATGAACTACATGTCCCACGATGCAACCTTAAATTCTAGACTGGATGAGTTACCCACACCTGTACCCGAGAAACTTGAAAGCTCAGACCTCGTTGCTGTGTGTATTTACTATACATAATTCACTACTCCCAAAAACAAAGGATGTGCCACGTCTGTATTGTAGATCTGCACCTGTATAGCCATGCGAACAGGTGCAATATATATTTGGTAGCTTTAAATACCCACGTCCAAGGCAGTTAAGTGCTGGAATATTAAATGTAAATTAAAACCTAACACGATTTATGGACTAGCTCTTACAATCCCTCAGATGACCCTGGCTCGTGCTACGACACCCTGACTGTAGGAAGGGGGAGGCTCTAGTTGGCGCAGTGCAACACTAGCGACAAGCAGGGACTTTCTCTTCCTCGTCAGGGCTGAGGGTTACCTTCCAGACAACCTCTGCTTACCCTCTAGGTAGTGTGGCTTAAGCAGTCGTAGGCTAATCTTTGGGGCACATAGGGTTAAACATTTGCAATAGTACACCTTTACAACCAACCCACCACACAACGAGACCAGACTGTATTCTGTAAAAATATATGTCTTTATATAGATTTTAAGCAGGCTTGTGAATACAGTCAATGTACTTTATGAAAACGGTTGCAGATTACTTAATTAGGGTTACCACAGTTCTTATGCAGTTCTCTTGAGGCCCGTAGGCCGGTGTTAACCAAAGTTCTTTGTGGAGCCGGCGGCTTCCAGGGGATCTGTCCCACGTCGCGTTGCCTTCCCGGGGTCGCTGATCGTTGCGGCTCTTCAGCCGAGCAGGTCACTGGTCATCCGGGGCAGCGGTGTTCTGTGGCGGCAGGGTCCTCTCCTTGTCGTCCGCTCCGACCCTGGAGGCGGCGGTTGTGCGGCGGTGACAAGTGGCAGTACGGTCCCCAAGTGCAGGACGTACCCAGCCAAATGTCGGTGCAGCTGTGGGCTCACAGCTGGGCTGTCGGGCAGGCTACCGACCTTGCGGATTCTCGTAGGGCAACTGCCCGTCTTTGCAGGTGAGTGACTGCTCGCTATGCAGTCACCTCGAGAGCTCGGACCGGACGGGTCCTCCTTCACTTTGCTCTCGGGCTCCCGGTGCAGTTGCGGTCACGGTGTTCGGGCCAGCGGCGGCTGGTCCTTACTTTGCTCTCGCTGTTGCTTTGGGCCCCGGTCACGGTGGTCGGGAGGACGTTGATGCCTTAGAGGAGGTTCCTTTGTCGATACTGCGGCGATGGTCAGCACCCGCAGTCGCTTTCTTCCAAGGGGGTTAGCGTCCACTGGTCCTGGGACGCTGGTCAGGGGGCAAGTTCAGTTGCAAGCCCTTGGAGATCTCTTCAGCAGAGTTTGGCACAAAGTAAAGCAAAAGTCTTCTCGTAGTCTTTTCTCCTGTCTCTCCTTCAGCAGCAAGGCACCAGACACAGGCAAGAGTCAGCACCCTTCCTTGTCTCTCACGGTCCTTCTCATCGGGCAGAGTCCTTCTGTGGCCCAAACCGGATCTAATTCTCAAGGAGCCGGGCTCCTTCTTTTATAGGCCAATTCTTTTGTTCTCGCAGGCCAGGGGGGCCTTTGCATAGCCACTCTCAGTTCTGGAGTACCCCGGCGGGTGTACTCCGGCTTCTGCTTTCAGTGTGAGGGGCAGGCGCATCAGACGCCACACGGGGGGTGGATCCAGCATTGTCCGGACAGGGGTGGCCAGAGTACCTTGTTGATGGGGGCTTCGCCCTTCCTGGGCCAGGCGTCGGCAGAGTCATCCGCCGCTCCCCAGGAGGGTGGAGCCAGCATTGTGGGGGTCGAGCACAGCTACAGTTCGAGTCAAGAGGCACTCCTACCTCCCACTAAGGTGTAATCTGCGCATTCACCACCTGTCATCCCTCCAGCCCTGTCACTCACACATCCCAGACAGTCAGATACACATACCAGCAGAGGCGGGCTGAAATGGTTAAGCAAGCAAATGCTAACTTTCTAAAAGTAGCATTTGCAAACCCAGGATACTAAAATAAACTTGGCTACAAGAAATATTTTATCATCCTGAGTTCAGGCATAATAAACATGACTCGCTACCATGCTCCTTGAGCCTGCGGGGATTATAGGGTGTAATAATCCTCGCAGCTCAGTCTGGCCTAATGGAGCAGGTAGCCTTCAATAGTGAAATACGGTCTTGGTTGTAAGTCACTACTAGGACAGGCCACGCATCCCAGGGCTTGTCCTACCTTGCACCTACAACGCACCCTGCCCGCAGGCCTACCATAGGGGTGACTAATATGTAGTCAAGGGAAGGGTCGGTGCTGGCAAGTGGGGACACTTGCCCAGCTAGCGTGACAGTACGAGACCGCACGCGGGTTCTGCGGTCGCAGTTCCCAGACACATCTTTACGGCTGCTTCGGTGGGTGGCGCAACCAGCGCTGCAGGCCCACCAGCAGTATTGGCATCTACAAGCCCCGGCACTCTCTCGTGCACTTTACTAGGGACTAACAGTAAATCCAAAGAACCAATCATGGATACCAATCGCATGTACAATTTACAGTAGGGAGCACTTGCACTGCGGCACGGATCAGCCGTGGCGCAGTGCCCTGAGTATCGGAAAACCAGCAAAACATCGGAGGCACATCAGCAAAAAGTGGAAGGGAGACTCACGCCAAGGTGCCAGGTCTAACATGTGTCCCCTCCAGCTGAAATGTGGGGGGAACTACCCTTCCCCAGGGAGTTCCACATCACTAAGGCGGAAAAATCTGGACAGACCGTCAGCGTTGGCGTGATCGGTGCCAGGGCGGTGTTCCACCGTAAAGTCCATACTCTGTAGAGAAATGGACCACCTCAACAGTTTCGGGTTCTCACCCCTCATTTGCATCAACCATCTGAGGGGCCTGTGGTCCGTCTGAACTCGGAAGTGAGACCCAAACAAGTAGGGTCTTAGCTTCTTCAGGGCCCAGACCACAGCAAATGCTTCACGCTCTATTGCACTCCACCTACTTTCCCGTGGAAGTAACCTCCTACTTATGAAGGCTACGTGTTGGTCAAAGCCCTCCTCAGTCATCTGTGAAAGAACAGCCCCTACACCATGCTCTGAAGCGCCTGTTTGCACAATGAACTCCTTGGAGAAATCGGGGGCCAGGAGCACGGGCGCCGTGCACATGGCAGTCTTCAGGGTGTCGAAAGCCTTCTGACAGGCGTCAGTCCAAATCACATTCCTGGGCTGCTTCTTCGAAGTCAGCTCTGTCAAGGAGGTCACGATCGTGCCATAGCCCTTGACAAACCTCCTGTAATACCCAGTGAGCCCCAGGAAGGCTCTCACTGCAGTCTGGGTCTTGGGGGGTTCCCAAGCCAGGATGGTCTCGATTTTGGGCTGCAAGGGGGCTACCTTGCCACTCCCAACCTGGTGTCCCAAGTACACCACGGAACCCTGCCCAATCTGGCACTTGCTTGCCTTGATTGTGAGGCCTGCTCTGCGCAGGGCCATCAACACTTCCCAGAGGTGTCGCAGGTGTTCGGGCCAAGTACCGCTGAACACTGCGATGTCATCCAGGTAGGCGGCACTGAACTCGTCCAGTCCAGCCAACACCTGGTTGACCAATCTCTGAAAGGTGGCAGGGGCATTCTTCATCCCAAATGGCATAACCCGGAACTGGAAATGCCCATCTGGTGTTGAGAATGCCGACCTCTCCTTTGCCCCATCGGTCAAGGTGATCTGCCAGTACCCAGACGTCAAATCAAACGTGCTGAGAAACCGGGCAGCCCCTAGCCGATCAATGAGCTCGTCAGCTCTGGGGATGGGGTGCGCGTCAGTCTTCGTGACTGAATTGAGTCCTCTGTAGTCCACACAGAACCGGAGTTCGGGTGTGGCTCCCGGCGCAGCAGCCTTCGGCACCAAGACCACGGGGCTGGACCAAGGACTGCTGGAAGACTCAACCACCCCGAGGGCAAGCATCTTGGAGACCTCCTCCTTGATGCAGGCCCGTACCCTGTCAGTTACCCTGTAAGCCTTATGCTTCACAGGTAAGCTGTCTCCAGTGTCCACATCATGGACGCACCAATCTGTGACACTCGGAACCAGGGAGAACAGGTCTGGAAACTGCCCCAGCAACTGGCGGCAGTCCTCCTGTTGTTCGGCGGTCAGGGTGGGTGAGAGGTTAACTCCATCCACTGACCCATCCTTCTCACAGGCCACCAAGAGGTCAGGAAGAGGCTCCGACTCCTCCTCCATTCCGTCATCGGTTGCCAACAGCATGCCCACTTCGGACCTTCGCAAGTGGGGCTTGAGGCGGTTGACATGTAGGACCCGCAAAGGGTTCCTGGGCGTCTTCATGTCCACCAAGTATGTCACGGGACTCTTGCGCTCCACAACCTCAAATGGTCCTGTCCACTTATCCTGAAGGGCACAGGGCTCCACTGGGGCCAAGACATACACCTCCTGTCCAGGCTGAAGCTCGACCAGAGTGGCATTCTGATCGTACCACCGCTTCATTTCCTCCTGGCTCGCTTCCAGATTTGCCTCAGCAAGTTGTCTGAAGCGTCTGGTTTGGTTTCTGAAGGCCAGCATGTAGCTATATACATTCTGGGGAGGTTTCCTGGGAGATTGCTCCCAGCCTTCCTTTACCAAACTCAGTGGTCCTCTCACGGGGTGGCCGTACAGCAGTTCAAAGGGGCTGAACCCTAGGGACTTCTGTGGTACCTCGCGATATGCAAAAAGCAGGCATGGCAAGAGGACGTCCCACTTACGCCTCATCGGACCTTCCAGGCCCATGATCATGCCTTTGAGGGTTCGGTTGAATCTTTCAACCAACCCGTTACCTTGGGGATGGTAGGGTGTGGTGAACTTGTACGTTACGCCACACTCCTGCCAAAGGGACTTCATATATTTCGATATGAAATTGGTCCCCCTGTCGCTCACCACCTCTAGAGGGAATCCTACTCGTGAGAAAATTCCCATCAGTGCACGCCCCACCACGGGAGCCGTCACTGTCCTCAGAGGGATGGCTTCAGGGTACCGGGTGGCATGGCCCACCAAGACCAGGATGAACCTGTTGCCCATGGCTGTCTTGGGGTCCAGAGGCCCAACGATGTCAATACCCACTCGCTGGAATGGCGTACCGACCACAGGGAAGGGTTGGAGGGGAGCCTTGTTCTTCCCTCCCGTCTTCCCACTTGCCTGGCAAGTTGGACAGGTTCTGCAATAAGCATCTGAACTCTTATGCATTTGGGGCCAGTAAAAGTGGGTGACAAGCCTGTCATAGGTCTTGTCCATCCCCAAATGTCCTGCTAAAGGCACATCATGAGCCAGACCCAGTAGGAAGGCTCTGAACTTCTGGGGTACCACCAGCACACGGGCTGACCCAGGTTCAGCAGCCTTAGGCTCCGAATACAGGAGGTCGTTCTCCCAGTACACGTAATGTGTTTTGGCCTGAACACCATTGGCCTGGTCTGCAGCCTGCTGCCGCATACCCACGAGAGAAGGGCATTCTTTCTGCTCCTTGCAGAATTCCTCCCTGGAGGGTCCTCCTTCTTGCTGCCAATGGGTCAGCTCAGGCAGGTCCCCCAGTTCGGCGATCTGTTCCCCTGTAGGCTCCAGGGCATCCCCCTCAAGGTCTGCCTCCTCCTGGACCGTAGGAACTTCAGGGGCCGGTTTCCCGCGCCCCCTGCGCCTTCTCCCTAAGGCCGGTTCCTGGGCCTCTCCATCAGGCCCCAGGACCTCTCGATCACCCCTACTGGCTGCCATCGACCGGGTGGTCACGCACGCCCAGTCAGGCAGACCCACCATCCGCAGGTGAGTCGTCTTCTCCACCTTTTCCCAAGGGGAGTGCTCCAAGTCGTTCCCTAGCAAACAGTCAACAGGCATGGTTTTCCTCACACAGACCTGCAGAGTACCAGAGACCCCCCCCCACTCGAAGGGAACTTGAGCCATCGGACACTGACTCTCAGAATTATCAGCGTTGATAACCCTACAGTAGGCATGGGGTACAACCTGCTCCTGAGACACCAGGTGCTGCCTCACTGCAGTCACACTGGCTCCTGTGTCTCTAAGAGCCTCGGCTTCCTTACCATTGATGATCACCACCTGCACATATTTTTTAGTGTTAGAGGGCAGGTAGTTCGTAGGGATCATCTCGCTGTCTCCTAACGAGACCAGGGTCATGTGAACGGGATCTCCACCCCCCGGGACCATCATTTCTTCTCCCAGGTGAACACTAGTCACTTGTCGGGGTGGAGCACCAGTGGGTGCGGGTTTTCCAAACAGGCGACACTTGGGGTCACTGGATATGTGCCCAGGCTCGCCACATTTGAAACAATTGAAGGGCCCCTTTGGAACAGGTTTACCTGTCGGGGCCCCATTCTGCTTCGGGGGTGGGGGAGGCTGAGAACCCTGCTGCGGATTCCCTTGGGAACTACTTGGGGACCTTTTTGGAACCCTTTCTGTTTTCCCCCCTTGTCCCCCCCACTCTTCTGCTGGGGACCCTGCCCACTCTTGGCGGAATCTCCCACGGGACCCTTGTGGACCCTGGTGCTGAGCCAGCGGTCCGCCTCCTCAGCAAGCTTCCTCGGGTTGGACAGCTTGCTATCGATCAGGTGTTGGCGTAACTCAGGAAAACAGTGATCAGACAAGTGCTCCCATGCAATTAAATCAAAGAGACCTTGAAAATCATTCACTTTGTTACCTTTCACCCAACCATCCAGCGCTCTGCAAAAGTAAGTCACATACTCCACATACGTATTCCCAGGCCGCTTAGTACATCCCCTAAACTTCTGTCTATACATTTCAGGGGTAAGCCCGTACCTGCTCATCAAAGCTTCTTTCATGTGGGAATAGGACCTCTGATTCTCAACGGGCAAATCTAGCAAGGTATCTCTCCCTTCGCTAAGGAACCTTCCCCACAACCCCGCTCCCCAATCCTTGTCAGGGACCCGGTGGGAGGACATGGCTACCTCGTATGCCCTAAACCACTGTCCTATGTCATCCCCCTTAAAGAACTCCTTAACTACGTCCTTCGGGATGTGCACTCTTGACTCTACCTGCACTGGCGATGTGCTGCCACCAGAGGGAGGACGATCCAAGTCTCTCTCCTTGAGACTTATCTCCCTCATTTTCACTTCATAATCCATCTGGTGCTTTCGCTCTTCCAGCGCCATTCTTTTGGTTTCAAGCTCCAGCTGGATTTTCAATTCTGCCAACTTTCTTTCGTGATTCCGGGTTTCCTTCCTGTCCGCCAGCTCCTCTGGCGACAGGCCTTTACCAAAGCTGTGCTCGCTGTCTTGCCTCTCGAGATCGATCAGATCCCCAAGTGCATTCTGCTCCGTCGTTGCATTCTGCTCGGCGAGGACGTCTTGCTCTTCCGGGGTCTTTCTGGACTCCACCCAGGCTTTCCGGGCCTTGTAGAGCTCCGGCTTGTTTTTGCAGCCAGCGTGCGGAACCTTGAGTTTCCTACAGAAAAACTTCAGCTCCGTCTTTGAGTATTTGTCCAGCTTTGCGGCGTCCCACTCTACCTCCAACACCTCGGAGGTCGTGGCTCCGCTCCATCCAGGCTCTTTGTGCCCGGCATGGCTTCTGCACTCGGAATCTTCTTTCGGCAAAATTCAAAAAGCAAAGTCTGTGGCTAAGTAACTGGACCGTAATCCTTGTGTAGTGGTCAGAAGCTCAGGTATAGATATCGCAAGTGTAAATTCGAAAATCCCACCGCTGCCACCAATGTAGGAAGGGGGAGGCTCTAGTTGGCGCAGTGCAACACTAGCGACAAGCAGGGACTCTCTCTTCCTCGTCAGGGCTGAGGGTTACCTTCCAGACAACCTCTGCTTACCCTCTAGGTAGTGTGGCTTAAGCAGTCGTAGGCTAATCTTTGGGGCACATAGGGTTAAACACTTGCAATAGTACACCTTTACAACCAACCCACCACACAACGAGACCAGACTGTATTCTGTAAAAATATATGTCTTTATATAGATTTTAAGCAGGCTTGTGAATACAGTCAATGTACTTTATGAAAACGGTTGCAGATTACTTAATTAGGGTTACCACAGTTCTTATGCAGTTCTCTTGAGGCCCGTAGGCCGGTGTTAACCAAAGTTCTTTGTGGAGCCGGCGGCTTCCAGGGGATCTGTCCCACGTCGCGTTGCCTTCCCGGGGTCGCTGATCGTTGCGGCTCTTCAGCCGAGCAGGTCACTGGTCATCCGGGGCAGCGGTGTTCTGTGGCGGCAGGGTCCTCTCCTTGTCGTCCGCTCCGACCCTGGAGGCGGCGGTTGTGCGGCGGTGACAAGTGGCAGTACGGTCCCCAAGTGCAGGACGTACCCAGCCAAATGTCGGTGCAGCTGTGGGCTCACAGCTGGGCTGTCGGGCAGGCTACCGACCTTGCGGATTCTCGTAGGGCAACTGCCCGTCTTTGCAGGTGAGTGACTGCTCGCTATGCAGTCACCTCGAGAGCTCGGACCGGACGGGTCCTCCTTCACTTTGCTCTCGGGCTCCCGGTGCAGTTGCGGTCACGGTGTTCGGGCCAGCGGCGGCTGGTCCTTACTTTGCTCTCGCTGTTGCTTTGGGCCCCGGTCACGGTGGTCGGGAGGACGTTGATGCCTTAGAGGAGTTTCCTTTGTCGATACTGCGGCGATGGTCAGCACCCGCAGTCGCTTTCTTCCAAGGGGGTTAGCGTCCACTGGTCCTGGGACGCTGGTCAGGGGGCAAGTTCAGTTGCAAGCCCTTGGAGATCTCTTCAGCAGAGTTTGGCACAAAGTAAAGCAAAAGTCTTCTCGTAGTCTTTTCTCCTGTCTCTCCTTCAGCAGCAAGGCACCAGACACAGGCAAGAGTCAGCACCCTTCCTTGTCTCTCACGGTCCTTCTCGTCGGGCAGAGTCCTTCTGTGGCCCAAACCAGATCTAATTCTCAAGGAGCCGGGCTCCTTCTTTTATAGGCCAATTCTTTTGTTCTCGCAGGCCAGGGGGGCCTTTGCATAGCCACTCTCAGTTCTGGAGTACCCCGGCGGGTGTACTCCGGCTTCTGCTTTCAGTGTGAGGGGCAGGCGCATCAGACGCCCCACGGGGGGTGGAGCCAGCATTGTCCGGACAGGGGTGGCCAGAGTACCTTGTTGATGGGGGCTTCGCCCTTCCTGGGCCAGGCGTCGGCAGAGTCATCCGCCGCTCCCCAGGAGGGTGGAGCCAGCATTGTGGGGGTCGAGCACAGCTACAGTTCGAGTCAAGAGGCACTCCTACCTCCCACTAAGGTGTAATCTGCGCATTCACCACCTGTCATCCCTCCAGCCCTGTCACTCACACATCCCAGACAGTCAGATACACATACCAGCAGAGGCGGGCTGAAATGGTTAAGCAAGCAAATGCTAACTTTCTAAAAGTAGCATTTGCAAACCCAGGATACTAAAATAAACTTGGCTACAAGAAATATTTTATCATCCTGAGTTCAGGCATAATAAACATGACTCGCTACCATGCTCCTTGAGCCTGCGGGGATTATAGGGTGTAATAATCCTCGCAGCTCAGTCTGGCCTAATGGAGTAGGTAGCCTTCAATAGTGAAATACGGTCTTGGTTGTAAGTCACTACTAGGACAGGCCACGCATCCCAGGGCTTTTCCTACCTTGCACCTACAACGCACCCTGCCCGCAGGCCTACCATAGGGGTGACTAATATGTAGTCAAGGGAAGGGTCGGTGCTGGCAAGTGGGGACACTTGCCCAGCTAGCGTGACAGTACGAGACCGCACGCGGGTTCTGCGGTCGCAGTTCCCAGACACATCTTTACGGCTGCTTCGGTGGGTGGCGCAACCAGCGCTGCAGGCCCACCAGCAGTATTGGCATCTACAAGCCCCGGCACTCTCTCGTGCACTTTACTAGGGACTAACAGTAAATCCAAAGAACCAATCATGGATACCAATCGCATGTACAATTTACAGTAGGGAGCACTTGCACTGCGGCACGGATCAGCCGTGGCGCAGTGCCCTGAGTATCGGAAAACCAGCAAAACATCGGAGGCACATCAGCAAAAAGTGGAAGGGAGACTCACGCCAAGGTGCCAGGTCTAACACTGACCTTCGCCCCACCACCTGCCCCCAGGGTTTCGTCGACGTTTGCACACGGAATACCTGTGGTCCCGTCCCGGTCTGCTCACAATCTCTGGCAACCTCAAGGGATGTAGGCACTTTCCTGCAGCACTGTCAGTGTGCACTGCTCTGGGGCAGTGTGTATGTGTCTTGAAAAGTGAAAACACTATTGCAGACTAAGGGTTTGTCCGAAGCCGACCTAAGTGCTTGCTTCAGACAAGTCTCTGTCGTCGTGCACGCCAGCCTATGGTTTGATTGGAGCATTACACTGATCTAAAAGTGTCTGTGTACGTACTGGGGAAAGGCTGTGCATTGATCAGGAATGGTATGCGCGCGCGCGCCAATACCAACCCGCCACCACCACCCAGACTCAGACGGTCCTAGCCCCCCCCACCCCCAACCACTCCTCCTGCCTACTAGGCTCGCTCGGACCGTCGGATGGGATGCAGACTCACTCACCTGACCAGGGCCTGTCCTGCAGCTCAGAGTTAGGCGCCCGCGCATTTTTAATTACGTGTGCGCTCAATGCGCATGTCCTGACAAATGTAATCAAGGCATTCCCCCGCCCTCCACCCTGTACAATGCGCGTACGCGGGGCAACTCCTGCAAGTAAACAACCCACCCTGTCCCGGCGCCATTTAATAGAAAGAGTGTCTCAGGGGCCCCGGCCAGGGCCCGCAAACAATTTCTGGAGGGGGCCCTGGCTGGGGCCCGCGCAGCATTTATAAGAGCCTCAGGGGCCCCAGCCGGGACCCGCGCACCATTTCTGAAGAGCCTCAGGGGCCCCGACCGGGGCCCGTGCAACAATTTATTAAGAGGAGGATCACTGCTTAGCTAAGCTGCAAAACGATGATACACCGGGCGTGCGGCGTGCCGTGCGCACAGCGCACCATTAAAATCATGCATGTGTAAGTCAAATGAGTGGGCCGGCCCGGGGCCCCCTGGAGAGCGTGGCCCCCCCGCAACGCGAGGGCTGCGGGGGCCTGTGTTACGCCCCTGGCTATTACTTGATGTGGACACAACTGACTACTGAACTGCGCGCTTATGATGTGCTCTATAAGCTCATATATATGTTGCATGTATATGAAATAAGAAAAATGAATAAAGTCTGTTTTCAAAGAAATTAACATATTTGTGTTAAATAAGATGTAAGATGGACTTCAAAGTGTTAATGTTATGACTGTCTTAACAGCTGAAAAGTCATTTTTAATGTATTTATAACCTTTAAACCATTTGAATCACCTACACAAAATTAGACACTTTGCATGTTTTGCCTCCCATTGGCACATTGTGTTTCATACAGATAATCCAACACAGTCACAGTTAAAGAGTGGGGTTGCTACGGGGAGGCAAAAGTTTTAAATTGCTAATACCTTTGGAGCCAACTGATACTGCTACATAAAATTCGGAAAGGATTTAGCACGTGAAGTCCAGTGCAGGCATCTAACTTTTCTTGTAGGAGAGGGAGCTAAGGCAGAGTGGGTTAAAAAATATATATATTATTTCGCGGTTAACTGTGGTGCCATTTCACATACCAAATTAGGACTATTTTAACAATGTTAAATTCTGCCCTATCGTCTCAATTTTCATGCAGATATGTCAAGTATGAAAGTTAGAGGAAACAGAGGGTTTAAAAAGCTTTGTGGTGCTAATAGAATTGTCATTTGATGGAGGAACAGCCTTTACAACGAGGTTTTTACCACTTTGTGCCTTTACTTCGCATTTATTACCAAGCATGTTTTTACAACGTATATGCCTTTACCACACATTTAAGGTAAGTTCAGTGTTTTTGGGGTCTCTCCCCACAAAGACATTTATTTTTATATATATATATATATATATATATATATATATATATATATATATATATATATATATATATATATATATATATATATATATTACCTACTGGCGATAGCCAGTAGGTATATATAGTTAGGATTTTTTTCCTATGGGATTTTTGAAAATTCTATGTCGAATAACTTTGGCTTATGAGGACAAAATTGGCTGAAATTTTCAGGAAAATGGAACATTTTGTTTCTGAGCAGCCCCTGAAAATTTGGGGGGGTTTCGTCAAGGGGGGGCCGAGAAAAAAGGGGGGTCCCAAAACGTGTTTTTCCCATGCAATTTTCCATAGGGCGGTTGGCCTCACTTTTAGCCTGAACGGCTGAATGGATTTACACCAAACTTGGCAAAATTGTAGGGACTGGTAGCCCGATGTGCCTTTGCTATGTCTCAAGATATAGGCTCCAGCGGTTTTTACGAAAATTAACTTTGAAAAATATATATTGGGCTACATTGGGCTATATATATGTTGGAGCCCAAATGTAGCCCAATGTAGCCCAATGTAGCCCAATGTAGCCCAAAGATGGCCACCAGAGACAAAAAAAACCAAATGTAGCCCAAATATCAGCCAGATGTAGCCCAATGTAATAAAGTGCCCAACTATAGCCCAATGACAGATTGTCCCAGAGTGTTCTAAAGAACAACTAGAGTGCTAACAGTCCTACTTATTACAAAGGTATGGCACACCTGAAGCCATCTTGATTGGAATAAAGTGGTAACTCTTAAAACATTTAATTTAAAAAGGAACAAAATGAGGGGGTTCATTTTGCCATAGATAGTATGATTAGAGAATATATGACGAAATCCCGCATACCATCAGTCCGCAAAAAAAATCCCGCATGTACTATTAGGCCGCAAATTAAAATAACGAAAACTTTTAGAACGAATATGCCTTTAGCATACACTAAACAACTAAACTACCCTAAACCCTAAAACACTACCCCCAGCATGACCCTACACTACACAAACAGTACAACACTACCCTAAACCCTAAAACACTACCCCCAGCATGACCCTACACTACACAAACACTACCCTAAACCCTAAAACACTACCCCCAGCATGACCCTACACTACACAAACACTACAACACTACCCTAAACCCTAAAACACTACCCCCAGCATGACCCTACACTACGCAAACACTACAACACTACCCAAAACCCTAAAACACTACACCCCAGCATGACCCTACACTACGCAAACACTACAACACTACCCTAAACCCTAAAACACTACCCCCAGCATGACCCTACACTACACAAACACTACAACACAACCCTAAAACACTACCCCCAGCATGACCCTACACTACGCAAACACTACAACACAACCCTAAACCCTAAAACACTACCCCCAGCATGACCCTACACTACGCAAACACTACAACACTAACCTAAATCCTAATACATTACCCCCAGCATGACCCTACACTACGCAAACACTACAACACTACCCAAAACCCTAAAACACGACACCCCAGCATGACCCTACACTACGCAAACACTACAACACTACCCTAAACCCTAAAACACTACCCCCAGCATGACCCTACACTACGCAAACACTACAACACTACCCTAAACCCTAAAACACTACCCCCAGCATGACCCTACACTACGCAAACACTACAACACTACCCTAAACCCTAAAACACTACCCTCAGCATGACCCTACACTACGCAAACACTACAACACTACCCAAAACCCTAAAACACTACCCCCAGCATGACCCTACACTACGCAAACACTACAACACTACCCAAAACCCTAAAACACTACCCCCCAGCATGACCCTACACTACGCAAACACTACAACACTACCCAAAACCCTAAAACACTACCCCCAGCATGACCCTACACTACGCAAACACTACAACACTACCCTAAATCCTAAAACACTACCCCCAGCATGACCCTACACTACGCAAACACTACAACACTACCCAAAACCCTAAAACACTACACCCCAGCATGACCCTACACTACGCAAACACTACAACACTACCCTAAACCCTAAAACACTACCCCCAGCATGACCCTACACTACGCAAACACTACAACACTACCCTAAACCCTAAAACACTACCCCCAGCATGACCCTACACTACGCAAACACTACAACACTACCCTAAACCCTAAAACACTACCCCCAGCATGACCCTACACTACTCAAACACTACAACACTACCCTAAACCCTAAAACACTACCCTCAGCATGACCCTACACTACGCAAACACTACAACACTACCCAAAACCCTAAAACACTACCCCCCAGCATGACCCTACACTACGCAAACACTACAACACTACCCAAAACCCTAAAACACTACCCCCAGCATGACCCTACACTACGCAAACACTACAACACTACCCAAAACCCTAAAACACTACACCCCAGCATGACCCTACACTACGCAAACACTACAACACTACCCAAAACCCTAAAACACTACACCCCAGCATGACCCTACACTACGCAAACACTACAACACTACCCAAAACCCTAAAACACTACCCCCAGCATGACCCTACACTACGCAAACACTACAACACTACCCTAAACCCTAAAATACTACACCCCAGCATGACCCTACACTACGCAAACACTACAACACTACCCAAAACCCTAAAACACTACCCCCAGCATGACCCTACACTACGCAAACACTACAACACTATCCTAAACCCTAAAACACTACGCCCAGCATGACCCTACACTACGCAAACACTACAACACAACCCTAAACCCTAAAACACTACCCTCAGCATGACCCTACACTAAACAACCACCACAACTCTATACTACACTAACACAACACTACACTACACAACACTACACTACACTACACAATCACTAACCCACGAAAAAATTAACACAAACCCACTTACCTCTCTCGTCATCGTGGTTTTCACAACGCAAATGCATTTACCATACATGCCTTTAAAACGTAATTCTTTGTAACGGCATGCGCGATAAATGCACATGCGTTTTGAAAAAATGCGGGATAATGGTATGCGAGCTCAATGACCTTGCGGGATAATGGTATGCGGACTGAAAGTCTGCGGGATAAAAAATGCGGGAAAATGGCTGCAAACCATGATTAGCAGCAGACTTCCCTGGTGAGCACTAGCTTTACTACAGTGATCTAATGAGCAACTAGAGTGCTAACATTCAGAATTTATGGCAAATGTGTGACACATCTGAATGCCTTCTTGATAGAACCAAAGTAAACAAGCATTGAAAATGCAATAGATCTCGCCCTCGTTTAAGTTAAAGCCATTCTGTTTGTAATGAGGTGGCTTTTTAGCTTTGCTTTTATTAGTGTTTTTAAAACTTTCATGTAAATAACATGCATATGTATGCATATATGTATATGTATGCATGCATTTATATTTATATAGATATGCAGATTACATATGTTTATATATGTATATTACCTACTGGCGATAGCCAGTGGGTATATATAGTTAGGATTTTTTCTCTATGGGATTTCTGAAAATTCTATGTCTAATAACTTTGGCGTTTGTGGACGGAATTGGCTGAAATTTTCAGGAAAATGGCACATTTTTTTTCTGAGCAGCCCCTGAAAATTTGGTGGGGTTTTGTCAAGGGGGGCCGAGAACAAAGGGGGGTCCCAAAACGCGTTTTTCCCATTCATTTTTCCATAGGGCGGTTGGACTCACTTTTAGCTCGAACGGCTGAATAGATTTACATGAAACTTGGCAAAATTGTAGATATGGTTTGCCCGACATGCCTTTGCTATGTCTCAATATATGTGCTCCAGTGGATTTTGAGAAATTAACGTTTCAAAAAATATATATATCTGTGACAGCGCTCCGGTTAGCGCCCTGGTTCGCGTACCTGACGCGTAACGGAACTTCGCGAAGCGAATCTGATTGGCTCTCCGGTGTCTGTCAACATTCTAAACAAACCGGAGCGGCCGCCATCTTGTCTCTCAGTACGATCGAGAGACAAGATGTGGTGAAAAACGAAGGGGGAAATGAAGGAAAGGGGGCAAGGTAGACCACTCCTGACCCCCTAGGATTGATGAGGGGGATATTAAAGTGCCCCGCGGGGCAAAAAATTTTGCGATTTTACGCCGTAGAGGCGCGTCCCGGTACGCGAACCGGGCAGCTCACCGGGCAGCTAACCGGGCAGCTAACCGGCAGCGTAGCTGTCAACATTGTAAACAGTCCGGAGCGGCCGCCATCTTGTCTCTCGGTAGGTTCGAGAGACAAGATGTGGTGAAAAAAGAAGGGGGAAATGAAGGAAAGGGGGCAAGGTAAACCCCTCCTGACCCCCTAGGATTGATGAGGGGGATATTAAAGTCCCCCGCGATTTTTCGCGGTAGAGGCGCTTCCCGGTACGCGAACCGGGCAGCTAACCGGCAGCGTAACGGGAGTCCGCCATCTTGTGTTTTTGGAGCGTCCGGTTCGCGTACCGGGTAGCGTCCCGGTAAGCGTAACAAGGGGAAAACCAAGAGAAACAGTAAAAAAAAAATTAAGGGAATAGATTTCCAGCAAACTTGGCAAAATTGTAGGGACTGTTTGTTTGATGTGCCTTTGCAAGGCCTCAAGATATGTGCATGTGTGGATTTTGTCTAATTAAGGTTAAAAAAAATATATATATCTGTAAGCGTGCTCCGGCACACTTACGTTACGGGTTTTGTTTGCGCTGCAGAACCGATACGTCACGGTTATGCGACGCGTCATGAGGCGTCTCACGTGGCTACGTGATACGTCACGTAATAAAGAATATATTTTACAGCTATAGATATTAGCTTTTAAAAAAACAATGAAATTCACTGAAAAAACCATAGGTTATAGACCATATATAGTTAGGAATTTGCATTTACAAAACCTTGAAAATTCACTGAAAAAACCATAGGTTAGAGACCATATATAGTTAGCTGGACATTTTATTGACATAAAACCAATGAAATTCCATATATAGTTAGTTGCACTAACTATATATCGCGCACCCGCAATCCACTGCTGATGATGTCACATATTACATCATTCATGACATGGTCAGTGACATCACTGATGACATCACTGATGACATCTCAAATGACATCACTGATGACATCACTGATTACATCTCAAATGACATCAGTGATGACATCATGACACACCAATACCAGTTACTACATACGCACTCACTGATTCCTACGTCTACACACACATTCACTCATTCACCCATACAATCACTCATACATACAGTCACTCATTATTACAACACTATCATATGCACTCATACACCTATGCAGACACTCACACACTGCCACTCATCCATGGAGTTACTCACACACCTAGTCAGTCCTGTAAAGAATCAATCACACTTCCATTTCCTCATCTATACAGTTAAACACAGAACACCATACTTCAGTGACATCACTGATGACATCTTAAATGACATCACTGATGACATCTCAAATGACATCACTGATGACATCATGACACACCAATACCAGTTACTACATACGCACTCACTGATTCCTACGTCTACACACACATTCACTCATTCACCCATACAATCACTCATACATACAGTCACTCATTATTACAACACTATCATATGCACTCATACACCTAGTCAGTCCTGTGAAGAATCAATCACACTTCGATTTCCTCATCTATACAGTTAAACACAGAACACCATACTTTTCACACATATACTAACACATACTTACTCTCTTATACAATCACTGATACAAGTACACATTGATATGCACAGAGTCACACACCTCCCAGCCAGCCACACACACACTCAGTCTTCCATACATCCACTCATTCTTCAATATGTAAAACATATTTAAACTTTACAAAAACACACAGACACTAGATGATGTCATCAGTGATGTCATTTGAGATGTCATCAGTGATGTCATCAGTGATGTCATTTGAGATGTCATCAGTGATGTCATCAGTGATGTCACTGACCATGTCATGAATGATGTAATATGTGACATCATCAGCAGTGGATTGCGGGTGCGCGATATATAGTTAGTGCAACTAACTATATATGGAATTTCATTGGTTTTATGTCAATAAAATGTCCAGCTAACTATATATGGTCTCTAACCTATGGTTTTTTCAGTGAATATATATATATATATATATATATATCCTACTGGCGGTAGCCAGTAGGTATATATAGTTAGGACCTAGTTTCCATAGGAAATCCCCAACATTCTATTGGGAATAACTTTGGCGCTGGTTGATGAATCTTCGCAAATTTCTCAAAGCTCCTCTCCTTCCCTGAAAGTTTGGGGGGGATTAGTCAAGTGGGGGCTGAGAAAAAAGGGGGGTCCCAAAGCGTGTTTTCCCCATGTTAATTTCCATAGGACCTTTAGACACGGCTACAGCTTGAACCGCTGAAGGGAATTACACCAAACTTGTCAAAATGGTAGTGTCTGGTACGCAGATCACGCTTTTGGTAAAATAGTGTAAATCCCTCCAGTAGTTCCTGAGAAAATTAAAAGAGAAAAAATTATATATCTATAAGCGCGCACCGTGCGTGCACCCCGCGATTTTTCAGAAAAAAAAATTGGGGGGGGGCCTTGGGGGGGCTTCTCTCTTTTATTTTAATCTTTTTATTTTAATATCGAGGGTGCCCACCCCTCGTTTTGCCACCCGAGATCACCGCCGCGGCCCGAGCTGCCTCAAGATGGCCGCCGCCTGGTTGTGGGCGGGGCCGGGAGGACGTGGTTTCCGCTTCCCCCTGCCTGGGGAAAGCCTTCGATGTCCGGTCTCCCGTGCCGAGGGGGAGACCGGGTGATCCTCGCCTGAGGAAGAAGTGTGGGCTGGTGCGGGGCTCCCGTGTGCTGAGGGAGCCCCGGGAGAAGAGGAGACGCCGCCAGCGGGCCCCCGTGGTGTTGGGAGAGCAGTGGCGTGTTTTTCTATGAGAAGCACTCTCACTTTCCAATGCAGCGAGAGCTGTTGGCTTTGCCAGTGTTTGCTTCACCCTGCCTTTGACCTCACGCTGGCCCGCGCAGGGACGGGCTCCCTGCAGGTTCGTGACGTCCCTGATTCAAGGTGCTATGAAGCAGCTGCCGACACTTTACAACCCCTGGATAATAGCTGACACATTACAGGGCGGCGGGGGCGGGGCTGGGGTGAGGCCTCCACCCAGCAGTGCTAGGCTACAAAGGAGGCGCCGAGGCCTCTCACTCTCCCTCCCTCTCCCCAGGGTGATGGTTCTGCCAGCATGACCCCTGAGTGACAGGCAGCACTCACTCCTGCACCATGGGGCGCCCGGGGCTGCTGCTGGCTCTCCTGAGTCCTCTCATCCTCGTCTCTGACGGGTAAGTCACCGACTGACGCCTCTTGTGACCTCAGGCAGAATCCCTGCACTAGGGCAGAAACAGGGGACATGCATCTTGCACTTTTTTGCCGCCATTAGAGCATCTTATTGAGGAAATGTAGAGCAAATGGATTATGAAGGATTTTCTAAATATGCATAACACTTTTGTTGCAAACCGACCAGGAAGGACAATTGTGTCTAATAGCAAATAGGGGCATCGGTTTGCTCCATGTTTTGCCCTATTCCCAAACTTTGATTTGGAGCAAATACTGTTCCCTTCATTGCTTACTGCACAAGAACCAACGACGGTGCAAGCAGGTTGCCCCGTTTTTGCCCCTGGCGTTTACAGCTGGCTGAGACATGATATTCACCTGTAAGAAGAGCACGCGGTCACTTTTGTATTGTAATACTTTGTAATAAACCAGTTGTGATATCACAAGTCACCTGTAATTAGAAACGACCTTTCTGCTCTGCTGTGACACTTTGTGACACTTTGTATCATATCAGTTGTGATATCACAAGTCACCTGTAATTAGAAATTACATTACTCCTGTGCTGTGACACTTTGTATCAGATCAGCTGTAATATCACAAGCATCTGTAATTAGAAACAACATTTCTGCTCTGCTGTTACACTTTGTATCAGATCAGCTGTAATATCTCAAGCATCTGTAATTAGAAACAGCATTTCTGCCCTGCTGTGACACTTTGTTACACTTTGTATCAGATCAGCTGTAATATCACAAGCATTTGTAATTAGAAACAACATTTCTGCTCTGCTGTGACACTTTGTGACACTTTGCACCAAGCCAATCGGGAAATCAGTAATTACCCGTAATAAGAAACTACACCTCTGCCCTATAGTGACACTTTGTAACAGGTCACTTGTGATATCACAAGTCACCTGTAATAAGACATGAATCTACTGTTCTGCTGTGACTGTTTGTGACACTTTATAACACCTTTCAAGTCACCTGCAAGAAAAAGAAAACATCTCTGCTCTGACGCTGCACTTTATGGCGCTTTGTTACAGGTCAGTTGTGCTCAGTTGTGACATCACAAGAGACCTGTAATAGGAAATTAATGTAGTGCTCTCGTTCTCGTGTATACAAATGGTTTAGAGGTCCATGTATTAAAAAAGGGTCTGAACTGCCCAAAAATAGGCCAGTGTGTTGTCACAACATGACTTTATGCGGATGACGCCGTCCTTCTTGCAAGGACAGACATGAGCCTTGAGGGATCCATAAATGCCGCGCTAGACTTTATGTCTTCTCTAGACTTAAAAGTGAACCACAAAAAGTTGTTTGTTATGGTGTGGGGCCCCAACTCAACAAAGTTGAGATCCTTCACCGTACAGGGCCATCGGGCCGAGAAAGCTCTGAATTGTTCTTACCTAGGGGCTCTTTAACACCCAGTTATCACGGGACCCCCTGCTGAGCCTTAGGGCGCCGCAAAGGACTAGAGCCACGAGGCACTGTTTCGTTTTGCAGCAAAATGTGGTCACAAGCCTATTAAAGAAATGATCACTCTTCACAAAACTAAATGCCTCTCAATCGCTACTTATGTTGTTGAGTGCCCATTAGGATTTAGAAAATGGTGCGAGCATGGTTTTTCGCCACAAAAAAGAGCCATGCGTAAGTGTGTCAGATCAAGAAACAAAACATAGGATCTGAATATTAAGAGGCAGAGGATGAAATACATTGTGCTTGCATGAATAAACAGGTTTTAGTATCCGTCCATCCATACCCAAATAGGGGATAATGCGAGATCTGTCATGCAAGACAAGGCTATATTTCACTCAAGGGCTTCTGCTGCCATAAACCATGAGCCTCAAAGGGTCAATCACTTTATGCATCTGCAGAGAGTGAAAATTCACTGAAAAAAACATAGGTTTCAGGCGTTATTTAGTTAGGGATTAGCATTTAAAAAACCTTGTAAATTCACTTAAAAAACTATAGGTTTCAGGCCTTATATAGTTAGGAATTAGCATTTAAAAAACCTTTGAAATTCACTGAAAAAAACATAGGTTTCAGGCCTTATATAGTTAGGAATTAACATATAAAAAACCATTGAAATTGCTCCTATATAGTTAGTTGGACTAACTATATATGGCGACCCGCAATCCACTGCTGATGATGTCACATATTACATCATTCATGACATGGTCAGTGACATCACTGATGACATCACTGATGACATCACATTTGACATCACTGATGACATCATCCAGTGACTGTGTTTTTTTGTAAAGTTTAAATATGTTTTACATATTGAAGAATGAGTGGAAACAGAAAGGAGGACCCCAAAGCAGCAGATGAGTTTTAAGTGGGAAGATTTATTTGCTCTCACAAAATGGTATTCCAGGCATGACGCGTTTCAGTTAACTAGTAACCTTGATCACATAGCGACACTGCAGTTCGTTTCATCTTTAAATATATAAATATATATCAAACACGAGTTGCCCAAAATGAGGAGGTCACACAAAGAAGGGGTCATGCACACAACCGCTGGCAGCAGACCCTTTAGCCAGCCATCCATCTCAATGCTGTAGGATTGCCAAACGCGTTTCGAGCATTAATGCTCTTGTTCACTGGCTCTCCCCCACGAATATGCTGGAAAAACAGTTTTCAGGTGGAACATCATTTTATTCAATTATACAGTCCCGCCCTTGTGGGCGTCGCAAAGCAGGGCATGCTGGTCTATGTAGTTTTGCCCATCGCTGCTGACTCAAAGTTCCTGTTTAAAACCCGATTGGGTACTAAATTGCCACAAGGAGAGTTCATAAAATATATACCCAAGTTGGCACATGGGATGAGAGTGCCGCTTCTGAGCCTGCCAATAATACTCCAGCAGCCAGTGCGTGACACCTTCTTTGTGTGACCTCCTCATTTTGGGCAACTCGTGTTTGATTGATATATATATATATATATATCAGATCCACATCCTTTGTGACGCCGGGACACCGGGACAGCGGTGCATTAAGGGGCAAAGGTTCCCCTTCGTAAAATGCAGGTCCACAAACGTAGCAGCGCTACGTGAAATGCACTTCACGTAGCGCTGCTACGTTTGTGGACCTGCATATATATATATATATATATATATATATATATCCAGATAGCTGCTCGAAAAGACCGCTACCCACGTAGAACTCTGGCAGGCAGCAAGGCAAGCAGACACGGACCCAGATTAAGTGCAAATTCTTTTGCGTTTATTTGTCGGCCATAACGCGTTTCACCACCGGAGTGGCTTGATCACATGATCACTTGATCATATATATATATATATATATATAGAAAAACACCTCCTCTCAAAGGAAAGAAGCAGGAGCCTCAGTGGGGAAGAGAAGCAGCAGCACCTTTATTTCACACTAGTGGCGTATGCATTTCGGCCGGTGTGGCCTCGTCAGCGCCTGCGGTGGTGAAAGCGGAAGTCCTGGCGTTCTGCAGCTTGGTAAGGCACCCAACCTCACAGTGATAGGTGCAGTGTCCTGGCTCCGCCCCTCAGCACAAAAGTCCTCAGATTAAAGGGTCCGTGTAGATCAGCGGACTCCATCTCCCAGGATGCAGCAGTGGCGCCCAGGTGAGTAAGGCTGTGGAGCGGTCTTGAAAAATTCAAGCAATTAGCGGAGGGAAAGGTGCGCTGCAAAGCGCCTGTAGCCGCAGAGTGAAACACGGGGTGCAGCCTCGAGTCCCCAACGCCTCATCAACCATAGGGCCAAGTCACCAATTGTAGCGTGAGCAAGGAAAATTAGCCCCAGCTCAGGTAGTGAAGAAATAATTCACAATGGCGCTTCAGGTGCGAGGTCCGCCGGCGGGACAGGAGACATTCAATAACTTGAAAAAGAAGAAATGCTGAAGCAGGTTCCAGAGTCTCCGGGCCACTTCAAGATGAGGGAGCTCCTGAACCGCGCCTCTGGAAAGCGCGTAGCAATGTAGAAAAACACCTCCTCTCAAAGGAAAGAAGCAGGAGCCTCAGTGGGGAAGAGAAGCAGCAGCACCTTTATTTCACACTAGTGGCGTATGCATTTCGGCCGGTGTGGCCTCGTCAGCGCCTGCGGTGGTGAAAGCGGAAGTCCTGGCGTTCTGCAGCTTGGTAAGGCACCCAACCTCACAGTGATAGGTGCAGTGTCCTGGCTCCGCCCCTCAGCACAAAAGTCCTCAGATTAAAGGGTCCGTGTAGATCAGCGGACTCCATCTCCCAGGATGCAGCAGTGGCGCCCAGGTGAGTAAGGCTGTGGAGCGGTCTTGAAAAATTCAAGCAATTAGCGGAGGGAAAGGTGCGCTGCAAAGCGCCTGTAGCCGCAGAGTGAAACACGGGGTGCAGCCTCGAGTCCCCAACGCCTCATCAACCATAGGGCCAAGTCACCAATTGTAGCGTGAGCAAGGAAAATTAGCCCCAGCTCAGGTAGTGAAGAAATAATTCACAATGGCGCTTCAGGTGCGAGGTCCGCCGGCGGGACAGGAGACATTCAATAACTTGAAAAAGAAGAAATGCCGAAGCAGGTTCCAGAGTCTCCGGGCCACTTCAAGATGAGGGAGCTCCTGAACCGCGCCTCTGGAAAGCGCGTAGCAATGTAGAAAAACACCTCCTCTCAAAGGAAAGAAGCAGGAGCCTCAGTGGGGAAGAGAAGCAGCAGCACCTTTATTTCACACTAGTGGCGTATGCATTTCGGCCGGTGTGGCCTCGTCAGCGCCTGCGGTGGTGAAAGCGGAAGTCCTGGCGTTCTGCAGCTTGGTAAGGCACCCAACCTCACAGTGATAGGTGCAGTGTCCTGGCTCCGCCCCTCAGCACAAAAGTCCTCAGATTAAAGGGTCCGTGTAGATCAGCGGACTCCATCTCCCAGGATGCAGCAGTGGCGCCCAGGTGAGTAAGGCTGTGGAGCGGTCTTGAAAAATTCAAGCAATTAGCGGAGGGAAAGGTGCGCTGCAAAGCGCCTGTAGCCGCAGAGTGAAACACGGGGTGCAGCCTCGAGTCCCCAACGCCTCATCAACCATAGGGCCAAGTCACCAATTGTAGCGTGAGCAAGGAAAATTAGCCCCAGCTCAGGTAGTGAAAAAATAATTCACAATGGCGCTTCAGGTGCGAGGTCCGCCGGCGGGACAGGAGACATTCAATAACTTGAAAAAGAAGAAATGCCGAAGCAGGTTCCAGAGTCTCCGGGCCACTTCAAGATGAGGGAGCTCCTGAACCGCGCCTCTGGAAAGCGCGTAGCAATGTAGAAAAACACCTCCTCTCAAAGGAAAGAAGCAGGAGCCTCAGTGGGGAAGAGAAGCAGCAGCACCTTTATTTCACACTAGTGGCGTATGCATTTCGGCCGGTGTGGCCTCGTCAGCGCCTGCGGTGGTGAAAGCGGAAGTCCTGGCGTTCTGCAGCTTGGTAAGGCACCCAACCTCACAGTGATAGGTGCAGTGTCCTGGCTCCGCCCCTCAGCACAAAAGTCCTCAGATTAAAGGGTCCGTGTAGATCAGCGGACTCCATCTCCCAGGATGCAGCAGTGGCGCCCAGGTGAGTAAGGCTGTGGAGCGGTCTTGAAAAATTCAAGCAATTAGCGGAGGGAAAGGTGCGCTGCAAAGCGCCTGTAGCCGCAGAGTGAAACACGGGGTGCAGCCTCGAGTCCCCAACGCCTCATCAACCATAGGGCCAAGTCACCAATTGTAGCGTGAGCAAGGAAAATTAGCCCCAGCTCAGGTAGTGAAGAAATAATTCACAATGGCGCTTCAGGTGCGAGGTCCGCCGGCGGGACAGGAGACATTCAATAACTTGAAAAAGAAGAAATGCCGAAGCAGGTTCCAGAGTCTCCGGGCCACTTCAAGATGAGGGAGCTCCTGAACCGCGCCTCTGGAAAGCGCGTAGCAATGTAGAAAAACACCTCCTCTCAAAGGAAAGAAGCAGGAGCCTCAGTGGGGAAGAGAAGCAGCAGCACCTTTATTTCACACTAGTGGCGTATGCATTTCGGCCGGTGTGGCCTCGTCAGCGCCTGCGGTGGTGAAAGCGGAAGTCCTGGCGTTCTGCAGCTTGGTAAGGCACCCAACCTCACAGTGATAGGTGCAGTGTCCTGGCTCCGCCCCTCAGCACAAAAGTCCTCAGATTAAAGGGTCCGTGTAGATCAGCGGACTCCATCTCCCAGGATGCAGCAGTGGCGCCCAGGTGAGTAAGGCTGTGGAGCGGTCTTGAAAAATTCAAGCAATTAGCGGAGGGAAAGGTGCGCTGCAAAGCGCCTGTAGCCGCAGAGTGAAACACGGGGTGCAGCCTCGAGTCCCCAACGCCTCATCAACCATAGGGCCAAGTCACCAATTGTAGCGTGAGCAAGGAAAATTAGCCCCAGCTCAGGTAGTGAAGAAATAATTCACAATGGCGCTTCAGGTGCGAGGTCCGCCGGCACCTGAAGCCAAAACAATGCTGCTCCTTTCTTTTCAAACAGCACGCCGTAGACACAAATGTTGCAAAGCTGTGTTTATTATCGCTTTATATATATACACAATGCATGGTAAAGGCATACGCTGTAAAAGCATATGCGTTCTAAAAAATGCAGGGTAGAAAATGCGATTTAAAGACATGAGAATTATTTCCCTGCGATGTTCCGTCATACAACCCATTAAATTGATCTGCATGAAACTGCAGATGTCATAGCATAGATTATCTTCTTAAATCTTCACGTTTCAGGAAGATTAGTCAAACTGCACCAATTGTATTAGCAAATTAACACTTTATTCCCCCCTCCTTATATTTACCTACCTTTGTCAAAGGACATGGATAGCATTGCTTGTTACAAACAAGGATGACGGAGCAGTGCGGCTTGTGACTTTTGAAAGTGATAGGGCGTAAAGGTTGTTGATGAGTGCGATGGACGAGTTAGTGAAGCACGCACATGTGACTACAACAGGTGGTACAGCCGGGCTTTCTGAGAGAAACATTTGAAACACAGCGAACAAAAGGGTGCAGTTTACAGAAAATTATGTTGATAAAATGGGTTAATATGCAACATGCTGAAAAGCAAATCTGAATGGAAAATCTTGAAATATTTTAAAACTTGAAACAGCAGTGACAGGTTAGGCATATGTAGAAAACACCATTTTAAGGTCATCATCACGTAAAAATAAACCCAAGGACGCAGAGGGAACTGTTTTTAAATCAGGGGCTCCAACCTTTTCTGTAGTGAGAGTTACTTCTGATCAGTGAAAATCATCGAGAGCTACTGAAGGCCAAGCACATTGTGCATTGTTACCAAACACCCTCACGCCCAGCTTAATTGACCTTAAGGCTAATGCCCATAGAGCCAGATACTATGGTTTGGGAATAAGCACTTTGACTAGGGGCTCTAGGACAGGGCTGCCATGTGTGTCAGTATGGTGTTTGGGGATGTATGAACATGTGTGTATGAATGGAATTAATGAGTGACTGAGCACCTGTATCATATGTGCTTGTGGCACATGACATACCTTTCACCATATATGGTACCGTTAACACAATAACAGAACATTTATTTTTTAAATGGGAGAAATTTAAAGTGCAGAAAGATGTTCTGCAAAAATGTTCAAAATATGGAACATTTGTCTGCACTTTAAATTTCTCCCATTAAAAAAAACAATTGTATTTTTCAGTTCTACATATGGCACAGTGTCTACTGCCAATTAGAAGCCAGAGGCTTGCAGTTTGTAAATGCATGACTTTGAAAAGGAAAAAAAAGTAAATGAAGAGTTAACTTAATCAGTAAGGTAATTTTTAATTTTCTCCATTTAAAAGCATTTAGAAACATCATTTTGTTTGTACGATCAAATATTGAGTTGACAAGTTTTTTTGTTTAAGAGTTAAATACCTCAGTGTTTCAGCAGGGGCAGTACATCCCCATGGGCATTGCCCCCTGATATTTTGGCCCACCCGCCCCCCCCCCCAAAATGCAAATAAAGTCCTAAACTTTTTCGGCATTTTGGCTGCATGTTGGTTTCAGTGTCAGGCATGAGAAGGCAGGTCCCTCGAGAATGCTGCTGTGCGGCCTGAGGGGTTAGGGGAATATTATTGACAGACAGGACACAGGTTACACCATCATATTCAGAGAGGCCCAAGGGTGCATATCGGGTTGGATGGCCGCCTCTCTCCGGCCAATTCGAAATGCACCCCAGAGGCCGGCTCAGAGTCTTCCGCCAGCGTATATTGGAGCCCAGGATGACTCACAGCCGCAGCACCTGGGCTCAGTAATGAACGTTGTGGTCACCTGCCCCAGCCAATCCAGATGCTGCAGTAACAGCAGAAGCAGCATCTGGATTGGCTACAGCCTGGTATGCCAGAAACTGGCCGATGGCAGAGGCAGCATGCACGTGCCCCTCTCATGCCTAATGGAACTGAGCCAGAACCAGAGCCTGCTGTTGTGAGCTGGTGTGGAGGTGCAGCAGAAGAGCAGTATGCCGCCTCCTGCTTCTATAAGAACATAGTCACCTTCCCAGTGCGTGATCTCGCCATCACCATGTAAGAGCTGGGATCAGACTCCTGGTTAACTTGAAAGAAAACCCTCTACCTGACCAGGGTGTGCTGCTGGCGGCCGCTGCATACCTTCTCCATGAGCTGTTGGCCATCAGGTGAAAGGTGACCGCATGGACACCAGGTTGGGAGGGGGAAAAAAGGCGGGCTGCGGTGTGAGAGCGTGAAGAGCAGGTCATCCTTTCAGCAACCCCATCGTTCTGACAGACCCGGGCTGTGTTTTTACTAACTTGTGTTGGGTCTTGAATGTCGATGATTTGTGCTTGTTGTGTTGTTGATATAAAATAGTAATTTACTGCAAACTACAGCATATGGTGATGCTAGGAGTGCCTAAGTGACACTTCAGCAGAACATCAATCTTTCACCATTTGACCCCTGAGTTTGTCAATATTCTTTGAATTGCTAATGCAGGTTTCTTGCTAAGAGAAGTTCTGTGTGCCAATACTCCTTCACATACAAGCCACACATACCATGGTGGCTTAGGCAGTTTTACTTTCGTGTGGGAGGTGCTGCAGAGCTGTGCATGGGATGTGGCGAGATAGGTGAGCAGCCATGAGAGGGCCTAGGCTGTCAAGTCAATGATTTAAGGTTCAGGTGTGTGGGAGGATCAGTAAGTCACATGGCTAGAACGTTTACTTGTGATGTATACACTGCCAACGCATGCCAATTGCATGGTATACTATTGTATTGTTCGGTATGCACCACTTGTATAGTGCCTCATACCCATGACTAAACTAAAGCGAGAAAATCTCTTAAATTCAGCTAACTCTCCTTGAACATACCCTGCAAGACTAAGCACATTTGTAATACGAATTAGGAGGTAAAGAGTGAAGACTTTAGCTATGAAGGTTAAGACACATGCTGTAGAGACAAGAAAGTGTGTGGCAAGTCCGTTTGAGGGAATTATAAGAGTGGTAAAACAACTCTGGTAGTTACTGCACTTCTGGGAGAGGTCTGTGTTCTATCCAGCAACTGTTTTGGCTCATAAAAGGGCTGATGTGTCAGGTGCAAAGCACACCGTGTACCATGCAAATCACAGATTTGAGTTGTATGTACGAAGGTACGTTGACTACAGCTTTTGACACCAAGATCATTTTGTTCGAGTTCATAAGTTGTAATCTTTCTAATATAACACCATGATCTATTTATTGGCATCAAGGAGTTGCACACAGACTGTAAATCAGGTGTATTTGTACTATTTGCTAAGCAGGAATATGGCCCAAAAAAGGCAGAGAAGTTTTGTATAGGGTAAAGTCAAGCATACGGTCAGTGAGTGATAGGAGTGGTAGCTGGTTAGTGATTCTTTTTGCTGCATTGTGATGTACTATTTTTTACAGAAGTTTATTTTCAAACCTTTCCTACATTGCAGCATTGTGGAGGTGATGTTAATGGACAGGAGGATGTTGTTCCAGATACTGGGTGCAGAGATGGTAAAGGCTTACTGTCTTGTTTTAATTTTTTTACACTTCTTAGTCTTCGGTCTGATTATATCCTGGAGGACGCCAACCCCATCCTTCCCAACCCCGAGTCCTCCTTATTTATTGGGCTTTCACGCTTTGCTACTCATCCCAAACCTTTACGCCTCACCACTTTGAAAAATCACAAGTCGCCACTGTATTTCAGTTCACATGTTGTAGGCAATGAAGGTGTTCTCTGCCAGTGAGACATTTATGCAAATCAGACAAATAAATGAATGAACGAAGCAGGAATTTCTAAAGCACATGGCTACTCCGACGAGTGTCCCCGCACAAAGTGTGAAAAAGTAAGAAAGGCACAGAAAAGAAAAATTTGAGGGTAAAGAGCCAAGTGTTGAGTAGTTTTCTGAAAGGCTGCTCGCTTCCAGTGTAGCTTTCGAATAAAGTTGCACAGTGATTAGCGGTATTCTATTGCTTAACTATCAAGCCTTGTGTCTGGTCAGACCACTATTTAATACACTTTACCTTAGGCGTTTATCCTTAGCCAAACCCTTGACCTGTCCATAAATACTGACCAGGAACTGGAACCATATCATGTTGCCAGAATTCCACAACACCCTGAAATCCACGCTCCCGCCAGGAGCGGATAACGTAGACAAATTAGAGACAGCGATCACCAACTGGCAGTTAAGAGCAAGCGAAATTCATGCCCCCTTACAAAGGAAAGAAAGTTTCATGAGGTGGCATGAGGGCTCTAAATGGTTTACATGCGAGCTAAAAGAAGCAAAGCTTAAAACCCGCCAGGCATAACGAAAATGGCAGAGAAGCTATTCCCCTGTAGCAAGGAACATATATGAAAAAGCTCTCAATGAATATAAAGCTGCTATCTTGGAGGCAAAAAAAACCTTCTATATGAGCAGAGTTCTCAGTTCAGAAATAAATTTAAAGATATTTTTAGGATAGTTAAAAAACTATCCAACCCTGATCGAGTCACACCAAACTTCACCTCTTCCCAGGTATTATGAGACGACCTGAACGCCTTTTTTATGAACAAAATTAAGGCAATACAAAACTCCATCACCCTCAGTTCACAGGACTGGAAATCACACCAGCAACTCATCAATCCAGTCACTCTTCCTACGTTTCAGAATATAACCCTAGATCGACTAGCTGAACTAAGTAATAAGGTAAAATCTGGCTCACCCAAAGACCCTTGTCCCTCATCTATACAAAAAGACATCTTTGCCCATTTCCCAGATACCGTTCTTTCCCTGCTCAATCTACCTCTGGAGCAAAGCATGGTTCAAAGGGTTTTCAAAGAGGCAATGTTAGTCCCACTTCAAAAGAAAGCAGGAGTAGATCCCAGCCACCTAGCAACTATAGACCCATATCGCTCCTCCGATACCCTGCAAAAATTCTTGAAACACACGTGGCAAAACTCCTATGTGCCTTCATTGAAGAGACTAAATTCATGGACTTTAACCAGGCAGGTTTACGGCCACTACACTCAACCGAAGCAGTCATCTTAAGTGTGGTAGTTGACCTAAAGGAGGGAGCAGACAAGGGATGCATGTAGGCACTGTCCTGATCTACCGGCCGCCTGCATTCGATACGGTGGATCACACAATATTAACAGAATAGAAGTGCAGCGGCAGGCCTGAGAGGAACGGCCCGGGACTGGAGATCTCATTTTTGAGGGATCGCGGCCAGTCTAAGGCTAGCTCCCTTTAATTTGGCCAGGGTCTTTACTACCTGCGGTGTTCCTCAGGGCTCATTCCTATCCCCACCATTTGTGCAACCTTTGCATCAGCCCCCTGATCCACTCCCTCCAAAGCATAAGGGTTAAGGTCTATAACTACGCAGACGCATGCAGTTGATTTCTCCATGAGATGAAACAGAGGACTCCAAAGTATTTTTTCGTAGCCCCATGCTCGTCATTAAAGACTGGATGTGCCATAATCACCTCAAATTGAACTCGGATAAAACAGAGATAATCATCTCGCACAACAGACTCACCATTGGCCGTCAGGCCATTGGCTAGCTACCTTGGGCACTCCACATACGCCTAAGACCTCTGTAAAGAGCCGGGGCATCCAAATTGACGCCAACCTATCTATGCACGCACAGATTTATCTGGTTACATCTTCATGTATTTATCAGGTAAGAAATTTCAAGAAAATTAGGAGATTCTTCACTAGGGAGGCAAGTACAGTGATCATGCTAGCCATGACCATGTCCAGGCTAGATTACGCCAATGCCATCTATCTGGGCCTACCAGCTAACCAAACTCAGACTTCAGCTTATACAGAACCAAGCTGCCAGATTAATATTCAAGCAACCAAGACATTGCCACACTAAGCCATTGCCACACTAAGCCGGAGAAGTGTGGCTCAATGGTTAGAGCGGCAGACCCTGATGCAGAGGTCTAGCCCGGGACCAGGGTTCAATTCCCCGCCTCGGCGGGTCTTGGGCTCAAAATTCCACGGACCTGATCATTCTCGCCTCGGTGCCTATTCCAATCATGGAGTCCCACTCTGCAACTCTGGGCAATAGCTTGCTTAATCTCCACAACGCTAAGGATGCCTGGCCTCCACCTTGGGTGTGCCCAGGAGTGGACGCCTCACAGGGAAAGCCAGGATGGGTTCCACAGCGGTATTCGCACAAGCGCCTTGAGACCCTTGCGGGTGAGTAGTGCACTATACAAGTATCAATTTACATTTACATTTACATTTTTGATGAAGCAGCTTCACTAGCTTCCAGTGGTTCAGCGGTCTATGTTCAAGACAGGCTGCATAACTTTCAATGCACTCCACGATAGGGGTCCTAAATTCATCTCCTCAAAGATCTCACCATACCTTCCCAAACGGAACCTAAGAGTAGCCTCAATGAATCTGCTGACCATTCCTAGATTAAAGCGCAAGAGAATGGGTGGCTCACACTTTTCCATGCTTGGCCTCAAAGTTTGGAACTCCCTTCCAAGCGCTATTAGATTAACGCCGGACTACATGGGGTTTAGAAAAAAAATGAAAACCTGGCTGTTCACACAAGCTTACTGATAGATCTGACCTCAGGACGGCTCCCAAACTCCATTAGCGCCAAGACACCTTTCGGTGTATGTGCACTCAACAAATTCCCTAAATATAAACATATTGCTCATGCCCCCAGGCTGCCTGATGAACAACAGCCATAGTTTCAACACTCTAATCAACCACAGCTTGATGATGCCCTGCAAATCCCTCCATCAGCAAGCAAAATTAGTAAGATGACAATAAATTCAAAGACATGTTCTATCAGCTGGGGACCTGGGAACGCTACTATTGGAAAATGGAAACTATTTGCCTTTCTCCTCCTCTTTTTCTGACCCTCTTTTGTTGGCTTTAGGACTCTTGAGTATTTTATCGCTGCTAACCAGTGCTAAAGGACATGTCCTCCCTTCTCTAAACATGATATAGTTGATATGCACCTGTTTGTCATATTTGTCTGTAAATCCCTAGTAGGGTGCCCAGGGTCTACAAATTAAGTGCTAATAGTGGGCCTACAGCATGGATTGTGCCAAGTAGCCCTTTAAACCTATCTTAGGCCTGCCACTGTAGAGCAGGTGTTTACCGTTTTACTGGCACTACGACTTGGCATTTAAAATCCTTTCATCAAATAACACAACAGAGAAATTAGGGTCAGTAAAGGGGATATTTTATCGACCAGCCACAGTTCCAATCCCCAATTTACATAACATTACTAACCAACAGAACTGGGGGTCCAATCAACAACAAGCCATCAAGTGCTATAGATATCCAACAACAGAGTTTAAGAAAAGTAAAGTGAAAAAGCTAAAGTAATGAAGGGGCCAGAGATCATTGAGCAGAGCCTGGATTCCCATCAATTATCAAAGTGATCAATCTTATCATTTGGTTATCCAGCAATATGGACGATATGTCTCCTGATTAAGGAGACAGACTTCCAATCAGAAGGATTTGATCAAAGGGATCTACTGTCAGGCCCCAGAGAGGAATAAGCCAGACTAAGCAGTGTTTTCAGTCTGTGATCACAAGGGAATCAAAAGAGCAGTGCAAACCAAAACAAAAGTGTGTGATATTAAAATAGAGTCATGAGGAGAAAATACAGACTTTATTAGAGTTATCACCTTACCCTCTAATCTAAAAACAGAACAGTGCAAAAGGGGCAGTATTAACAAATAACTGCCAGATTTAGTAAGGCCACCATGTTTCAGCCAATAGGGTAAGAGTGCCCTAAGCTTTCGTCAGGACCTCTGTTCTTAATACTTGCTACTGCTTCAATCACTCTCAAATACATGTGAAAAAGTGAAAAACAAAATAACATAAGATTGGAATAGATACAACCTACTGTGACATATCCTCCGCTTAAGCGATGCAGATGGCATCTGTGAAAAACATTATAAATACAATCCCAGTTAATTCACTGTTACATCAAAAACTCTGTATGGTACTGCGCAAAAGAGCCAACATCAAAAACTCTGTATGGTACTGCGCAAAATATTGCTTAATCTCAGAAAATATAGAGCAAACATTAATGTCTCACCTGTCTTGATCGGGGACTGTACCTCACCTCACCTCACCTCACCTGGACCTAGCTCAGAATAAAGAGGCCCGCTCTACAAATGAGAGGAAAAGAAAACGGGGAGGGAAGAAAAGGGGAAAAGGGGTAATGTACTCGCTCATTGCTTTTACCCACACACCTTCCACCCCTCAGCTGTGCCGTCATCCTTACTTGTTTTTTTTTGTGTTTTTTTTAAAAACTTTGTTTATTGAATAAAATCCTCTATCAAAAAGATGCACAAAGTTCCCCTAGGGGGTAGTGTTAGTATAGTGGGGTGGTCTTCCTTCCTCTCTCTAAGTGTGGATATATGCAAAAGGTCAGGGAAAAGGTATCCCTTGTCGGAACTAGGGATGCCTCACACAACAGGCTGGTTTAACGGCTACTGTCATATCGCCAGCTAGTTGTCTCGTGTCATCATCGGCTTCCTGCTCCAACGTCAAGCCGGCGCTGCAATGCCTGACGGGTAGCACGTAGTGCTACACTTTGGTGGAGATCTTTTGTTCCTAGCCGTTGATCGAGTGAGTGTGAGGGGCCCAAGTGATAAAGTAGTGAGCGTGAGGTGATGTGTGTTAAAAAAGGTTAGTGTAGTCTACTCTGGTCAATTTATTCATGTAGCTAACTACCTTATTAAAAATTAGGAGGGGTATAGGGACTCAACCAAACTATGGGTGGTGGACCCGTTCAACCCTCGTCTGTGATCAGGTCAACATGTTTCATGCCATCACGGCAATTCGTCAGGACCTAAATTGTGCTCATAAACTAAGAGAAAGCCCAGTGTGGGCTGACAAGTCTAGTGCATACAACCTGAGGGGTCAGAGACTGGAACAGGATGAGTTCCTGTGTTGTAATCCGCCCTATAGGAAAAGAGAAAAAACACCACATTATAATGAATGTTTCTTTCCAGTGTATTCCATAAGGTCATAGATCCCTAGTGTGGAGCGCAAATTGACGTCCACCCGGGATGTGTGATACACGACTGAGTGGAGAGAGGTAAAGGAATACTAACTTCAGTAGTGGGTTTAAATAAGGTACAGTTCACCGTGTTGGGTTATCAACAACCATATGTTGACTCAACAATGTGTACGAATACATTGGTTGGTGCTGTGAGGAAATTGGTGCCGAAGACTGGTTTCTTGGGAAGGAGAACTTAAAGAACATAACATAAAATAGAAGGTCCACTTCTTAGGACTTACCCTGCGCTATAAGATAATTATCGGTGAAAGATAATTATCTGTGAAAGATAAATGAGGGAAGGGGGATTATAGTTTAATGGAGCAAGTAATTTTGGGGGAAGAGAAATGGTCTTTCCTCAAGGTCAGATAGTACAGTGCTGCAATTGGAGACAAAGGCCAATCCCACTGTTATTATCTTATAGCGCAGGTCCCACGAGAACAGTCTGTGGAGACCAACAGCAGCTACTGAGGGTAAGTCCTAAGAAGTGGACCTTCTATTTTATGTTATGTTCTTTAAGTTCTCCTTCCCAAGAAACCAGTCTTCGGCACCAATTTCCTCACAGCACCAACCAATGTATTCGTACACATTGGTGAGTCAACATATGGTTGTTGATAACCCAACACGGTGAACTGTACCTTATTTAAACCCACTACTGAAGTTAGTATTCCTTTACCTCTCTCCACTCAGTCGTGTATCACACATCCCGGGTGGACGTCAATTTGCGCTCCACACTAGGGATCTATGACCTTATGGAATACACTGGAAAGAAACATTCATTATAATGTGGTGTTTTTTCTCTTTTCCTATAGGGCGGATTACAACACAGGAACTCATCCTGTTCCAGTCTCTGACCCCTCAGGTTGTATGCACTAGACTTGTCAGCCCACACTGGGCTTACTCTAAGTTTATGAGCACAATTTAGGTCCTGACGAATTGCCGTGATGGCATGAAACATGTTGACCTGATCACAGACGAGGGTTGAACGGGTCCACCACCCATAGTTTGGTTGAGTCCCTATACCCCTCCTAATTTTTAATAAGGTAGTTAGCTACATGAATAAACTGACCAGAGTAGACTACACTAACCTTTTTTAACACACATCACCTCACGCTCACTACTTTATCACTTGGGCCCCTCACACTCACTCGATCAACGGCTAGGAACAAAAGATCTCCACCAAAGTGTAGCACTACGTGCTACCCGTCAGGCATTGCAGCGCCGGCTTGACGTTGGAGCAGGAAGCCGATGATGACACGAGACAACTAGCTGGCGATATGACAGTAGCCGTTAAACCAGCCTGTTGTGTGAGGCATCCCTAGTTCCGACAAGGGATACCTTTTCCCTGACCTTTTGCATATATCCACACTATACTAACACTGCTGTGAGAAGTCGGCCTGATATATAATGTTCACTATTCTAGTGAGCACTTTGTATCAGTCCAAACAACCCTTATTGATGATTGGTTGTAAGTCAACCTTATAGACCAGCTATCCTAGTAGCATGGATACGAGCAGTCTTCGGGCTAAACTCTAGAGGGCGTGTTAAGCCAGCCGTTATACCATCACATATACCCCTTGAACACCAAGTGAAAGGACACCACACAAGTGTTATGAAAATAAACAGTGTATTTATTTAGATCACAACAGCCCTGTACTCTTTATGAGTACAGGGTACTAAGCACACAACAAAACTCTTACGAAAATACTTTAAGTTGCACAATTTACACAAATGCCCGAGGGGCACGGAAAACCATATACTATGGAAGTGGAATGCAAAATTACTAGCAGGTAAGTAATGGACTGATAGGCTTTGGAATCGCTAGGACTACGTTACTGAACCTTCAGATTACTAGTAGGAGGTCTAGGGGACTCGGGTGCAGAGTGTGCACTCTCACGCGGGATGCGGGACAAAGTCTATGGGAGCTAGTAAAAGCAAAGTTAGTTTTCTCGGGCGAACCCGATAAGGTAGGCCGAAAACGACAGTGGATCTGGACCCTTGGATAGTGAGGCTATGCAGGGGCACCAAAATGCCGAAGTTACCTAGCCCAGGGGCTGCGGCTGCATAGGTCTGAAAAGATGTCGGGAATCCTCGTTGACGAACCAGGAGCCTGAAGAAAGAGTTGCTGGCAGGCGACCAGTGAAGATTGTTCGAAGTGATCCAAGCCTGGATCGAAGATGGATGACACCTGAAAGCAGAGGGGACCAAGTTCTTAATCACTAGCCTTTGATCAGATGGGCACCAGGATGGCACCGGATGGTAGTCACCTCGACCAGGTGAGTGGGCGACGCTGGGCTCTGCAGTCTCACGGACCAGGAGGCGTTGTCGGCGACCAGGATGGAGGTGCTAGCTGTCCCACGATGGTTGATGCTGTCGACGTCGTTGGACCCAGGATTGGGGCAACAAGTCTTGGCAAATTCAAGCCCACGCGGTGGACCTAAAATGGCGTCTGGAGTGGACCAGGAGGGTCCGGGGTGCTCCTCTTTTGGAAGGGAGCAAGGGCCAGTCTGGAGCAACCAGACCAGCAGTGGTGATGTCGTCGGGCGTAGTCGGGAAGGCCACAAGCCAGCGGGCTAGTAGCCAGACAACACGGTGAGCAGCCAAAAAGCAGAAGGGCCCCACGCAGATCTCGTGGATGCTGGGGGGCTGGTCTTCGGTGCTGGAGCTGCTCAGGGTCGCGGCTTCTCGGACCCCAAAGCACTCATCAGAAGGATCCCTCGGCGGTCGTGCTGGAAAGAAGTCGTGCAGTTCTGATGATGGCCGGTCCCTCGAGGTCTTGTCGCACCTACGGTTCTCAGCTTAGCTGTAGAGGTAGGTAGAGGTCAGAGGTGCCAGGGAAGCCGGGTCTCGTCGAGCTGGTCAGTCGGATTCCGGAGGAAGGACGTGCAGCAAACCGCAGAGTTCTTGATGGGGCCTGCGGGTGCAGGGTGACTACTCCTTAGCCACAAGGGAGAAATCTTGAGAAGAAGTCGAGAGTTCCTTTCGTAGAAAGTAGTTTCTTGATTCAAAGATGATCTAATTTGGAAGGGTCCCCGCTCCTGCCTTTATCCTAAAGAAAGGGGTGGGTACGCAACTAGGTCCTGCCCTAGGGGTGGGACCAGGAAGGGGGGTGGTTACACCCCTCTCCCATGCCGGACTTTCCCCAGGCCAGAGGCTGGTGTGCCCCTGGAACTGGTTCTAGCCGGCAGATGCGTAGTGAGCACCGGGGTGCCACTTGCAGTCACCTTCCTGTAAAGCCCTGCCTACCCAGGATACACAAAACCCTGTCTGGGATGGTGCTAGCACCGCCGCTGACAGGAAACCCTTTGTCCAAGCTCCCCTCGCTGGAAGGACTCCCAGCTGCAGGGGGTCAGACTTGTGTCTGTGGTGGCAGCATCCATTTTGTGATGCTGAGGCTCGAGTTAACTTTAACCGGGGTTCACAGTTACATACATGTCGTGTCCCTCTAGAAGGGTGGAATGCTAACCCCGTCGCCAGAATTGGCGAGGGGTTAGTATTCCAATTCGTATGACACCATACTCGACATGTTTTGATAAAGCGATACCAAAGATAGCATTTAACCGCGAAGATTATAATGCACTTAAGAGTATATGGTATGTGTTATCATGGAACAGCTATTAGGACTTGGTTCCGCAAGCTGCAAACGGGCTCAGCTCATGCCAGAGCACCATCTCACACGATTCCAAGCACTCTGCCTTCAGGATTGTCAAGGCCTGCCATAGGAGTGACTGATAGGAATCTGTGTGTCCATTTGTAGGGTTAGATATAGGTATACTATATCTAAAGCAAAGGGTGATTACACCACCTTGCCCCAGCTGTCGTGCAGCCAGTTGTGTCAGATTTAGAAGGCCATCCAGGGGTGGCATAATACATGCTTCAGCCCCTGGTAGGCCCTGGGTACACCTATGCCCTGAGTTACAGGGTCTGATAAGGTGGCCCAGTACCAATTGGATAATGCACCTAAGGTACACGTGTCAATTTAGTGAGAGAACAGCTAGGCTGTGGGTCTGATTGGCAGGCCCACAGCCAGAGAAAGTCGTAAACCAGTGAAACAAAAGCAAAACATCTGGGTGATCATAGGATTGCAGACCCTACTCTCCTACAACTACCCCCTAGGGGAACTTTGTGCATCTTTTTGATAGAGTTTGATGGGACGTGCACACTGGACCCCTCTAAATTTTGTCCCTTCTATGTCCCTCCCTGTTGTTACTCCCTTATTGAATGAAATCACAGAAGCATAGTACATGATTGAACGACATATTGCATATTACCATCAAAAATTACAAGTCACCATCAGTCAAGAGTACTCAAGACACATCTCCTACCAGTCTCTCTTGTCTACATTCTTACTTGGTTTAAAAAAAAACACAATTTTTTTAATTACATTGGAATACTCAGAAAGCCCCACTCGGAAACCTCACAACATCTACACTCGTTACAGTATTTTGTCTCACTCCAATTCATATATCAAATTTAAAAACATTCTTCAGGGAGAGGAGCCACGCACGAGACCAAGATGGCCATGTGAAGGCTCGGCACCGCCGACCCCTTCTCCCGACCACACGTATCCTGCTCTAAATCCTGAAGCCGGGCCCCACCGCCCGAAGGCCGAGCCCCCGCAACGCAGTTTGCGGTGCTCCTGGGCCCCCTACGAGGTTCTGGGCCGGAGCTGCACCGCCAGGCACTTGGCGGCCTACTCGCCCTCTAAGGCAGGGACTATCGTGACAACAGCGGACGACCCCGAAGTGAACAACATCGGGGCCTCACACTGGAAGTTGCTGGTGCGGCCCCGACCTACAGCGCTGTAAGGGAACAGTCAGCACAAAGGCAACTGGGACACGGGAGGATTGTGACCATCGCCGGGAGGTCTTCAGCCCCGCACTGCGGACCCGAACCGGATGAGCGCTGGATGGGCAGTGAAAGACACGGGCTGGCTCTGCACTGCATTGGGGAAGTGCTCTAGCGGGCCCCACTGTCGGAGTGCAGCTGCGCTTGTCCCCCGGCTCCCGGCCTGCAGGGGGTGCCGACGTGTTGCCTCCTGGATGCGGCGGACATTTCGGACTGCAGGTATTGAGTGCCGCGGCTCGTGTCCACGGTGTGGCATTCGGGTAAGGCCCTGCACGTGGTGGACAACACTTAATGATGACACAGGCACTTGGTCACAGTTAGCCGGAAAGACCCCGAGCGGTCTTCCGCATGTTTATTTATTCCCCGGCGCGAGCCCGCCCCGGGGTGTGCGTGCGTGCGTGCAGGAAAAGATACATTGTAGGAGAGAGCCCGGGTGGCTCTCTACATCCCTCCCTTGATTTAGTTCTGTCCATACCGCACGCCTCTGGACTTCACTTTAGGGCGATGTCCAGGCAAAGTCTCTCATCCGTTGGCTAGGCCTTGGATTGGGCCTCAGACTGTATCTGGGATTCCGGGTCCATGGTGATTCGGCAACCCCAGCCGGGGTTGCCCCTGTGCCTTCACTCGCCTCAGTCGCCCTTGGTTGACTTTGCTCTGCTCCCAGGTTCAGTGGTGTTGACCTGGGTTGAGTCTCGCTCTGTTGTTGTACCACCGTTGGTCTCGGGGGACTGCGGACGTCCAGATCTTCATACTCTCCCGTTTCCATTCCTTCTTCCACTCTTTGTCCTTCCATGGTCTCCGTTGCCTTTCTGAAGCATGACACGTTCCTTGTCACGACTTGTCCATTCCTCTTTGCGGTGACCATTGTCCCTTGGACCTTGTCCACTATCCATACTTCTGACTCAAACGGGGTTCGGAATTTCCATCCGGGATGGCGATCTTTGACAACCACCACGTCTCCTTCCTTAATGTTCGGCTCCTTGGCATGGCGATACACGCTCGCCTTGATGTTTGTGCTCTGTCTTCTAGCTTGAGTGGCTTCGGCGTTTCTCTCCTCGGGCACCCATGTGCTAGCAGTTGGGATGCTGTCCCTGGGTGCCCGCTTAAACAGTACGTGGGCAGGAGCACACTTGGTTGTTGAGTGAGGCGTTTGTCGGTATGCTCCTAGGAATTGGTCAAGGGCCGTCTCCGTGTCTTCCCCATTGTCCACCGCAATCCGGAGGGCCCTATTCAGTGTTCGCATTAGTCTCTCAACTTCCCCGTTAGCCTGGGGCCACAGCGGGGTGATCTTTCTGTGTTTGATTCGGAGGGTTTCCAGGTATGACTGAAATTCTCTCCCTTGAAAAGGGGGTCCGTTGTCGGACTTGATTTCCTCTGGGAGCCCCATTGTGGCAAAGACGCGGCTTAGCACCTTCTTAACTTGCGTGAATGCTGTTGATGATACGACTTCAACTATTGGGAATTTGGAGAACGAGTTAACTAATACCAGCATGCGTCTTCCGTCTGGGAAGCTGCCAAAGTCTATGCTGAGGTGTGTCCAGGGTGTCTGAGGCGCTTCCTCCGTGATCACCGGTGCCGGGGCGGGTTCTCCGCCCGTGATTGTGCAGGCATGGCAGGCCCGTATCATGGCGTCCACTTGGCTGTCCATCGCTGGAAACCACACTTTGCTCCTTAGCCGTGCTTTTGTCTTGGCCATGCCTTGGTGCCCCACATGTGCTAGACTCAGAGCTCTTTGTTGGAGGCTTTCCGGTATGACGATGAGGTGTCCTCGTAAGACGATTCCTTCATCTCCTACACTTAGTTCGCTGCGTACCTGCCACAGTTGTTGTCTTGCGTGGCTCACCTCCGGCCGGAGGCTCGCTGCACCATTGAGGAAGTGGGCCCAACGATTGTCCTCCAGAGCACGGCGGACTTTCGTCAGCGTCTCGTCCCCGGTGGTGGCTTCTCCAATTTCTTTGAGCGACATGTTCTCCGGACACGCTGCCTGCGAGATCATATGGACAATTTCCTCCACCTCTTCTCCCTCTTCTGTGGGCGGACACTGGGTGATGACATCCGGGTGCCGGGACAGGTAATCGGCCGGGTTGTGGGCCCCTGGGCGGAACACGATCTTGAAGCGGTAACCCTGCAGCTGGACCGCCCATCGTTCAATGCGTGGGGGAGCTAGCCGTGATGACCCCGCAAAGAGGGGCAGAAGAGGCTTGTGATCAGTTTCCACCATGAATTCCTGCCCGCAGAGGTAAAGGGGAAAATGCTGGCACGCCCACTTGATGGCCAAGGCTTCTCTTTCTATTTGCGCGTATCTGGTCTCGGTGTCAGTCAGCGCCTTGCTGGCATAGGCAACCGGCTTCCACTCTTCGGGCCCGTATTCTTGCAGAAGGACAGCTCCCAGTCCCATGGGGCTGGCGTCTACGATCAACTCGGTCCGACGCCGTGGCTGGAAGTAGGCCACAGTGGTGTCATCCAGGAGGCTGGCTTTGATGGTTTGAAATGCATTGATCACTGCGCCGGTCCAGTCCCATTCTGGTCTGCTCTGGTGAGGGCTCTGAGAGGTTCCGCGATGGCGGCTAAGTTGGGTATGAACCGACCGCAGTAGGTGGCCATGCCCAAGAAGCTGCGTACTTCAGTCGGGTTTCGGGGGGTGCTGGCTGCCTTGATCGCCTCCGCTTTCTTGGGGTCTACTTTCAGACCTTCCCTCGTGAAGGTGTATCCAAAAAAGTCTATTGACTCCTGGTAGAAGGAGCATTTGGCTCGGTGCAGAGTCAGGCCACTATCCGCAAGTCTTTGTAAGGTTGCCCTCAAGTTGACGTGATGCTCTTCTAGGGTTGCGGAGTACACCAGAATATCATCTCTGAGGTTGATCACTCCCCTCAGTCCCGATAGTACCTCTCGAATGGCATTTTGGAAGACCTCCGCCGCGGAGGAGACACCGAAGCTGAGCCGGGTGTAGCGACGCAATCCCACGTGGGTCGAAAAGGTGGTGATGTACCTGCTGGCTGGTTCCAACTCGAGCTGATGATAACCCGAGTTAAGATCTAGCTTTGAAAACCATTTCGCCCCGTTGAGATCTGCTATTATATCATCCATGGTGGGGGTGATATGTCTTTCGCGCTTGACGGCGGTATTGGGGAGCCTCATGTCCACACATAGACGAATGGCTCCTGGCTGCTTTGGTTTTGGTGCGACGACTAACGGGGAGACCCAGGGTGTCGGGCCCGACACTTTCTCGATTACTCCTAGGTATTCAAGCTTCCGAAGCTCCTCCTCGACCTGTGGCCTGAGGTTGAAGGGCACCCGCCGGTGTCGGAGTGCTACAGGCCTGACTGACGCGTCTATGTGCAGTTTGAATCTACGCCCCTTTAATTTTCCTAGGCCCTTGAACAGTTCTGGAAAATCCTTTAGCATGAAATCCGCATGCGCCTGGTGCACTTGATTGGCGAAGAATACCAGGCCGAGGTCTTCTGCCGTGTGGCAGCTCAGGAGGGTGCCTTTCTTTCCCTCCGTGATGTGAAATTTGGTCTCCGTGGAATATTCTCCATTGACTACGGTCGTTTGGATTACTCCTCGAAGGGGTAGCGTTCTGTTCCCCCGTAGGTGTAGATCCTCGCTGCGGAGGGTGTCAGTGCAGGCTTCGGGGACATCCTCTCGTATTGGTCCGAGTCCATGACATTCACGGACGCTCCCGTGTCTATCAGGGCACTGACGTTGGTCCCATCTACTGCTATGGAACACATGGGCGGCGGCCTCCTTCTCGTGGATGCTCGGCTTACATAGGAGACGACGTACACCTCGTCGTCCTCGTTGTCTTCGTACCTGGGTCGTCTGTCCTGGGCTTGAGTGTCCGGAGGAGGTAGTTCCTGGTCAAGTGACAGTTGTCGGATGCGCTGCGTCACTGCTCTGGCACGTGGGCCTGCTGACCTGAACTTCCCCCCCCCCGACAGACGGCAGCAAAATGATTCAGGCGCCCACACTTGAGGCACGTCTTTCCTTTGGCGCCACATGTGGCCGTGGCAGGGTGATTTCACTGCAATACCCGCACTGGTTTCCTCGTGGCGGGGCATTCCGCTGTCTCGTTGATGGGAATCTCCTCTGTATCGCATCGATCCGTTCTACCTTGATTGGCGTAGTTCTCGCAGCGGGCGGGGCAATCACCAGGGTGCGCAGCGCTGCCTCCATTTCTTCTGCCCTGGCGTCGGACAGTTCGTGCGACCTGGCTAGGATTAGTATTTTGTCGAGTGATATGCCTGGTTGTCTCAGGATTAGCTGTCTCAGCAGCTTCGATTTGCATCCTACTATGATCTGATCCCTGATTTCTTCCCGGGGGTTAGTGAACGGGCACGTGCTTGCAAGCCTGCGGAGCCGGGCATAGTACATGTCAACAGACTCGGAGTCAGTCTGCCAGGCGCGTTTAAACTTGAACTTTTCAAAGTCATTATTGAGCTGGGGATCAAAATGTGCGTTTAGGAGGGGCGTGGCTAGCAGCCGGCGATGGCGGCAGCCTAGAGGAAGAGCTCCGTGCTTGAGGCGGCTCCCGGATCAATCCGAACATCTATCCGTTTTTAAAACTTCCCGGGCGGGAAGGCACAGAAGCCTAGGACCAAGCAGCAGCAAACCGGACCAGCGGGACCTCAATCCGAGGTCGGGAAGTACGGTTCCGACAGTGCCCAGTGGGGGCCTGTGCGCAGCGTCCAGACCGGGGACCACAGTGAGCGGCAAGCCTGGGAGGAAGTGGCCCGTCCCGGGCAACGAACCACCGGAAGTGCCCGGCCGCGGAGAGCGGCAGCGATAAACAGACCGGGGCACCCAGCCGCCATCACCGGACATCAGGAGCCCGGGATTCCTGGCGTAGGGCACATCGGAGGTGAGGGGGATACAATCCCGGACGCCCGGCGAGGGCGAAGGCCGGCGCACAGAGCGGCGACATCCAGGCCGGCAACCGCCATCTTGGCCGGCGGCGGCCAGAGCGCTGGGGCAGGAGACGGGGGATCCGCGCTGCTAACTAGACCATACAGCAACTCCCCCCCGCCGCCCGAGGGCGCATTGAGCGGCGAAGAGCCCACATACTGAATAGACTTCAAGACACCCCCGCCCGGCTTGGGCCCTGAGACCTGACGGGCGTCTACACGGGGCACTCATCCTGTACCCAGTAGGACCTGTCTGGCGCCAGCCCGGGGCCCCCCACCAACATCAGAGGTCCCGAGCAGTGGATCCGACGGCCACGAGAAGAAGGTGGCACACGTGGAACTTAAGGGGGGCAGTGAAAGTTCCCTCAGGGCGACATCGATCGGTTGCCTACCCCGCAAATTAGCCCGAGACTCTACTGGCAGCCTCACACCACCAAACAACGGAGACCCTGTCCAGCCTGGTACCGTTACTGGACGCAGCACCTAGAACGCCCCTCAAAGGCTGCACCTCACCCCTATACACCGAGTGGGCCCCGGGACAATCCCCTAATAGCTGTCTGAGGAGGTCAGGGAGACACGGCCCCCAGTGGAACTTGGGGTGAAGCGACCACACAACATCAGGTCGGCCCAAGAGAAGCAGAAATGGCCGGCAAGGGGCCTAAAAACGTGGCGGCGCAGTCACGCCTGGACCGGTTTGCGTATGAAAAGCCCGGCTCTCCCTCGCAGGAAGCCAAACCACAATCAAGCAAGACGGCCGAAGTGCCCAGTGGCAAGAAGGCGACAATTGACGACGTCATGCAGGCCCTCACGCAGGTACAAGCCACGGTGGGGTCGATCTCAGCTGAGATTACGCTTATAAGGGCGGACTTTCATAAGATGACGGAGAAGGTGAATAACATGGAAGTGGTGACCAAATCCTTGGTTGAAGACGTGTCTGAACTGCAAATTAGCATGGAACGCATCTCAAAAGAAAATAAGGAACTGCGCGATAAGCTCGATGACCAGGAAGGGCGCTCAAGGCGGAATAACATCCGTATAATAGGTGTGCCAGAATCGGAAGACACGAGGGCGATGGACCTATACGTGGAGAACCTAATCAAAGAGACTCTGAAGCCCAAAGGACTCTCCGCCTTCTTCACAGTGGAAAGGGCGCACCGGGTACCGGGAGGACGCCATAAGACAGGCGCTAACCCCAGACCAATAATAGCGAGACTCTTCAATTTCAGGGATCGGGACGCCATCCTACAGGCGGCGAGGAACTCACCTCCCATTAAGATCCAAAACGCGACACTGGCATTCTTTCCTGACTACACGGCCGAGGTTGCACGGAGGAGGAGAACCTTCTTTGAAGTCAAAAAAGAACTGAGGGCCAGGGAAATCCCGTACTCAATGCTCTTCCCGGCCAAGCTTCGGGTCGTGGCTGACAACAAGACTTGGTTTTTTGATTCCCCGGAGGTGGCGCAGGATTGGTTAGAGGGATGGAGAACGGCGGGCCTCCCCCGTCGCTCCAACAGACAGAACAAACACCGTACTGCTGGCTCTCGACAGGGCTCGCAAGCCAACGACGAAGACGCAGAGATACATTCCCCTTTGGCCGATCATCATGAGGACAGTGCTGACGGAGGGCTATGAATCACTGCTGTTGACTGGATGAACCGATGAAAACGAAGAATGACAAGGCCGCTTTGGACACTGGGCGGAAGGGCCTCCGCAGCAGAGGAAGGGGGCCGCCGACCACGGAGAAGCCTTCACCCCAGCGAGCAAGTACTATGTTATGGGTTGGGATCAAGCACTCTGCTGAGTTGGGGGGGCGGGCAGTTTTGAGTCCGTTGAGCAGGGGGGCAGGGAGGGGGGGAGTTGGGGGTAGGATGGGGTTATGGTTCTTAGTTTCTACACGGGGTCAAGATTGCTACGAAGGGGCACATGAACACAGAATAATAATGTCACGATACTGCACGCAGAGTCGCTACACGGACCTCCTGGTCCTCCATGCGCGCGACTTCTCAGTCCGCATACCCGAACATGATGGGGGAGGGCACTGATGTAGGGCGGGCGTCCCCGTTGAGCCTCATGTCCTGGACTGTGAGGGGTCTGGGCGACAAAATTAAACGAGGACTGGTCCTGCAAAGTATAAAAAGACTGAATCCCGCCCTGGTCCTACTACAAGAAACACACCTCACAGGCACGGCCACAAAGGCCCTAAACAGGAAGGGCTATAGCATGGTGGCCCACTCTGAGTTCACGAAGGGGTCCCGGGGCACCGGGATATTAATTCATCGCTCGTCCAGGTTTATAACCCAATCAGTGGCAGTGGACACACAGGGGCGCTTCGCAGCGGTGCATGGACAATGGGAGGGAAAACCGCTTAACGTGGTATCGGTATACATCCCGCCGGCACTACACACAATAGCTTTCCCGGAACTAGGTAAATTCCTATTAGACCTTCCAGAGGGGGCTCTTGTAATGGGCGGGGATTTTAATGCAGTGGCACAAGACTCCCTAGATCGACACCCAATGCGTACACAAACACCGGCACACTCCAAATTGCATGACTTCGTGGAAGCGCAGGGCTTAGTGGACATATGGAGGCGGCTCCACCCAGTGGACCGGCAATACACATACTACTCGGCAGTTCACGACAGCCTGTCGCGGATTGACTATTTCCTGACGTTGGAAGGGGGTCTCCTCACTTTCACTGACTCTCAGATTAGACCGAGAGGGGTCTCCGACCACTCCCCGATAACACTGACTCTCTCCAGTCAGGAACGGACCCGTAGACGAATCTTCCCTATCCACCCGGGTTACCTTAGGGAGCCTGACATAGCCAAGGCCTTGAAAAGAAATACACGATCTTACCTCACCGAAAATGTGGGTTCAGTGGCGTCGCCTACGATCCTGTGGGAGGCCTACAAAATGGTACTCAGCGGGCAGGCGATTTCAGTGATCGCACAGCACAAGCACACACAGCGTCAGGAACTGATAGATCTGGAGGGACAACTTGATAAGGCAACACAGGTCCACGAAGGGAACCCAACTGGGGACACACAGCACGTGCTCCGAATGGCCCAGCAACGTCACACCGACTTTCTGCGCCGCAGAGTGAGGGAACGTATGTCAGCAACTACGAGTAGGGTATATGACATAGGCGACAAAGCAGGGAAGCTCCTGGCGTGGTTGGAGAAAGCACGGGGAGGTCAGAGGGCCATACTCCAACTGAAAGACCCTAGTGGCGAGATGCATACCAGTCCGGCAAGAATAGTGGAACTCCTGGCAGACCACTTCCGCTCCGTGTACACCCCTGAGTATGAGGTCACACGGGAGATGGCAGAGAGCTCGCTCATAGGAGTGCCGACCCGCACTCTCACCCCCGACCAACGGGACGAGCTTGACTCCGATCTGACAGCGGAAGAAATACAGATAGCCATAACAGCACTACACCCGGGGAAAGCGCTAGGCCCCAATGGTGTGCCGATAGAGTGGTACAAAATTATGTCCGAAACACTATCCACGCCATTGCTTGATATGTTCCAGGAGTGTCGGGAACAGGGGCGACTGCCTCCTGACCAACGCACGGCCACAATTGTCGCGATACCCAAGCCCGGCAAACCCCCTGAGGAGTGCGGATCGTACCGCCCGATCTCCCTCCTTAACGCTGAGAGTAAAATCCTGGCGAAACTGTTGGCCACCAGGCTCCTGCCTCACCTGACGCATCTGATACACCCGGACCAGTCGGGCTTCATGCCACACCGGAGTACGGCGCTGAACCTGAGACGGCTGCACGGGGTGCTGGCCCGAGCCCCGCGGTTGGAGGAACCAGCGGCGGTACTGTCACTAGATGCCAAAATGGCGTTTGACATGGTGGAGTGGCGCTATCTCTTTGCGGTCCTGGAACACATGGGTATTGGCCCGACGTTCATATCATGGGTCAGATTACTGTATACCGAACCCGTGGCGCGGGTAACCGCAAATGGCCACATATCAAGGGAGTTTCCGCTGGCACGGGGCACGAGACAAGGGTGCCCACTCTCGCCACTACTGTTCGCCCTAGTGTTGGAACCCCTAGCCATGGTTATCAGAACCACCCGGCTGCTGAAAGGCGTACAATGGGGAGGTGGTTGGGAAGATAGAGTATCCCTGTACGCCGACGACATGCTCGTCTACCTCATGGACCTCACGAACAGCATCCCGGTCCTACTGGCACTGTGCGAAACCCACGGTACAGCCTCGGGATATAAACTTAACTGGTCCAAGTCCATAATCTTCATGGTGCAGGGCGACCTTCCAGCCTTGCCTGAGGATTGCCAATTGCTCGTAGAACACATCTCCTTTAAGTACCTAGGGATACGGATCACGAGGGATCACTCGACCTTCCTTGAACTGAATCTTAAGCCCCAGCTGGACAGGCTGAAGGCGGACGTGCGCCACTGGAAAAATCTCCCCTTAACACTATTAGGTAGAGCAGCGCTCTTCAAGATGATGGCGCTGCCTCGCTTCCTCTATGTCCTGGAAAACACGCCGGCGATGGTCCCCGTATCATTCTTCCGCCACGTGTCGGCACAATTGTCCGGCCTTCTGTGGGGTGACAAACCGGCTAGGGTTGCGCAGTTGAAGTTAACCAGGGACTGGTACAGTGGGGGGATAGCCCTCCCCAACCTCGAACTGTACTACTGGGCCGCTCACCTCAAGGTGATCAACCAATGGGTCCACGCGGCACATGACGACCCGGCATATGAGGCGGATAGGCACCAACTGGGCACGTCCACCCTTCTGGCCCCACTCTACAACAAAGGAATAGTGAGAAAGTTGGAGGGACCTACCAAACACACAGTAGCCATCTGGCACAAAGCGCAAAGGCGGCTGGCATGGGAGGGAGTGATCACTAAACTCACGCCACTATGGGACACCAAAGCCCTCGGCAACCTGCGCAGTTCAAAAGGGTTTGATCAATGGGATACCATTGGGATCTCCACGGTGGGCGACCTATGGACAAGGGATGGCGTGCTCTCCTTTGCGACCCTGAGGGAGCAATATAACCTAGAGGTGACCGAAACATACAGATACATACAAATTAGGCACGCACTCTTGTCAGTGTTGGAACCAGGTGTGACGCTTCCGGAATCAGCTCCGTTAGAGGACCGATTGCTTACGGACTACATGGAGTCCAGCGCAACCTCCCTCACTTACCGCAAACTGATGAACAACCTACCGGATCCCCTTGGAAAGCTGAAAGAATATTGGGAGGATGAGATAGGAGACCTGGATGAGGCAGACTGGAACGCAGCCCTGGCATCGCCCAGGGAGGCGGGTATTTCCACCCGATTCAGGCTGGTCCAACTCAAAGTACTACATAGGGTCTACTACACCCGCACTACACTATATAAAATACACAGAGCAGAACACCCGTATTGCCTGAGAAAATGTGGGGAGGAGGGTACACTGTTCCACACTATATGGACCTGCCCAATCATACAGGACTACTGGAGGCGTGTCACACGCACGATCAGTCAAGCCCTCCAGAACCCGTTCACGCCTGACCCCAGAATTTGTCTCTTGAATGTATGAGGCCCAACAGATTTGTCACTGCATGCAAAGGGCTGGGTGGTCATTGGCGTAATGATGGCAAAGCGTGATATCGCGAAAAATTGGGGGGCACTAGAGGCACCGACACTGGCGCAATGGTGCAGGAATATGGACGTGCTCATGGTGACAGAGAGGGCAGTGTATCAACAGAGACATAATCCACGTAAATGGAACAGAATTTGGACACCATGGAATACATACAGGGGGGACATTTGTGAGCCTTTGCCCGAAGAGGAAGATGGGGACAGCTCAGGGGACGATGAGGATCTGGAGTAATGGGAGGGGGGAGGAGGGAGGCCCAGATGCAAAGCATGGCACAGGGACCTGGGGAATGTAAATGGAGGAGAGAATGTTATTACCAGAGACTGTCTTTAGGGCTGCTGAACGCCTATATACACACCAATGTTGCAATAGACTACAGTTCAGGATCGTGCACTTTAACCCTTGAAGTAGCAAGTTTTAAGTTGGGGGGGGGGGAAATAAAAAGTTGCTCTATTAATCGTAGACAGCTGAATGTTGACGCTGCTCTACAGAACGATTGACTGTCATTGTATACCATGTGATAGCAACAACAAAAATAAAATTAAAAAAAAAAAAAAAATGTGCGTTTAGAGCCGCGACCGCGGCATCGTAGTCGTGCTCAGGCACTGTGTTGGGGAGAGATTCAAACAGATCGCAGATTTCCGGTCCCCCGTATAAAATGAGGAGCGACCTCTTTACCGTACCGTCCGTTTCTCTGGTACCCTTAAAGTATAGATTGAGTCTCCCGACCCACGCCTTCCACCGGAGCGCCGCTGTGGCCGGGTCCGCTGTCTCGCTGAAGGGCGGGATGGGCGCTGCGCCGGCGTGCAGGTGGGCGGGCACCGCTGGCAAGGGGGCCCCCACTTGGGCTTGGGCTCCCGCCTGGGCTTGGTCCTGCGGTGGTGCCGCAGGCATAACTGGCGGCGGCTGGACCGCTGGCGGTGGGGCCTGGACAGCCCCGTCTTGGGCCGCCCCAGTCGCGTCTTGATTCATGGCGTGGCCTTGAGCACGAGGTCTTGGAGCTTTCCGGTGGCGTCGCGCGGTGGCAGGGCTTTGGCACAGCAGAGGGAAACGCCCACTAGTGCTCACCAGAGCAGTCACTTGAATTTGCCAATGGTTGATTTGAGGTGAGGCACCCTGCACGCGAAGGATAGCTGTGTTTGCGCACCTTCCCAGCACCAGCAGACTAGGTGAGTTGCAGGCCGGGCGCCAGGGAGGCCTGGTGATGGCAGGTCCCAATTTGCTTCTGCCAAGGTTTGTTTCGGCTTTGTGGAGCAGGCGCGCCTGGGAGGCCTGGTAATGGCAGGCCTCGATTTGTGTTTGCCAATGGTTGTTGCTGTTTTTGTGGAGCCGGCTGTAGCGGAGCACGCGGAGGCCGGGCGCGGCGCCCTGGGCGCACACGTGGTCGGGAGCGCTGCTCGCGCGCTCGTCGCAGATGAGAGGCGGGGTCCGCGGTAGGCCTTGGCCACGTGGTGCGGCCGCCGAGATCTTTCTACGTGGCGGGCGGGCGCACTTCTTCCGCGCCGGCTGGTGCAGGGGACACACGCGGGTGTCGCGCAAGCGGGGCAGACGGCTGACTCACCCGCAGGATCCACAGGCGGCACACCGACCCCTCGAGCCCCGCCAGCTGAAGGCGCTCCCTCACGGGAGACGCGTGGGCGGGCCTCGGGATGAAGGGGGATCGGCACAGCAACGCGGGTGAGCACCGCAGCTGGAGACAGGCGACGCGGTGCCACGGGATGCAGCGGGGCACGAGTGGAGACAAACCGGCCTCGTCGCCAATGTGGCATTCGGGTAAGGCCCTGCACGTGGTGGACAACACTGTTAATGATGACACAGGCACTTGGGAGAGGCTTATGTTGCAGTTTTGTGAAGGGACCTAGAGGTTTGCCCGGCCCGGTCCTGCTCGTTCTTGGAGCGGTGCTGGATGCAGCACTGAGGCCCTGTGAGCTACAGCAGAAGTAATTGTATGGCCTCCAAGTGGCTGGGTGATGCTAGCTGGACCATTGCTGATCTCCTTGCAATGCACCGGGGGCCTGGCAGGCGAGACACTGCGGGCGCTTTTCATAGATTGTGTGACAGGGGTGTGCCCCCTTAGTGCCTGTCTGATTGGCGATTGCTGGACCTGACCCCCTGTATTGCTGCCTGTTGGGGACGTTGCGAAGGAGATATCTTATGGTCGGGGCTGGGAGACTCCGTGGTGTGGGGGCAGCGGTTGCCCCGTAGAGAAGCCTGCGCTGCCATTGGAATTGTTGGTGCAGATGGTGGTGCTCCGGCTTACCCCCCCGGAGGCGTGAAGTCTTCCACTAACATCAGGCACCTGTTTTGCAGTGGAGTTATCACCGGTCACGGGGGCAGCGGGGGGTCACGAGGAGGGCCCCAGAGTTTCAGACCCTGGTGCGGTTCCAGTAAATTGAGTGCTGAGACGGGGAGTGCCTGGCGCCCCAATGGCATCTAAGCCCGACGCGGACAAGGCCTGACCCCGATCTTCTAGGGGGCCGAAACATAATCAATCGAAAAAACTAGATCGATACACATATGCCTAAAGGCTCCCCCACAGACTCTAGTCCGCTTTAGTCGGACCCAGTCGGCAGGGGGAACATCCCTGGGCTCTCCCGTGGAACTCACACTCACAGACGTTATGGCGGCCATAAATGGTGTTTAGTCCTCCCTAGGCTCCCAGATGGAAGCATTGGACAACAAACTCGACACCGTCACGATCGAAGTTAATTTGATACGAGCGGATCTCACAAAAGCCAGTGAAAAAGTTAAATTGGTCGATCTCAAGACTGCTAGCCTAATCAACGATGTGGCTTTACTGCAGCAGGAGGTGAGTGATCTTAAGACTTCCTGAGACCTGACAGATCAGAAGCTCGATGAATACGAGGGGAGGGCCAGACGCAATATTATCCACATCCTTGGGGTGCCCGAGAGATCAGAAGTCCCGGCACCAGACCTGTTCGTGGAAGATATCATCCTGAACCACCTCAAGCCTAAGGGGCTGAGTAACTTTTTCACAGTCGAGCGAGCTCACAGGGTACCGGGGGGAGGCCCATGCCTGGGGCTCCCCCTCGCCCAATGATTGCGAGAGTCCTGAATTTTCGCGACAGAGATGTGATCCTGCAGGCAGCTCGTGGGGGAGGGGGCCCTGCGATATGAGAATGTCACGCTTTCCTTCTTCCCGGACTTCTCCCAGATGGTACAGAAACAACGGCAAAGTTTTCTTCCAGTGAAGAAGAAACTTAGAGACAAGGGACTTAAATACGCCATGATGTATCCAGCTCATCTGCGTGTGGAAATCGAAGGTAAGACCTGGGTTTTCGATAACCCTCAGGTGGCATCAGACTGGGTCAATAGCAGACACTCGGAGGAGCGGGAGGGGCACGACCGAGGTGGAGGAGAGGAGCAGCAGGAGCAGGAGTGATGAAGGCAGCTGAAACTCACTAACTGTTTTAGATTGTCGGGTGGTGAGGTGGATCTGCAGCCAGTTTCCTAGCTGTATTTTGTTGACTGTGTAGCGGCTGTGCATCGGCCTGGGTTCAGAGACGGTGGTTAGGGGTTGGAGGGGGGGGGGTGGGGCAATGGCTCTCCTCCCATTTACTACTTTTAGTTCGTTTGTAGGGTAGGTATTGGGCGACAGGCACACTGCTAGTTGGGGATGGGCGTCAGCCGTATGCAGGGGTGCAGGGAGGGGGGTTGGGAGTGACCGGGTTTCTTACTGTCAGGGTTCTATCGTATACAGAATTGTCTGCACATTTCAATGGTTTGTTTAATTGTTTGCACTGTGCGACCCTTTTTTTCCCCTTTTTTCAGGAAACAATGTCTTGAGCGGACAGCTTCCATACCAGTTAAATGTCCAATGTTAGACGGGGATCAGAAAACAATGCTTAGGTGGAATGTCAATGGCTTTGGAGACCGACTTAAGAGGGGTATGGTGAGCCAGCTGGTACGACGGCACTGCCAGGACGTGGTGCACTTACAGGAGACACATCTCATTGGGAATCGCTGAATGGCCCTACACAGAGGAGGTTATACACTGGTAGCACGCGCCGGGTTCACCACTGGGTCGAGGGGAGTTGGTGTCCTGATCAAAAAATCCTTTCCCCTGATGATTCAGGCCACATGGTCTGACCAGCGTGGCTGATACATTGGCATATCGGGGCAATGGGAGGGGGGAATGGTTACCTTTGTCTCCATTTATGTCCCACCTGGCCTTCAGTATGATACTTTCCGAGATTTGGGTTCTATCTTCTTGACTCTTCCAGGTGGCTCCCCGACTTTATAGGCACAACAGGGCTGGTGGATGGTTGGAGGGTTCGTAATCCACGTGCGGTACACTAGACACATGTTTCCGCCGCACACAGTAGTCTATCCAGGATAGACTACGTATTGGTGCCGGCCGCCCAGGCAGGTGCTGTCCGGGAGGCTCGCCACCTGGGGAGGGGTATTTCGGACCACTCTCCGGTCTGGCTTTGGCTGGAGTTCGATCAGTATGATGTGAGCAGAGTTGTCCCGATTAGTGCTTGGCACCTGAGGGACCCTAACACCAAGAAAGAAGTTGTTAAAATCTCGGACAGGTATTTCCAAGAAAATGCAGGTACGGTGGGCTGGCGCAGACTCTGTGGGAGGCGTATAAGACAGTTGTTCGGGGTGAGGCCTTATCCTTGGTTGCAGGGAAGAAAAAAAGAGAGGCAGGGAGAGATAGAGAGGATTGAGGGGGAGGTGTGGAGACTGGAGGCGGAGGTGTCCAGGTCATTGACCGTGGAGGGGTTAAATAGACCCAAATTGTGGCCGGATGAATACAAAGGACTTGCTATGAATCACAAAGCAGAGTTTATGAGCACGGGGATAAGGCTGGTAAATTGATAGCATGGATGGAGAAGGGTGAGTGGGCATCGCAATTGGTATTAGAGATATAGGGGAGGATTCCGCCACACCTACGGATCACCAGGCTGTCGCAGATAGGTTCGGGGAATATTATAAGGGGGTATATACTTCGGCCGGCAAATACACGGATGAGGGGAACAGCGCAATGATAAAAGACATTCAAATACCCGTATTGTCGGATGATAACCGGACATACTTAGAATCCCCACTCACGGATGACGAGGTGGCGCAGGCAATCAGAGGAGTGCACTCTGGGAAGGCTACGGGCCCGAACGGGATTCCCATTGAATTGTACAAGCTGAGTTCCAATAGACTTGTTCCATTTCTCCGCTCTATGTTCATGGAATGCAGAGAGGGGGACAACTCCCATATGATCAACGGGTGGCGAATGTAGTAGTCATTCATAAGGCGGGGAAGCCTACGACACTATGCAAGTCATACAGACCTATTTCATTGCTGAACGCTGAGCCCAAAATATTGGCGAAGTTGCTGGTGATATGATTGGCAAAGGTTATCACCACCTTGATGCATCTGGACCAGTCCGGCTTCATGCCTCGCCGCAACACAGCCCTTAACTTGCGGGGTGCTAGGTAGGACCCCGATAATTGAGGAGCCGGCAGTCTTGGTGTCCTTAGATGCCACCATGACGTTCGATGGGGTAGAGTGGTGATATTTATTTGCGGTGTTGGGGAAGCTTGGTTTTGATCCCAGGTTTGTGGGTTGGGTGCACCTCCTTTATGCCCAGCCTTTGGCGAGGGTGGTCGTGAATAATCGGAAGTCGGCTGACTTTCTCCTCAGCAGGGGAACGAGACAAGGCTGTCCCCTGTCCCCGCTTTTGTTTGCCTTGGCTTTGGAGCCCCTGGCGGCATGGGTTCTGTGGGACCGTACGATCCACTGCTTACGGTGGACGTTGGAGTGGGAGGACAAAATCTCATTGTACGCGGATGATATCCTGCTTTACCTCACCAACCCGTGGGGATCTCTTATATGTTTTTTGGACGTACTAGCCATTTCTGGGAGGTACTCTGGCTTTGCTATTAACTGGTCGAAGTCAGTCTCTTCGTTCTTAGGGTCGACACACCTGTTCTTCCACAAAATTGCCCGATACAGATCGAGTCGATTGGGTTTAGATACCTCGGCATTTACGGCATGCTTGACCCGAAACTACGATATGACAACAATCTCTGGGCCCCCTTGAGTAGATTCAAAGGTGACGTGGCACGCTGGAAGGTGCTCCTGCTCTCGCTTCTGGGTAGGGCAGTGCTTTTTAAGATGATGGCCCTTCCCCGATTTTTGTATGCACTCCAGAACTTGATAGACTTGGTACCTGCATCCTATTCTAGGGCGATAGAGGCTCTCCAGAGGCAGCTTCTCTTGGACGGCAGGCCCCGTGTGGCCTTCTCCAAACTCACTCTCCCTTGGTATGACGGGGGTATAGACCTGCCGGACCTAAAGAAATACTACTGGGCCTCCCAGTTGGCCGGAGTGAACCATGCAATATATGGGCCTCCCGGGGACCCACGGACCGCTCGCAGGTTCCGGGCGGAGACTTCACCAGTGTGCTTTATGCTAGACCTCGTCGGTTTCCTCTATCAGGACCAACGGCACATGCCGTTCAGGTGTGGCACGCGACGAATAGGCACCTCAAGTGGGAAGGGAGACTCACACTGGCCACCCCGCTGTGGAACTCAGAGAGGTTGGGTAGCTTACGGAAAACTAAGGGGTTTGACAAGTGGGATCTCATTGGGATTACGCAGATTAAAGATGCATGGGGGAAGACACAGTTCTCCCGTTCAGTTCCCTTCAGCAGCAATACCATCTCCATGATCGGGAACATTGCTGTTACCTCCAGATCCGGCATGCCCTACTGGCCAATATCCCCAAGGACGCGTCGCTTCCTGACGCCTCCCCCCCTCGAGGACTGAGTGCTAGACGGCCACCTCCTTGAGAAAACCGTCACCCTAATATACAAGAAGCTCATTAATCATACGAAGGATCCACTGGTCCTCCTGAAAACACACTGGGGTGAGGATGGAATAGAGTTGGATGATGAGGACTGGCCGGAGGCGGTTTCCTCTCCACGGACGGTAGGGATACAGATAAGGCTTCGATTAGTACAACTAAAGATTCTCCACAGATCATATGTCACCGGACCTCATCTCGTCCATATGGGTCGCCCGGAGGGCGGGGAGTGTAGGGGGGATGCGGGGAGCTTGGAACTTTTATGCATATTCTGTGGCATTGTTCTGGGGTGCAGGCATATTGGGAGGGTGTACACGAAAAACGAAGGGAGGTCCTGGGTGTGGACAGACGGCCAGAAGTGCACAGGTGTATTCTGAATGCCTGGGAACCCACGGATCTATCTGCATATCGTAAACAGTGGGTTACGTTGGCATGCATGATAGCTAAGCGAAACATCGCCCAGTTGTGGGGAGCCAGCCATCCCCCTCGGATCGACAAGTGGGAGGAGGATCTGGACTGGTGCATGTTCAGGTAGAGGTCGGTTTATGTAGCTAGGGGGGGTCCGGTGAAGTGGGGGAAGGTCTGGGAGGCCTGGAATCAATACCGCAGGGATATTTGTGTGCCCCCGGTGTGTTCAGAGGAAGTAGAGGCGCAGGTGTCCCCTTGATCTCTTACCTCCATACTGTGTTTATTATTTTGAAGTATGGAAATGTACTGATGTCCATTGCAAGATCTGCCAATGTCCCCTGAGGGGTTTTTCTTTGTCGTTTTGTTAATAAAAAGATTTATTTAAAAAAAAAACATTCTTCAGTTGTGATCTCTTCAGGGGAGTGTCTGTGAATGCCATCAAGAATGCATAACATTACATAGTTTTTTGGGGGAAGCAAGGTCGTTCACAGCTCCACCCCAAAATAAAGATACCATAAGGAAGGCGACATCTTCACTGTATATCTCCTTAACCAAACTATTAAGATTCCCTTCATAGGATCTATAATCTCACGGGGGCACGAGTTGAGGTCATACGGTCAAGCAAAGCATTTTTATAAGCAACCAGCCTAGCCGCATCCCTTCCCTTAAGGCAGAATACAAACAAGGTGATTATGTAAATGTCCCTGAAGCCTACCTGTCCGTCGGTACCTCCGGCATGTACTGAGTCGAAGGGGAGGCACCGACCGGACTAGGCGGCATCCTTTAAACTACATCGTTATTCAGAACCAGGCGTTTAAAATCCCCAATAGGGACACCTCAACGTATCAAACACACCTCATTGGTGCAAAAGCGAAGACCAGTAAAACACGCTTCTTTTACATAGAGTCTGAGAACTTTATTTACAACAGCAATATCAAGTCCGAGTAGCAACTCCCTTTATCTGTTTACCATCGGGTGCCGTAATTATGAATTGATCAAATAAACTCATGCTTTACGCACCATACCAGGATAACACAAAGTGTTCAAATCCGGTTAACATCCGTTGTTTCCAAGCAGAGACTCTCGCGGTCACTACATCAGACCCGCCTCGTGTACTGAGCGCTCAAGACTACAAACTGAAGGCCCAAACGTGACGTTTGTAGTTCGGGGTACGCCGTGAATACAAAATAATATTCCCTTGCGGTAAATACAAACAGAGTAACCGCATTCGGTTCCTGCTCGTCCCTGGGGCTAAAACACGAGCCTCCTCAATTAATAGCGGCTCACTCTGTCCGACTTACACACAGGGCCATCCTCTAACCCCTGTCATGTGTGATGCACTTTGCCTTATAGAAAAGGTGTATTTAGAGATAGTTTGATCATGTTAGAGGTTATAGTGCTCTCTAGTGACTCATACATGGTATATATCAGGACTACTGTATTTAAATAATTAATGCTCAAAACTACAAAATTTCGTCACTGACGCGACATTTGTAGTTCACAATACAGTGCGTAATACTGCAACCAGCATGCTTTGTATCATGCATTAGAGGTTGTCATCACATGCATGACGACTGTGATTCATCAAAAGCAAAGACATCAAATGAGTTATTAAAAGGGTATCCCACTCGGTCCAAAACGGGTGTTAAAAAGATTGTAAATAGGCATATCCCAAACTAGATCCTAGTGGCTCCAACATTGGCAAAATGTCATATGTCCTATATATGGCAGATTACATGGTCCAATACGAAATGGACAGGATCACCTCCTTTACAGAGCAAAAACCTCATTCATTCGAACTATAACCTCAAGGCTCAACAAGGACCCAAAGATTGGTCATCTCTTGAAAAGATGAGAGATTCTTATCTAACTAGTCTCTGGACTACCAGAAGATCTAGGTCAGACTATCAGAAAAAGAGACTATCAAGGTGATCACAGACTTGTCCATGGTATATCATCGTTTAGACCTTGTACGTCACTATGCAGTCTAAACACCCATCTCTGTTCTTTAATGAACGAATATTTGGAAATGTCACTACAATGTGAGGGTATGAATGGCTTCTCAAGTACCGTCCAGTTAAAACCCTCAGCACCATGGTTCTTTTCAACAAAGTGTCTTGTAAGCTTTGTCAAAGTTTTTTTTACACCTGAAAGAGTTTTTGTGTTCCGGCATGCGTGATTTAACCTTTCGGGTCTTCATGCCCACATACTGGATCTGACAAGGGCAGCTCAACAGGTAAATGAGGTTTTTACTGTTACAATTAGTAAAAGTGGATTGACTCTCATGGTTGGTCTGTCCCTATGTCAACAGATATAGAATGTTTAGTCTGAGGACAAATAGAGCAGCCTCCACAGGGATGATGTCCCACTACCGCCGGTAGATACCAAAGTGTCCCCACAGGTCTCCTGGGTATGGATTTAGGGCGAGTGTGCACCAAACGATCCCGTAAGCTGCCTGATCTTTTAAATGCAAACAGTGGAGGTGCAATTTTCTCATTGCAGCAATTTAGAATCCACCAGTGTTTACGAATGACCCTCTGTAAGCTATTGGCTTTAGTGCAAAAAGTGCTCACAAATGTCAACCGGTCCAGTGGTGGTTTAGTAACTGGAGGTTCTAAAAGAGCTTCACGATGGTTAATGCTAGCTCGTTTCAATGAGCGTTTCAACAGTTTACGTGGATAATGTCTCGATATTAGCTGCTCAGTCAGGCCTTCAGCATGAGTTCTAAATGTGCTGTCTGTTGAACAATTTCTTCGCACCCGAAGAAAATGCCCATAGGGCAGATTCTCCCTTAGTGCATTAGAATGTTGACTCTCATATAGCAATAAGGAATTGCATGACATTAGCGTACGGTACAATTCCGTCTCTAGACCAGTAGGTGTTGCAAAGATAGATAAATCTAAGAAAGCCAATCTTTCTTTGTCAATCTCCACCATAAATTTGAGAAACTGGGTTCTAGAATTCATTCACTTGTGGAATTGGAGTATAGACTCGTGATCACCTCGCCACTCCACCAACACGTCCTCCATATAACACTTCTACAAGTGAATTGAAGTAAAAAATTGATTTGCGGGTGTCAACACATGTTCCTGCTCAAAAGAGAGTGAATCGAACGAGGCAGAGACGCGGCTCCGACGAGATCGAGAACATATCCAGTTCCCGAGAGGAATCCTGGTATCCTATGCCCGTTCAAGGAAAGTTTTAAAATACTATAAGATATACAATCTTATACAGCCTAAAAAACCGGATAGACGGAAAAAGACATCCTACTACGAAGAGTCTTGTTAAAAAGAGGAAGGGCATAGTAGCAAGAGACTGCAGAAACCCATTGAAACGCTACACAGGCCCCTGCTTGGATCCTCTACCACATTCAGTGGGGAGAAAGCAAAAACCAAGACTCTTTTGATACAAGAAACCCCTACCAAAGAAGTCCTGAAGAAGGTGCCACAGAATCAAATGTACTGCACCGAAACGCGTCGACGCATTTCTCAGATACAAAGAATCCAATTAGGGCCTAGTAAACACTGGATGTACATGTATTACTGTCACAGCTGTCTACAGAAGTTAATATAATCGTAGGCCCTTGGATCTACAGATCAATAGTGGCAAAAACATCTAGGAGCCACAGTCATATTAGGGGGTTCATCACTTTGTATTGTGTATTTCATTGTTGATTATTTATGAAATGCTGAAATGTCATATTTATGTTTCTTTGTCCTGAAATTTTAATTGCTGTATTGTCTAATTTTGCATGTGAGATATTGATTTCAAGTATTTTTACTTTTTCAAAGAACATTCCTTTGAAATTTTAACTGTCTTGCATTTTAAGTTGTTCAGATGTATGGTTTTTATTAAAAATAGATTGTAAACGACTTTATTTCTCTGTGGAAATTATTATTATGTATTCCCTATAGCACAGTAAATTATAGGTGTCTGCCATTTAAATGTATAAGTGCAATTATACTGGTATGTGAAGTCAATTAGCACACTTCAGGGATTTCCCTCTGACCTGCTCAAAAGAGTGCACATACAAATTCGCCAGGCTCGGCGCAAAAACACTGCCCATGCTGGTCCCAGAGACCTGCAAATAGATAGTGTCTTCATACCTAAACAAGCATTGGAAATGCAATAGGTCTCGCATTAGGAAAGTTTGAGCTATTGGTCTTATAAATGACATTTTTTTTATTTATGTTTTGTTTTTTTAAATAGCTAAATTAATAGCTTTGTCATTTACAATGCCAATAGTTATAACTTTCGCAAATGTGACACCTATAGCATTTGTAATGCAACATGTTTTGTATTTACGTGACTTAGATGTATTGATATTACAAATAACAATGGTTTTTGATTTTTTTAATTAATTAATACTTAAGTAATGTATTTAATTTGTAATGGCAATAGCTTAAACTTTTGTAATTAACTTTTGTGAAGATTATGTTCAGTGTTTTTTATTGTGACGAAAATTCAAGAACAGAAGTGATATATTAACATCTTTTTGTGATTTGTAATAAAGCTTGAAAACAGCTTGAAACATTGAAAGAACATATTTGAACCAGTGATATTGTGGTGGTGCTGAGTGATGCTGTGGTTGCGCTGAGTGATGCTGTGGTTGCGCTGAGTGATGCTGTGGTTGCGTTGAGTGATGCAGTGGTGGTGCTGAGTGATGCTGGGGTGGCACTGAGTGATGCTGGGGTGGCGCTGAGTAGTAATGTGGTGGTGCTGAGTGATAATGTGGTGGTGCTGAGTGATGCTGGGGTAGCGCGGAGTGATGCTGGGGTAGCGCGGAGTGATGATGTGGTGATGCTGAGTGGTGCTGTGGTGGTGCTGAGTGATGCTGGGGTGATGCTGAGTGATGATGTGGTGATGGTGAGTGGTGCTGAGAGATGCTGGGGTGGTGCTGATTGATGCTGTGGTGGAGCTGAGTGGTGCTGTGGTGGTGCTGTGGTGGTTCTGTGGTGGTGCTGTGGTGCCGAGTGGTGCTGCTGAGTGATGCTGTGGTGGTGCTGAGTGATGCTGTGGTGGTGCTGAGTTGTGCTGTGGTGGTGCTGTGGTGGTGCTGTGGTGGTGCTGTGGTGGTGCTGAGTGGTGCTGTGGTGGTGCCGAGTGGTGCTGTGGTGGTGCTGAGTGATGCTGTGGTGGTGCCGAGTGATGCTGTGGTGGTGCTGAGTGGGAGATGGGGAGAGGGAGAAAAAGGAGAGCAGGGAGAGGGAGAGGGTAAAGAGAGGGAAAAAGGAGCGGGAGGGGGAGAGAGGAGAGAGAGAGAGGGGGAGAGAGAGACGGAGACGGGGAGAGAGGAGAGGGAAAGGGAGAGAGGGAGAGGGAAGTGAGGGAAAGGGAGAGAGGGTAGAGGGAGGGTAAGAAGAGAGGGGGAGGACGAGAGCGAAGGACGGAGGGGAGAGAGAGGGTAGGGAGAGAGGGAGAGAGAGAGGAGAGCAGGCAGAGGGGGAGATGGGGAGAGGGAGAAAAAGGAGAGCATGGGGAAGGTAAAGAGAGGGAGAGAGGAGAGAGAGGGGGAGAGAGGAGAGAGGAGAGAGAGGATGAGAGGAGAGAGGAGAGAGAGAGGGAGAGGGTGGGAGAGGAGAGGGGAGAGAGGGAGAGGGAAGTGAGGGAAAGTGAGAGAGGTAGACGGAGAGAGGGAGAGAGGGAGAGTGAGAGAGTGAGGGGAGGGAGAGAGAGGGAGGGAGGACGATAGGGAAGGAGGGAGAGGAGAGGGAGTGGAGTGAGAGAGGGAGAGAGAGAGGCGAGCAGGGAGAGGGATAGAGGAGGAGAGAGTGAGAACCATGTTATCGACTCCAGCACCATGAAATACCAGGAAGGCACGTTTGGTTTAGGAGCTTGATGCATAATAAAAAAAAACAAGCAAATAAATGGAAGCACTCCTCATGGAAACGGGGAACCTTACAGGCTAGATTTTAATTGGGGTCAGGAACTGTGAATTAAGGGGATTCCGCCACGCAACATTACACTGTAGAAGTTGTGAATACAACGTAACTGGGTGTAGGCAGAGAAATTAGGTCAAACAAATCATATTCCGGAATACACTTTAGTCTTGAATCCGAAAATGTACCATGCAGGTAGTACACTGTAAATAAACATTTAGGATAATGCTAAGTTTGGCAGGCACATTTTTGCTGAGCAGCCGAGTGCTTTGCAGTGGCATGTTCAGTGTGAGGCAGTACAATTTACACAGCGACTACAACAAGCATTGGGGTGTATTAGTCAAACAAAGACGCAAGCACAGTGTGAGGGTGAGGGGGCAACGCAGGGGGGAGGATTACAAACGCCACGGGAGATGGGAGCAATTGGAGTGCGGCGGAAGCATCAAAGGGCTGGGAATGCGTGGGGGAAAGGGGCGCAACACGGTGAAATGGAGCAAGCTGGCCACGCGCACATCCACGCAAGCTTGCAGCCATGGAAAACAGGGGTAGCAATTTTAAAAAGCCCCTGTACAAAATGTAGAGCAAAGACCATTATGCTGCTTATATGGAGGGCTCTGGCTATCCAATCCGAGCATGCTGACTCCACCCGCATTTGTATTGGAATGCATGATTCTTACAGCCCTTTAAAACCTATTGTTTAGATGTTTGTTTAAAGGGACCTTTACCAATCAAGTTTGAAATAATGCAGTACGCGTGGTACTTTCAAGCTGACAAATCATATGGCCAGGCCTTTCGTACAATATGGTTTAATGCATATACAGTCAAAAAAGTATTCTAGACACTGTATTCAAGTTAAAATTACCTTTGTTTAAATGAACGCGCGGCACTGCATCCCCAGATGTTGCTCTGAAATGATTTTTCGGCATGGCGTATGTTCAGCCCTCAGTTCCCTGCACAAGAGTAGCGGAAGAAAGGAATGCTGCACTGAACTTTCCATGATAGCTAGCCCTGCAGTGTGTTTAAGACATTAACAGGGTGTTCATGTAACAGATGATGCTCTGCTAAATTTTACATCGCGTCTGGCATTGCATCGTATGTGTGACGTTAACGTGACATGTAATACTGGTGAGCAATAGAAGGGAGCTGGTAAATGAATGATCAGTAATATGCTCCTTCTCCTAGATTCACCTAATGGGCAACGATACTGGATGCGTGAAGTCGTGGTGCGGTAATGAAATACCCATTCCCGACACTGATACAGAGTATGTGTAGCTGTAATATATAGTTATCATGGAGGTGATGGTGCAATCGGAAAATGGCTGCGAGGAAGACGGCCTCATGCTTTGTTAATGTAGCGCTTTTATAGCCAACAATAGACTCATTCATTACGGAGAAGAGGGGCTGCGCGGCAAAAAAAAAAAGTATTGGGCAGGCTGCTAAATTTTACATCGCGTCTGGCATTGCATCGTATGTGTGACGTTAACGTGACATGTAATACTGGTGAGCAATAGAAGGGACCTGGTAAATGAATTATCAGTAATATGCTCCTGCTCCTAGATTCACCTAATGGGCAACAATACTGGATGCGTGAAGTCGTGGTGAGGTAATGAAATACCCATTCCCGACACTGATACAGCGTATGTGTAGCTTTAATATATAGTTTTCACGGAGGTGATGGTGCAATCGGAAATAGGCTGCGAGGAAGACGGCCTCATGCTTTGTTAATATAGCGCTTTTATAGCCAACAATAGACTCATTCATTACGGAGAAGAGGGGCTGCGCAGCAAAAAAAAAAAAAAAAAGTATCGGGCAGGCTGGTGGCCGGAGAAGCTTCCGTGAAGCAGGGGGCAGGGAGCCAACCCTTTGATGTAGCTCACGGCCTGGCGGCCGTGAAAACAAGAAGCCATCAACACACGCAGTTATCGTGACTGTGCACAAATTCGGCCCAGCCAAGTAAACAGAGTCAGACAAGTCATTGGGCGACATTGCTCGTTTAGCTATAGAAAGAATTTCAAACATGCACCGTCTGCCTGTGTTAATGTTGCAGCCAATCAAACCCTAAACTCGGCATGAAGGTGGCTTTCATAAACGCACAAACTTAAAATTTCGCTCACAGACACTGCTTGGAGCTGAATTCAACTGGCTCGGTGAAAGTCATTCTTTGAAGCTGAAACTCTTACCTCCGAAGTTAGCTTGAAAGTTGCAGTTAGCCATAATCAATTACAAAATGTAATCAAAATTGAAGAACGTGGGTGAAAGTACGGCCGGCCGGCCGCTCGATGTTGTTTGGGAGGAGGGAGGGGTGAAAGTACGGCCAGCCGGCCGTGGCAGTGAATAATTAGGGGAGAAGAGGCAGAGCGCACGCTGGGGGAAGCTTGTGGGAGGGAGGCTGGTGGCTTTGAAGTACAGCGCACAGCTTCAAATGCCTGTGGGAGGGAGGCTGGTGGCTTTGATGTGCACGCGCTTTTTGCCAATGCGCTTGCGTATTAAGCTTGCTTTTCACGGGCACTGCATAGAATCGCCCGATAGTTAAACTCTGGGTAAGCCCCTATATTCTCGCAAGCTCAATGCGCAAGCGCATTGACAGGCGAGACCTAAAAAGTTGTCTTTGATGGCTAATCTGGCTAGTGCCATGATGAAGTGGACCGGGGTAATGGATTCTAGGTCTGCCTCACCCAAGATAGAAAAAATTGTCTCCAGTGTCTCGTCTTGCGGGATAGAAGTATAAAGTGATTCGACATCAAATGAGACTAGAAAGTCTCTCTCCATGTCATATTCGATGTCAGGTATCACTCGTAAGACATCCTTAGTATCTTGTAGATACGTGGGCATTTTCTGTAAATAGGTCTCAGAAAATGGTCAACGAAGGTGCACAGGGGTTCTAAAATAGAGCCTTGGCCAGAGATGATAGGCCTCCCCGGAGGTGGTCTTTGGGGTTGCCAAACCTTAAACTCCCTTTTTATTACACATAGGTCACCCCTAAGGTAGGCTCTAGGTAGCCCATAGGGCAGGGGGCTGTGTAAGTTAAGGGTTGGACATGCAATTTTAAGTTTTGCATGTCATGTTGGTGAAAAACTCACATTCGTTATTCACTACTGTGAGGTCTACTCCACCCATAGGTTAACATTGGGAATTCCTTTGTGCACTTTTAAGGTGTAATTACTGAACACAAAGGAGTAGCTATTTCATGTTTTATATCTTTGGAATGGTAAGTGACAAATCCTCTTTACTGGTAAAGTTGGATTTGACATTATTTTAGAAATGCCACTTTTAGAAAGTGGACACTTCTCTGATCTTAAATCTCTGTGTCTGCAGCCTGTCTCCAATACACGTCTGGGGTGAGTGACAGGTACACTTTGTGTGCTTTTCCTCTAGACAGCCAGACACAGGAAGGTTAGGTGTATCTGAGTACTCATCTCCATTCTGATGCCTCCTCCTGGGCAGGAAGGGAGAAGGGGGCTGACATCTGCACCTGAATAGGCAGTGCCCTGATTAACTCCTACTGATAGTCTGGAGCCAAAGCTGGGAAGAAAGGACCTCTGTGGACTACATAGACCCTTCTTTGAAATCACCCCAATTCAAAGACACAACGGGATAGAAGTACTGGGCCTCAGACCCCACTAAACCAGATACTACTGGACCTGTGAAGAACTGTACCAGAAGGAAGGAATGCTGTGCTGCTACAAGGACCGCCACTCTGCTGGATTGATGCTCGGGAAGAAATGCTTTTTAGCTCTGCTGTGTTACCTGCTACCCTCTGCCCTGCTAAGGAAAAGGACTGGACCCATCTCACTTGAACCCAGAGTGACTCCAAGGGCATGCTGGCTTGACCCCTGCTCTGAAGTCTCAGGGACATCAAAGACTTCCAACAAACCAGCAACAGAACCTCGGCTCTGACATCTTTGAGTCCTGCCCTGCCAAGTGGTGCCAATCCAGTTATGGACCCTTGGAAGTGAGATTTTCTGTGCGGCAACTCGCAACGCTGATGCAGCGCCGCTGCTGCATGGATTGGAACCGCCGCATTTCAACCAACGACGACAAATCACCATTCTTCAGTGCTGCTCAATGATGAAGCTGCCCGAGTGCACAGCTCAATGACTATGCATTGGCTATGAATCCCTTGGATCGACGACGGTGAAATCGCCTCCCTGCTCCTCACATCTCTTCCTTGACGTTGACACAGCCCCCAACTAAAGGTACTGTTTCAGCGGGCCAAAGCTGGTCCCTGTATCTGACCCGTGCTCTAACACTTTTGGATTTACCGCAGTCAAGAGCGACCAGACACCCCCTATTGGCGCTTTAGACTCTAAGCATCCTATTTCCAAATATTCTTTAAAAAAACTCATAACTGCGGATCTATTGATTGTATTTTTGTCGTTTTGCTAGCTTTTCTCATAACATTTTCTTTTGAGTCTGTCTGTGGTGTTTTCATTGCGATTGTGTTACTGGGTGTGTGTTGCACAAATACTTTACACATTGCCTCTTTAGATGAGCCCGACTGCTCTGTGCCAAGCTACCAGAGGGTGAGCACCGGTTATCTTTTAGTGTATATCTAGCTTAGCCCAACTAGGATTGTGGTTCCTGCTTTACAGGGTGCATACATCTGCCAACCAGAAACCCAATTTCTAACAGTCCCACAAAGACTTTAATAAGCGCAGATTTAGCTTACAATAATAATGGCGCTCTCTTTGAAGAAAATGGCATCAAACTACTCTGATACGTCTGTGAGAAGTTGACCTGCTATATGATGACCACTAGTTACATTGGGCACCTTGTACCATTCCAAACAACCCTCATTGATGATTAGGTTAAACACAAACTTTAAAGAAAGCTATCCTAGGGGTAGCTGTGGAGAGCAGCCTTCAGGCTAAGTCTTGAAGGAATGTAAAACAGCTTGTTTTACCAGTATATGACCAAATGAAAGGAAAACTACACAAGGAATATATAAAATATATGTATTTATTACTAAACACTCTCTACTTACCTTTTTAAGAGATTAGGGAATACACCACAAAATATTAAATAACTAGAACAACAGTAAATAGCACAATAAATAGTGGGCCCGAGGGGTAGACCAAACCATATACTAAGAAAGTGGTATAACAACCACGACTTGACTAGACACAGTGCCTAGAGCAAGTAGAATCGCTGGGACCCCAAGGAACCCCCCAAGGTAGTGACACAGGGGACCCACGGGGGATGCGTGCAGTATGAGAACACAGCCGCGAGCTCCCTACAACTCTATGGGAAAGTCACAGTTGGAATTTTAAAGTTTAAGGACACTTAGGAGAGGATTTTGAGCAAACCCTTTTAAACTTAGAAGGTTCTAAGGCCAGCACCCATGTGAGCACTGGAGTACTCCTGTTACCTAACCCAGGGAAGCCAGGTGCATAGGTGTCAAACGGTGTCGGGAATCTTCGTCGTTTTCAATGGCGTGATGCTGCAAAGTGCTGCTGCAGTGAAGAGGAAAAGTGTCCGGTGTGATCCAAGCCTGGATCGAAGCTAAGAAGAACCTGAAAGCAGAGGGGACAGAGTCTGGGTCACTTGCCAAAGGCCAGGGGCTCGGTAGACAAATGCCCACCGATGTCGGGTGCTTCAGGTGAGAAGAGGTGAAGCTTGAATCTGCAGCCAAGGGGACCAGGAGACGTTGAGGATGACCAAAGTCTGCAGGCAAGCTGTCCCACGAAAGATGTTGAGTGCTGGGGTTCAGTGTCCGGATTGAACACCAACAAGCATTGGCAACTGCAACCCACACGGTCAGAGAAAAGATGCTTCGGTGAGGACCAGTAGGTCGTGGGGACTCCCCAAGTGATGGAGACTCAGGGCCTGTCTGGAGCAACCAGGAAAGCCCACTGAAAGTTAAAGCTGCCTTTAAAAGGGACCCACAGGCCAACGGACCAGGGAGCGTGAAGGGACCTCGAGAAGAGTCACAAAATACTAGCCCACGAAACATTTGTGGAGTGTAGGGTGGTAATCTACGGTGGAATCACTGCTCGGGGTCTGGACTACAAGTAGACCAAAGCACAGCTTTAGGGGTCGCCGGAAAGCAGATGCTTCTGCAAATGGACACGGTGCCCAGGGGTTCCGGTTGCACAGTCCCCATGAGGGATACGGGTCTCAAGTTTGCGGAGTACACTAGCAGGGACACTTCGAATACTTTTGCAACACAGGAGGTGGGTTTCCGAGTCCTCAGGAGCTTCAGAGTTGCAAACCGGTCAGATGCGTCTTTGGTACCTGCTTAGCAGGGGAGTAACTTCTTTACTCCAATGGAGATTCTTCAGTCATCCAACGCAGTGTAGATAGTCGAAGTACTTGGGTCCTGTAGCAGAGTTTCGTCCAGGTAAATCTAAAGTCCTGTAGCCAGGGGTTCCTACTTTATACCCAAGGAAGGGGTGGGACAAACTCTGGGGACCCACTTATGGGAGGGTCAGGACAGAGGGGTGGCTACACCCATGTCATTTGTCGTTTCGTGGCAGAGCAGGAGCAAATGGCTCCTGCAACTGGTTTGAGCTGGATTATGCACAGGGACACCAAATGTGCCCCCAGTGCATACATCAAAGCACTCTTAAAGTGCACCCACCCAGCCCCAATACACAAAAAGCCTGTCTGGGAGGTGGTTACACCTCCTTGTGACAGGAAACCTAATGTCCAGCCTTGCCCTGCCGGAGTTTCATCCAGCAGCAGGATGGCAGACTCGTGTCTATGGCTGGCAGCATCCATCTTGTGATGCCAGGTTCGAGTAAGCTGGTTACCGGTGTAGTCTTAATTCTCCCTCTAGGAGGGTGGACTCATACCTCCCACACCAGTTACTGGTGTGGAGGTATGATTCCAAGGTGTTTGACACCAAACACGCCAGGTTTCTGTGCAACCGTTTTAAAGTTAGCATTTACTGCGAGGTTGTAATGTACTTAAGAGTATATGGTATGGCTGCATCACAGAACAACCCCGGAGAATAGATTCCAAAGGCGGCAGAGGGGCCCTGCTCTTGCATGGGCACCCTCTCACATAAAACCCAGCACCCTGCCTTCAGGATTGATAAGGCCTGTCATAGGGGTGACTGATAGGTTTATATGTGCAGCGATAAGGTAGATATAGTGAACCTATATGTAAGTAAGGGGTGCATGCACCACCTCACACAGGTTGCAGTAGCAGACCTGTGGAGTCAATTTGAGTGGCCTCTCAAGGGTGGCATAATACATGCTGCGGCCCCTGGGCTTCCTCTGGGGTACCTATGCCTAAGGTACATAGTATACCATGTACTAGGGACTTATAAGGGTATCCCAGAATCCAGTCTGCCTAAAGTACATGCAATCCATTTAGAGTAGAAAGCAGCTAGGCTGGGTTCCTGAATAGCAGGATTCCAGTCAGACTAAGTCGAAAACAGTGAAACATCAGCAAAAAGTGGGGGTAACTATTAGAAGCAGATCCTACTCTCCTACATCGCCTCCCTGCTATTGTCCCCTTAATGTAATGGGGCAAGGGTGATTCCAAGCATTCTGGGAACTCATTTGCCAGCTGGGAAGATAAGGATAAACAGAATCATGCACTTAATGAAGCGAACGGAGAAGGATGGAACTCATCTCTGCATGCAGAGAAGGCTGCAGACTTTAAAACATCACACGAACTGACGATCTGACTCGGCTTTCATTCCTAGAGACGGCAAACTTGCCATCCTAATTAGTAAAACTGAATCCTAACCCACCACCAGCCTTTACAGGTTAGCTAATGTAGAGTGAACACCTGGATAACTGAATGTTCCACCTTCTGATTGCATTACTAAATTATATTTTACAGATCATGGCACTTACGGCAAGACTTTTCAATCTGCTAAAGTTGGCGCTCCTTAGTATTCCATGCGCTCTACAACCTTGGCCCTCGTTCCTGGTTTGTCGGAGGGCAAGATGGTTCGCTTTTGGCAGTGGTAAGTCGAAAGGGTGGTTCCGAGGATGGGGTCACAAGGTCAGCAAACTTAACTAATCAAAACCCTGCTTTTGTGCTGTTTATGGTAGTAAACAGCATGAAAGCAGCGCTAGGGTTGGTTGGAGCAGGCTAACCCAGTGCTCCATAGGAAACTGGAGGCCTGTGTGTTCATTTCCTATGACTGTCTAATACAGCACAGTTTGAAGGAGTCTAAAGAGAGCATGTCGGTCTGACCATTAATAAAAAGCTATCCAATCCGACATGCGCACTTCAAACTTTTAGCCATTACTCATTCCTGCTGCCAATCAGTAGGAATGGCCACGCCCTCACCCTCAAAGCCGCTCTGGCAGGATGGACATGGCAACTCGCTTAATTTACATACACTTAAGAAATTAATATGTTATTGTACATTACTGCTCATATTGGGGGGGTGAAGCTCTTACAGCATAGAGGAGCTGCCTCTGTGTAGGGGGTATCATAGTGGTAGATATTGAGAAAAAGAAGCTCCCATTTTGGCTGCTGGATTCACAGCCCTGCTCATAAATTTTCAGATCGCATAAGTCACTATTTTAAGTTGAAATTTTTTTTATTGCATTTTTTTGAAAACCTTTTCTTGAGGCGTATATTTGTGAATGTGGCCAGGACTGGGTCTGAACCCTAAAGTTGTGATACACGTTTCAATGCTTTGAGCGGTTGGTTTGGAGTGCAGGGGCCTGACCTTGCCAATACGAAGATTATGCCAGATACCCAGAGCCTGCTGCCAATCCCCAACGGCCAGGAACAGCCTTGTTTGGACACACGGGTATTGGGAGCAGGGCCTGGCTATTGACCAGGAATTCAGACAGCCCTCAAGGCACATGACCAAAGGCCTTGAGCAGAAGGTGTTGGGCACAAACGGGATGGCAACACAGGAGTTGGGCACTGGAATTAGCTTCAAGGCATCACCATAGGTGGGGCCTGCAGAAATTCCTCCTGCAAATAGCCAAAAGGTGTGCTTAAGGGTAGCTGGGTGCTCCAGAGTTAGGTGCCAGGGCCTAATGCCCCACTCCCACTGAGCACAGCTGACAGCATGTGTGGTAGAGGTTAGCTCATGAGGTACACAGGAAGTGCGCATAGGACTTGGATAGAGACAAGTATCTGTGGCCAACATCTGTTGCACACAAGAAATTAGTGTATGGCTGTTATGTGCACAGGATGATTTTGGGCCTCACCCTAGGCTGTACACAGCCGAAGTCCATGCACAGAAAGGGTTTATTGCGCAGGATTTGGATGAAGGATGTGTGGCTAATCCTACCTACACATCATCAGAGGCCCAGAGGAGAGGGGACTGTCTGCACATGGGTTGGGACTGGGCCTGGCCTTCAGTTGAAACCTATGCACAGTATTTATTTTGTCAGTCACTCAGTCCAGGATCTTTATTCGGCTGATCTTGGGCCATAAAAACACAGAATAAAACAGTACAATCAAAATAAGACATAAAATTTGTAAAAACATAATTAAAACCAGATCAAATGTAATTCATAGGGTCACAAAAGTTCATAACAGCAGGCCAGTCAGTCAGTCAAATAACTTTATTCGGTTGCTCGTTTTGACAACCATAAAAGTATTTACATTACAATTAATAAAACACATGATCATCTAAGAAAGAGAATTCAATTACAGTTAAAAATCACAGAGTTAAGATTACTGGACTATATCAAACATTGAAGACCGTTTAAAAAATAGAAATCCTTTAACAACAAATATAAATAACAATTTATATATCAGTATTACTATCCTTCCATACTACTTCTAAATTTAACTGCCAGCTTTAAAAAATTACATATGAACAAAGTATATTCACAGTTTAGCAGCTGTAGAAAGTGTTGTGCAGGGCGAAATTGTACAAAGTTTAATTTTTTCAAACAGGGTTTCAAGTATAGCTTCCTTGGTATAGCATAAAAAGGACAAAAGAACAAAAAGTGTGCCAGGTCTTGCGGAGACTTATCGTCGCAGCCGCAAGCCGGCAACACTTGACCTCGATGAGAACCCTTAGGAACCGCCAGCAAAAAGTGAAACAGGTTGAACCTAAACCTTGTCAGCAGGAAACGGTCGTAACTCACATTCTTCACACAGCCCCATAGAGATTTCTGATCCTAATTATACAACGAGTAAAATTTAGAACTGCTACATAGAAACCCAACTCACACAGTAGTTTCAAATAAAGCAGCTCTTCTCTATGAGATTTTATCATGGATGAGCGAAGAATTGATCTCAATAAGCACTTCCGGGGATGGGAGTATAAGTGATAAATTAAGATAAAGCACATAGTGCTTTGCTATGATAAGTCATCGCAAAGGCAATTTGGAAAAGGTGTGTGCCAATTGGCTTCCTTGGTAAACAAAAGCCTACTTTTTGCATCAGAAATTGACATCAAATAAAAAAATCACAACCCAGCGATATTTTAATATTGTTATAGTTGGCATTACTACTTAGTTTGTCCAAGTTCATCTGGTGGAGCCTGTGCTGCCTTTCCTTAAATGCTTCTTTCACCATGGCCATCTCAGTAGGTTTAATATCTCCTGCGTTGGAATGCAGGTCTGCAAGACCCATCTTTAACATAGTTAATGCAGGGGATCCCCAAAACATGATCCATAGAGAGACAATATTCCAGAACCTCTTTTGACAGAGAAACACCCTTTTCCCCCAAATTTTGACCCAGAGCAGCAAAGGGGCCAACTTAATCCTGTCCTCCAGGGGGTACAGGCCCACCTTGGAGTGGCGCATAAAAGACGGGGTGGCTTCCGGAACAACAAGGAGTCTTCTAAGGAACTTGTTCTCAACCTTCTTGAGAGGGCCAGCACCTTTGTGTCCTCACACCCTGGCTCTATACGAAGCTACGGCAGTGCACAGTATTTATTTTATTCATTAAGCACACAATACTAATTCAAAGGTCTGTAGATGATGAAACGCTATTAAAAAAATTAAACTGCACCTCACTGTACATTTTCAGCTCAATATATCACCCGAAAATTGCCTGAATAGTAATATTTTTAGGCCTTCTTGAACCTCAGCAAGGTAGCTTCCCATGGGATTTCTTCAGTCTAGGTGTTCACAATTCATGGCACCAGCTCTGCTCTCCTTTCAATCGCAGCTTCATTCACGAAACACTGAGTAGCTGGGAGATCAAGCTTGAATGCCACATTGGAAGGTTACAAGAGAACTTCTCCTCAAAAAGGCAGGATTATTGTGCAGTATACTTTTAAACACCCAGCAGACTAGCTTAAAAGTGATCTTTGGGTCTATGGGGAGCCAGTGAAGAGTGGCAAGACCTGCTGTGATGCTACGAGACCTTCACCTTCAGAACTATCCAGGCTATATGATTCTGAACTATTTATAGTCTCCTGATATTGCACTTCTCAAAATGCCATTAGCATATACCAGTTTGACATTTATGAAAGAACTACGATTTGGTGAATTTTTTGATCTTTAAAAAGGTAGTATCTGCTACAATTTCCTGGTGCAGAACAATATTGACAGTTGCAATGAATGCTTGGTTTATAATTTTTGCAGTTACATGTCGAAGAGTAAAGATATTAAATAGTCATTGGCCGGTACCCAGGTTGGGGTGGAAGATACAGTGGATGCTACAGCCCCCTGCACCGCTACTCCCAGCGCCTGTGTCTGAGAAGATAGGGTAGTAAATACTGTTGTCCTTCGGACAATTGTAAAATCTACCACATCCGGGGTAAACCTCCTTCACCCTGACACTCCAATGCTCACTCATGAGACACAACAGCATCGTCTGTTTGGTGGACAACTCCTTTCTAGAAAGATCCTCATTGTCCGGCTATCACCCCCAGAAACCTTAGATCTTTGTTGGCAAGAGATGATGCCCAGGTTGGAACCCCAGCAGTCTAGTTGGCTGCTGCCCCAAAAAATCTACTGATCTTCAAATGTCTTTAAATAAAACCTCCGTGCTAAGGACAGACCGTGGAGAACACAGAAGTCTCTAATCTCTTGGAAAACTGCCTCAGCCCCTGCAAAACAAATTCACAGTCACAACACAGCAAAAGGGGACACAAAAGTCCGTCAGTTAACTAATCAGACAATACTGGATTCAAAGCTGCTGAGCAGCAAAGAAAGGGGAAGTAGACCGATACTTGACCGTTGGGGACATCATTGGGCTCTGATTGGACATGTTGATTCACAACAGAAAATTTGACTGCAATGAGGCCAGCGTACGTGCCCTAGAAGCGCCCCTTCATTTTTGCTCGGACTCAGATTTAACGCGTTTTGAACCACTGTATTATTTGCGGGTTCTCATCAGGACACGGACTGGAAGTGGCCGTCATTGTTTTCAACTTCACCTGCCACTAAGATGGTGAGTAGCCAGAAAAAAGTGGAAGTTCTTTATGTGTTGGCAGTTTGGGAAGGTGAAAAGATGGGACGCTGGCCGGTCTTCGGCTCTCGATTTTCTTCAAGAGTATATTTACTCTTGTATTCTTAAACGGGCTGCAATACTTCCTTCCCAATTGGATGAAAGTCCTGCTTCCAATTGGGAAGGAAGTATTGCAGCCCGTTTAAGAATACAAGCCAGCGGAGCACACAGTTGCGGCGGCCAATAGTTACGAGCAGCATTGCCTGGGGAACTAACTAAATATACTCTCGAAGAAAATTGAGTGCCGAAGACCGGCCGGCGTCCCATCTTTTCAGCTTCCCACACTGCCAACACATGAAGAACTTCCGCTTTTTTCTGGCTACTCACCATCTAAGTGGCAGGTGAAGTTGAACAGTGATGGCCACTTCCAGTCCGTGTCCTGATGAGAACTGAAGGGGCGCTTCTAGGGCATCGAAAAACATATACCACTCTCACTATCCCCTAAAAGTTGGACCTCATTGAGAAGAACAGCCTCTGGCTCAGTTAGACAAGCAGGATTCTGTGCTAATAACTGTTTGACAATTGTTCTCTTTCTTTGACATGTGAAATGATCTTAAAAATTGTTTCTTATTAAGTATGAATGACTAAATCAAACAGTCGTTCTACCTAGAATTTATTTGCTAGGCATGGTACAGTGTGAAATAGAGCCTGTCTGGCCATTGTTTTGGTTTGATATAGTTGAGTGGTCTAGGTCAGTCAGTGAGAGGACCCAAGCCTTCTCCTCCGTCACTATGAATAAACAAGCATTTGCAGGCCAATAGGTCTGGTTTACAAATGAAAATGCAAGTGAAATGATGCCTATTAGCTTTGTCATTGCTTGTTTGGAAATAAGCCTAGGCTTTTGTCCAATAGGAACATTCTAGCCCGAAATACTTGGCCACTTCCATTCTAAACAGAGACATGAGCAATGCCAGACCGGCTTCAGCCTCAAGCTGAACCTCACTGAAAAGGCCCAACAAATCTGGCTGTCACCTTGTTTGCATATTGTGGTCCTCCCGAGCATTTCCATGAAATTGGCATAAAGAGAATCTGCTTGGAAATATTGATTATATTCTAGGCTTCTGGTGGCCCTGGCATAAGATGGTACTCTGAAGTGATACAAATCGCAAATACCCTCATTCACCAGATTAGAAACTATTTCAAACAGGCATTGGGAGAGCCTATAGGTCTCAGCAATGAAAGATCTATTAGATTTGTCAATGTTGATGTGTTTCAGCATTGCATTGCCGGATCGTAAGTGTTCCCCAGGCAGATGCAAGTGCCTACACATGATGCACCGTTACCCGTTTGTGTAATCAAGTCCATAAACACTGGTGTTGGTACACCCTCATGTGCATGCATCTCGGATGGAGGTGGACAGTGTGTAGCGTTGCAGCCCGGAGCAAGTGCAGGACTGCTAGAGAAGAGAGTCCTGATGCAAACTACCATATAGGAGAAATGACACAGGAAGAGAACTGCAAAAAGAACAACTGATGGACAGAATGCTGAACAATGTCAAACATTCACCTCAGTACAGAGATTTGGGCCTAAATCCATCGTTTTTTTGCACACCATGCCATTCCAGTTTAAATCCAGTCATATGCAAATCAGTTTTGACACAGCTCCCTATCAGAACAGTCCAGCCCGAACTGGCAGGGCAGGTCCTCCCTGGACCGGAAACCAGCATCCTGGGACTGGTTTCAGGGTATCATCCCTCATTATCCAGCAGTCCGCCAATTTGTTTGCACAGCACAGGAAGAAAACTGCCACAGAGAAGACTCAAAGGAACCGCAGCGAGAATGCCATAGAGTTTAGCAGCTCAACAAGAACATTCATAGAGATCAAAGCGAAAGAGCGAGACTGAACTAGAAGGGTTGGTTTGTGGGGAGAGCATTCTGAGCCCATCTCAACATGGCGGGGCATGCAGCAGGTGGGCGGAGGATTGGACAAGCAATCAAAGCCGCCTAATGATGACGAGAGGCATAGCGATCTTGCAGCACTGTCTAATCACGGGGCATGTAAGGGTGAGGGTGTGCCCCCCTTCTAGTGGCGAATGTAAGGGCACAGTCTGCTGTACTTCACAGCGGTGAAAAGTGGCAGAAAAAGAACCATTGGTGACGTCCTTTGAGAGATGCAGCTGGAAGCTCTACTTTGAGCTCTCCTGGGAGGAGAAGCAACAGCTAGAGGAACGTGACAGCCAGCAGGCTGCTCGGCTGCCAAGGACAAATCGGGGTAAAGAATAAAAGAGCGCTGATGGAGCCTGCAAATGGGAAGCCTGAGGGGAGGCAGAAGCACACAAAGCAGACATATTTCGAGACAGCATGTATGTATGTATTTATGTATTTATTTCTTATATAGCGCAAACCTTTCACCCTACAGGTATCTTGGCGCTCAGCATTCTACACATGGCCTCCATTGCAGCAGCATGGTCAGAGATAGAAAAGTAGAATTCACAGCCTCTAGGAAACATATGAGCGGTCTAGAGCTGTGACCTAAAACGACATGCACACTTTTTTCATCATGTCCCCACTTCATCCCTTCAAGAACATTGAATTCAGCTTGTAAAAGAAACGATGGAACAATTTTTTTTTAATTCCACAGCAAAACAAAATATTTGGACTTATATCAGCATGTGTTATAAGCAACCATGATTTCCATCTGGGTACCCAAACTATAAATTCACATTTCGATAACAATTTTTAAAATTCTAAGGACAAATTTACCAAGAAAAATGATCATAAATTACAAAAGCAACACAAAACCATTGTTTTATGTCCACAGACTGAAAGCTAAATTGCTCACAAATTCAATTATTCCCAGCACATATTTTTTTGTGGGAAAAATGGTAACCTTACATAATTTGTACACAAATTCTGGCCAAATACCCTGCCCTGGGTCTATATGGTGTACATAAACAGAAAGAGTTCAATAATGTCCTAGTAAGGCAACAAAACATTCTCGTGAGCAAGCTAATGTGTTTCGATCTCTATAGGGACATCAAATGTTTTCCAAGATCTTCTTCAGGTCTAAAGTATTCTTGCAAAAACAACAATTGTGCCACCTCCCCTTAGTGTGAACTGCAGAATGTCAATCGGTGGACCAGTATTTGACTCTTTACACATAGTAACATGGTGGCTTATACTGTGGACATAATAAGCAAACCTTAAATCAGACAATAGTATATAAAAAAAATCCCTTCACCAAAAAACACCAAATGGATTTGATTTAAAAAACTGTCACCTATTCGGTGGGTCAATATTCACTGTAGAAACAAGAGGAAAGGTTAAGAAGTGACCATCTTCACAAAAGGTATGACTTGGTTACTGAATCTCTTGAAAGGCTGCGAAATGTCCATACCTTCTCACTTTTGTTAGTTTCCTGTGCGTCTCTGCTCCCATCAGACTACTCCCAGGATGCCAGTCACTGCTCCCATTTCAAGCTCCGAGCGACATAGCTTCCATCAGCATGCCTGAATATTTCTCTCTTATACTAATTTCCTGACAGATTCCAATTCTGTCAGACTGCTCAGACGAAGCTAGCCAATGTTCCAGTTTTGTGTTGTGGACAATCCATTGTTTCCACCAAACCTCCTGGAGGGTGGACTTGGGGCTTCATGGGATATTTAGCTTTTCATCTCCATCCGACGCCCTTGTGAATGTACTTGGGGGACGTTTTTTTTAAAAGATGGCACTCTGGCATTCTGTAGGCATTTCTGGTTTTATTTTGGCCACTTCAGATATAGCGGTGGGCCAGCATGCGACTGACACATGGGCATTTGAGGGAGATACTGTCCATGATGGGCTATAGTACATGTGAGTAATTCATAAGAATGACAAAGTGAAATTTAGGGACCAGCTACCACTTTACTCACAACTATAAACTGTCATTTGGGGGAAACATTTTTATTAAAGAAGCAACTTGCATTTATGCGTGATTTTCAGTTCCTGTTGGAGGACAAAACTGCTGCATCATTGTAATGTATTTATTGTGATTCAGTAGCGATAATTCATACTGCATTATGAACCCTCGTTAGTGAAGTTATTTGCTAGGTGCCAACGGGCACTTGATGTTATGGCTGTAAATGACCCCCAAAACCAATGAGAGGGGAGGGGAACAGTTATTTGGGAAAGGCCCTCAGTTTCCCCAAACTTATATACATAAATCAAAAGCGGAGGGTGTCTTCCAAAACAAGAAGTCACTGTGCCCTGCTCCTTAGTGCTCACCAGGCACAGTACATGTGCTCTTACAGAACCTTCACCCACATGCTAATTATGTGGCATGCTTCATCTTCGGGTCCTCACCTGGTCAGGTAGTCACCACCAGGTGGGGACAACCTCGCAGTGGGAGGGAGTCCTTTAATATTCTCTTTGTTCTTAATGGGGTCTTAGGCCACAAATTGTAAAAAATGTCGACCGAGAATAGACACGCTGGCTCAGGGAATGCCCCTTTGCGCCATGTTGTGTTTTTGACCACATCACAGGACCTCTTATTAAAAAATTGAATTATGGTTCCTTGGAGATATTTTAACGTTTTCTGTCCTGAGATCCCATTAAGAACATAGAGAATATCAAAGTGATCTCTCCCACCGCGAGCTTGAGCCTACCTGGTGGGGAGTAGAGCACCAGGTGAGGACCTGATGTTAATTAATGACACACGCGTGTCTCTGTAATGTGAACAGTAGCTCTTTGTGGTGCTTGTTCTCAGTTAAGCTAGGGGTATGATTGGATTTCTGGAGATCGTTGCTGCTGTGGCCAGTGGGAGAAGAAAGGCACAAGGCACAATGGCGGATGCACCTTTATGGAGAACATCTGAAGAAACTAAGACCTTCGGATGACAAGATCACTGCAATGCAGCTAGTCTGCAAAAAAGCCAAAACCAGAGTCAAGCATTTCCACCATCATCAATAGTGAGCCAGCAACACTTCCTGACCAGCCTGTACTCTACCCTTCACAATCCCAGACATCACTAGTCTTGTGGCTGGAGCCAACCACCAGGATTCCAAAACAGTCTTGAAAGATTTTCATGTTTAGCCCTTAATGCTGAAGTCTGGTTCCCAATTGGAGCTTGAGAAATCCAGAGGAACAGTTGGTGGCCCCAGTCAGGCGGTGGACCATTGGAAAATCTTGAACACGACCATCAGTTTTCGAAATACAGACCTCTAAAACGTGGTAACCCAGGGAAATAGTATAGTGGTTGCTGGCCCACTGCTACTTCTCCCATCAGTGCAAAACTGAAGGAACAAGTGGTACTACAACTTATCTCTAAAAGGAGGAACTGGCCCCACCATGGACACCGTTTACTGCAAAACCTCTCCCTTTTGCACTTTGGTCATCAGTGAACTGGACGCTAAGAATCTTTGCTGCCTGAAACCCTTCCATTGACTATACTTTCGTCAGGCCTTTATCGGCTGGTTGGTGGGCTGTCACAAGCAGGGATTATCCTAGGTTTGACTGTGAATCCAGCTGCTGGGTTTTCATCACTATTAAATGGCTCAATACTAAGCTAGGAGGCAGCGATTATAAATGCAAATGGCCAGTTATACCAGGGAAAGATGCCCAAGGTTCAAATTTATTTGGAGGTCGCATATGCATTCCAATATGATAAACGTTCAATAGCTTTGGCATGTGATCAAGGTTATCACCAAAAGCCTAATGCTGCAAATAAACCTAAGGGGTGCATTTTAGCCTGTAAAGGTGCAAGCTACTTCTCACTTTTCAAGTGAATCAGATTTAAACTATTTTATTTTACTTTATCTGAATAAGAATCATATTCTCTCTATCAGATACTGGCCTCTTGTTCCCAGACACCACTGTACCTCTGAAGTTGCTCTTCTATACTGCAAAAGTCCCGTCTGAGTCTTAGGTGTGGTGCAACAAATACCCTCTTACTGGGGGCGCTGGACCAGCTTGCAGTGTTTAACAGGTTGCAAAATTAAAAAATACATTGGAATCGTTAGTTATTAGGTGTCATAGTTATGTTTCCAAGAATTAATAATTGAAGAGATAATTTCATCAAAAACTAAGGATGGAAAAAAGTGTACTTTAGGGTACTATTATAGTCATTCTTGTTGCACACAATCTCAATCAGCAATTGCAAAAAATGCAAATGTATACATTACTCAAAACGAAGTAAAAAGGAGCATGCGCTTTATTCTTTTTTCACTTTTTAATAAAACTAGATCTTGCACTTTCTTTTAACATACAGATTACAATACAGTGACATTTCACAACTTGCAGGTACATATGTTCATGAAGGTGTTTATTATTGTCCATTTCTGTTCTAATAAACCCAAGAACTGCTTTATCGTGGAAAAAGCTTGCATCACCCAACATGTGTTTTGTTCACGTTCAATACTGTAGAACACTTTCATATAACCAGAAATTGAATGAAGGTCATAAAAGTGCTAAGTTAATCAATTTATCATGGAGGACCACAACTAGGTCATGCCAACAGAGATACTAATGTCAGAAAAATATAAGCATTGGTTTACAAAACGTAGATTAGAATTAGAACAGCTAGCCTTCCGCCAGCCTCCGTAGAACAGCGCCAAAGCCAGCCTTTGCAACCTGCAATGGGGTCTTGTCTTCCTTATTTTCAATGTATATGCTTGCACCTTGTTGCACCAACAGCTTTGCTTCATCTACCCGCTCTTCGTCACACGCCAAATGACTGAAAGAGACATGCCTGATTATTTCCACTATAATTGCAAATTCGAAACAGATTGCTTGAGAATAATCACACAGTTTGTTCTCAATTGGATTTGCCAGATAATGTATGTATGTAAGTGTACACAAATATACAGGTTTTCAGATATCAAGTGCACTTTCAAATGCTACTGTGCATGTCCCGCACACCAGTAGATCACCTTTACTGCTCTTAACCTACCACTGGGTCAATCTAAAGCACAAATAGCTTTTGTGCCTTAATATGTTCCACCTTTGGGCTTACATCTATAAAGCTTCCGACTCTACAGAGGATCTTTTAGTATACACCAGAAGACGACGCTAGTGCAGTAAGGTTGAGCAACAAAGTTCAGCTTTGAAATACAAAAAAGACTGACAAAACGGCAGCTTCAGTTGGAAGGCTGATGTAGAAAGGAAAAAAATGCACCTACAAGTGCTTAGTCAGTTGCATAATAAGATCACAGAGATGCAGCTACTTGATCAGTGCCATCTGCAATTAGCAAGGGAACCCAGACCCCGGCACTGTTCATATATTTTTACTTTAATTTTCAAGGATAAAAACAGGTATAAACAAATAAAAGTAATTTCAGATATAGTGATTTTAACTGTAACATAAAACACAAAGGCGTTTCCTGTCCATCCACAACCTACCTCATCACGATTTGTCCCAGGCTGCTATTCAGAATCAACTAGGTGTAACAAAGATCAAACATAAGATCCATCTTGAGTGAACTAGTATGTGGAGAATCTCTAAGCAGCTATCCACTTGCCTCTATGCGTTCAAGTCTTGGATGCAGTCAGCCTAATGCATACTACATAAACCACCTGTTTTTAAACTAAAATCCCTTCTCCGCTTAACGGGTTTTGTATCCTTCACCCTAGATTGAGCAAATCCCCTTTCCAGTTCCTGAAAGGCTAAATCAAATGTGTATACATGTTGAGCAAAAGAAATTTCTTCCTATAACATGGCACATTTTTAGGGTCATCGTCATCAAGTAATTGAATATGATGAAGGAGGCTTTTTGAGTAGGACGTTCCAAACTGTACAACAGCCCGGAAGACCTCTCTTTGGGGTATCATGTTTGTCAGAGTAGTGTAGTCTGTATGCCCATTCACAGACAATGTTCGGTTATGTTAAATTAACTTGCTATAGCGCATAAATCTCACCCGAAGGTGTACCCCGGCGCTTCGCTTAACACAGGAACATCAGGGAGATAGGATTTAAAATGGTGCTATTTATCAGAACTATGGTCATTAGTACTAAAATCTTAGCAGTCATAACTAATGCTGAAGCCAACACAAGGAAAGTTTCAAGCATGTCACATCACACATCCACATTCCCATGTGTTTAATTTCTCAGAGAATTCACATGTACCTTCAGCCATGTAACTACTTGGCTGCATCATCTACTTGATTTACAGTACACCGTGTCATGCTACTTTCTCTGCACACCTTACTTCACTGCTTGTCCTGCAGTCGGAATACGATCTTTCAGCATGTCCCCCTCAGCATCTGTACCATGCATCTCACCTCTACCTTTTCTGGCTTTTATTGACACCTTTGGGTCCAATGATTTTCTATGGAGAGGGTTGGGAGGACTCCTGCTCAGCACATTTGTTGCTATTTGATTATGCAAACAATGCACTCTTGCATAAGTGCACAGATGGAAGTAATCTAACAAATTTGCCATCTTCCAAAATAATTCTGTTCAAGGTGAGATAGCTTTGTGGCTGGAAGTACCACACATAGGTCAGAGAGTTGGAACATTCCTGCTCTTTCCTGTTTATATGAACACTTTCAAAATGGAGTTTCATAAATAAAAGCATGGTGATATTGCGCATATTTGTTAGAACTATCACTAAGTTTGTTTTCAAGGCCCTCAGCCAAATACACACATACTCTAAAAATAAAGTGTACCCATGGAGGCATACAATCAGGCCTAGCTGGCATCCCTGTTACCATGCCGGGAGCTTTGCTCTGAACCACGCTATTACTCGCATATAGGAGGTGAAATAAACGCCGCTGAGGCTCCTCAATACACTGTTCTTTGGAGTTACCATACTGCGAGACTCTGCAGTGATATAGGATATCCACGTAGTATCTTCCTGAGTGTGACGCATTATATATATGTGGAAGAGTATCCATTAAATTCTATTTAAAAGCTGTGGATTCGGCATCACGCATCCATCATGTGGTTATTACCGTCAGCTCGCTGGTTTATTATAACATATGAATACTATGCCCTGACGAAGTTACGTAAAGTAACGAAATGCGTTGGCTTGTTTGTTTCATCGGGTAAAATCACCAAAATAAAGAAGAAAACTATTTGGACTTAAAACAACGTCTCTGATTTCAATGAGTGCGCCTTCCGCCTTTTGATGAAAACTAGCTGGCATGTATGCATTACTTGGAAAGCCAAGCTACACACAACAAAAGCCAGGTTAATAGTCAGATTTGATCCTGTTCTCCAAATAGATTGTTTTCTTTAATCCAGTTTAAAATTGACCTTGCGATAAGGCATGTAATTGATGAGTGTGCTCATAGAAGTTACATGCAGTCAATAGCTCAGGAAGCATCAGAGCTGTCCAAGTGGGATCAACTGGTTGTGTAAGTTGTGGAATTCAGAGTAGACTTGCAGTTAGTGAGTTGCACATGTTAATACTCTGGCAGTGGAAGAAATGTTGAGATCGGCATTTTGTTATCAAGGATGGATGAGGCCAGACTAGCTTTCATGAACAAATGTAATAAAAGGTGGACAGAATCCATGTGCAAGGTTGCTCTAATGGTATTACCAAGTTACTGACATAATTAATCAACTTTCCTGTGCCAGGGCTTGTAAATTCCCTGCCTACAAGAATAACCTCCTGTCCTCGGTGGAAATGGATTGCCCAGAAGACTACTCAGAGATGTGTGTTCAAAGCTGAGGTGCATAGTCCTCTTTAAATCCGCCACCACCTCTGTCCATTAGCTCTGTACTATCTGGCATCGCCAAGCCAGGTGCAGCTGACATCACAAAGTGGGCAATTGTTCTGCTGAGTTGGGGATATGTGGTGAAGATCTTTGGGGTTCAGATAGGTCCTATAAATTGTAGTGTACCAGCTTAATGCGGTCATTGAAAGAGACTAGGAGCATAAGGTCACAAATATGCGTCAAGTCCCCATCATCCAATGGAGTTTCTAGATTGGCATTCTAAGCCATATGGGCAGCAGGGGGAAACCAGTCATGTCAGCTCGCATTGCCTTATATAGCACAGTGTGAACAAATGCCGTCCTGCTCCAAAAGACAGCAAGATCCCCAGGGTGATGCAGGATCGGGCGAGGAGGGGTAAGAGTGCCCGAATTCTTCGCAAGCCTTTTAGAAGGTTATGAAGGTCTCTCCGGGGTATAAAAGTCTCCAAGTATGGCACAACTACCCTCCCGCCATGCTTGGAAGGACATAATGTCCATCATTTGTCTAACGGGCATCAACATCCAACTCTGGTGTTTACAGTGGAATGGGTCTCATTTCAAAACGGTCTCAGCGAAGCACTCTGATCTCCTTTCTGCACCACATTATCTTTTCTTGCCCAAGGATAGTGACAGTGGGCCTCCTAAAGATGAAGGTGGATGACATTGCAGGCACAGTGTTGTTGAAGTGTAAAGTATAGGAAAAAAACAGTGTTGGACATAGACTCAGTCTGTAGGAATGAGACAAAACTTTCTGTAAAACACTTTGCAAATTCAGAGCCGCTCGTGCCTATTACTGAGCAAGGTAATAGTTGCTAAATTTTAGGTTCCTTTCATGAAGCGTTAAATGTTGGTGATTGCCTGAATGGAGAGGAAAAATAAACTGGAAACAAAATAATTCCAGTTTGGCAAACTAATGTTGGGTACTAATGTCAGTAAAAATCCCTCTGTAAAGGATGTATGCAATGCAGTGATCCTGAAGTTGTCTAAAATAGTATGCATAAATGACAGGTCAGAGTTCGGTCTGTCAGAAAGCCAACTGAATCAAATTGAAAGCTGTTTAATCCAGGAACAGAGCTATGGATTCTGTTGACCAATGCCCACTGTAGAACCCTTTATCGCTTTACATGGGCGAAAAGGTTAGTGATGGAAAGCTCGGACTTACGAGGCGTTGTATTTGACTGGAAGGGTGTAGGAATGGAAATGTGGCCTATGTTGTGTCTTAGTGCAGTATCATTTTATCCGTTGCTGCTCTCAAAGTGTTGCTGCCAGCACATAGCTTGCTGCAATGAAAAGGAAGGGAGAGAGAGAGAAAGGGAGAGAGAGAGAAAGGGAGAGAGAGAGAGAGAGAGAGAGAGAGAGAGCGAGAAAGGGAGAGAGAGAGAGAGAGAGAGAGAGAGAGAGAGAGTGAGTGAGAAAGGGAGAGAGAGAGAGTGAGTGAGAAAGGGAGAGAGAGAGAGAGAGAGAGAAAGAAAGGGGGAGAGAAAGAAAGGGGGAGAGAGAAAGAGAGAGAGAGAGAGTGAGTGAGAAAGGGAGAGAGAGAGAGTGAGTGAGAAAGAGAGCGAGAGAGAGAGAAAGAAAGGGGGAGAGAGAAAGAAAGGGGGAGAGAGAAAGAAAGGGGGAGAGAGAAAGAAAGGGGGAGAGAGAAAGAAAGGGGGCGAGAGAGAGAGAGAGAGCGAAGGGGAGAGGGAGAAGGAGAAGGAGATAGAGAAGGAGAGGGAGAGAAAGGAAGAGGGAGAGGGAGAGAAAGGAAGAGGGAGAGGGAGAGGGAGAGAAAGGAAGAGGGAGAGGGAGAGAGACTTGTGCGTTAATCACCTCCTTAAGGGGAGTATTAGGAAGCACCAGCTTAATCTGTTAAAATTTGAACAAATTATATTTACAGAAAAAAAGCTATGCAACAAACGTCCAAGCAAAATAACCCTTCAGAACCTGCAAACCCTTTTTACTGATAAACTTCCCTCACCCCTCTCTCCCAAATGTGTAAATGAGGTCCAAAAGCTTGGAACAGCCTGAACCCAGGTGTTTGAAAACAGCAGGAGTGTCTCAGTTCAGAGGGGAAACTCAAGATGTTCCTAATACATAATGCTCTCTCGGAGATCACTCGGGAATAGTCTCACAAGATGACTTAACTGTGATTGGCTCCTCCTGTCACGATAACTCTGTGTTTAAAGAGGACCTGAAGGAGCTACTGATGATATCACTGGTGCAACTAAGATGATCTCAACTTTCGCTACCCGGAGGATACCTCTCTTCAGCTTACAAGAGGAATTGAAATGCAATTGTGAATGTTTTCTCGGTTTATCTTGATAACTTTTTTCCACTTCAATACTTCTCTAAACCTTTACACCTCATTTTATTTCTGAGACACTCAGAAGCAACTTACAAGCGGCTTTTGATGCCCAACAAATCACCAATAAATATATATGTAAATAATGACCACAGATGAAGACCAACAAGGTTGTAGAGCTTACTGAGATTACTTTCTTTTTTACAACACAACTTTTTGGGGAACATCCTTTACAACACAACTTTTACGACACAGTACCTTTACGACGCAACTTTTTCAACGCAAACCATTACAAGGCATTGCGCTGGGGGGGCGCTCTAGGATAGGGAATACGTTTAATTTACTATCCAACACCTTCCCTAGTGTCCACGGGGACCGGAGTTGGAATAGTAAATTAAACTATTCACTATCCAGCACCCTTTTACATTATGCGTTGTAAAGGCATGCGTTGTAAAACTTGCATTGTAAAGGCATGCGTTGTAAAAGCATGCGTTGTAATGTCATACATCCCAATTTTTAATTCAATAATTGATCTTTACAGCACCTTCTTTCATTACTGATAAGCCTTTTGCCGGTCCCTTGAACTAAAGTCACAAAACTTAGAATATACCTACATTCTCTACCTTGTGTATCCCTCTAAGGTGCCTAACTGTTCCCATATCCCTACTACGTGCCATCTTTGTAGCTTGCTGTCCCTAACGGATTGTTATTTGTGTGTACGCGCACTCACAGCCCTGGATAAACTGCTCCAGAGGAGGCTTTACCCAAGACTTACACAATCCTATTTTGGACACTTATACCTTTTAACTTGGGCACTATAGCCCACAGAATACCTATTACTGGCAATGAGATCACTGTAAGAGAGATATGTACTGTGCTGGTTACTTACAGAGGCGTATTTCCTTCAATGTCCTGTATATTCGTCGAAGCGCGGTGTTTGAGAAGTATTTGAATCATCCTAAGGTTGCCCTTCGCAGCTGCTCGATGCAGGGGAGTTGAATGTAAAGAATCAGTTGCATCTGGATTAGCTCCACTGGATAGAAGCATGACAGCAATCTAGAACAGGTATGACAAATGTAAACACTTATTTGCCAACAGGAACTTTTTCTGTAGGTGTTTTTTTAAATAGTAACTTTGTCCCTCACTAGTTTGTATATGAGGGCCCAATGAAAAGGAAGACTGAAAAGTAAACCTGGAGTTTTCAGTGTTAACAGTCTGAATGGATATTTTATCACAATTTGTTGGAAAAAGCTGAAGCACTCGCCCAGGTACGCAAAACAATTTGAGACCCAGAGCAGAACGCCTGTATCAACACGGTTTCTATTTTTTGAGAATTTGATATAGCAAGGCATGCCTTTACGGCCAATGCTGGAAGTTTACATTACATATGTGCCTACACTGTCTTGGGCCCTTCTGGAACCAAGGAGGTGAGCATTCCTGTAGACAAGCTATATTGGCTTCAGGGAGTTGTCTGGGCCCTAAAGAAGGCACTCTACTAGCTTGAACAGTTTGTTCTGCCCTAAACTCTTGCCCCCATGGGGGATTCGGATGATGTACCTTGCCCGCAATACCAACCATAGCACCCGACTAAACCTACCTTGGTTAATGTGCAGTGCTTAAATAACCATCTGCAGAGGACCTTCTTCGTGCACAAGGCACTTCCCCCACTCTGGCCACATGAACCATTTGGCCGCAGGTGGAACAACGTCAATTCCTTTTATAGGTAACTTACGCTGCTCCTTGAACACTTGCACGTAGAAGGACATTACCCTTTTAGCCACAAACCCGGACAGTGAACACTGAATATCCTCCCTCCCTTATTTGACAAGGAAGTTTTTATTATTGTACTGTATTGATTTATTTATTTTACTGCCTTCAAAACATATAGTAATGATTTTAATTAATCGTTAAATACACCTTACTTACTGCTGGAAGTTTTAAATGGGGCAAGGGGTGCCAGAGTGCTACTTTCTGAATTACACGTGCCATTCTCGGTTATCAGGGATCAAAAGATACTATTATGTGAGCAACTGATAAATCAAATTCATTGCAATGTGACCAGGTTCATGTTCTCAAACCATTTCCAGAAAGGCAGAGATTACAAGTAAAAATAATAGGGGGTGATCTTCAACCAATTGTTTCAAGTCTATTTCACATAATATTATAGTAAGTACTGACAAACCAGTATTGCCATATTAACATTTTCATTATTTACTTATGTCAATTTCATAACTCCGACTAGTCACCGAGTTTTATTGAGGCGTGACACGCATCTGTTCATTATTTGTGTCACCTGCGATTCCTGTACCAGTCTATCTTCTTTGAGGGACATTAATACGGATTTCTAAATTTCAAATGGTACACACGGAGGTCGACCCTAGAAGGAAGGAGTTTTTTTGGCTGTGCATAAGGCTCGCAGTAGCATTTTGTAAATTCTGCAGGTGGCCGTGCTAAAATAATGGAAGTCCATACTGGAAAGCATTCATGCAATCAAGATGAGGATTGACCACACACCCACTACATGCACAGTCATGAAGGGCAGATTCTGGGGGTGAAATTCCTCTGCATAGCTACAGGAACCTATGCTACCCTGCCATCACACATTTTATGGACACCCCGGTTGGCTCAGATGTCTTATGTAACCTAACGTATACACCTTTTTCTGAGTGTAGCTTCTGTACTCCCTACCCGGGTTTTGTGAGATTGACTGTAGTAGAGTATGTATGTAGTTGTACGTGCAGGCCTTTTTACATATACCCGAGGAGAGGTGCTACCTAAGCACTCCCTCCAACACCCAAGCTCCTGTAAAACTTGCATTTCTCCAACAACTCTAGGGAATGAAAGAAGGATGCCAGTGAATGTTTTTTAAAAAGTGAGAGAGATGCACAAGATGGTGGACTCCACTGTACAGGGCTAGTGTCATCCTGCTTGAAACATGAGAAACATCCAGGTAGAAGAAGGTGCTCCATCACCTTTACAAGCAGACAAAGGGTATCCCTGACTTTGACGTGTCTGAGGGGTGCCTAATTTGCCACTCCAGAAGTACACTGAAATGGCTGATCTTGATCCCCAAGCAAAGAGAGTCATCCAGCCAACTGCAAGAGGTCTTGCTGGATCCAGTATTAACAGATCCACTGCACTAGCCCTTACGGTTCTGAATATATCACCAGTTGAAGTATTGGTAACACTTTTCTTCAACAGAGCTAGTGGCTACATTGACTAGAAGTCCCAGTTATCGGTGGATGCTCCACCACTATAATAAAACCTCTTCCGCGATCAGAAGATTTCCTTAACCAGCCCACAAATTGAACCGTTCGAACCAGTTTGACTGTTAACTAGTTACAGCACTCCAATGACCAATGTAAACCATTGTGGCCACGGGTAGCCAGCCACCTGGACTCAAAAGGAAAAAGCCAAGGATTTCTGAGGGTGGGAACATTGCGGTTTGGTTTTTGAAATATCCATTATTAAGAACAATAGCTGGACTCTTTTTTTTAGGAGTGTCTCCTTGTATCCACGTACATCCTCTGGTACCAGAAACAGCTCCATCAAAGTAGTACTTGGATACTCGAATCGCTGCTAGCATCAATATTTTACTACTCCATCCCAAAGCATTCCCCGTAATGCAACACAGGCCTTAGTGCTCAATGATATTTTGTTTCTACCCCTTGCATGCTGATGACGGCCCCCATCTGGCATGCACTACGGCGCTTGTGTGCTGATGACGGCTGGGGGCCGTCATAAACCCGCCCACTCGCAATTTTGCCGCACAGGCGCAGAATCGCAGCAGCATGCAAGGGGTTAAAACCGCTTCTCTCCATCCACTGTCAGCGCGTTTGAGTACGCAGTTAAGCTTGCGATCAGACAAAAAGTTCTAGAAATCGTTAAGTCTATCTAGGCGTCACTGATCTAGGCAAGGATGAGTACAGTTCCTCGATATGTCTACTGAAGTAAGGCAAGTGAGTATATGTTGAAGAGAAGTGGTGAGAGAGGAACCCTGGAGATCTCCAATTGAAGGTGACGGATTCAAAGAAGGGTTCAAGTTTTCCTGAATGCATTTAGGAATTCAGGCATGACAAGAATACTTCCCGTGGTAATCACAAGCAGCAATGTTTGCTTGCACTCTTTTCACCATTGTTGGTAATGTTTACCAGGTTATCGCCAGTTGTTAGGTCAGTAGGTCTTCACCTTGTAGCACAGACAGAATTGGAACACAGAGGTGTCATGGAGATCAGTTTGGTTTGTCTTGTCAAGAACAGAAAACAGACAAAGAGACATACACTCCATGTAATGTTAAAAACAAATTAAACCCTCCTCGAAAGAGTGGCAAATCGTAAACATAAGCATTGTAATTCAGTTAAAACCATTAGTTCTTTAATCTGACCTAAAGATGGCATTACATGATATTCAAATAACTTACATTAATGTTCCTAAAATATACATCTAAGAGTTAATCAATGAAGGAATGTGTAAAAATAACCACACATGATATCAAAACAGATAGTTCCTTATCAACAAGGTTAGGAATCATTGCTCGTGGAGACAGCTCATACGACTCCTTTAAGGTCACATGGCATACCTTAGGGCGCTCTAGCTGACTGATTCCAGGGTATCTTGAGAAGCAGTCTAGCTGCAGCTATCTGTACAACCTGTAGCCTATTGATGACGTATTTAGGTGACCCAAGGTATAGTGAGTTGCCATAATCGAGTCTCGAGACCACCAAGGCTTGTACCACCGCTCTTCTTGAGTTCTCTGGGATTAGGCTCAGAATTTCCCCAATCATCTGAAGTATACCAAAACATATGCCCGCCAATTATTTGGCTTGCGTCTCCATAGTTAAATTCTGATCGAGCCACAAACCCAGATTTTCTATGGAGCATTTAGAGTTGAGGGGACCCCAGTTTGATGGCCAAGTGATCTCTAAGCAAGGGCTGAAATTGCTGCCCAGGATCAGGAGTTCAGTTTTGTCCCCATGCAGCTTGAGACGGCAATCAGCCATCCATGTCCCTAGATTTCCAGACATGGAATTAATTGCCTATGGTTGGAATTAATAGTGTCGGATATTGACACCACTAATTGGGTGTCATCAGCATATGACACAATGGAGAGTTCAAACTCCTGTACTATGTGAGCCAATGGGCTCATACAGATATTAAAAAGGGTCAGGCTCCGGGAGGATCCCGGAGGTACTCCCCAAGGGGCTGAGAAAGTGTCTGAGAAGATGCCGGCCTCTATACACTGTAAAGATCTGTCACTCATAAATGAGGCCACCCATTGGTTGGCTGTACCTCTAATCCCAATGCTTTTGAACCTATTAGCAAGAATGTTGTAGTCTACCGTGTCAAGGGCGTGCTTAGATCTAATATCACAATAGTCGGGCCATTCCCTGATCTAGTACGCTTTTTAAGTTTTTGATGACCATAAGTAGAGCCGACTCCGTACTATGCTCCGGCCGAAAGCCCATCTGGGTTCCGGAAACTGTGAAATAGTACTGTTCACATGTTTCTCCGCGATCTTTCCCAAAAGAGGGCAGTAAAGAGATCGGGTGATAGTTTGCAATGACCGCTGGGTCTAGTTGAGGTTTTTTTAATAGCGGTTTTACAATGGCATGCTTCCACTCTTTATGTACTATCACTTTTTCAAGAGATAGAAAGTTGAAGCTGGTGAGTTGCGTCAAACTCGCAACACAGACCTGTTCCGTTTGGTGCTACAGTTATGCCTGGTCAACCCTCCTATATATTTTTAGGATTGGGTGATAATAGCTTGAAATGCTGGCTGATTTTTTCTAGACCAGGTTTACCACTTTCTGATGATCAGAAAGTGGTGAACCTGGTCTAGAGAAATGAATAGCTTGAAATGCTGGCTATCACCCAATCCTAAAAATATATAGGAGGGTTGACCAGGCATAACTGTAGCACCAAACGGAACAGGTCTGTGTTGTTGCGAGTATTTAGAGAGGGGGACGACCTGTTCCAATAATCCCCTTAGCTCCTTAATGTAACAGGAGTTGCGTCAAACCACAGCCCCCAGACTCCCTTTTGGGCAAGAATATGGGGCAATACAGGGTCTTTAGGGGACCCCGATTTAATGTTCTATAAAAGGGAACCCGCCTGTTCTTCGCTTAGTTTAGGGTACGAAAACATAGCTGGGGGAGAGATCGTTGTCGTCTGCTCTGTGCTGGAAGGAAGTACCTGGATGCTCTTAGGTACTGTGGTTGCTGCTGGCCTCTGGCTCATGTTTGAGTGAAGGGAATTATAAATCTTTTCCGCCTTAATCTTGAAAAACGTGGCCAACTCATTACATCTTTCTTTTGAACATTGAGCAATGTATGTGCCTGATTCAACTGTTGTGAGAGATTTCACGATTCTAAACAGCTCCTTGGAGAAGTGAGAAGCCCTCTTTATGTTATCTTCAAAAAAGGCGGCTTGTGCTTTCTTAATATTCCTATGGGACTGCTGGATAGCTGCCTTGTATGCTATTTTGAGCTCAGGGTAATTAGTATTCCTCCAGCTTCTTTCTAGCTTGTTATAGTTTTTCCTTTGGTTGACCAGCTGGGGGCTGAACCAGGAAGACCTGTTGGAATTATTAAGCTTTATTGAACCAGGTTTCCTAAAACATCTGTCTGCAGTTCCATTCATCCAGGTTGTCCAATTTTTCTGCGCTTGCTTCAAATCACTTGTTTCTGGTGGTGCATTCGCCTCAAGGTCTGTAAGCCAGGCTTCAGGGACCAGCCTTGGCCATTTGAGTCCTTGCACTGGGCAACTACCCTTAGGATTTACTATGGGGGGTTTTAAATATCGAATGGGGATAAAAGAATGATCTGACCAGGGCATCAAGATGGGAGCAAGCGTTGTTTGGGATTGAATGAAAAATACACTCAGAGGGCATCTTAGCGGTGTGGTTACTGACTTGCTCCCAGCCATATGCCACCATCAGACTGTTCTAGACCCCTGGGTAGAGACGCCTAACTCTCTGGGTCTGGAAACAAAGCACATCCTGGTCAGAGGTGTCATGCCTTCTCCCACAGGATGGGCAGGGTCTTCAAAGAGGGAGCTTCAAAGGCCTGCCGCCTTTGTTAGCTGCCCTAGCCTTTTGCTGCTATGAGCAACTGACTTCCACCGGTTCAAACCCCATTTTGAGCTTGAAAACCGTCTGGAAAACCTAGCCAGGAAAGGAGGTGTGCCCACCTTTGCCAACCCCACTTCTCATGTGAGGAAGGCGAAGGTCACCTCTTAGTCCCTGCCATCATGAAGATGGGGGGACGCCTCCAATCAGGTAGAGGCCTATGCCCCCTTACCACTGGAGGGTGGCATACCAGGGGGTGTAGACACCCCTGGAACAGGACACATTAGGACCCATTAGTCCCAACCTGCACACTCCTGCAACTTCCCTAAATCTACTTTGCTATAGTATGTACAGAGCCAGCTTCCTACAGTCATCCTGTACATTAAGAAATAATAAATTAACTTAGAAATATGGATAGTTTGTTCTAATATGTAATTTCATACACTAATCGAAACATATGTTGGGCTACTTATTTTACTTCTACTAGCATTTAATTCATTATTCCTACATCTTCTAAATCAAATTATCCATATGTGTCCACTGTAATCCAATCCACTTTAAATCTATACAATTTGTATTATCTGAGAGACTTATTCTGAGTTAAGGAGACCTTATTAACTTTAAATGTCATAAGAGTCTCTTGAGGTATATCACTATACCCCCCCTTTTTGCTCCCTTAGTTGTCCTTTCCCTCATTGAGGATTTCTGTTAATGCATTGCTCTAAATATTTTCACTTTTTAAACTAACCCAGTACTAATATGGTAGCATCTCTAGTTTATACAATAAAGATTTATATTCATTCATAGCATCTCTACCAGGATGAAATCGATCTAAATTCCTTGATCCATTCTGCAATCTGTGGGGTCTAACATCATATTGTTTCTTAGCAAGGACTTTCCTCACTGCCGCGGTCTACAAGAAAAGTATATGGTCTTCCATAGTCCATTTAAGGCGCTTTACTGTGGGAAGCCTTTCAAAGAGATTTTGGGAGATATTACTGCTGTTTGCCGAGCAAGCTTCCAGATTTACTTTGCACCTAAAGCTAAAGCGCTTGCAGGTAATTTACATTATACAAATGTGTGTTCCCATGTCCCTACACACCTTGCAGAAAGGGCAGTGAGGGGTAGACCCTGGGAAATACCGATTCATCTTATGAAGGGAGTAGTATATTGTATATTTGGTAAAATACAGGGAATGCTTGAAAATAGCCCACAGTAAAACTGTATTGTCTCATAAGTAATTGTTACAGCGTACAAATTGACCTTTTTTTATATTTCTTCTTGTAGACTGGTCATGAGTTTGGAATACCACTCATTCAAATCAATTGGCCCAATTGTGCATCTGGTGTCTTTGACGAGGAGAATAAATGCCGTAATTATAGATATTGTTCTTTCTTTTTTTTTAAGTGCCTCTGGAGGTTAATCCAAATTTCTCTTTTAACTCTGAGAAAGATCACATAATGTCTTCTTGGAAAAGATCTCCCATCCACAGTATTACGCACCCCCCCCAGGCCTAGCTTCATTCTATTATAGCATTCAGCATGCATGGATTATCCTACATTGGAGTTAGTTTGTGCTATCTTTGGAGGTAAATGTTTTTGACTATTTACAATGAGCTTAACATCTTAACTATGTTTAAAAGTACATTACATTTTATTTTCTTAAAGAACTTGGGGTAATCAGACTTGAGTATGCATACTTTAGGATAGTTCCATGGCACCATGTCCTCAACTATGCTGAAAAATCAGAGACAGTTTAAGAAATAATTCATTTGTTTGCTCAAAATTTGAAATAAGCTCAATCAAGTGAAAAGAACACCAATAACAGCTGGACAAGAGTAACTCTCTCCAACTAGCTGCACAGCAATCTATTACTAGAATTGAGGGTGAAACACCTAAGCATCAAACAAGTTTAACTACTACTACTATCCTAGGTTATTCTACAGTTTCCTTTTTCTTACACTCTTTAATGTTACCGGAACCAGTTCTTTAGAATTTTCAAGTCATTAAGTCTTTTTTTTCAAGTTGACCAAATTATCCCACTTTAAATGCTCAAAAAAGTCTGTGACAATGTCATGCCATTTCATACATACTGCCAAATTGAAAATTAAAAAAGAATTCTGTTACCACATGCATGACTATTTTTGTAAATGACAATACGTCACTGCCACACCCCTCGTTGCACTAATGTGATTGCTGATACTGGGCTGAGACGAGCAACTTACAAACCAAGTTGGAGGTGAACTCCCGGGTGGGCTGTTTGGTGCTTTCTGCGATTATAAAAATATTGCCCTTTCTTTCAATAAAGATTTATTTCATGCATAGTGGAAATATTCTAACTCACATAATTGGATTACGCAGAGAGCGCCACTGAGAAATTACCTCTTGTCTATTTTTAGAGGCTGCATAATGCAGTGGGGAGCAGCCATTCTGATTCGCAGCATTCACCTGGGCACCTTTTCCAAGCAGGGCTTTTACAATGTCATCGCGGCCTGCTGAGGCAGCAATGTGCAGAGGAGTCCAATCCGCCTTTGGGACAAAAAGAGGATATTTATTTAAACAAAGTAAAATGTTAACAACACTTTTAAATCATTGAAAACGGTGCTGCAATCTAAAAACCCTTATTAATAAAATGTCAATTGAAGTAAAGAAATCTGCGAATCAGACACATCCCAGGCCTTGCACAGATTTATGACATTCTGCGACATCACAAAAATCTTCAGGATAATTCATGGAATTTTATAAAACCACAGAATGTGTGCATACTTCTCTGCCTCAATTATGCACCTGAACAGTCTGCACAGCAGGCAAGTCGCTAAAGGGTGTAAAGCAGATCTGTGCATTTGCTGAGCAAATTCTTTTTTTAAATATTTCCCCAAGGGCAACATATTCTTCTCCTGGAATAACCAATTACTCTGGATCTGCCTTCGCAAACGGGAGATTTCCCTTTTCTTTTCTACACTGGCAACAGGCTCAACCATGTCTGCAGGAGTATTTTTACCTATAGACCAGGTTGGAAAAAGCGGTGTTTGTGAATGTCTACATGAGTATAAGTATGTAGATGTTCCAGGTATTTTGCAAGGTCACGCCTCCATCACACTCCCTTTCCTGCCTCAAACTCTAAAATATTGCAGAAAATGAACAGAGCGCGCACACTTTTGTGCAGAACTAAATTCCATCTGTTAATCTAAATTGGAGAAGTGTGGCTCATTGGTTAGATCAGGCAGAGTGGAGAAGTGTGGCTCATTGGTTAGAGCAGGCAGACCCTGAAGCAGAGGTCAGACCCGGGACCAGGGTTCAATTCCCGACGCGGCAGGGTCTTGAGCTCAAATGTCCACGGACTCGATAATTCTCGCTTCGGTGCCTGACCTAATCATGGGTTCACACTCTGCAACTCTGGGCATTAAGCTTGCTTAATCTCCACAACGGCCCCCCGCGGCGGGATGCCTGGCTTTCACCTTGGGGATGCCCTGTAGGGGCTATCTCACAGGGAAAAGCCAGGACGGGTTCCCAAGGCAAGCGCGGAGATACCCCTTCGGGGGTCGATTCAGGCGCTATATAAGAAACATAATAATAATAATAACATAATAAATCTCCAACCATCATGATTCTGTGGTCAGTGTGGCCTAATGCCAATTAAGTAGCATATCTAGCTGTAGTACTCCCAGCCGACAACCACCATTGCAATGATCCTGGGCTTAAAGTAAGGCATCACACCATGAAGTTAGAATGCTGCAACAGCAAAGAGCCCGACATATTGGTGAATATGGTTTCTAGTCGCAGAAGCTCATGAAATAGTAGATTACGGAGGAGCTGTAGCCTGGACAAAATCAAAATGGTGATCACTGGTATTAGGGGTGTTAAAGGACTAGGGCTACTATTGCAGTCTGGCGACAGACCCTCAACAATGAAAAGGAGTCCTGGAGATTCCACCATCATTGTAACCCCTAAAGCTCTCATGCCACACTGGTGGCGTAGTACAGGAAGCAGAGAGGCGGAGCAGGGAGACAGCAAGGTAAGCAAGAAGCCTGTCAGCAGCAGGTTCCGAAGAAAGAAGGGCAGGAAAGCGAGGAGAGCTCAAGGCACTGCCTGGAAGAGAAACCTCCACCCAGATATTTCTTGGAGGAGGCTGATAAAGTGAGTGACAGTGCTGGAGGCGCGTCTGGGGCCCAATGACTGCCAACATTTAAATAGCCGAGAAAGGGCAGCAGACCCCATCAGGTAGTGCAGACCTTCTGGCTGCATTGCTGGAGGGTAGAGGACAAAGCGACCAACACTTGGTGAGAGGACTACTGGTTCACTGCTCTGGTGGGAACAGAAGCAAAGGCCCCAATACAGACCTGAAGCATGTAGCACACAGCAGGGGTTAATAGAGTATTAGGCTGGATGATAGTGTAAATGCTGGATAATAATAATAAAAGTTTATAAAGCGTGCAAATACCAAGGTGCCTTGACGCGGACAACGGGATCCTCCAGAAAGGCGGTACCGACTAATACGGTACAGATCAATCAATCAGGACACTTGTAAAGCGCACTACATACCCGTGATGGTCTCAAGGCGCTGGGGGTGGGGGGTGGGGGGGGGGGGGCAGGGTGCTGCTACTGATCAAAGAGCCAGGTCTTGAGTAGTCTTTTGAAGGCCAGTAGGTCTTGGGTTTGCCGTAGGTTGGTTGGTGGGGAGGGTGTTCTAGGTCTTGGCGGCGAGGTGGGAGAAGTATCTGCCTCAGGCTGTTCTTCGGATGCGGGGGACAGCGGCGAGGTCGACAGAGCGGAGCTTGCGGGTGGGGGTATAGAAGCCGAGTCGTCTGTGGAGGTACGCTGGGCCGGTGTCGTGGAGGGCTTTGTGTGCGTGGATGAGGAGCTTGAAGGTTATTCTCTTGTTGACGGGGAGCCAGTGCAAGTCTCTCAGGTGGGGGGTGATGTGGCTGTGGCAGGGATGTTGAGGATCAGACGTGCCGAGGCATTTTGGATGCATTTTGGATGCCTTGCAGCCGTCTTAGGAGTTTGGCCGATGCTCCTGCGTAGAGGGTGTTACCGTAGTCCAGCCTGCTGGTGACGAGGGCCTGGGTGACTGTTCTTCTTGTTTCAGTGGGGATCCATTTGAAGATCCTGCGTAGCATTAGGAGGGTGTTGAAGCAGGAGGAGGAGATGGCGCTGACCTGCTTAGTCATGGTGAGGGTGGAGTCGAGGGTGACCCTCAGGTTGCGTGCGTGGTCTGTGGGAGTCGGCGCGGGTCCCAGTGCGGTCGGCCACCAGAGGGTGGACCCAAGGATGAGGACCTCCATCTTGTCCGAGTTCAGCTTCAGTCAACTGATCCTCATCCAGTCGGTGACGGCCTTCATTCCTTCGTGGAGGTTGGTTTTGGCCGTGTGAGGGTCTTTGGTGAGGGAGATGATTAGCTGGGTGTCGTCGGCGTAGGAGATGATGTTGAGGTCGTGTCGATGGGCGACGTGGGCGAGGGGTGCCATGTTGATGCTGAACAGCTTAGGGCCAAGCCCAGGGGAACGCCACAGATGATCTCGTTAGCATTGGAGTGGGGGAGAGGGGGCGGAGGCGGACGCTCTGGGTTCTGCCGGTGAGGAAGGATGTGGTCCAGTCCAAGGCCCTCCCTTGGATTCCAGCGTTGTGTAGGCGTGTGCGTAGGGTGCGTGGCAGACTGTGTCGAAGGTGGATGATAGGTCCAGGAGGATGAGGGCTGCTGTTTCTCCGTTGTCTAGCAGGGTCTTGATGTCATCCGTGGCGGCGAGGAGGGTGGTTTCGGTGCTGTGGTTGCTGCGGAAACTGTACTGGGATGGGTCCAGGATGTTGTTGTCTTCGAGGTAGTGGGTCAGCTGTTTGTTGACTATTTTCTCAGTGACCTTGGCCGGAAATGGGAGCAGGGAGATGGGCAGGAAGTTGGGATCCGCCTTTGGTTTCTTGAGTAAGGCGTTGATCTCAGCGTGTTTCCAGCTTTCCGGGTAGGTAGCTGTCTCGAAGAAGATGTTGACGGCCTTGCTGAGATGGGGGGCGATGGATGCGCAGGCTTTGTTGAAGATGTGGTGGGGGCATGTGTCTAGCGGTGAGCCGGAGTGGATGGTCTTCATGATATCGATGGTGTGGGGGCGTGGCTTGCACGCTGAGGGTGATGGCGGCGTGAGCCCGGAGCTCTGCGCCTATTCCCCACACTAATCCTGTCTGCTGCTGCAGGGAGCCCAGCGCTGTGCCTGGAAAGCATCGGGCCGAGCACGGGCATTGGTGGGGCGATAGCGGAGCGGTCGGGGGCCGCTGAGAGGACCGGCCTCCGCCGAACTGTAGAGACGCCAGAGCCGAGCCGGAAGAATGCCCAAAATGGCGGCCGCAGCGACGGACTCGAAACGTCCGGCTGCTTGAACCGTGTGCTGATGCCTGGGGGTACGGCCGGGACCCGCCGAGGATCGGAACCGGTGGGGAGACGCCCCTTCCCCCCCCCGGGGGCCCTGAGGAGTTCTCTCCCGGTAGATCCGAGGAGCAGCGGAGCGGCCGCGAGCGAGCGGCCCGGGAAGGCTGCGAGGAGAGCGCTGCGCGCTGCGGACACCCTGAGACCTGACAGGCGCGGCTGGGGCCCGGCGTACCGGAGGAATCCTGAACGCTCCCCCCCCCCGTCCCCCCCCTGAACTACGCGGTAAGCCACAGAACTGAGCAACACACAGGGGGGGTTGAGAGAGACACAGGAGGGAGAGAGAGCCCAACGATCAGGAGCGTCCTGGATTGGTCACGAAGGAGGCAAGCACACCAGGGGGTGACTGGGACTGCCTGCTGGGGGGCCCTAGCTGACTCCCGCCACGAGGGCTAGTGAGCCTTGGCCCCGGATAGTGGCGGACGACTGCTGGGAGTAAATCTGATCTCGGCGGCGCTGGGACATCGGAGCCCCACCACTCACGGCCCGGGGCACTGCGCGCATACCCCCTCGTGTCTGTCCCCTACCCGGCGACACTAACTGCCAACGCTGGATGCCTGAACAGGGTGGGTGGCCTTGCTTTGCGAGAGTTCGCACCACGCTGACGAAGCAGTGAGAAGGGCGAGTGCTGAACCGAGCCCCGAGACCACGCGCAGGCCACTATGGGGAAGCCAAAAGGCAAGCAAGAGGAAGCGGCGGCTTCGGGAGCGGCGGAAGGAGACATGGGGGAGCCCTCGGACCTGAAGAGGCTACAAGATCGAATCCTGGAGGCCATAACAGCAACGAGAGTTTGCGCAGGTGGCGTCGGGGCTCGGCCTGCTCCGTGCCGACCACGACAAATTGAAAGAGAGTAACAGAGACTGAGGGGGCCCTGAAAGTCCTGGCTCCGGCCCACAAAACTCTTGAGGGAAAACTCACGGAGGCTCTTGACCGGATTCAGGTATTAGAGCGTCGAGCAGAGGATGCGGAAAACAGAAGCCGTCGCAGCAACGTGCGAATCGTAGGTGTGCCGGAGAGCGAAGGGGGGACGGACCTGGTGGCCTACTGCGACAACTGGCTAAGAACTGTGGTGGCACCTGAGGGCCTGTCGCCCTTCTTTACCCTGGAGAGAGCTCATCGGGTCCCGTCCGGACCACCCAAACCAGGCCTGCCACCGAGACCTATCGTGGCTAAACTGCTGCACTACAGAGACAGGGACCTGCTACTACAAAGGGCCCGAGACGATGGCCCGTTCCAAATCGCGAACAGTAGGGTTACGCTGTTCCCGGATTTCACGTTCGAAACGCAGAAGCAGCGGGCTTCCTTCCTGACTATCAAGAAAGAGCTACGCACAGAGGGCATCCAATACTCTTTGCTGTTCCCTGCCAGACTTCGAATTGTGGTGGACGACAAAACAATGTTTTTCAACCTGGCCGCAGACGCTTGGGACTGGTGGGAATCCTACAAAGTGGGCACGGATGGCGCCAAGGTTCGAGAGGAGCGGGAAAGGGAACGGGAAAGAGCGCCGGCGGGGCCGCGCCAATCGCAGAGACTGCGCAAGCGACGTCGCGGAGCCGGGAGACCGACCGCTTCGCAAACGGAGGCTGAGCGCAAAGCCGCGCTGCAAGCAGTGGTCACCATTGGAAAAGGGGGAGGCCCTCAATCCAAACGAGGCACGGACACAGAGACGCATATATCGGCCTCGGGCTCGGAGTCGGACCTGTCGGGGGTCCATGATGCCAAGGATCCGGTGGTAACACCGCAAACAGCAGAAGAAATCCTGAACATCTGACTTGGACCTGTTGGGTAAGGGGAATGGGCCTTGAGGGGGGTTCACCCGCTTAGCGGGAGAGTTGGCTCCAGGCATGGGCGCTGGGTGACTGGCTATGCGCTGTTCTCTGTAGTGGGGGGATGGCAGCGGGCCTGGGTCATGCAGCCCACTCTTGGGCGAGGCCTCGCTCCGCACGCCCTTAAGGCGATTGCAGCTCCGGCTGTGAACTAAATACTTGGGGGTTCTGAGTTAAGGGAGTTTGGATGGGGTCTGGTATCTTGATATTGGGGCCTGTTCTGGGGGAGGGGGAACACCACAGTTGGGGTTTGGTGATGGGGGATTCTGCAGACGCTGACTTTGACTTTCTTAGGGGCTGAACAGTTGGGAGGTTCTGTTTGGGGACGGGGAGGGACCATCATCCGCAGGAATGTGTATAGGGAGGGGGAGAAGAACCGTGACTTATGGGACAATGGCTAACTCGAATGTTTTGAAATGCATGACCTGGAACGTGAGGGGTCTACACACGATGCAGCGCAGACATAAAGTGCATGCCTACCTACAGAGGAGAGGGATTCATATAGCGCTCTTACAGGAGACACACATCACGAAGCAGGAAGGGGTGGCACTACAGAGGAGATGGCGGGGGCAGGTTTTCCACACCTCTTACTCGGCCTACGCAAGGGGCGCTCTGATCTGGGTGAGAGCGGGGACGCCTTTTCAAATGACTAGACAGCTGATAGATCCAGAGGGGAGATTTGTAGTAGTGGAGGGCAGATTGCGGGGTAAAGCCATAGTTCTATGCAGTGTATATGCCCCGAATAAAGACCAATTAACCTTTTATGCGAGCTTGTCGGGGACACTGGCGCACTTCCTGGTGGGTCCGATACTCATGGGAGGGGACTTTAACTCCGTGGCGGATGTGCAACTGGATAGGTCCCACCCGCCCCTGAGAGATTCCCCGGTATACCGCGTAGCTAAGGGTAGACAGGAATGGCAAGAGAGCTGGGGGTTAACTGATGCATGGAGGGCGCAGCACTCAACAGACCGAGACTACTCGTTTTACTCCGGGATACATGAACTCCACGTTAGGCTGGATGCAATATTGTGCACACGAGAAGTGCTGACGCAGGTTGCCTGGTCGGAATACCTGACGAGAACGGTCTCGGACCACAATCCGCTTTTAATCCACTTAGACTGGATGACGGAAAAGCCTAGGGTGCCAACCTGGAGGCTCCGGCTGGAGACTTTAGAGGACCCGATACTCGGGGCGGCACTGGAGGAGGGGTTGACACAATACTTTGCCAATAACGAGGGTTCCACGAGCTCTAGGGCAGTGGAATGGGACGCCTTTAAAGTGGTAGTGAGAGGGCAGTGCATCACACAGTTCGTAGGCACGAGGCGGGTGCTGCTGACCGACCTAGAGAGGGCAGACGCCAAACTGAGGGCAGTGGAGAGGGACCGACCAGGCCGGCCGGAGCTGCAGGGAACGGTTAGCTCGGCCAGGGAAGCGGTGGCGGCTGAAGTGGAAAGGCTACGGGCTTACGATCACCGGGCATACACGCTGCGATCTCATGTAGAAGGCGACCGATCGGGCACTTTGTTGGCGTGGCTCTCTAACCCCACAAAACGTTGCTCCCCTATCTTGCAAATTGCCAGGGAGGGGGGTAATCTGTCCTACACCCAGTCGGCCATAGTGGACGGCTTTCAGAGATACTACGAGACACTTTATAGTAGCACCCCGGGCGACCGAGAAATGGAGGCGGAGGCTTTCCTGGAGGACCTCACCCTACCGTGTCTAGAAGACGAGCAGGCGACGGATTTGGTGAGGGACATCGACTTAGGGGAAATTCGAACAGCTATTAAGTCCATGGCCCGCAATAAGACGCCGGGTATAGATGGCCTGCCCATTGAATTTTACAGCAAATATGTAGACGCCTTAGCGCCGCGGCTTTTGGCTGTGTACAAAGAAGCGAGAACCACGGGTCGCCTCCCCCCCCATCGATGCGGGAAGCGATAGTCATCCCGCTACTGAAGCCTGGCAGAGAAGGCAGTAGTCCGGCCTCCTATAGGCCGCTCTCGATGCTCACAGCCGACTATAAAATCTTAAGCTCTATACTAGCATCGAGACTCCTACCGCACATGACCACTCTGGTCCACGAGGACCAGAACGGCTTTTTCCCTACCCGGAACACGACGTTAAATATTAGAAGGCTTATCCGACTCATGGAAGAACTGCGGGAGGGGAGTGGAACTCCACTTGCCCTCTCGGTCGATATAGAAAAAGCGTTCGATAGTCTAGAGTGGGATTATCTATATGCAGTCATGGCGCGTTTCGGGCTGGGCGCAGACTATATCCGGTGGACACAAGTGCTTTACACGGCGGCGGTAGCGAGAGTGCGGGTTGGATCCCTGGTGTCCCAACAGTACCCAGTGGAGAGGGGCACCCGGCAGGGTTGCTCCCTATCCCCATTACTGTTCGCTTTAGCGATTGAACCGCTGGCTGTGGAAGCCCGCAGGGGGCGGTACTTCGCAGGTGTGCAAACTGGTGATGGGCGACAGTTTATCTCGCTGTACGCCGATGATCTCCTGTTGTTCCTGGACAACGACGCAACAGAGCTCGAGGGGGCGGAGGAGTTGCTGGGACGTTTTGGCGACCTCTCGGGCCTAAGGGTTAACTGGACGAAAACGAGCCTCTTTCCACTGAAGGAGGACGCGGCCCGCCCAGAACACAGACCGCTACTTCATTGGGAGCCGACTTGTCTCCACTATCTTGGAGTATACGTCTATCACACAGCGACGGCTTTGTTCGAGGGCAATGTGGAGAGATGCGTCAGGGGGCTGATGGGTAGCATGGCATTCTGGGCCACGCTTCCGCTGTCCATAGCTGGTAGGATAGCACTGCTAAAAATGGTGGCCCTCCCGCGGCTGCTGTACTACTTCCGAACGCTTCCGATCTGGATCCCCAGCTCCTTTTTCCGCCGACTTAGATCCCAGCTCACTACCTTCCTATGGGGGACGGGCAGATGTAGAGTGGCGCTGGCGACACTCACCCGCCCGAAAGATGAGGGCGGCTTGGCGTTCCCAGACTATGAGCTCTACTATCTTGCTGCCCAGTTGCAGATCTTTACGCAAGAGGTGGCTCGGGTTTACCGAGGCCCGGAAGATAAGCGACTGCGGGGTACGCCACGACACATACTAGCCTACATCGCGCTAGGACAGAGACTCGCCGCCCGGGACCTGTCCCTTGAACAGGATACATTTCGGCGCTGCTGGAACCGAGCACAGAAGCGAGCAGGGATTCAGCACCCCTACGCCCCGGAGATGCCACTGGGCATGTTGACTGCACTGCCCCATGGAGGCGATTGGTCCCGCCTGCTGCAGTGGGAGGAGGTAGGAATACAGGTGGTAGGGGACCTTTTCGAAAACGGGGAGCTCCTCCCGTACTCGGCCCTCCAGGAACGATTTGATCTCCCACGCGGGGGCTATCTCCTTCATGCAGCTGTGACGAGGGCAATGCAGAAACACTGGGGACTGGGACTGGCGGAGCCGGAGACGGCCATGGCGTGCCAATACACCATGATGGCGGCGGGAACGGTGAAAGCGGTATCTTGCTTATATAACAGAATGCTCCACGAGCACCTGCCGCCCCTCGAAGCGCTGAAACTCAAGTGGGAGACTGACCTGGGCAAGCCCATCCCGGACACGACGTGGGCACAGTTGGTGCGAAGGGCGCGTAATAGTACAAGGAACGCTCGTTTTCAAGTTATCCATTATTACATACTACACAGGGCGTACATGACCCCTGGGAGAATCCTGAGGTACTTTGGCGCGACTGATGCGAGGTGCCCCCGCTGCGCGGCAGACGGAGCCGAGCTGGTGCATATGCTCTGGTCATGCCCGGCCCTATCGGACTATTGGCGGACCATGGGTGAATCCATGAACGAGGTGACGGACCGGACTGTTGACTTTGATGCAGCGGCGTGCATCCTGCATTGGTTCCCACATACCCCCAAAAACAAGCTCTCGAGCAAGTTCATAGATATGGGATTAATGGTAGCCAAGCGTGAGATAACTAGAAACTGGAAGGCAAGGACGAGCCCGACGTATAGGAGGTGGTACAACGAATTTCTGAAATGGGCGGCCTGCGATAGCACGCATAGATATCAGATGGCGCGTAGAACTGCTAATGAGAGAGCGCTAGAACAAGCAACGGCCTGGGAGGTAATGGTACAAGGCCTCAGGGATAGTGGAATAGTGGATGACGGGGAGGATCTAGACGTGGCCGTGGTCAGCACAGTACAATAATCTGGAGATAAGAGAACCGGTGGAGGAGAAAGCCTGAAGCCCAAGGTTAGAGGTACACAACGGAAGGCTCCCGTGCGGATGATGGGTTGGGAGGAGGGAACGGGGGGAGGGGTAAGTTTTTAGGACTGGGGGGAAAGTTGGGGGGGGAGTTCAGGGTTTCTTTAGGCGAGGACGGAAAAGTAGGCACACACACAAATCCGGGACCATACTCCTGAGGAATAACAACCAGGCATGTGGGTGCGAAACTACTGCTGCCGCCCGGCCCCCGGGATGTGGGCCTGCAGGCTGTGTACACGAGATGTTGATGAACCAGACTGTGGCACTGTGAATGATGCTGAATATGTGCAACTATTGGCCTGTGTAAAGTGTGTTTACAATAAAAATTACTTTAAAAAAAAAAAAAAAATGATATCGATGGTGTCCTTGTCATTGACGCTTGTCCAGGACAGTAGATGGTTGGTGCTGTGGTGGTGGTGGGGGCGGTGGTCGTCGGGGCAGTCGTGGTGTTGAAGCAGTCATGGATGTCGGTGATCTTGCGGTGGAAGAATGTAGCCAGAGAGTCGCACAGGTCTTGTGGCGGCGGGCTGTCGTTGGCGTTGGAGAGTTCCTTCACGATGTTGAAGAGCTCCTTGCTATTGTGTGGGTTGCTGTCAAGGCACTCCTTGAATGAAGCCCTCTTGGCAGCTCTAATGAGTTGGTGATGTTTCCGGGTGGCGTTCTTGTGGGCGGTGTAGCTGTCTGGTGATCGTTCGCGGAGCCAGTTCTTCTCCAGTTTTCGGCATGTTCTTTTGGAGGCCTGGAGGTCTTTGGTGAACCAGGTGGCTTTCTTGCTGGGGTGGCTGTTGGATGGTGTCTTGAGCGGGGTGAGGGTGTTGGCACAGTCGTCGTCCATTGTCTGAGGTTGCGGGTGGCGGTATCAAGATCGGTGGTGTCGGCGGGTGGGTTCTGGGTGAGGGCGGTGGTGAGCTTGTCATCGGTGACTTTGCTCCAGCATCAACGAGGTAGTAGTTGGGTGTGGTGGTGCTTGGTGGGCTTCCTGAAGGTGAAGTGGAAGCAGTAGTGGTCGGTCAAGTGGGGTTCGGTGGTGCGGTTGAAGGAGACGTGGGGGCTTGCGGTGAAGATTGGGTCGAGTGTGTGGCCGGCGATGTGGGTGGGTGTTGTCACAAGCTGTCTGAGTCTGAAGTTGGCGAGGTTGTCGAACAGGGTGGTGGAGTTGGTGTTGTTGTTCTCGAGATGAAAGTTCAGGTCTCCTAGGAGGATGTAGTCCATGGAGGAGAGGGCGTGCTGATGAAGTCTGTGATGGAGTCGCTGAACTGTGGTCAGGGCCCGGGTGGTCTGTAGATGAGGGTTCCTCTGAGGGTGGTGTTGGGATCGGTGTGGATCTGGAAGTGCATGTGTTTGGCGGTGCTGAGGGTGTCGTCAACATTGGTCGATACTTGAGGGTGTTCCTGGGGACAACGGCAATTCCTCCTCCTGTTCCGTTGGTGCGGTCCCTGCGCGTGATCTTGTATCCTTTTGGTATGGCGATGTCTGGTGTGGAGGCAGGGTTCAGCCAGGTCTCTGTCAGGAAGGCAACGCCAGGGAAGGTAGAGTCGAGGCGGTCCCAGAGCTCGACGGCGTGTTGGCGGGCGGAGCGGGTATTGAGGAGGATGCATCTGAGGTAGTTGGGTTACTTGGTGGGAGGTGTGGCTGGCCAGATGCTGGAGAAGTTGCAGTTCCGGCAGGTGAAGCATCCTTGGGTGCGCTTCGGGGTTGCCCGGTAGCAGGTGTGTTCTCCACCAGGGTTGAGTGCGTGGAGGGTGTTGGTGTCGTAGTGCAGACGGGAGTCTTTGTGTTTCCGAGGGTCAGGGGTTCTGGCGCTGGGCGCGGTCCAGGCGCGGACGGCGCAGAAGGGCTTGCCTTCTGCGCGCGTCCGCTGTGCGACCGTGTAGCGCCCGACATATGTAGGGGAGGAGGGAGGGACTATCGGCTGAAAGGCAGGAGCGGGGCGGGACGCGCTATGGGAGGGGGAAGACACGGCAGTAAAGTAGGCAGGGAGTACGGGCAGAATCAAAATAAGAAACAAATTAGAAATAGCAGAGCAGACTGAGAGGAGACATGAGAAGGAGAAATAAATAAATAAAAGTGCAACTGGCGAGAGCGGGCGGGCTGAGGGGAGGCTCGAACCCGGAGGCAGAGGGTTGTCTGGCAGAAGGCAAGCAGCTTGCCGCAGCGCTGTGGGGAGTGACTACCGTGGACCAAGGTCTGTGGTCTCACAAGAAAGGGCAGAAAGGTCACAAAAAACGGGGGGAAACGAGTGGCACAGAGGCAGAAATGTCACAAGAAAGGCAGAAAGGTCACAAAAACGGGGGAAAGCGAGTGGCACAGAGGGCACAAAGGTCACAAGAAAGGGTAGAAAGGTCACAAAAACGGGGGAAAACGAGTGGCACAGAGGGCACAAAGGTCACAAGAAAGGCAGAAAGGTCACAAAAACGGGGGAAAACGAGTGGCACAGAGGGCACAAAGGTCACAAGAAAGGAATACTATGAAAACGCTAAATAATTGCGATTTTGTACATACATCCCTATGTGCGATTCTAAAACAGCGATTTCAAAAAAAAAAAATCGCTATTTGAGAATCGCAAATCAGGTTGTTGATACATATGGCCCAAAGTGCTTTGTCCTAACCATAGATTAATAAGAACTCCTAGGGGGAGGCTAGCTTCCTCAGGTGGAGTCCGCCGGGGTGGCATTGTTCCTATCCCGGTGTGAGAGGTCGTCAAATGATGAAGCATGCCTTGATAAGTTAAGGGTGAGATGACATCTTAAAATTCTTTTGATGACCCACACTCCTAATTAAGCTTTTAATAAAAATGAAGTCTGTAATGACCTAAAAAATCCCTCAAGTGATTTCGTTTTTGTTGTACACCTACCTGTGTGCCAGGCCTACCAGCGTTGCAAGAGGCTTACCTAGGTCACCCCTAAAGCGGGCCTTACAGTCCTAAGGCAGGGTGCGCTATATCTCATGTAAGGGTATAACTGCAAGAGTAGGTATGCCCCTATAGTGTCCAAGCCCATTTTTAGACATTATAATAGGTGCAAAGTGAAGCCACATGGAGTACATTGCCTGGGAGTGTGTCACTACGAGTTCCACAACTCCATGATGGCTTCGCCGAATGCCAAGATGTTTGGTACCAAACATCTCAGATTATTGAGCCCACACGGATGCTAGTGTTGGATTCATTCATATATACACTCAGAGGTACCGCCTGAAAACCTACCAAACCACTAGCATGTAGCCGACTGCTCTGAACCAGCCTTCCATTTTAAAGAACCGGATTTTAGAACCCAGCGGCGCCAGGGGCACGCCCAATGTCTTCGGGTTCACCGGTCTTAGAATACAGAGACACGGGATACTTCTCGGTGACGTCAAAGATCAAATTTATTGGCTGCAACCAGGAACAGAAGTCTACGAAGCACAACACGGGTGGTTCGCTAGAGACTGTACAATTTTAGTATTGCGAGACATCTTTTATGCCAAAATTCACATTCCTGACTAGCATCAATTATTTACGAACTGTCCAATCACAAAGTGACATTGCAAAAGGTATCGCATAACGACAAGCCCACTTTTCAGTTGTCCAGCCCACCATCAATTACAAGGAAAAACCCAACATTCTTGCTCGGACAGGCCGGACAAACCCATAACAAAAGGACCACAACCCAAACCATAAATAGGCCATAAAAGAAGGAACAGAAACAGATGAGAAGCAAGATAGAAGGGAGTGTGCGTGTACCATAAACTCAGCAATGTCCTGCTCTTTGATCTCCATCTTGACCAGCTGCCGAACAAGGAACTGGTTCAACAAGGTTAGCTTCGGGCAATAGAGTCAGTTCGCTCACGTCACACAGAAGTCAGCTAAAGGTGTACGTGTCCCAAAGACTCGCTCGGCCGTAGTCATCGGCCTATGGGAGGGCAACCACAAAATGGCTGCCGTACACAAAATGGAACCCGAAGGTTCGGAACGAAATCCCTGAATACACAGTGAATCCATCAATCGAACATGACGAAAACACTCGTACACACCGCACTTGTCATTTGCGGTGTGCTGATACCAAAATCGTCACGATACGACGACCTTTATTGAACGGGTTCAGAATCACGGAAACCTCAGACCCTCCTTTTGCCTTTACATAGGCAATAAACCCAAACTCATGTCAGTCTGAATCCAGGTCCATATTCATCAGATCATCAAGATGTTTCTGTAGCATCATCCTAGTACTTAGTAGCTCTCTCTGGACAGGTCTCCTCGCACACGAAGTAGCACAAAGGCCACATATATCAGGAGCACACTGTACGCAAAGACAGAACAGGAAAAGGATAGCTAAGATCATCCCAATAATCATCAGAATCTTCCATCCCCAGTTGGATAACAATCCCCAAAACCATCCCATTAACGACCAATCTCCTTCGTCCACATGTACAGACTCGGAGATCTTATGTAGCTTGGAAATGGCTTGGTACACTGTAGGAGCATTGTCTGGAATGAAAATGCAGCAGCTCGATTGAATCAATTTACATACCCCATCTCTGTCTGCAAGTATGACATCTAACGCAACTCTGTTCTGAAGAGTCATAAGCGATCCGACTGGAGCTCAGCAGTCAAGTTACTAAGGGCACCGGCAGTCTCAACTATGATGGACTCAACCACTCTCGTCAGTTGTCGGATGTTCCTGCTGTTAGCCATAGGTCCCCAAAACGGCAGAAAACCCTCCAAGAAATCTCCTAATTCTTGTCCTGCAGTATCTTCCTTACTGAAGACACCTCTAACAACTCTCGTCTTGTGGTAATCTGCCGCAGCTGTATACGTAGGAGGCAACAGGAACGAGACAAAACATGTGCCCGAGAAATCAGGGGGCAACCATGTGTACGCTCTATCGTAACAGACAAAATATGTACCCTTAGCTGCTAAAAACGATGGGGAAGTCTGGGACGCAAAAACATACGCCTCAGTGCAAACACTCTTCCCTAACTGAGCTCTCAGATTCTTGCCATTACCTTGCAGACAGTAATGACCCTGATGGGGTACGATCCAAATCGGAGAGGATCTTTTCGCGCGCTGGTTTCCACTCAGACTAACTCCATATCCAGTCACGTTCCATCCAATATACGCTAGTGTCTCATCTCTCGGGATAGTCTAATAGGAGCTTACTCCTCTAATCAGGTCTACTATACCCTTAACTAGAGCACTATTCTTCGGATTATCTTTCACAGAACGTAGGGGGTAAACTTCACGAGCATAGATGAACATCGTTCTGTATGCCCACACAGAACCATTGTAGCTAAATGGCAGGACCAGGTAAGGAATACCTTTATCAGTAGTATGAGGCATAAGACCACACACCCTACAATTAGTCATGTTCACTACTAGCTGGTGATGGTGCAGAAGCTGAACAAAGGAGTTATTAACGAATTCCAACCTCCTAATGGACTCGTGTTCAGGCAGAGGGTGAAAAGAATGCGAAGAAACAGTAGGAGAAGGCATAGGTTGTGTAGTGGGTGCAAACGTCACTTGAAAGGAAAATATAATATATCCCATCAGGAACATCATTAGGCTAAGTAGCATAAAAAGACAATATAAAAAAACACTTTCTGCTCATAATTTTACACATTTTGCTCTTAAGGCTCATTCTTTCAACAGGTCTCTCCATCTCGAAAAACTCCATCCTCTAACCGTGCTGTTCGCGGCAGTTTGTTTGATTCACTCAGTGTACCTCTGAATGTCCTAGGGAACGCCCTAGAACAAACCAGAACCGTCGACCTTGTGTCTACACGGCAGTACGTTCTAAGTCTTTATACCGCGACCCTACAGCTGACCCCGGATGGCGGTTCGAAAAACAAACAAAAAAAAAATCGGTCAAAACAGTTTCTCGGTGGAGAGAGCTTAATTTCAAAAATAACAAAGAAAAGATTATTATTTTATTAGTCCCACGACTCTTGGTCACAAATTATAACGGCCTTTACCAGGCAATGTCTGATCACGGAACAAAAGTTCAGGTTCAGTGGTATCCAGTCGAACTGTCGGTGGCAGAGCTTCTTGCAGAAGATCGTCGCTTTCACGCTTAGAGTTTGTCCCAATTAAACATGCATCGCTAAAAGGCAGAAAACGAGGCACGGTATCAGTTTCTGAATCAGGAATACCCTCCTGGACCCACCGGTCGTACGGCAGAGGCAAAGGAGCTCTCTTACAATGTACGCCGTGGATCCAGTTCTTTTTACCGCGCACTCGCACTGCAGATCGCGTCGATAGCAACACCAAGTAGGGTCCGGTCCAGCGGGGCTGATCGTTCTTTGTCCGCTGAAAATTCTTGACCAGGACCCAGGAACCAGGATCGATGACGTGTCCCGGATCTTCAGAAGCCTGAGGCAATGTATCATGAACCTGTTGGTGTAAGACACGCAATTTAGCTGTCAATTCGTACAGATGGTCAAGCAATACAGGGTGTTCAATATCGCTGAATTTGGTCGGCCTCGGCACTCCCCATATGTTTGCCGGGCGACCAAAGACAATTTCATATGGACTAAGTCCCACTCGTGAATGTACAGTCATCCTTGTTGACAAAAGTGCTAACGGCAAAGCATCGGGCCATTGTAGACCAGAGCTCGCCTGTATCTTGGCCAATTTCAAGTTAAGGGTGCCATTATAGCATTCTACCAGACCTGCAGATTGGGGGTGATTTGCAGCATGGAACTTCTGTCGAATTCCCAAACCATCACACACTCTCTTCATCACTTGACCCACAAATTCACTCCCATTGTCACTCCAGATCATTCTCGGCAAACCAAACCTAGGGAAGAATTCCTTAACAGGGCTTTAGCTATGGACAAAGCAGTATTATCTTTCAGGGGATATGCTTCTACCCATCTCGAAAAGGCACAAACAACCACGAGTACATATTTCAAGTTGTTGCACCTCTCCATGTGGATGAAATCTAATTGCAAAGCCTCAAACGGATACGTCGGAGGCGCAAAATGACCAGCTGGAGTAGGAGTTCCCTTACCAGGATTGTACATCAGACAAACCATACAATTCTTAACCAGATTCTCTGCACACTTAGGAATTTCAGCATTTTGCCATTCTGGAGCCAACAACTTACAAATCCCTTTCGCACTGATATGAGCCATTCCATGCGCCATGTAACCACTGCAAGCACGTACGCATAAGGTAACAACCATCGTTGATGCTCTGACAACTCAACCCAACAACCATTCGAATCCAATTTACCCATACTTTCTCTCCATTCATTCAACTCTTTCTCTGTAGCTTCAACTTGAATTGACTTCACACTCTCTATCGTATCTTCACACATACTTCTATCCGGAACCCATCTTGCCGGACCTGCAACATACATTAGACTCATCACATCTCTCGCCGTTTCTTTCGCAACTTCGTCCGCAAACGCATTACCACGACCAACGTCATCAGTAACCTTCTTATGTGCACTGCATTTCACGATCGCAACTTGCAACGGCAAAGTAAGTGACTCAAGAAGTTCATTCACCAACTGACCATGCTGAATCTTAGTTCCATGAGATGTGAGGAACCCACGTTCCTTCAAAAGCGACCAAAACTATGAGCCACACCAAACGCATACTGGCTGTCGGTATACACAGTCACTCGTTTCCCTTTCGACAACACACACACTCTTGTCAATGCAATCAACTCTGCTGCTTGAGCTGAATTATGTGGGATACGTGCAGCTTCAACAATCGTATGCAAAGTCGTAACAGCATATGCCGCAGTCGTATCACCATTCGGAAGCTTGAAGCACGAACCATCAACCCATAAAGTACCATCACACTTTGGAAGAGGAGTGTCCCTAAGGTCAATTCTACCTTTCGTTTCCTCCTCTGTCCTAAGAAAATGTAGCTTCTTTACAAATCTCTTCATTATCAGCAGCAACTAACAAATAGTCGACATACTGAATAAGGGCAGCACCATCAGGTAAGACAATCGTATCAAGCTGTGTTTTCAAAGCCTGACTATAGATGGATGGACTTTCACAATAGCCTTGAGGAGCGCGCTTGTACCGGAAACTTCGGCCTCCTAAAGAGAAGCCAAAAATCTCCTTGGCAATCGGGATGCTGAAGAAAGCATTCTTCAAATCAATCACCGAAAACCAAGTAGCAGAAGCTGGAATCAGAGTCAGTAAAGCAGAGATATCTGGTACAACTGGAAATTGCGGAACTACAATCTTATTCACCTCATGAAGATCGATCACAAACCTATATACAGGTGGTTGTGAAGAATCAGTACGTTTCAGAACAGGCAAAACCGGACTATTGCACACATTACCTCTCGTTTCTTCAATCACACCTTTCTCAATCAGATCATAGATGATCGCTAAAAGCGCTCTTTCTCCATCACTAGAAATCAGATATTGGGGAATACGTGGCAATCTAACATTCGCTTTCAGCGTCACAACATATGGCGGGATCTCCAAAAGACCCACATCATTAGGACCAGTAGCCCAAAGAGAATCAGGAAGAGAAGACAATTCTGCTGGAAGTCGATCTTTAGATAAATATATCTAAGAGATCACTCTCTTTCCCAATGTAAGCTGTACTCCTGAAGGAGAACAATGTAGCGTTGCATACAATCTTTTCAGCAAATCCAATCCAAACAAGTTCTCACCACAACCTGTCGTCAGAATAAGGGGTGCTTCAAATTCACAAGGTCCAACAGAAAGAGACAAAGGACTAGAAATCGGATTACTAACTGGTGAGCCAGAAAAATCTACGGAAACATTCGTGAAGCCAGACAAAGGTGCGCCAGGGAGTTTAGAGTGCATAATAGAACTCTTCGCAGCACCAGTATCCAACAGAAAAGGCGCTGACACACCTGATGTAATCACTTCAACATAAGGTCCACTCTGATTTACTGGAACTGAAACAACTCCCTCTCTTTGCCTATGGCTGTCCTAGCAATCATTACCGTCCATATTCTCACCTTCGACATAGTAGTCGTCAGCATAGTACTGAGTCGTCCTACTAGACGCACCATTCTGCTGATCAAAACTATTCATCGAATTCTGTGGAGGCAAGGAACACGCATTCTGGGGGAACACACCACGTCCCCTACCTCTAGGAGCTTGATGAACACCTCGACCTCTCACACCAGAAGCACCATTCGTGCGCTGTAACAGAACCGGACAACTATTTTTGAAATTACCATCTTCTTTACAATACGCACACTGATTAGGGCCTACAGGAAAACGCTGTTGAGAAGACTCGAACCTTTGCGAGTTTCTCTGATACTGCTGAGGTTGCTGATAATCGCGCTGATTACTACGAGGCGGATACGCTTGCTGCAAAAGAACCTTCGTCTTCAACTCTTTAGTCTTCTTGTCGGCTCTATCTTTCTCATCCTTATCCCTATTCTCGTAGTACTGTGCAGTAGCCAATATCTGCGCTGATGAAGAAACAGCCCAAAAACTCTCAGAATCCTTCAACTTAGTACACAACTCGGGAAGCAAGTTATGCACAAACTTATCTACGAACAACCGTTGACCACCTTCCGTACTCATGTCCTGACCACTATGGTCGATAAACGTCTCTTCAAACCTAGTGAAGAAATCAGACACACTTTCGTCTTTCTTCTGCTTACATGCAGACAATTTGTCCCAGTTTACCCGCATATCAGGCATCAAAGTCTTCATGTAAGTAATAATCCTACCAGGGAGTTCCGCAACTAAAGGCTCAGGTTTAGCACCACCAACTTGTCGGCCATCCGCGGCACCAATATTATTCCATTTATCACCTAACTCTTGCGCATGATCCGTATGACAAATCAATCCCCATAAAGGCTGTGGAACCACATTTCCAAACAACATATCTATGTCAGCTAAATTCATAACACATGAGTCTGCAGTCTGTGATAATTCCTTATAGTACCCTGCAGGATTTTTACGAGGATCAGGCAAAGTCTGCTTAAGGGCCAAAACTTCAGCTCGTTTCCATGGAACATGTACCCTAACACGATGAAAATGAGCCGGCACAGCTTGAATAGCATTCGCGACATCAGCCTGAACTGCCTCTTTCCATACCGGAGGAACCTCTCTCATTGGATATTGTCGCACTTTTCTCCTAACAGAAGGATCAGGCTCAAACAACGACTGAGAAGGAGATTCGCTCCTAAACGACAACAATGTCGCAACTGCTCTCTCAACGTCGAGACCCACTATAGTTCCCTTCGCAAACTCGGACTGTACACGGAACAACTCAGACGGAGTCTGTCCCAAATCACCATCTTCCCATTCTTCACGGAGGAAAGTACACATCTTGTCAAAAACATACCTCTGCTTCGGTGCTTCCCATTGACGGAAGACATCCATAACAGATTCTAAAGTATATCTTAAAGAATGAGTAACCCATTTACGCGCTAAATGATCCAATACTTCCCGCTCATCGGGACCAGGCATTTGGCTACGCAACTGTTTACGCGCTGAAGCAGGGGTCATACTCAATGACCCAAAGAGAGGAGATAAAAGACCAGTAACAGTATCAGTCATTCTTTGTCGAACAGAAGGAGAAGTTGACAAAAGAACAGGAGGAAAAACGGGATGTGAAAGTAGACGTAGAAGTAGTATCAGAAGGAGTATCAGAAGAAGTAGACAATACAGGAGACAAAGTCGTAGGAATTGGAGACGGAGCAGCTAGCAAAGTCGGCGGCCCTTGAGAAGGCTGCACCAAAGGAATAGGAGCCAACTGAAGAGGAGCTGGTGGCTGTACAATAACAGGAGGCAAAGCAACCGGAGGTTGTGCAACTAAAGGTTGCGGAGGTGCTGTAGCACTCTGCACATAAGGGGGTGGCGAACTCAACAAATGCGACATCAAAGGATCTTTCTCAAGGTCCTTAGTTGCACCTTGCTGATGAGGTGGCAAAGCTGGATAACATTTATCAATCGCCATTTTACGATGCCTGTGCAACTGCTCACTCACTTGTTCTTCTTCGTTATCTTTAAAATGTATAGCAGCCTGCATTATCGAGATACCCTTCTCGCTTTTATTTCTTTTTGCTAATTTAATTTCTTTCTGTTTGGCTTCCTTTTGCCAGAGGCGGAAAGAGTCGAACATCGCCAGCCGGGCTTTCTTCTTAAAGAGTTTAACTTCTAGATTATCTAAAATCTCTGTGTCATAGCTACCATATTGGGGCCACTTTAAGACACCATCTTTCCTAGTATATCTAATCCATACTTCATTATATGTGATGGGGCCCATGCCATGTTTTAATAGAGTTTGAGATCAAAAGAGAGAGCAAGGGATATTGTCACTCGGAAGTGAAAAGAGATACCTCCTTTTCCCCTGATAGGAATATTTATGCAAACAAAAGAAGGAGTATCCCCTACGTCAAGTTTTTGAAGAAAACTTTCGGAGGGTGAGTAGTTTGGCAAAAAAAGGAAAAAGTCAACCTTTTTGTTTGGAAACCCCTCACTCACCACCTAGTGGTGACTTGCCTCATCATCGGGGTCCACCCTGGTGACCTAGCGTCACCCGGATGTGCTTCGACACCTGTATTACAGTGGAGCAGGTTGTGACTGTATGTGCAAAAAAAGGTGTTAAAAATTGTCCTGGTTTAACTTAAAATCAATTTTTATTTTAAAGTAATCAGAACAATGTTAAAAATCGCTGGCGAGATACTGGTAGGTGAGTTACGGCCAAGGTATCTCTATATGTGTCTGTGTGGCTTGGTCGACATGTTTCTACCATCAGGGCAGTAGCCCGGTATTCTTCAGGACCAAAAACAGGTGGATGGGAGGTGTGTGCCCCCTAAAAGGTACACCCTATCCTGATCCCCTGTAAACCAACTGGAAAAATAACCAGTGGTAGATGTGCTCTTTCAAAATAAAGAGAGCCGTCTGGTTACAAAAAAGGAAAAGAGACCTGTAGGGAAAAGCAAAAAAGTACTGATTTCAGTTGAATTTCTATACTTTCCTGTTACGTCGTGAAGTGTCTCTGTGATGTGACTAATCATGCCAAGGGGAAGTGCCCTCCGAGTGATCAAGTATCGTGTTCAATACGGGTGGTTGCAGGGGTGGGGGAATCATATCGCCCGACGCCCGAGCCATGTTGTTTTTTACCACGGGCAAGAAGATTTAATGTCTATTATGTCCTACGGACAAGTAGACATTAAACCGCATACATAATACAGGCTGTGGGCTCACCGGAACTCGCAGCCAATCATAAAGCCTGACCGCGAGCCAGAGACGCTTTTGAGCCCTGTGATTGGCTGTCAGCCCATGACTGGGCTCTAGCCAGTGAATGGCTGGGTGACAAACGTCAGTCTAAAAAAGCGGCATTCTCTGCGATCGGGTGTATTGCTATCTCAAGCTTAATGGAGTGCACATGAAGAACCACGAGGAAGCTGTCTCAAGGGTCGCAGTAATATCTTGCTGCTGGTGGCTCGACCTGAGACACAGGTGAGGAGAAAGGGTGGCATTAATGTTACGAGATTAATGCCAAGTGAGCTTGCGGCACCAGGGGGCGGGGCATAGGAGTACAATTAACGTTATCCTCTCTGCTTCTAGAAGGGAAGAAGAGAGGCAAACATCCTGCTGAGAGCTCAATGCATTGCGGTAAAAAAAAAAAAAACGGCATTTCGCTAGTGCTCAGTTCAGATTCCACAAGAGAAAACAAAGCGCGCTAATTTGGGGTTTGGAGCGGACGGTCATTTAAGTGGAGCTCCACTATGCAACGGCTCATATTATACTAAATGTGGGGTTAAAGAATTGTACCCGTTAGTAAACATTTGAAATTCCGTGATCAGTATCTCAGCTTCAACAAACGGTAGCATTAGAGCATATGTTTGTTTAACCTCGTATCGCCCATAAAAGCTGGTGGATTTTAAAAGTGGTGAGGCAGATGTGTGATTTATATTAATTTCCTTTCGGACAGAAGCTGCAATAATACATTATCTGCAAAGTTCCTGTTCGAAGTCGTCTACTTTTAGCCTGGATGAGAATTGAGGTTATGAACAGTGAATCCTGTATGCGGTTACATAATATATGTAAAGACGAAAAGATCTTGAGATTCCATTGTCCCAAATCAGTCACATATCTCAGACCCTCATTCATTGGTGGGCTAATAGAGTGTGCTTCTCACATTGCACACAATGTGACATGAGTTAACACTATCGGTCTCGTTCTCTCCCCCTCGCCTTATTTTTCCCTCAGGGGCCCATGTTCCATGCTCTCTTTCCTCCTATTTTTGGGAACATGTGTCTGTTTAACCACATTTTGAAAAAACTGCTTGGCTTGTGAGGATCTTGAGTGCTGCCTGCAGCCAAGTGCTGCAAGCGCCTCGGCCCGCCTCTTCCTCCTCAAAACGCCCTCCTAAGATGTTTCTCGCACCTCCTTACTTTCTTAACTGTTTGACTTGTATGGGTCAAACCACGATCAGATGACGCCTAAAAAGGAATGAGCATGCCCTTGTGTAATGTAACTGGTGCTCATGAGAAGGACTCCAATACCTTTGGGTCGTGATCGCGCTATATAAAAAAAAAACTGCAAAAAATAAATGTCCACACCAGGCTCACATGGCAAGAAGGTGCTTCCCTTTTACAGATAAAGCAAATTCCGAAGCGTTACTTTCCCAGTTTTAAAGGTGAAAGGAAAGAATCCTGAAATCCGACTTTACCATGATCAGTGCAAGAGGTGCAGGGAATGTGCTTCAGTGTTCAGGCCTGTGTCATGGCTTGATAACCTAACGTGCACTTTTAAAGCGCATGTTCACCCAGAAGGTTATCTTGGCGCTGAATAACAGATGTTTATATTGTTACCCAACTCAATGGCACTCATTTTGTCGACCTCAGAAGGATGAAAGGCTGAGTGGACCCAGCAGGATTTGAATCTGTGACCATAGGTCAAACACAGAGCCCTACAGTGGACGCATTAGTTCACTAAGCCACCAGACCCGATATATCACGAGAGGAAAGTAAAATAAAGTAGTGGCGCTTTTGGGTGTTTGTTGAGCTATTATTTTATCTAAAGCCGCTGAAGAATAAACCAACTTCATTCACGAGATGGCATTTGACTATCCAGGAGGTCAGGACGGTATTTCTAACTCTACTGTGACTGAGCCAAGGCGTCTTTGCTAGGTGTGACATGACATTTTGAGTGGTTGCAGTTACCCACTAGCCTCTGTCTCGATGCTCAGCTCTGCACTTCTAGATTTACTGTCTTTTCAACATAACACTCCTTCTCTTCGCTGTGAGTCTAACGCTTGCTTTCCAGCTCTGTGAGTATAAAGATTTCACTGCTGGTACATTTCCTACTTATCGGAGAGAGACAAACTTGATCAATTGGTGAGCTGCACTTTTTCATGTTAGGGTAGCTTACTCAGCTGCTGCCATTGCTATATGCAAGAGAGAACCCTGTAATCCTCCTGCCAGTGCTGCACATGCCCTTTGTGTGGGATAAGAATGTAGAGATGTAGCGGTGAGTGCACAATAATATAAACACACTACACCTGACCAGAAGTGAAAAAGGAGAGATTGATGTAACAGCCTATTACTGCCTCTTGTGTATTTGTACATGTGGATACTACCTCAGTGAGCCACAGCACATCTGCTAACTGATTTTGCTGCCCCATGAACCGTTCATAAGCGCTGCCAATAAGTGCAGTTATTTCCATTCACAAGTTTATCTGAGCATCACATCTGAAGTTGGACAGCTATGAGTTCGCCCTATGATGAACACCCTTCTGTTCTACCGGTTCATATTTCGACAAAGTCTTGTCTGTGCCAAAAACACTTCAAGAAATGTAGTCAGTTACCAGTCTGCAATCTGCCTTTAGGTACTATTTCTCTCCACATGAAAATGTGTTACATGCAAATTAGTTGATAATTAGGTGCAGTACACACTGACACATCTGCATGCATGCTGTACAACCACCCACTACAACAGATGCATTTAAGAGTGCATAACCATGCACTGCATAATTGGACTTGCACTTGAAATGTGTATTGCATAGTATGTTGCACTGATTGCAGTACATGTTCTCTTCGTGCAGACCTCCCTTAGTAATTAATGGAATAGGCGGGGCAAGCTGTTACATTCCCAGGACAAGTAGATTTCTGTAACATTTTGTCCCCTGGCCAAGTAGATTTTTGGAAAATTTCCACATCCCTGTGGTTGGCAGGGAAGTATTATCCGAGTATGCACTCTTATCAATAGGTGCTCGTGTTTGCCATGCAATACATATTTGTTGCCTTCATAAAGATTTACGGGCATGCACTTCATTTCAAATGCATGCATACATGATTTATCATTCGTCTCATTCAACCACTTATTGTCTTTGTGCCCAGTGAATTTCTATGAGCGCCTTAGATAGGTGTGGCAGGTTGTGGCGTTTCCTCGTATGTACAATGACACTTAGTTGCGCCCAAAATTATAAATAATAACAAACAAGACACACATACATATAACATGTAGGAGTACACACAGATTCCATGGTTCGAACTGGGGGCTTACTTGTTTTAAGCCTCTAAATTACTTCAACGGGCAGGGGGTAGGTTCTTCTAACCGACAAACCAATTTCTGAAATGGCGCGAAAGATAATAGTAAGGTGAGTATATCGCACCGAGCGAAGTGCCCGGCAGGAATCAAAGTAATCAATGGTCTTGGATTCCATCTCTGTTGGGAAAGCGAGGGGCATTAACTTACAGTTTGCGGGAGAAGTAAACGGCCATTCACCTACTGCTATCCTCCTCTGCTCGGCTAGTGGTGCCGTGCGGGAGTTCCAACGTTAAATGGGATTTCCTTCCGGGTTGGGCGTGGTGCCGTGCGCCGGAGGGGGAGGAGTTTCAGGGCGGGACCTGGTGACGCTGTTAACGCGTATGTTTGTAAACAAAGCGCGTGCCGGTTGCTATTCAGCGTTGAGGTGATTTTGGGATTAGGGTCGCTAGCTAATGCTGATGAGTGGACGTCAGTATATAGTTACTAATCCCAGGAGAGAAGTGCGTAGAATTATAATGCGCATGGGAAAATGATATGAATAGAACCCACTGATAGCGGGTGGAGCTAGATGTGGGAAAACAACTTCAGTTATGCAGGTTTGGATCGTGATGTGGACGTCAGTATATTGTTACTAATCCCAGGAGAGAAGTGCGTAAAATTATAATGCGCATGGGAAAGTGATATGAATAGAACCCACTGATAGCGGGTGGAGCTGGATGTGGGAAAACAACTTCAGTTATGCAGGTTTGGATCGTGATGTGCTGGCCCAGAATTCATGGATCATTTGAGCACATTGGCCCATGGAATGTTATCATTGAGTCCAATTTTGTGCGTGGAAAGTCTGTAAATCCACCTCTGCTCTTTCTCATAGAGGCGTGACTGTATGTTAGGGCCCTGCTGTATTTGCTCAATAACAGTCCACCTCATGTCATTTGGGGTATGCCCCATTACAAGGAAATGGTCTGTGAGTCTTGTATTGTTTTTCTTGCACCTGATTGTGCTACGATGTTCAGATATCCGTTGCTTCACTTTGCGGGTGGTCATTCCAATGTATGGTTTATCACAGGAACATTTGATCAAGTATACAACGTTTTGGCTGTTGCAGTTTGTGTGTGCCCTCTGTTCCCAAGTTTTCCCTTCCTCAAGGTTCAATGTTTTGGTATTGACAGTCAAATGGCAAACACTGCAATCCCCACATCTTGAATGTCCTGTGACAGGGGGGAGCCCCCATATTTCCGTGATTGTGGGGTTAGTAATGGTCAAGGTTGGTTTAGGTCTAGTGTTCACCAGAGTGTCTTTTAGACTGCGTGCCTTTTTGTAAGAAAACAGAGGTTTTTCCCATTTGTAGTTGCCTGTATGGAGTATGGACCAGTGTTTCTTTATACTTTTGCTCACCTGATTGGATACAGCATTGTATGTCGTGACGCATGCTAGTGGAACCTCACCCTCGTTTTTGGTTGTGTCTTCCAATAGGGCTTGTCGAGGCTGGTTTCGAGCTCTTTTCTGGCATTTGTTAGTAATTTTCTTGGGATAGCCACGGGAGGAAAGTTTTTGTGTTAGGTCATCTGCCTGGCTCTTGTAATCGGACAATTTACTGCAATTCCTTCTGAGGCGGAGATACTGTCCATAGGGAAGGTTTTCCCTTAGGGGACGAGGATGGAAACTCTCGTATCTTAGTAAGTTGTTCTTTGCCGTAGGTTTGAAATGTGTTTTAGTTATCAGATTCTCATTTTCTCTTTGTATTTCAATGTCCAAGAAGACCATCTTGTTCCTGTCTATGCAGTGGGTGAACCGTAGATTCCTGTCACGGGTGTTCAGCCAAGTTATGAATTCCATAAGAGTTTCTTGTGAGCCTTGCCATATGGAGAAGACGTCATCTATGTATCGTCGCCAAAATTTTATGTGGCTGCCAAATGGATTATCCTCTGCCAAGATGTATTTTAGTTCAAAGTCATATACGTAGAGCCCCGCCACACTAGGGGCAAAAACACTGCCCATAGATGTACCCCCTACTTGTAGGTACAGTGTGCCCTCATATTCAAAGTAGTTCCTTTTGAGGGCCAGGGT